>NC_141994.1:12884055-13572135 GCF_049901715.1 Pseudonaja textilis | reverse complement strand
ACAAAATGGAGCTGGAGTCCCAGAAGGTGCCTGTGAAAACAAAGTGGTCCACAATGGCAAAGGAGTAATTTCCAAAGCTACTATGGAGAACGCAGCAGCAGATGTTAGGGCATCAGCTGAACCTTCCCCCTGGGTCCTCTGGAAAGAAACATCTGAAAAGACTTTCTGAAATACAATGCATGCTTAAAAGAAGGAGCAGAGATTACATGTTGATTCCAAGTAATAGTGAGGGGAGGGTCAGAACAATGGATCCAAAGCAGAAGTGGCATTCAGCAGCTTCTGACCAGTTCTGGAGAACCGGTAGTGGAAATTTTGAGTAGTTCAGAGAACCGGCAAATACCACTTCTGACTGGAGATTTTACAGTATCCTTCCCCTGCCACACCCACCAAGCCATGCCCACAGAACCGGTAGTAAAAAAATGTGAATCCCACCACTGATCCAAAGGTGTCAATTGTATGTCAGAACTGGATAGACAAAAGCCATTCTTATATAGTACATCTTGAGTCTGGGGGCACATCTTTTACATATCCTTCCCCTGCCACACCCACCAAGCCACACCCACAGAACTGGTAGTAAAAAAAATGTGAATCCCACCACTTTGAACAAGAAATTATCTGGGGTATCTCACGATGAATACATTTAGAAAGTAAGAAGATAATATTTGCCAGTTGAGTATATTTTGTTTCTAATTCCACATTATTGACTGGGGCCTCTCTTGTCTGATTGTTCCTAGGCGGCATCTCTTCCAAAATCCTTCATACATTTCATTAAAAGACCTAAGAATGGACCCCCTCCAGAAAACACATACCCCGATTGCCTGATAGATGACTTTGTGCACACACGCTAAATATTAGTTATTGAAAAGACAACATATTTTAACCTCTCCCTTCTGTCTCTAATGACCTTTGTGGGTTTTTTTTCTGATCAACTAAAACTTGGGCTGATCAGTTATGTCTTATTGTCTTTGTTTGATTTTCCCCATTTGATGTTTGCCTCTTGTGTTGAAACACATTGCAAACTGTAGACTTAAGAAAGAGCCATGGTGGTGCAGTGGTTAGAATGCAGTAATACTGGCTATTTCTGCTGACTGCTGGCTGCAGTTTGGCAGTTCAATTCTCACCAGGCTCAAATCCTTGACTCAGCCTTCCATCCTTCTGAGGTGGGAAAAATGAGGAACCAGACCGTTGGAGGCAATATGCTGACTATGTAAAACTGCTTAGAGAGGGCTGTAAAAGTACTGTAAAGCGGTATATAAGTCTAAGTACTATTGCTATTGCTGTGCTTCAAGATATTGAAACATATAAAAAAGGCATATTATGGTACTTTGGAGAATAATCTGAAACTTACAGTCTGAATTTCAGCAAAATGTTAAACATTTTGTTTTCTATTGCGATACAGTAGGTCATTAAATTATAGGACCATCTGTTCTCAGCTATAGGTTAGCAGATGTTGTAGAAACAATTTTTTTCCTCAGTTTTCTTCACCCAGGAATAGATTATGTTTGTCGTGCTCACCTTTTACTCCCAGCCATATTCCTTGAATTATGGCTATTATATGGTTTATACTTCATTGCACCCATTCTTTCAAAACCGAACGTTGTACATAAGATTATAAATTGCTTTTCTTGTTTGGTCAAGAACAAAGATCTATGTGTTATTGGCTTTATTCTAATTTTTAATTGAGAAAAAATCACTTTAATTAAACAAAAGCCACTGCAAATTGGTTAATAGCCTGTCATTCTTAATGGTGAAGTAGGCATACTGAGGCTTATTTCAGAATACACAAGTGGATTTAAATTGCTGAGAACATTCAGACAATAGCCAGGTTTGAAGATCGTTGGTACTTTAAAAATCAATAAAGAAAATAAAAAATAAATTTTCCATGAGTTCATGGAATGGAAAGCAGAGAAGTGGTCAAATATAACTTGAAAGATGGAACAGAAACGAGCATTTAAAGATCAGAAAAACCACAAAATTCAATGGAGCTGCAAACCAAGTCAGTATAAAATAATGGTTGTAATAATGTTTTGTGTGTGAGAGAGGGGGGGGAGGGGAGAGAGATGACAGTTGTGATCATGTGATCAAAGCCCAGCATCCTTTTAATCAGCTTTTAACATTGAATGTTAATCATCATTGCCTGTTTTCAAATTTTAGATATAGTTTTTATGTTTAATATTTTATTTGTACACCATCCAGAGTTCCACTGGGAGGCAGATGGGCAGTTTCAAGACAGAGGGATAGTTGGGAAGGAAGAGAACTATCAGATTATGAGAACACAAGTGAGAAGTCAGATGAGGAGACCTGAAGTAATTGCAATGTACAAGGACATACATTCAATTTTGCAGGCACCAAGATTGTTGGCTGAGTAGGTACAAAAATAGCCAGGGAAATGATTGAGGCCTAAAAAACAGTCCCCTTGTCAGTCAATTATGCTGATTTACCATAAGTTTATCAGATACTTATGAACTGAAGACTTGGCAACACAAGGAAACAACAGCTGAAGACTTAATAGTCGACCATCAACACCTCAATCAACTGCTAAAAAACCACAGAAACAGGCACCACATGAATATATGCACAGAATAGTCCAAAGTACACTTTCTGGTGAGAGAGAAGGATGGACTCCTGCACAAGTCCAAGGTTTAGAAGACTAAACCTCTGGTCAAAGTAACCAGGTGTCAGCTCCTATGGGAGGTCACTGAAACTAGTTCAATAAAAAACTTCACTAACAGTCTTGATGTAGCAATGTGTGTTTATTTTGGCTTCCTCCACCAGCAGCAACAAACGGAAAGCCCGAGTAAAGCCAGTGCTGAGAGTGTCTGGCTCTCAGCACTGTTTATATTTCCCGTTCACCCCCCATTAATTAGCTAACATCCACCCTTAGAAAAACACTCAATCCATCTACACTCATCTGTTGTGACTCCGGAGTTGGAATCTGTTCCGTTGGTAGATGTGACCTCTGGCGAAGAGGATATGGCAGTGAATTATGAGCCGGCACTTCTGAGTGATTTAGATAGTAGCCAAGATGAGGAGATGGATTTAACTAGGAGAGACGAACCTGATTTAATAGAACTGTCAGGACCTTCAACCTCCTCTGATTCTTCTCCTCTGGCTGAGCAACAGCCGGGAATAGCTAACCAGGAACACATGCAAGAGTTTTCCAGTGAAGAAGAGAACTTGGAAAGATCCTGGCTTGATGTAAGAAATAGACGGAGATTGAGACGTCAGTCTCAATTGGGAAGGAGGCGTCGAGCCAGTGACTAATTAAGGAGATTAACATGCCCCTTAGAGGATAAAAGGAAACAGCTTGGCTGGTGAACTTTGCCAGAAGCAAAGTGATTTATGGGAGTGAACACACGAAGAGAACTCTTTGAGGCATTGGGATTTATAGCCACGTCAGGATTGCCAGACAGAGTTTGGATTTATTGCTGAAGACTGAAAATACTTCAGCAGTCCTCTTGTGAGGGTTTGCTTTTTCGTTTGTGATATTTCTGGAACTGCTTTATTTCGTTTTGCTCACCTGCAATTAAAGGGGAAACATAACACTCATCCATCTACAGTAATCTTGCGCGCTACCACCCAACCCCCCAAATAACACCTTCCCCCTCTCCGAGTGTCATCCTTCAACCCCGATCCACCTGATATCCCCTATGTGGAATGCTGACCAGCCGAAATGACATCCCAAAGTATTTCCCTGCTGGTAAAGGAGAAGAGGGGAAGTCGTTGTACTTAGAGCTTTGCAAAACACCAAACAGCTGATAAGGCATTTTCCCAGCTGGTCACACTGAAGTGGGGAGAAAGAAGTGGCTTTGTCAGCTGCCATCGACATTGACTCGGGACCTTCAAGGTAGATAGCTCTCCCCCAACCATAGCGACGTGTCGGCCTTCATTCCATCAGCAGCATTGTTGAAGCCCGACACCAGGAGTGTAGAACTCTCCTTGCAAGGAGTCCATCCATGCAAGGAGTACATAGAACATAGAATAATTGGGTTGAAGGGAGTTTAGTACTTAGAACCAGTCCAACTCCCTGCTCAGGCAGGAAACCCTAAAACAATTCCAGACAAATGACTGCCCACAAAACCTCCAGCGATAGAACACCCACAACTTCTGGAAGTAAACCATAGTTAAGTGTTCTCACTGTTAAGAAATTTTTCCATACCCTTGTATGATTAGAGGTGTGAGATTTCATGTAATATGATCCAGATCAAGCCTCCGACATGGAAATTCTCTGGGGAGATTTTGGATCAATCACTCTTCCTCTGATTAAGGTCTTATCACAGGGAAAAATACTAGTGATGGGGAAATGCTAGATATGCCACATGGAGGAATGCTGAGAGAGAAATTTAATAAGCAACAAATGGATGAATGAATGACTAAATGAAATGAAATGAATGAATGAATGTCTTTCTTTATCTGGAACCAGAATGCTTCAATTTTTTTTTTATTACCATTCCAGAAATGCCCAATTTCTATAAAATTTGCCCTTTCTCCATAGCTTGATACTTCTTTTGTAAAATGTGCCCTTGCCTGCCTCTTTTGACCAAAAATTTGAGAGTAACAAACAAAACTTTCCTTAACGTTACAGCCTGTTCTGCTAAAAGGCCTCTTCTCTGAAATCCAAAACTTTCATCTGTAAATTATTTTCCATCTGGATTGCTAAAATAGAATATTCTAGAGATATATAAAACAAAGGATGCAATATCTCTTCTTGGGAAAATTGTAAAAAGGGGGAAAATATGCTCACCTTTGCTCCATTTTGCTATAATAAATCACTTATTTTTTTAAAGAGTGAAATCTCCCACCATTTTATACATATACATGTAAAATTTCTTATGTTTAAAGAAGATTTCTTTAACTGTCTATGTCATATCCCTTGGCTCCCTGATCTGATTGTCCTACACACTAAATTAGATGCTTTAGTTAAGAAGAATAATGGGGCTTGTGCTGTATCCTTTGTAATAATCCTGTTTCAGAAACAGGTTCTGATCTTCTCAGCTCATACAAGACCTCCTTTCAGATGTTACAGACTGAAAGAACCTATAACTACACTCATCTTTTGGCAAGGACATTTAGTTTCAGGGGACAATACTGTCTTCAATTTAAGAGACACATATACCTTTGCACAAGGGGATGATTCTTTCATTCCTGAAATGTGTGATCAGAAGTGTGCCACATTTCAAGTTTTAGTATAGGTTCTTCAAATTAAGTTTAGAAAGTCACAAATCACAGATAAGTGGGTAAATCTAACACATTCAGAAAGTATTCAGACCAGTGGTGGAATTCAAATTTTTTTTACTACTGGTTCTGTGGGCTTGGGTTGGTAGGCGTGGCAGGGGAAGGATACCGTAAAATCTCCAGTCAGAAGTGGTATTTGCCGGTTCTCTGAACTACTCAAAATTTCCGCTACCAGTTCTCCAGAACTGATCAGAACCTGCTGAAGGCCACCTCTGATTCAGACCCTTCACTTTTATCAATTTTGTTAACCTGCAGCCTGATTGTACAGTGGTTGAAATTCACTAATCTACATGCATTAAACTACACCACAATGACAAAGTAAAAACAGAATTTTAGAAATGCCTGTAAATTTATTGAAGAAAAAACTGAAATATCACATTTCCATGACTATTCAGACCTTTCACTCAGCACTTTGTTGAAGCATCTTTGGCAGTAATTACAGCCTTGAGTCTTTTCGGGTATGATGCAACAAGCTTTTCACATCTGGACTGAGAGATTTTTCTGCCATTCTTCCTCACAAATCCTCTCAAGCTCAGTCAGATTGGATGGTGACCGTCGGTGGACAGCCATTTTCAGGTCGCTCCAAAGATGTTCAATAGGGTTCAATTAGGGCTCTGGCTGGGCCATTCTAGAACATTCACACAGTTATCCCTAAGCCAATCCTCTGTTGTCTTGGCTATGTGCTTAGGATTGTTGTCATGTTCCAATATGAACTTTTGGCCCTGAGCACTGAGCTACTGAGCACCATGGAACAGGTTTTCATTGAGTATATGCCTGTATTTTACTCCATTCAGCTTTTCCTCAACCCTGATCAATCCCTGGTGTTAAAAAACATCCCACAACATGATGTTGCTACCACTGCTTCACTGTTGGGCTTCAGTGGTGGTTCTCTAAATCTATGTGTGTGCACGCTTTGCTTTGAAGCCTTCTGTAGAGAGGTGTGTGCCTTTCCAAATCATGTCCAATCAATTTAATTTACTGCAGGTAAATTATCCGGTCAAGGGAGTTGTCTCAGGAATGATCAATAGAAATAGAGGACACCAGAGCTAAATTTCACGTGTTGTTGCAGAGTCTGAATACTTATGCCAATGTGATATTTCAGTTTTTTTTCTGTTTAATAAATTTACAGACATTTCTAAAATTCTGTTTTTGCTTTGTCATTATAAGGTACTGAGTGTGGATTAATGAGAAAAAATTGAATTTCAACAACTGTAGAATCAGGCTGCAGCATAACAAAATTGACAAAAGTGAAAGTGAATACTTTCTGAATGCACTGTAGATAAAATACATATCAATGAAATTCTTTCAATGAAAATAAAATAGTTTCTGTGGAATAGCCATAAAGAATACTGGATTCTTAGACATAGATTTCTTAAACTAGATAGATTTCTAAAAAGCTGGACCCTAAACACAATGTGGCACAACTCTTCCTGTCCCTGTAGCTCTAGTACATGACAAAACAAGTTGGAATGAGAAAAAGTGGAAATATATTTATGTGCATAACTGAAAAGTGGAATTTATTAATAGTCTTATTTTTAAAAAAATTGCCAAAAGCTAAGACATTAGCAAATGTCAAAAATACTATTTTATTCATGTCATATATAGCATTTATTAGATACATAGATACTTTGCAGAGTTCTGCACTTGCTATATAACAATAAGTGCGTTCCCTTTTTTATAGAAAACGATATACAAGTTCAATTTTAGAAACTAGCATTTGGATGAAGCAGAAGGATACTCAATTGGGTATTTTTAAACCTAGCTATAAAAGGAGGGGGAATAATCCCTTTCTCTTTACTCCTTTAATTAGCAAAACGAAACAGCTGTTGATTTATGAATAGGCTTCAGTAGCTTGGATACACTGACCTCTGATTTCATTGAAATCAATGGGACAAGTGAATCATGATAACCTGAGCCTCATTGATTTTGAGGGGAAGGAAATAAAACTTGCTTAATCTGGAATCAGCCCAAGAGCTGAAACAACTGCATTCTTTGTTTATGGTATAGTGTGAAATGTAGCTGATGTTTGATGTTGAGATTGGTTTCTATTGTTCTGATAATGATTTGTCTGTAAGCCATTCTGATACGACAAATTAGCTCACTTGCTATTCATAGAAAGCAAATGGATATCTATCCATTGTTTTCTTAGAGCGTTTTTAGTAAAGGATCTCTTTGACTTTATTTGCTTAGAGTTTGGTGAGTGGATGGCATACAAATCTCTCTAAATGAAATGTTTAAAAAGAATTCAGCGTTCTATTATATTGATTTGCATTTTTTCCTTGCTACCCTAATGGCACTCAAATCAGCCTTTAGTGACGCTTACACATCTGTTGCCAAAATGTCTTACTTCCAAGGTGGTCTGTTGGATTAGGATGAACATTTTAATGTTCCTTCCTTTATTGGGCCTGGCGGAGTTAATTTTTAACCTACAGCAGGACATGCAGTGTAGTGTCAGCCAAACTCCCAAGTACAAAGTCAGCTGAAAAGCAATCTATACTCTCCCCTGATTTCTCATTGAGATTTCCTAGAATCTCCTGGGTATGTCCAGACAATCGGGCATAGCCAGATCCAGTGATGACCAATTTCAGACTGTAACTTTGCCTCTCTTCCTCTCTAATTCATTCTTTGGCTCTTGGCTGAACTAGGATTGAACTAGGTGTCAGCTCTGCCATCTTCACTATGCATCGCTAAGATTGCTGGCATCCTGCCATAAATGGAAGGAGGGGGCGGGGGAAGTTACTGACGTTATGCTGGTGGTGTGAAGAAGGCTTTAAGTGGGGTGGGAGGACATTGACAGGAACCAGAGGTGCTAAGCAGCCAGATTCCATCACCACAAAGGAAAGAACGTGAAACCTCTCCAGATACCTCTACAATCAAAGCAGTTCCCAAAATATCAAACCAGAATGTCATTGGGCATTGATGGTCTGGTCAGGGGGAGGGGCCGTAAACAAGGGGATAAATTTGTATCTTTTCAGACCTTGTTTTGCTGCAACCACTGATCCTTAGTAAAAGAACCTATCACTTCAACTAAACGGAGTCGACAGTCTTTCTTTCCTAGGGACTTAGCTGGGACAGGTCCGACACTAGGTTTGAATTCCAATTGTTTTTTTCTGAAAAAAAAAGAAAAGAAAAATAATGTAAGAGTTGGAGGCAATGGTTCTGCTTTTCAGAGTTCATTATTATCTAGAATCATATTAAAAATAAGTAGAATTTAAAGAGCATTCTCCCCTTCCCATCAACTCCTCATTCCTGAGATCTGGTTGGCCCCTCGTAGCTTGTGTGTTTACCTATCTTTGTTTTGGTTAGTTATTCTATGTCTTTTAACTGGGTAGTTTTATTGCATTATTATTTCTTCGTGATAAATTGATCAAATAAATAATCTACATGAAATAGGACAAAATTTGTTAAATAAGTAATTTCAATATTTCATTATGACTGAAATACTTGTAACTGAACATCTTACATCATTTTAAACCCATAGATGACTTTTCAGATCCAATTAGTATATTGATATACTAATCAGCACAGTATAAACCAAGAGAGTGGATACCAGATTTTGACAGGCCAATGAATAGTTATTTTTTCTCTCACTGAAAGTTAGCAATTAAATAAGTGAGACCATGTGTTAAAATCTGAAATATTGAATTCATTTTTGGCATTAGATTTTAACTGGTTAGGTTTTTGTTTTACCCAATACTGATCCATTTGATAATTTTAAATGCTGAATTAGATTCTGGAGAGGGGTACTCTCTACATGTGGCCCCAGATAAACATATGCATTAATTGTCTTACTTTAAAATGTGATAAAATAATCTCAGTTTGACTCCTATTTTTGGAGTGTTGCTGAATGGCCACATCTGCCTGAGATATTATCAATGGGAAAACAAATTGGAACCATTAGCAGCTGCATGGGAAGCCCACAGACATCCATATATTAAAAAAAATATATAATTACAAAGTATAGTTATATTGAGTGTAAATTATATCTTGTATCTATACATTTAGCATAACCTAGGTATTATATCATAAAAATGAATCAAGCACATTTTGATTGCTGCATTGCAATTGTGGGGTGGGACAGCAGAGCTGATTTAATTTAGTTTAATTAATTCTCCATTGCTGCATTATTTTCTTCATATAAGGGCGGCAAACACTGAGGATCCATTGGGTTCAAAATTATAGCACTTAAGGAGCTATTTGTACGACAGCAGTGTCATTTGCTGAATTCATCTCTCTTCTGTTTTATTCACATTTTGTGCAGAGATATGTGTTAATTTATACTTATCACTTCATGCAATTAATGTCATATTCATGGCTAATTTGATCTCAGAATTCAACTCTGATTTGAATAGTAACTCTGTAAAGATCAATGGTCCACAGAGATGCTTTGTGTAGATTGAACAATAACTGGTGTTCTTTGCCCTCTTGAGAGAATGGAAATAGGCTGAAGTCTGATTGGATCATTAATTAATGAGAACTCTGTGTTAATTCAGGATTCTTAACTGATTTTATCATTTGCCCAAATTACTTGCATTTCTCTTGATTTGTAGCTGCACTGCATAATACTTAAATACTCATGTGATTGTAAATGTACAAGATGGCACTAAATGGTTCTGTTATAATAACTGAGACTTAATTCTAAGCACATATGTATTGGGGAGTATAGAATGGTTGCAAGATTTCTTAGTGCAATACAGTATCCATAGGAGTATTTTTTTAAAAAATAGATTTTATTAAATTTACAATTTAAAAACACATCGACAATACATTTACATAGTAGAAAGAAAAACGGGTAGGGGGAAAGAAGGAAAACACCCGGCCTAGCACATTGGATAAAAGCTGGTTGGGGGAAAGAGAAAGGATATAGAGGGAAAGAAGGGAAGGGAAGGGGAAGGAGAATAGGGTAGAAATACAATTAAAAACGAATGATATCTTTTTGTGACAGTCTGTAAGGATCATTTCTCTTCATCATATCCAATCTACTCCTCTTTTCCATTATGTTTAAGTTACTTTTTATCATTTACATAATTTGTCTCTGTGTAAGCCAATTATACCATGAGTCCCAGTCCCTCGGGAGAGCGGTGGCAGGACAGGGAGAACGGAGGTGAAGAAGTCTGGTGCAGGCTTCGAACACCTTTTCTGGTGCCAGGAGCGATCCCCCAGGGATACATGAAACCCGGAGAGGTTCATGTCAATGTGGAGAACCTCGAGCTGCAGAGGGGGGAAGGCAACCCCCCGACAGTGAAGAGGGAAGCTCCCGAGCCCGGCGCAAAAGAGTAAGCTGTCATTCTATGGCGGCTTCAAGTCCGGTCTGCCACTTGAGTGAATAAGCAAAGCAGTGACAGCCTGCGAGGCCGAGAGTAACAGGAACAGAGAAACGGTTTATAACTTTGAACCTCTGAAGACTGAAGAGAGCAGAATGACAGAAGAATGACAGCATAAATTCTTCTCTCCTGGTTGTGATTAGCACCTCTCAGAAGTCGGGCGGAAAGTGGCCAGAAAAGCAGTTGGGAAAATGAAAGGATTATAATGGAGAGCGGAAAAGCCTAAGCACAAAAGGAAAGCACAGATTTACCCTGTGAAAGGGAAGCGCTGGGGAAAGAGGGAGATTGCTAAAACCAGGAGATCGGAGGTCCGGAATTGGTGAGGGGCTTCATCTGATTTTTGGACCTTTCTTTTTGACTTTACTTGAGAAAAGGGAGGCGACGGAGGTGAAAGAATACTGACATTGACTGAGTCTTATGAATCCTCAGATCTGAGCACAACATGACTATTACATCTATTTAATACTGTGGAGAAGACAAACTGAGCATTATATTGGACTTTAGAAGATTTGTATGTTGATTTAAAAGTTGGAAAGCAAAGAAAGAAGAAGCAGCAAGAGGAAGAAGGCAGAGGCGAACAGAAGGCTGGGAAAGACGCTTTTGGGACTGTAGATTAGTCAGCACATTACACCATTTGCTGATTGGAAGGCTGAAAAGAATTCTCTAGCTGGAAGAGGGACTTATAGCTCACCCAACTTGCTTTCTTTTACGTGGTACTACTTAATATTACTAGTTTGGCACTACTTTCTCCTTAAGATGACTTCCTTGCTTTTTGTTTGTTGATTCTCTGAAGCTGTGGTAATCTCTCTCCTACCCTTTCTCTTATTGTTTTGCCCCCTGCCTCCCTATTGTATCTCCTAAATAGCTTACATAACTCTACTTATTTTTTTGGGGGGGGAAGAGGGTGGTATACTATTATTATAGAGTTAAGAGATTACTGTTTTAAGTATTAATAGTAAAGAGGGATAAACTCTGTTGATATAAACTATTTATAAATTATTTAGACTACTTAAGACATTTAAGATTAATTCCTTAAAGTGTTAATTGATGTACTATTGCTGACCAATTTTCTTATTACATAGACTAGAATACTGTAGTAGATATCTATTTATGATATAGGGGTAAAGACTGTGGAGTGAGATATTAAATTGAAATACGTGAATAGATTTTCAAATACAAGACCCAAACACTGAATGGTGCTTTGGGATAATATATCTAAAATTGTGCATCAACAAAAACAAATACTTAGAGAGATGACATCCACGACAACTATGGCCTTAAAAACAGGAAGGAAGGCTACCCCGACCCTATCGACTACGTTGACACCCACCCCACCAACAACTCAAAAAACTATTGAGGAGTCCTTAACAGGGGAAAAGCAGCCTAATGTCCCCAACATTAATATACAAACTTCCCTATTAGCCTTGCAGGAAGCTATATCTAAAATGCAAGAAATGATGATTAAAAATCACAATGAAACTAGAGCAGATATAAGCGAATTGAAAGATGAGATGGGGAAACTGAAGGCTGAAATGAAAGCGGATATATCAAAGGTGGAGGGTAAGATAGGGTCTCTACAGCAGGCCATGGAGAAAAACAAAGTGAAAATAAAAGATATAGAGAGTAGAACAATACGCATGGAGACTAACTTTGAAAGGATGGATGAGGAATTTAAAAATGTACTTAGAGAAACGGAAGACTCACTGGTCCACCTCGAGATGGACAAAGCAATGGCGTATTTAAGGTTCCAGAATGTGGCTGAAGCAAAAAATGAAGAATTGGAACGTTTGATGGCAGAAATATTGGCTGAATGGTTAGGAAAGGAAAAAGATGATCTAATTAAAGAGTTTGATGAGGTATATAGGGTTAGCACAAGCTACGCCAGACGCAACAACTGCCCAAGAGAAATCCATATCCACTTCTCTAGGAGATGTCTGAGGGATTTAATTTTGAAAATGTCTAGGGAGGAAACAATATCATATAAAGGCAGAGAAATTATGATTTTAAAACAAATTCCAAAGAAAGTGAGGATGATAAGACAAGATTATAAATTTCTAGCTAATGATTTAAATAAAAAAGGAATCCAATTTAAATGGTTAATCCCGGAAGGGATGTTAATTACGTGGAAAGAGAGGAAAATCAAAATAGAATCGATAGAACAGGCCCAAGATTTTTATCAACAGCTCACGGATACGAATGGTCAATCCACTAAAGAAGAACTTAAAAGGAGACCACAGGAGGATCGATACCATCACAGAACCCAAAAGGAACAACTTTCTCCAATTTCAGGAAGTGATAAACCACAACCTGGGAGAGAAGAGCAAATCCCACAACAACAACAACAAGAGAATCGAATCATTACTAGGCAAAAATCTAAGCAGACATAGATAAATGGTGGAGGGGAAGAAGTTGCTCTCCATCAATATAAATGGATTAAATTCAATATCAAAAAGAAAAAGGATATTTTCAAAACTTATTCAACATAACGCAGATATAATATGTCTTCAAGAAACACATATGTCGAAAAATGATGAAAGACATCTAATTTGTCCAAAATTAGGGAAACTTTTTATGGCACCGGCTGATAAACAAAAGAAAAAAGGAATTGCAATTTACGTAAAACAAGATGTAAGGGCAGAATTAACCTGGTCGGATCCCGAAGGAAGAACTCTGGTTATACAAGTTTGGATAAACCACATCACATTTTTACTTGTAGCAATCTATGCCCCAAATGAAGACCAAGGGAAATTTTTTAAACACCTCCACCAAAAAATAGTAGGCTTTGAAAAAAGGAACATTTGCTTGATTGGCGATTTTAACTCCATTGCAGACTACCAAAAAGACCATAGTAATATGGGAAAAAACAAGAAGGGGAAAAGGGAACTTTCTGCAGCATGTAAGGAAATGATAAAAGAGTTAAATTTAAAAGATTTATGGAGGGAACAGAATCTTGAAGAGAAACAATTTACATACTATTCTAATCCACATAAGACTTGGACTAGAATAGATATGGCTTGGATGGATTTGGATTTGGCTAATGAAATAAAAGAAATTAAAATCCTACCAAATGAATGGGCTGACCACAACCCAATACAGCTAATTTGGAGAGATAGGAGAGGAATAAAAAAAAGATGGACACTCAACACCCAAATAGTAAATGAAGAAGAGTATATTAATAAGCTGAAAGAGGAACTAAACTATTTTCTAAAAGATAATAATAATGAAACAACTTCAAAACAGAATATTTGGGATACTATGAAAGCAATTATAAGAGGTACAACAATTTCCTATAATGCTATGAGAAACAAGAGAACTTATGCCCAACAAAACGTATTACAACAACAAATCAAAGATTTAGAAATACAATTACAAAAAACCCCTAAGATCCAAGGAATACAAAACCAGTTAATATTAGCCAAACATAAGTTGAATTTATTTGAACAAGATAAAATAGAAGTTAGCTTGAGAAGGTCCAAACAAAATTATTTTGAACACGCCAATAAACCAGGAAGATGGCTATCTTATAAACTTAAAAAAGAAAAAGAAAAGAGACTGATACACCAACTAATAGACGAGAAAGGCATACCACAACATGAGATTGAGAAGAAAAAAGATATTATATTAAACTATTTTCAAAGATTATATAAAAAAGAAGAAATCAATGAAGACAAAATAAGAACTTATCTGGAGAATACGAATGATAAAACAATAGGGGAAGGAGAGAAAGAATTATTAAATAAGGATATTACATGGTCTGAGTTGAAATCTGCAATGGAGAATCAAAGTAATAATAAATCCCCTGGTCCAGACGGGATTCCAGTAGAATTGTACAAAGCCACAATAGAGTTAGTAGGGCCACTGATGCTGGAAGTGTTCAACGAAGTACTTTTGGCAGCCAAAATGCCAGACTCATGGAGGGGGGCGTTGATTTCGTTAATTCTGAAGGAGGATGTAGATGCCAGATATATCAACAATTATAGACCAATCTCGCTTTTAAACTCTGATTATAAATTATTTACCTCAATTATAGCGAATAGA
Organism: Pseudonaja textilis; assembly: GCF_049901715.1. Classification (NCBI taxonomy): domain Eukaryota; kingdom Metazoa; phylum Chordata; class Lepidosauria; order Squamata; family Elapidae; genus Pseudonaja; species Pseudonaja textilis. The sequence continues at coordinate 13,557,538 of NC_141994.1, read as the reverse complement.
GTAAAACAAGTTTTAAATTTATACATTCATGAAGACCAAAATGGTTTCCTTCCATCCCGCCAAATCAAAAATAATCTAAGAACCGTTATTGACGTCTTAGAATATTATGAAGTTCATCCAGAGAAACAATTTGCACTCATGTTTTTGGATGCGGAGAGAGCATTTGATACAAAAAATCTATAACATGAGTCTGGGCACTAAATTCGAGAACATTATCACAACAATTTACAATACCCAACAGGCCAATATACTAATTAATGGTGAACAAACAGGCCCATTAAACATTGAAAAGGGTGTCAGACAGGGTTGCCCCCTCTCACCCCTCCTATTTATACTTGCTTTAGAATCACTGTTAATGCGGATAAGACAAAACTCTGAAATCCAAGGAGTTAGGGTCAAAGCAGAGGAATATAAACTACAGGCATTTGCAGATGATATGGTTTTCTTCCTAGAGGAACCCATGGAAAAAGGACATAACCTAATAAAAGAACTAGAACAATTTGGTTCAGTAGCAGGATTAAAGATTAATAGAAATAAGACAAAATTACTGACTAAAAATCTAACAGAAAATCAGAGGAAAGAATTAGAAAAAGCCATGGGGATACAGGCAACCAAAAAGGTCAAATATTTAGGCATATGGTTAACACCACATAGTAAATCGCTCAAAGAGAATAATTATGATAAACTATTACAGCAAATTAAGAAAGACCTAGAATCTTGGAATAAGCTGCAGCTTTGTCTACTGGGCAGGATTGCCACGATCAAAATGAACATCTTAACAAAACTCCTTTACTTATTCCAGACAATCCCAATTAAATTACCCAAATTTTTTTTTGAAGATATAAATAAGGTAACACTTAAATTTATTTGGCAAGAGAAAAAAGCTAGAATCAATATTAAGGCTTTACAAGATGCAAAAAGTAGAGGGGGGCTAGCGCTCCCAAATTGGGAATTATATTATTGAGCAGCCAACTTATTATGGTTAAAAGACTGGGTCAATTTACTCAATAAAAGAACTTTAGCCTTGGAAGGGCAAGATCTTCAGAGAGGGTGGCACACATTTCTATGGGATGTGGGGAAAACTAAACAGTCGTATTTTCATAGACACCTTATTAGAGATTCATTATTAACTAATTGGAAATAAATATGCAAAAAACATTATTTAAAAATTCCGATTTGGCTTTCAACAATGGAGGCAATGGTTCATCCCAACAATTTGGATATAACAAAAACGACTAAATATAAAGATTTATTAGACCCTCTAGGAAAATTAAGAACTCGACAGGACTTACAGGAACAGGGATTTAAAATTGACCAGTGGTTATATATACAAATCCATAGCAGATACAAACAAGATATCAAAGAGTTTGGAATTTATAGCAAATTACAATATTTAGATAAAATCTTATTAGGACCAAATAAAAAGAATATCTCCAAATTTTATAAATATTTATTAGAGGTAGAATTAGAGCAAGAGATAGTGAAAGGGAACATGATAACGTGGAGTAGGAATATTGGAAGAAGCATTAAATTAACAGAATGGGAAAAGATCTGGAATAGAAACATCAAGATTACAAAATTGGCGGCGTACAAAGAAAATATGTATAAAATGTTATATAGATGGCACTTACCCCCTTTGAGGTTGGCGAAGATGAACCCTAACGTGAGCTCAAGGTGTTGGAAATGCAAAAGCACTGAAGGAACATTTTTCCACACGTGGTGGTCTTGTAAAACTACCCAAAAATTTTGGCAAAAAATTAGAAAATGGTTGGAGGAGATAACTAAAGAACTAATAGACTATAAACCAGAGTTCTTCCTGTTAGGGATCTCTGATAGATATTTATCCAAAAAGATAAAATATGTAATAATCCATATTCTAACCGCAGCTAGATTAGTGTTTGCTCAATGTTGGAAATTACCTCATACACCTTCAGAGCAAATGGTTATTCAGAAAATTTGTGAGTGTGCTGAAATGGATAAATTAATGATAGCATTAAAAAACAAAGAGTCCTCAACATTTTTCATAGGAGTATTTTTAAAAGGTTTTACTGCATGCATATCTAATTGCACACGGATCATCACATTATGGATATGGTTCATGTTAGACACATTAGCTCTGGAAATGATGTACATATAATATGTGTTAAGTGTCAGTATGAGATGTTCTATTAAAGGTAAAGGTTCCCCTCGCACATATGTACTACTCATTTCCAGCTCTAGGGGACAGTGCTCATCTCCATTACAAAGCTGAAGAGCTAGCACTGTCCGAAGATGTCTCTGTGGTCATGTGGCTGGCATGACTAAATGCTGAAGGCGCTGTTACCATCAAAGTGGTCCTATTGTTCTACTTGCATTTTTACATGCTTTCAAATGTCTAGGTTGGCAGAAGCTGGGACAAGTAACGGGAGCTCATTCTGTTACACGGCGCTAGGGATTCGAACTGCCGACCTTTCTGATCGATAAGCTCAGCATCTTAGCCACTGAGCCCCCGCATATTATGGGAATACAAAATTTCACATCCCTATGATGTAGTTCTTGCAGTATCCATGATATGCCAAAGAATGAACCAAAACCAACTGGGAATAAAGTGCAGAATCTTATGGTGTCATGTGGTCATCTTTTTCTTGTGAAATTAAATAATTTTTTAAAAAACATTCATATCTCATTTTATGAATTTTTACATAGTGTACACATAAAAAACAAACTATTTTTGATTCTTCTATTATACAGTTATGAACAGTTCTCCAATTATCCATAAGATGCAAACTAGACTGTGTGAAGGATTCAAATCTATAGAAACCTCATGAAAAGATATGATAAAAAGTTAAATACTCTTAGGGCTCATTTAGAAATTACTTAAACTTTACTGCCTTTAATTATCATCTTTGTACCAATAAAGAAGAACCATCTTTGTGCTTTGGCTAATTCATGTGTTCCTGAACTGGGCACAACAAACAACAACCAGCCTGCTGTAATATTTCCTGGCACCATTCAAACTTATTTGAGTTCATGTCTAATGTAAACCCAAGAATTACAGAAGAAAGTGATAGTTGCTTGTTATAGAAATACCTTGAAGGTTTCTGCAAACTGATGTGTGCTCTGCAAAGTTATACTTTTAATTGGGTGACTTTCTGAAGCAAATGTCGTTGTACCCAGCTGTCTGTGTGATATTAAGCACTATAACCCACTCTAATGTAGGTTAATTAGTTCCATATCCTCTCTGTACAGTATCAATTTTGCAATGATAATATCTCCACAACCAACTGAAAATGCAGGTAATTTGGCAAAATTTATATAATCATAGCTCCCAGTAAAACTGATCTTACAGTTACTTTACTCATCCAGTTATGTTTTAACCACAGATCAATGTCAACTCTGCAGTCCTTTAATACAAGGGCCCCCAATGTTTCAGGCACCAGAGACTGGTTCTGTAGACAGAAGTTTTTCTGCAGACCAGAGGGGGTGTGGTTTCATATGCTGCCTGCATCCCATGAATGAGGCTTTGCTTGTTTGTGCAGTCCAGTTTCTAGAATGCCACTGCCCAATACTGGTCTACAGACGGAGGATTGACGACTCCTGCTATAATACAAACAATTATTTCCTTGTATTCCTCTGAATCAGGGGTGTCAAACTCAAGACCCATAGGCCAGATCCGGCCCACAGGGTGCTTAGATCTGGCCTGCAGGGCCAAGCTGGAAATAGTGAAGGATCGGCTCACGGTGCCTCTGCCAGAAAAAAATGGTGCTCAAGAGGGCCGTATGCGGCCTTTGTGAGCTCCATTTTCACTGGCAGAGGGTTGAAGGAGGCGCTCACAGCCAAGAACGGAGCTCATTTTCGCTGGCAGAGCGCTTGGGCCACCACAGGCGCCCCAACATGAGTGACATCAAGCTAGCCACACCCACCCTGGCCATACTCACCCCCACCCCCTGAGGTCAAACACAATCCTGACGTGGCCCTCAAGAAAATTTAGTTTGACACCCCTGCTCTGAATATATCAATCTCTATAATGAAATAATGTTTTCTTTGCCTCTGTCAGGAGAGATTGACATCACTTCTGTGCTACAAAAATGGAATAGAGAAAAAATCCTTGAAATTTATTTTCTGCCCTCAAAAGGATTCAGGAACTAACTTCCGTTTTTCTAAAGAATTACACAAGCAAGGAGATAAAGTGAATCAGTTTACACTCTGCCATTTTGTAATGTGTCATCCTGTACTTTATGTCTTTGATAGTGCAGGTAGAATTTGTTATGCAATGTGAATGATAATAAATGTTATAAAAGTCATTTATCCAAGAAAAAAAAACTGATGAAAGGGAGCTCATAAAAACAATAAATCTTCAGGCATAACTGGATAAATGATGAAATATTGATGTTGTATGAAGGGACTGTGTGACTTAGCTTCTGTGCAAAGGCTATCTTTGTACTTGGCAATTGGAAGAATGCCAGTATTGTCCCTGTTTATAAAGGGAAAGGTAGCATGAGGGATTGCAAAAAAGAAGATTGGTATGTTTTATGCCTGGTGTGTTGAAACAGAATTCTGAGTGGAAAAGTAGAGAGGGAACAGAGAGAAAAATTTGGGGAAGTGCATTGTAGGGTTTCTTGACCAGAGATCTTCCAGAGATCATTCAGAGAGAATATTTATTGCTAACAACAATTATGTTTGTTAAGTTAGATAGAGCGTATGATAAAATTCATAGGTTTGAACTACAGAATGTTTTGCAGAAGTATTAAATTGAAGGTAGACTGCAAAATGTAATAACAGTGGTATATGAAATAAGTAAATTATGCATGAAAATAAGAAGAATACTTTGTGATTGAATAATACAGGGCAGTGTTTATGATGGATATGTATGATGCTTAGCATATTTATAAGTGAATGCATTAGATAAGTTAGTGATGTGTTAAAGATTTGTTCCTTTAGGATAGAAATATAAATGCAGTTTTGTACCACATGGCAGAAACTGCCATGCTCTTGGTTAAGAACCAACAATTTGCAGCAAATATTATATAGCTTGCATAAAGCAATGAGGAGTGTGGAACTGAAAATGTATAAATTGAAGACCAAAATAGTTGTGCTTCACTGGGAAAACAGCACAAACAACTTCGCATAAAACTAGACAAACAGATGAATTTGCAGAATGTTGATTAAAGATGGGAAAATAGATTGAAACTTTTTAAAGAGATAAAAACGCTGATCTAGACAGGTAGTATATGCAGTGTATTGTGAAAAAGGAATGTTTATCTCAATAGATTAAAAACCTGTGTGTAAGTGTAATCTCTCCTCTTCGTTACGCAGAAGTGAGAAGGCATTTGACCACACTTTTTCCCATGTAAGTGTGCAACTACATCATTTGCACTATTCCAGCCTTGCACAAAAGTCATCATCATGGTGTGTTGCACACACCACTAGGGCTGCCTCCCCTTCTTTCACAGTGTTTACATCGCTAATATGCAGTTATTAATCTTTCTGGCTCCAAATATAGTAAAGAGAACAAGCCTAGTACAATAGAAAGCAATTTAACAATTTTCTATCATGTTGTGCCATGTATTTCTGTTTTACAAAAGGATATAAATTAAATAAATTCCATCAATAGGATAAATTTTGATGCTGTTAAGAGCAAACCAGTCATTCTTTATATACAAGACCCTTTGCTCGATTATTGACTATTCCCTGTTACTGCTGAGTTCATGAATTTACAGAATCTCTGCTTAATGTATTTCAGGCTTGGTCTTGCAGAGCTGATGTGAATTATCCTTTGACTTTCATTCTCCTGACTCGCATGGGCTAAAACCAGCATATATTCTAGTGTATTTATAATGTATTCATGGGGAGCAAATCTTAATGGAAACAATTTCCTCTTCTAATCTAGGATACTAAATTTAGATCCATGCTTGACCTTCATAATATATGAAGGAAATAAGTTGTGCTAAGAACAAAATAGTTGTTTTACAATGAATGAAGTCAACTTTTTTAGTATAAGACAAATAGATGCAGTTATTTTTGTATTTCTTTCTAGGGGATTTAGGATAAAAAGCTATTTTAGGATAAAACATCTATTTGAATTTTTTTCTTGCAAAAATGGCAATTCTTGATTTTAGCTGCCACTATGAATATTTGATTGGAACTATGATGATAATATCATATGCATCATTGTATCATGCAAATTATACTAAGTATGATCACATAGTTATGTCATGATAGACATGATATCACCTGCTCCCCTTTCTCCTTGTGAACATCCATGGTTACCATCTTCTTTTCCTATTTTTCCTATTTTTACAAAAGTAAAAACTTATTTTCCAACACCACTCCTAATGGTAGTAGAGGAAGGAGATCCAGAGAAGAGTTGGTTACTATACAAACTGCACTACTTCCTTCAAATTAGGCAACAATAATTCCCAAAGTTATCTGTGCTCCATGTTAATCTTGTATATTATTGAGATATAATCAACATACAACATAGAGTAACCAAGTGGGAAGGGAGTTTGGAGGTCTTCTAATTCAATGCCCCGCTCAAGCAGAAAACCCTATACTACAAGGGTCTTCAAACTGGGCAAGTTTAAGACTTGTGGACTTCAACTCCCAGAATTCCTGAGCTATCATGACTAGAGGAGGAATTCTGGGAGTTGAAGTCCACAAGTCTTAAAGCTGTGAAGTTTGAAGATCCCTGCTATACCATTTCAGAAGGTGGCTGTCCAGTGGTTTCTTAAAAGGCTTCAGTAATGGACCAACCATAGCTTCTGAGCTGGAAAGGATCCTGGAGGTCTTCTAGTCCTACTCCCTACTCAAGCAGGAGACCATATACTATTTCAGACAGGTGGCTGTCCAGTCTTTTATTTAAAACCTCCAGCATTGAAGCACCTACAACTTCTGAAGGCAAGCTGATGTGTTCTTCTCAACATTTGATTTGGAAGAAGCTATGCATGCTGTTGAGCTAATACCTGGATATGGTGATGAGGTAGCTGAATGTCAACAAACTGATCAGATGAAAATCTTGTTTGCCTGTTTTAAATAGAGTTGCATTTCTCTGAAACAGCAGAGAACTTGCTCTAGAATTTCACTGCCATTAGAGGGCACAGGAAATTCTGATGCCAGAAGGCATAAGAATTGCCAATATGGAAATCCCATATTGCAGCAATTGTGAAAGGGATCTTGGAGTCTTAGTGAACAACCAGCTAAATATGAGTCAGCAGTGTGCAGCAGCAGCCAAAACAGCTAATGAAATCCTGAATTGCATTAACAGAGGGATACAATCAAGATCAAGTGAGGTACTAATACCACTCTATAAAGCCTTAGTAAGACCACGCCTAGAGTATCGCATCCAGTTTTGTTCACCACATTATAAAAAAGATGTTGAGACTCTAGAAAAAGAACACAGAAGAGCAACCAGGATGATTAGGGGACTGGAGACTAAAACATATGAAGAACGGTTACAGGAACTGGGCATGGCTAGTCTAGTGAAGAAAAGGACCAGGGGAGACATGATAGCAGTTTTCCAATATTTGAGGGGCTGCCACAGGAAGGAAGGGGTCAAGCTATTTTCTGAAGTACCTATAGGCCAGACAAGAGAAATGGATGGAAACTGAACAAGGAGAGATTCAACCTGGAAATAAGGAGAAACTTTCTGACAGTGAGAACAATCAACCAATGGAACAGCTTGCCCTTGGAAGTTGTGGGAGCTCCATCACTTGAGACTTTCAAGAAGAGCTTGGACTACCATTTGTCCGAAATAGGGTCTCCTGCTTGGGTGGAGGATTGGACTAGATGACCTATAAGGTCCCTTTAAACCCTGATTATCTGTTATCTGTTATGTTCTTTCCTAGACAGAGATAGCATAATATTCACACAGGACCAGATAGTTGAGAGGTCCTCAAGCCTGCATTCATAATACATGTGTACTAGCCAATGATTATCTACTGAGCCAGGTGCAAGGTTTTTCTTCTCAAAGCATGAATTTAAGATGCTATCTCAGATTTCATTGCTTTACAGCCTGTGTAACCACTGAAATTGCAGGGAAGGTCATCCTCCATATATGAGAGCCACAGTGCCTTCCATTCATAAGCGGACTTTTTCTATGGTAAGTTTATGGAATATTCTTTTCCATGAAATTCATGGAATTATTTTATTTTTTCACCCAGAATATTCCTGAATGAATGAATGCTGAGTTAATGAGTATTTTGCCTTTGCTTATTCCTTTTCTACATCCATATATTATTGGGTACTTTATATTATTTTTATCAATTTATTTGATATTTTTCACCTCAGAATAGATATGCTGAGAAGTATTTCTCATTATTTTCTTCTGGGATTTTTTTTTCCAACTAGAATAAAATATTTATTTAGTGCATATATTATAAGTACCAATTCTTGCTTTATTTTTTTGCGATCAGCCATTGTTGGCTAGGACTTCTTTCCTGGTTGGTCTTGGATGAATGACAACACTACTAAAAGAAGGGATTAAAAAAAAGGAATGAGAAAAAGAAAATAAATATCCGAAGGAAAAATAACAGCAACATAAAAACCATAATTTTTGATAGAAGGCTACCACTCCAAAAGGTACTTTTGCAGGTACCTCTAGGAATGTTTAGATTTTTCTTGTTCCCCTTGATTATTGCTTTTTCAGAATGGCTATTTCAGAATATCATGCTCAGAGGTATCAGAAGAAATGATTCAAAGGGGGGAGCAAATGGCAAAATCAGTGTCTCAATGTGATGCAAGGCTGGCCCCAACTTTGTGCAAGTATCCACAAAAAGGGTTGGGACTCATATCAAAACACATGAAAGGGATTGGGACTCGTGTCAAAATTGCTGTGATGCTCTTTGTGTAATTTTGACTAAAATGACAACTCCTGCAGACACCTTTGCATGCTGATATATGACTGGGTAAAATAGCACTAGCAACAGTGCTTAGATTTATTTACTGCTTCACAGTACTTTACAGCCCTCTCCAAGCAGTTTATAGAGTCAGCATATTGGCACCAACGATCTGGGTCCTCCTTTTACCCACCTCGGAAGGATGGAAGGCTGAGTCAACCTTAAGCCTGGTGAGATTTGAACTGCCAAATCGCAGGCAGTCAGCAGTCAGCAGAAGTAAGCTGCAGTACTGCACTCTAACCACTGTGCCACCATAGCTCTTCTGTCTTCTGTCCTTCATATTATGTCTTCTGTCATTGTTTATAAATGCATTTTTTTGCAGATTGATAATATGTGTTTGTTAAACACTAATCGTGACAGACAAACCTTATTGACAAAATAACTAAATTAGTAGATCAGGGAAATAATATAGGCTTAGACTTCAGTTAAGCATTGACAAAGTAGGCCACAATCTACTCCTTGGTAAGGTAGAACAATGTGGAATATACAGTCCCACTACCAGATGGATTCACAACTGGCTGATCAATTATTCTCAATGTTTAGTTCTCAGTGGAAGAAGGTAAGCAGTGGGATAACCAGAGGTGGTATTCAGCAGGTTCTGACCAGTTCTGGAGAACCGGTAGTGGAAATTTTGAGTAGTTCAGAGAACCAGCAAATACCTCCTCTGACTGGAGATTTTACAGTATCCCTTCCCCTGCCACGCCCACCAAGCTGCGCCCACAGAACCGGTAGTAAAAAAAATTGAATCCCACCACTGGGGATAACCCAAGGTTCTGTCCAAAAGGATTTTGACAGACTGGAACATTGGGTCCTATCAAACAGAAAGCAATCTAATAAGAAGAAAAGTAAGGTCATACACTTAAGCAGGAATAACCAAATGCACATATATAGTATAAAACCAGTGGTACCTGGTACAACTCTAGTGACTCTGAGAGGCATCTGCGTTTCCTAGTGAGCAAACTACTCATGTATGATTCAGCAGTTTACTGCAGCTGCTCAAAAAACACCCCAATGCAGTCCTAGACTGCATCCACAGAGAAATAGTATCAAAATCACATGAAGTGACAGTACCACTTTATGTTGCACTAGTAAGACCACATTTGGATTATTATATCCATTTATGGTCAACATGATACATAAAAGATGTTGAGACTCTAGAAAGAGTGCAAAAGAAGAGCAACGAAGATTATTAGTCTATCAAAGAAAAGGATTGGAGTGACAGTTATGTTTCAAGTACCTTTTATTTCAAGTATATTTTAGGTTTGCATTTTTAGAAACATTGCTGTTTGTCACATGTGAGAATTTGTTATCTATCAGCATAGAGGAGCAGTAGGAAAGACAGAGACGAATAAATAATGATGATCACTGAATTGGTAGATTCATTGATGGAAACGCACAATTCCTTCTTTTAATAATGGTGATCAAGAGTGTTTAACAGGTTGGTGTTATATGCAAGCAGAGTGAGTTTAATTATCATTAAGATGAATCCCATGAGAGACATGAATTGATTTAATTAGTGGAGTATAATTTTGTAACTTTAGAACTGTTGCTCAGTTTTGCTGCATACTTGGCTGATTCGTTGAAAGATTCCATTCTACATACATTTATCCTCTGTCCCCAGAAACAACAACAACAACAAAAAAAAAACATAAAATAAAAAATGGGTTTAGGTGCTAAAGTCTAATCAGGCTTGTGCCATCAAGTTATTTCTGATACCCTTCTTAAAAAGAAATTAGGGACTTCAAAGTAACACTTTATTACCCCAAAGGATATGATTTTCAGGAAGCAACTGGACTTTTTTGTTTTTCTTTGAAGACATTTTGCTTCTCATCCAAGAAACTTCTTCAGCTCTGACTGGATGAAAAGGCACCTTTGGGCACCGTGACCTGGAATATTGAGAATCTCCATAGACATTTAACACTTTATTAAGTACATTATCCTTTTCAGAAGCAGCTTGCAAAACAAAGAACCTTATAACAACCACATTACATAATATCATGCACATAAAAGACAGCTAAAGCATTGAAGATGAAGTAAAAGTTGATGTAATGTATTACTTAAGAAAGTAGTTATAACAGTGAAAAATTGCGAGTGGGTGTGGTAAGGAGCCCCAGGCATGAGCTTGTAGTAGGCATCTGTCTATTTCTAATATTTCCCAACTCCCTGGACATAATACATGGAAGCAGTTAGGATCACAACTGATCCATAAGAAGCATGTATTATGTCCAGGGAGTTGGGAAATATTAGAAAGTAGCTCTATACCTGTGCTTCGTTACAAAACTATCTGACTGGGCTTAGTTTTGGGGGAAGGAAAATAAGGAAAAAATTGTGCCTCTGCCTACCAGCCTCCATCTGGCTAGTGTCCTGTCAGTGTTGAGGGCTGTTGGGAAACTGAAACAGTATTTGCTGTGTGAGCAAGAAGGAGACAGCAAGGAGCATGGCTTAGCTCAACTGTTCTGTACTAAAGCTGGTTGCTGCTGTGAAACTAAACCTTTGTGCTTCTGCTTGTGTTTTGCAGTTGGAACAGATTTCTTTTCAGGTGGGGAGGGGGAGTAGAACTCCTTAACATTAGAGCGTGTTAATAATAATACACGAAATACGAATGCTCTGATGATCATTTTGAAAAATCCTTTCTTAGTGAGCACTTAGAAGCCAAGAGGAATATATGTGCCAAATTTCAAGTTTGTAGGCTTTACAATTCTGGAGATTTTGTGATGATGTGTGAGTGGTATTTCGCTTTTATAGATAGATAGATAGATAGATAGATAGATAGATAGATAGATAGATAGATAGATAGATAGATAGATAGACAGACAGACAGACAGGTTTCTTCAAATTTAATTAGTTATAAAAGGAAGAAGAAAATTTAAGCAGAATTGCAAGATTATGCTATTTATAGTTCTAGCATGTACAATATAAGACAGCTTCCCATTTTGGTCTACTTGATAACAGAATGGTCAAACAAATGGTAACTTCAAATCTCAGCAAATAAATGCTCTGTCTTACATATTGGCAAAAAAAAAATCAGAAAATAAAATACAAGCTGAACAGTCAAGACCTTGTTGATGACCCAAACTTTGTCAAGGACCTTGGAATACTCATCTCTAATGATCTAAGTGCTAGAGCTCACTGTAACTACATAGCCAAAAAGGCATTAAGAGTTGTAAACCTAATCCTGCATAGCTTTTTCTCCAGTAATATCACACGACTAACTAGAGCATACAAAACATTTGCTAGACGAATACTTGAATACAGCTCATCAGTCTTGAACCCGCATTACACATCTGATATTAATACAATTGAGAAAGTCCAGAAATATTTCACAAGAGTTCCCCACTCCTCTACTCATAGCAGAATATCTTATGCCACCAGACTTGAAATTTTAGATCTAGACAACCTAGAACTATGCCGCCTTCGGTTCGATCTAAGTATAGTACATACAATTGCATATTGCAATGTCCTACCTGTCAATGAATACTTCAACTTCAACCACAACAATACAAGAACACACAATAGATACAAACTCAAGGTAAACCACACCAAACTTGATTGCAGGAAATACGACTTCAGCAGCAGAGTGATCAATGTCTGGAATATTCTACCTGACTCTGTGGTTTCTTCCCCAAACCCCAAAAACTTTAACCTTAGACTGTCTACTATTGACCTCACCCCTTTCCTAAGAGGTCTGTAGGGGGCGTGCATAAGCATACCAACGTGCCTACTGTCATCCTATTGTTTCTTTTTTTTCTTATTCGTATCCATTTCATGTAATCATAACCATGTTTATACTTATACCTGTTATCTAATAATCGCTTGACAAAATAAAAAAAAATAAAAATAAAATAAAAAAAATAAAAATAACATGAATAGTTAAGGGACTTGGAAATCATAAATACTGAGGACAAATATGGTAAGGTTTTTGGTCAGAAAACTGTAAAGCAATTTGCTTCTTAATCCAACAACAGGCTAATGCAGCCTAATTAATAAAGAAATCAATTTGCTGTAATCATATGTAAAGTATACAAAAATCCTTGCCACTCACCCTAATCAATTTTTGTTTTAGAGTTAGAATTAGCTGTTCTCTGGTTGTGATATTTGCCTAATTTAAAGGCTCCACAAAGGAGTTTAAATTCCACGTTAGAGAAATTGAAGAGAAAATGATAATATGAAGTGTAATATGCCACAGAAGCAACAATAATCTAGTAATGCAAATCAGGGTCTTGCAGATGGTTTCATTTTCCAAAAGGCTGAAGAGGAGATTCACTTCACTTTAGGTTACAATAATGTGCTAAAGGGAAAAAAAGAAAAGAAAATTCCTTTGGATTATACATGACAGCATGCCTGAAAGTGGATTCCTAAGAGAAATAAATAAGCACATGTTGATTTTCAACACTGTCATTGAGACAAAAAAAAAATCCTTTTACTTAACAGCAGGATATGTAATCCCAAAACATCTCTCCACAGTTAAAATTACCATTTGATTGCTTTTTGATAGCACGCAGAATATGAAACTGATTATATATGTATAATCTCTTTTAGTGCATCTCAAACAATAAGCAAGATTGGAAAAGAGAAGGGAGAAACATTAAACCCCAATGTCCCAACAGATTATTTCACATATTTCCAAAACTTTGAATTTCTTTCTTTTTTATTATTATATTCATCGCGCCACATATGCCCTTCCTTCCTCTCCCCTTTCCCTTGGCAGGCAGGTGATCAAACTCTAGTGTTCCTGCTTGCTAATTCTATAGATGCAGTGGTTTGTCTGTTCCAAACTAACTATAGGGCTAATGTAAGCAACTGTCCTGCTTCATGACTGAGCTGATAATGTAAAAAAAAAAAAAAGGTATCTTCATTTCAAAGAAGCTTGCACACTGGACCCCACAGGAATCATTCTCTTCCAGTCTCAGAGCCACATGATTACTAAAGAAAATGGTGTCTGTGTGCATCTTCCCATTTTCATCCACATTACATCAGAATCAGTGATGGGATTCAATTTTTTTTACTACCAGTTCTATGGGCGTGGTTTGATGGGCGTAGCAGGGGAAGGATACTGTAAAATCTCCAGTCAGAGGTGGTATTTGCTGGTTCTCCGAACTACTCAAAATTTCTGCTACCGGTTCTCCAGAACTGGTCGGAACCTGCAGAATACCATCTCCGATCAGAATGCTTGGGCTCAGCAGTCAAAAAAAAAAAACCTATCTTCCCTATGGTGAAAATAAATAAAGTCATGATGAAGCCACCTGCAGCAAGATAGTAAATTATTTGAATCCACCAGAGTGCTTACATTTCAAATAGTTCTAAGAAGATAAATAATGAAGTTCTAGATTTGGGCAGTTCCATTGTTATTCCCCATGGAGTTTAGTGAAGCTAACCGGTTGTAGAGAAATAGAAAAAAAGAAGTCATGGAATCTTCTTGTGTCAAATACTGTGATATAGTATTATTGTAAATCGGGAATTACCAGTGCAAAGCTAAATGAGATTCATCATGTACATGACCACCCCCCTTGGATAAGGAGTACTGCCTGCAATTTTTGCCAGAAGGGTATCTTCAATCACTAATTTGTTCCACTGAATTTGTTTGTTTTTGTGTATATTAAAATATAAGTTTAAATGCCTCCCCTCTCTGAGTATACGTGTCTGTATGTATATTTGTACAGTATGTATATGCACACACAGTCAATATTAATGCTTGATAAGATATGGCATGGATTGCTTTTTTTCTTAGGAATGGGTTAAGTACTAAGGACAAATTTCTTGATAGTGAGAAAAATTAATCAATAGAAAGCTTGCTTCCTGGTATTGTGGGCATTCCATCACTGGAGGTTTTCAAGAAAAGACTGGACACCTAATTTTCCAGGATAGTATAAGGTCTTCTGCCTTGGATTGAGAGTTGGACTATAAGATCTTTGAGGTTTCTTCCTCACTTATGATTCTATGTTTCAACCCATATATTAAGTTTCTGTAATTAAGAAAAAAATTATTGGAGCATATTTTTATTGTAAAACGGTACACCACTGAGTATTAAATGATCTGGTTACAGGGACCTTGTAACTTCAGAGGTAGACTCCTTCAATACTGTATGACTTTGAAAACAATTTGGAAACTATAATCAGTCCAAAGAACAATTGCCCCTCTGTTAAATAAAGGTATCTGAGGTCACTTCTGTAGCCCATTTGCTGCACTAATTACCAATCTGTTTCAAGGTCAATTTCAAAATTTTTGTTGACATGTTTAAGCCCTTCCCTTGGTTCTTTGATGGCTAGTGGACTGTGTGTCCCATCAAGACCTGTCTTGCCTGAAGCAACAAATTACAGAAATTATATATACAAAGGTAGTCATTCAGGTCTGAAGAAGACAGCTGTTGTGAAGTTCATCTGTGGACATGGAAGTGGCTCTGCAGTCCTATCTGGACATTCAGAATCTCACACAATGGGGACACTGGAAATCCACTTTTTCAATAACTGAGAGTGTTATTCTGCAAAATCATGATTTTCTATTAGTTTTTGGTGGCTCCTGTTTTCAAAGCCTTTGCAATCTTCATAGCACAGAGTTTGCAGCTGATTCTGTCAGCAGCCACAGCTTCTAGTTTCCTTGGCTGAATGTCACAGTGATATAGAGTCTCTTTCATAACATCTTGGTAGACCTTGTGCAGAGAACCTCAAGGTCTCTTCCTACTCTCCAGTATACTATAGAGAAACCGTCAAGGCTTAATGTGGTTGTTTATTCTGATGATGTGTTCCACCCATGGTGTCTAGATTCTGATAATCAAAGACCCAGTGGGACACAGTCTTTCCAATAAATATTAAGGATGGAGTGGAGGACATGCATATGAAATTTCTCCAGTTGTTTAATGTGTTGTCAATACAGTGTCCAGGACTCACATCTGTATGGAAGGGAAATGATGATAAATGTACATTTTCAACTTTGTGGAGATATGGATGATGTGATGATCAAGGATTCCAGCATGCAGCTGCCCCAGACCCTGATTGGCTTTACTGATCCTGAAGTAAATTTAAACTGTAGATAACGGTCATTGTTAAAAGTACACAATCTTTAGCAAAGATGATTTCTTGAATGATTTGAATAGATGCAATTCATCCATGTATTCAAGAGGCAAAGGTCAAAGAGAGATCTGTCCAGTCAGTACCTGATTTAATTCTTCCTTGAGCCCCTGCACATGATGTGACAACGTGCAAACAAAGAACAGATTGAACAGGACTAGAATTAGCACACAACTCTGCTTCACCTCATTGGAAATGGCAAATGCAGCTTATGTATCTGCTTTGTAAAAGTCCTGTCATTCCCTTATGGAGTAGTAGTTGAATCAACTTCATGAGCATCCATAAAATCTTAGGGTTGTCCAGAGACCCTTCCTGTTTACAGTGCAAACACCTTATCAGGTCATTGAAGACAGAATAAAAAGTTTTGTTGTCCTCAATGCACTGTTACTGGACTTCCCTCACAACAAATATCATATCTACACCTGCTCTGTTCTGGCCAAAGGCCAGTGTACCTCTGGGAGGTTCCTTTCTGAGACAGTGTGAAGTTAATTCAAGAGACTGTGGACAAAAAAAATCTTACCTGAGGTGGGTAGCAGTGACATACTGCCATAGTTTCTGCAGCCTGATTTGTTTTTATAGATGAGGACATCACAAAAGACATCAGACATCTTCTCTGTCAGCCAGATGTCTTCCAAGATGCCTGTAAGATCTAGGGTCCAATGCTTTGAAGTTCTAAGCAGGAATGCTATCCTGCTCTGTGGCTTTATTTGAGTTCCTCTGCAGGCTTGGTTTCCTGATCTCATCAATAAAGGGAGACAAAGTAAGGCAGTCTTGGTGAACTTTTCTGGCACCAATGGGAGTGTGTGTGTGTGTGGGGGGGAGTGCCAGAAAACAGAAGAGCAACTCCCTGGTAAGCTGAGTTTTTGGTTTCTGGTGCATGCATGTGTTCCAGCTACTTGGTCTTCCAGTTTCAGCACACATGCATGCATGAAGACCAGCTGGCCGGTGTGCATGCACATGCCAGAAACTGGAAACTCAGTCTCCCAGCACATGCAAGCGTGCCGGGGAGCTGCTCTTCCAGTTTCCAGGGCTCCCACGCACATGAAGACCACCTAGCCAGCATGCATGCGTGCACTGGAACCAGAAAGAGCAATGGCAACGGCTGTCATGCCCGGAGAGATGGCTCTGTGTGCCACTTCTGGCTTGTATGCCATAGGTTCACCATCACGGGTCTCAGGCATCTAAGACTGGCAGCTGAAGAATTTTCTGTAAAACATCAGAGTCTACTGTGAGTAGGTTGGAAAAATGTTCAGCTCAATGGTTCTTCAGTCCTTCCTGATCTTTAGATCAGACTCCACCCATCAGATGACAGCAGTGTGGACGATCCTCATCAGTGGTGGGATTCAATTTCTTTTACTATCGGTTCCGAGGGCGTGGCTTACTGGGCGTGGCAGGGGATGGATATTGTAAAGTCTCCATTCCCTCCCCACTCCTGTGGGAAGGTTACTGCAAAATCCTCATTCCCTCCCCATCCCACTAACCTGCTTTCCAGCTCCATTCTCCTGTGCAGGGCAATCAAAGAATCAGCTGGGACTCAGGAGGCAGAGAATAGATGGGGACAGGGACAGTCAGAGGTGGTATTTGCCAGTTCTCTGAATTACTCAAAATTTCCACTATCGGTTCTCCAGAACTGGTCAGAATCTGTTGAAAACCACCTCAGATCTTCATTTAGATAGAGTATTAACTGCTTTTATACACTGAAGAACTCTCTGGTGGCATTTATGTCCGCATAGCATTCCACCTGCTCAGATTTCATCTCCACCCATCCTGCATTTCTTACATTTTCGCTCTACTTCAGACACCTGCTATTTAAACTTCTCTTTCTTTGAGACACATGCCGGATGATTCTGCTAGTCTGCCAAGGTTTTGTCCTTCGCCTGGAGGTCTGCCTAAATGGTCTTGTGGTTTTCATCAAACCAGTCTTGTTGCAGTTGGGTTTTCAGTCTGAGTACAGTTGTCTCAGTCTGCAGTCAGCGTGATGTCATCTTTAAACTACATCCACTTTTCAGAGCTGGTTCCGACGAACAGTAAATTGATGGGAAGTTTTTCATATTAGTAACACTGAAATTGGTCTGAGTCTTGCAGTCTGCCAGTGTTGAAAGATGTTCTGACAAGCCTTGGGGATCGAGATCGCCTTGTCTGAAGGGATAAATTACGGAGACTCACAATGGAATGAATTTAAAAATCAACTTTATTTATTGCGTAGGTTTATCTCTGCATTTTGCTGCACACAGGGCATACATATTTAATGCTAATGTAGCCTCTGTAGAAATATCTTGAGTATATAAAGACTGTAAAGTGGTATCAATGTATTAAAGATGGGTCTCGTGGGCATGCTTCAATGAAGTCCAAAGGGGGGTTGGGAATGTTCTTGTCTCTTCAGCTTTTTCCCACTTTAATTATTTTAATGCAAAATACCATGTTCAGGAAACCTTATAGATCTTTTAAATAGCTTATGAATAAATCCAGCTGTAATAAATGTCACTTGTATCTTGCTAACAAACAACAACAAGCACAAGAAATTATTGCAGAAGTACAATGCTGGTTCTTCTAGGAGCATTCACCGGTAGGTGAATCCTAAATGTAAGATTTAGAAACCATTTTAAGGGAATTTTGATAGCATTGCCGGCACTTTGGGAAATATGTGAAGGAATCTGTAAGATCCCTCCATGTGCTTTGGTTCAAATCACAATGCGTTCATCTTGCTTTCAATTAAAATCAAACTTGTGTTTTAACTTCCTAGTTTCAATTTACTTTTGAACAGAGGTAGTATTCAGCAGGTTCTGACCAGTACTGGAGAACCAGTAGCAGAAATTTTGAGTAGTTCGGAGAACCAGCAAATACCCCTTCTGACTGGCTTCGCCCCCGTCTATTCTCTGCCTCCCGAGTCCCAGATGATCGGCTGGGTCTTCTTTGGTTGCCCTGCACAGGAGAAGGGAGCTGGAAAGCAGGTTAGTGGGATGGAGAGGGAATGGAGGATTTTGCAGTATCCTCCCCTGGAATGGGGTAGGAATGGAGATTTTACAGTATCCTTCCCCTGCCACGCCATGCTCACCAAGCCACGCCATGAGCACCAAGCCATGCCCAGAGAACTGGTAGTAAATTTTTTTGAATCCCACGACTGCTTTTGAAGGGATCTAGGAACCAGGTGGCCTCCAAATTTCCCCCTTTTCTCCCCTCCCTGACAATATACTAGAATCAGTATCACTACCGTGTTTCTCCAACAATACAGCCTCCCCCAATAGGAAGTCCCAGCATGCTTTATAGGCATAAAATCAAATTAAGCCCCTCCCCCCAAATTAAGGCCTATATTAAACATGCAAAATGGGGGGGAATGGTGGGGGGGGGGGCTTGTCGTTAGGAAGTACTTTTGTTGCATACCCGGAAATGGTGCTGCTTGCATTGACTTCGGCATTGATGGGGCACTTCGTATCGGGAGACCTTCCACCACCGTTGCTTTCCCTTCTCCCCGTGCTGCCGCGGCATTGTTTGGTGCAGCCGTCCACGACCAGCCAGGGCTCCTCCCTGCAATCGGAGCCCGGCGGAGACACTCGGCTTCAGGTGCTCCTGTCACCACCTTCCCTTTGCCTTCGAACGCAAAGCCAATTCTTTTAAAAACAGCACCCTACTACCAGTATGACAAAGACTCCTCTGCCCAAGAGGGCAGCCCAACCCCATGTGGGGAGGCAAATCTCCTGGAGCCGCAATGCAGGAGAAGTGCCCAACCACCTTCCCTACCTGGCACCAGGCAGAGTGCGAAGAGCTTCGCCTGGGGCGCCCAGTGCAGCTGAGAGGCGGGCCCTCCTGCTCTTTCGCTTGGCAGGTGGGCGCACACCCGCGGCTCGCTTTCCTGGCTCTGCCCAGCCCACATGGCTCTGGCGGAATGATCGGAGGGTCCGGCAGGGAGGCACTCGCTGCCTTAGCGAGTGCTCTGCCACCAGGCATGAAGGCCCGCCTTTCAGCTGTGCTGGGCACCCCAGGCAAAGCTCTTCACACTCTGCCCAGAGCCAGGAAGGGATGGTGGTTGGGTGCTTTTCCTGGGGTGGGCTGATCCTGTGCTGCAGCCCCGGGAGAGTAGCCAGGGAGGAGCCCTGGCTGGCAGTGCATGGCTGTGCCAAATGCCGCGACATTGCTCTAAACGCCGCATCAGCACGGGGAGAAGGGAAAGCAACAGTGGCAGAAAGTCTCCCGATACGAAGTGCCCCACCAACACTGAGGTCAACATCCAAGCCGTCGCTGCCCACCCACCCGAGGATGCAAGGGGGGGGAATTAAGTCACCCCTGAAAAGACCCCCTAGCCATTTTTTTCGGGCTTAAAAAAGATAAGGCCTTATTTTGTGAGAAACACAGTAGTTTTTAATTCAGTAGAATGCTATATACTGGGCATTCAGAATAAAACCATAGCAGGCAAGTTCGATAGATGGGGTGTGACTAACATTTTTTATGCAGCATCTAGCGGGAGCTCAAGGTCAGTTTTCAGATTTGGCTCTTTGAGACATGAGTCAAGTTCATGCATAAGTGATAGAGACACATGGTGTCGCAGCAGTGGGATTGTTGGAGCAGACTCACGGTAATGAGTCTGTCAGAAAAAGTCAAAGGTAGAAGCAGTCTCAGACTAAGTTCCCTTTGCCTATGGGTTATGCCCTTGAGCTGGAATGATGTGGCACTATAATTTGTTGTAAGAGAGACAGTCAGACTGCTTCAAGAAAATGCTAACGTTCTCTACTTAGATATGGGACACTTGAAGAGGATGATCAATAATTTGATAAATAACCCCACATTACATTTTATATCATGAATCCATGAATAGTAGAAGTCTCACCTTATCTTGACTTAGAAATACCAAAGATACTTTTTGAACACAAGTACACATTTAGAAACCATTTTGACACGAAAGGAATTTATTATAAGCTTACTTTGTCTGAAGAATTCTGAATTATTTAATGCAGCTGTATATCTCTGATGTGGTAGAAAAGATCCCCAGTAACTACAGAAGTTATCATGGGAAAAAAGGCAGAAATAAAATTAAACTCCAACAAGGCCCTCCAGAGCAGCATTTGAATGCCACAGGAAATGATATTGAAGTGACATGAATACAAGTTTTTACAGATTATGCAACAGACATATTTGAGTGCCCCAAAGAATCCTTTTAGTCTGATCCTTGGCATTCATAATGTTATAAATGTCCGTGGCCTTTTCATGGTTTACATATTTTTTTTTCCAGTTTATGAAAATTATTGGCTAATAGGTGGATGATGTTTTCTTAATTAAAAAAAAAAAGAAGACTCCAGCTGAACACATCTTCAGCTTCAATGCTGAGACTTTCACAGATAGTAACAGTAGCAAGTTTTGAACAGTGGTGGTATTCTACTGGTTTGGCCCGGTTTTGCAGAGCCGGTAGCGCCGATGAGCAGCAGAGACTGAGCCGCTTCTCTCCACCGCTCTGCTGTGGGGCCCAACCACCTGCCCGGGCTCCCATACTCACCTTTATCCCTTGCTTTTGAAGCGCAGCTTCTTTGCGTGGCACAGCAGTGCGGCACGGCAGCTGCTGAAGCAACTGGGAGAGTGCAGGTTTGTGGGAGGTGAGTTGGAACACCTTTGCACCTGTGAAAATGACTCTGTGCTTGTGCAAAGTGCACATTTGGCACACACGCAAAGTGTATGCAGGCATGCAAGGTGCGCCAACCAAGCCACGTCCACCAAACATTTTTTGAATCCACCACTGGTTTTGAAGAATAAGAGACACCTTGAATAGCCAAATCACATTAGCAGTCTGTTTTCAGTTCAGGGATAATCCAAATAACAAAGTCCAGTATCATAAACAGTTCAGTAAACAGACTCACAGCAATCCAAGAAGAACAACGATCAGCAACAGTCAGTAGGAAAAAATGCAAACCGACCAACATCGAACATCAGAACATCTAGCAACAGAACGGCCCAGGTTTCTGGCTCCATCTTATGGCTGTTTGAGGAACCACACCCAATTACAATTTTAACATTCCCTTAAAGAAACAGTATTGAATGTCTATCCTGGTTTATATATTTCCAACCCAACTGTTAGGTGACTATCAATTCCTAACAAGTCATCTTTGTGGCAGCTCTTCAAATAATGGATCATGTCACCCCTAGTCCTTCTTTTCATTAGACTAGACATACCCAATTCCTGCAACAATTCATCATATGTTTTAATCCCCAGTTTCCTAATCATCTTTGTTGCTCTTTGTACTTTCTCTAGAGTCTCAACTTCTTTTTTATACTGTGGTGACCAAAACTGGATGCAGTATTCCAAGGCTTCATAAAGTGGTACTGACACTTCACGTGATCTGTTAATGCAGTCTAGGATTGCATTGGCTGTTTTGATGGCTGCAGCACACTGCTGGCTCATATTTAAGTGATTGTCTACTAGAACTCCAAGATCCCAAGTTATTGCTATTGAGTCAAGTTTCTCCTAATCTGAACCTGTACATTTGGGGTTTTTTTTTCTGTCTAAGCGTAAAAACTTAGTTTTATCTACACTGAATTTATCTACACAGATAAACTCTAGGCAGAGCCCATTGTTCAAGTCTGTCAAGATCTAACTGGTTCTTGAGCCTAACTTCTGGGGTGTTAACTATTCCTGTCAGCTTGGTGTCTTTGGCAATTTTGATGAGTTTCCCTTCAATTTGCTCATCTAAATTGTTTATGAATATATTTAAGAGTTATAGGCCTAAAATGGAAACTTGGGACACCCCACTGCCTATTTCCTTCCATTTGGGGGGGAGGGAATTCTCATTAAATTATATGTAAAAGCATTGTTATTTTCAGAAAGATTCATAGTATTTTTTTCATGGAAACCATGTGTTAAAATAATGCACATTTTATGCATTTCTTAAAATCATTGCTCGCTTTGACAGAGAAACAAAATGTAGGGCTAGAAATACATTGGTTTACCAACAACTCAATAAATATTCACTGATAACAACTTATTTATACAAGCCACGTTAAAATTTAAAAAATTATGATAGTCATATAAGTAACTATAAACACACATACACAGAGAATAAAGTTTATAATAGATAATTATATATAGAACTGTATAATAAGTTGATTATTTTTTAAAGAATATATTATATATTCTTATTTTTTCTATTTTATTTCTTTGCTTCTTTTTAGCATTTATCATATGTTTTTAACAATGTATGTATTGTTGTGCTTTGTCCCCTTTTTCTATTATTATTTTAAAACTAATAAAAAGTATAAAAAATAGAACCTTTCAATAAAATACGCAATGATCTCTCAGCACTGTACTTATAAATTTGTTTAAGAACTATTTTCCAAATCTTTACTTTCAACAACTCAGTCTTTATGTTAATTTTCTTTTTTTTCTTTTCAGCTTCCCCAGAATAAGAAAACATTTTTTGATCTGAGAATGGAATATTTAACAAAATTAATATTAAAGAAAATATTCAGTGGCTGTAGATCATGATCTATCCACACAGCGGTTATTTATATAACAGTGCGCAAAACAGCACTTCTTTTGTGTCCTCTCAACGTTGATGGCATAACACAGTAATATTCAAGAAAGGCAAGGAGAGTTTCATATTTTCTTGTATGATTAGAGAGAAATAACTTTGTCAGCTACTTCAGATAAATAAGTGTTTTAAGTGAGAGTTTTGTTAAATGAAAAGGAGAAAACGAGAAGGCATAAGTGTTTTTTGTTTTTTTTTTAAGAGTGGTTTTGTTTCAGGTAAACTGATACGAGATTTTACGGAACGAGCTTAAAAAACTTTATTGGTTCCCCCCTCCTTCCATTATTGATTTTCTCCCACTGCCAACCAAGATACTTCCCGACTTTTTCATTTCAGTTCTTTTGACAGGCAGCAGATCATATAGATAGCATTCTGACTAAGAGTAAGTCACAGAGATAAAATAAAAATTTGTCAGAGAAAAACCAGTAAACTCAGTTGCATTCTTTCTTGTGTATTTGTACTGATTAGAACAAGAATAACAGAGTTGGAAGGGACCTAGAGGCCTTCTAGACCAATCCTCTGCTCAGGCAGGAAACCTTATATACCATTTCAGACAAATCGTTGTCTAATCTCTTCTTAAAAGCTTCCAATGTTGGAGAATTCACAACTTCTGCAAGTTGTTCCACTGGTTAATTGTTTTAATTAGTTTTGCAAATTTATATAGATCTTTTTCTTCTAGATCCTGTTTAACTTAATATAACCATGTGGAATTGGACTGAATAATTAATAATATTCACAAGTCTTTTGCCTGTTTTGTTAATATGCTTCATATATGTCAGGGGTGTCAAACTCAAGGCCTGGGGGCAAGGTTCAGCCTGAGGAGAGCTTAGATATGGCCTAGGAGGGCACCCTGGAAACAGTGAGGGACTGTCCCATGGTGCCTCTGCCAGTGAAAATGGAGCTCAGGAGAGCCACTGGTGGTCCTCCCGAGCTCTGTTTTCACTGGTAGAGGGTTGTAGTAGGCTGGTGTAGCCAAAAATGGAGCTCGGGGGCCCGTTTTCTCTGGCAAAGCACTCAGGCCACCCCAGGTGCCCTGACACAAGTGACATCGAGTTGGCCACACCCACCTTGGCCACAGCCACTCTGACCTCCTGAGGTCAAACACAACCCCTATGTGGGCCTCAATGAAATTTGAGTTTAACACCCCTGATATACGTGCTGATTCTCTAGTGAAAGTTTAGGGGCCTGATGGCTCAGTGTCTTAATGACACTGGGGATGGTTTCTACTCCAATGGTTTGAGTCCTAGCATTATGTAGTAGGGTGATCTTCTATCACTTCCCTCTGCCCACCTAACGGTTCAAAAGCATGTCCCATGCGAGTAGATAAATAGGTACCACTTCGGTGGGAGATGAATTGGTACTCTGATTCCTACTGACTCTGAATTTCCTGTTTGTGGTGCCCACTTGTGAGGTGGCTCAAGGGAGGGAGGAGACCTTGGATGATGGTGAAAACTGAAATTTTCACATGATGTATTCTTATTTTAGCATTGCATGCAAACAAATTGAGAGCAAATGCTTTGAGAAAGGATATTTATATTCAAAAAATACTGTGCAGGCAGGCAGAAATTTTTATGTAATGTTGTGATTGAAGCTTTTACCAGGCATACAACTGGAAAAAAATTATCTACTAAAATAAAAGTGACTTTGCAGACCATTAAAATGTAAAGAAAGAGACATAGCTGTAGCAAAGAATCACCAAAATGTCCCATTTTTTGTGTGGTCAGAGCATGTCATTTTGGGTTATGCATGGGACATGCATGGAAAAGGGTAAGTAAATTGTGTATTGTACGTTATTTGCATCATAATGAAATCACATAATTTTCATTACTGGGATAATGACATTCTGCTATGTGTGACATTATGTATCATAATGTCATCCACTACATCATTGGTGTCAAACTTGATCATCATGTATCGTGACATTATTTGCCTTTGCAGAGTTGGGAGGGCGTGGCCTGCATATAACGCATCCAGCCCGCCGGTTGCCAATTTAACAGGCCTGCACTAAATGTCTGTACCAATAAGGGTGATATTTTATATGAATTGAAATACACCCAAACACAAATAGAAGAGAGAAGACAAAATTATGAGCGATGTAATAACAATAATAATACATTTTATTATTTAATTGTGAAAAATTAATTATCATTTTCTTTTTTGTGTGCATGTAATGTTTTGCTGGAGTAAAGTATACAGAACATGTTAACATCTCAATGTTAAAATGTTAACAATATACTATGGGAAATATTAACAGTATTTCATAAAACATTATAGACATTATGTACAGTGGGCAATCGAAATTTAGTTCTAGGAACAAAGTTATCCCTACAGCCATCCATGCAAAGTTTAAACTGCGTGCATCATTTTTTCATGCCTGCATTAATGATTTAAAAGTCTGTGAAAGCTGCAATTGAATATTGCTTGGAAATAAGTGATTAACTGATATTGAAAAAAATGGGTATTCTTTCTAAGTAAAATTTGTAGAATTGCTAGTACATTATATTTTCCTAAGAATACACACATTGTGATTTGCTGGACTCTAGCAGTGTCTTTAATTATTTTGCTAGTTGTTATAGTATGATATTCATATATTTCTTTTACATTTTGCTGGTTGACCATTAAATATTATTGATTGATTGATTGAACTAATCTCATGAACTAATTTGTATCAAACTTGGAAAGGTGACCAGCAGAAAAACGTCAGATTTCTAGGCTAAGATTGGGGAAAAAAATCTGAAAAAAAGCTAACCACTTTTGCATTGTTGATTTCATCAATTCAAACTTCACTTGAAAGAATTTATCTCACTGCATTTAGAAAAAGAAAACAGATAGTGCAGGAAATGTCACAATGAAAAAATGAAATCAGATTACTTTAGTTCAAGAAGGACATTGTGAAACTGGCCTTGACATCTCTGAAGATGTCTCTACCCCCAACTGATTGATATTTTTTGGATATTCCCATCTTGCATAATATTTGCTTTGTATTAACATGGGCTTTCAATTATATCGAAAATGCCTCACCTTTTCAAAAATGTATACAGGCATTTCCTTATCTTTACCAGCACATTTATAGATGGCACAGCGAAAAGGAATTATGTGTCCTTATAGCTATGAAAAAGCTATTTTTATTTTTACTCTTATGCAGACATTTTCTTTTAATTTTACTAGCTTTTCTGAGCCCAGAGCTTTATGCACAACATTTAAAGTCTGGTTTTTTTAAATGCCTTTGTGAATTCTAGCTAAAGGAGAATTCTGTGAAAACCTTACTGTTCTCCTTTTAGCATGTAGCAAGCTTTATTCTAATTCTATTTCACTGCTGACTGGGGTAAAAGATCAGATGTAGAAGACAAGAGAGGAATAAGCAGAACAGAATGTATTGCCTCAAATTGTTAACATTATAGTTGTCCAGTATGCTCTGTAATGTTAGGAACAAGCAGAGAAAGATTTCTTCTAAGTCTCCTATGCCCTACAATTGCGTCTCTATATCCATGAGAAATATAATAATGTAATTCCTTCCATGCAATCCCCCTACATCTCAAGTATTATCAGTGGAAAGACCAGTGGGAAGGAAAGGATAACTCTTGGTCAGAAAGAGCTTGGAATTGTTGCAAACTTCTTTGAGCATTTGGATTTGAGCAGTTGACTCTTGAAAAAGCACCTTTGGATAGCCTCTGATTCAATTTGAACCAAAGTGGGATATTTTTTGAATCCAATTGAGGTTTATTACCTTTAGAAAATGGGATGGAGAGGGATAACAAATTGGTGGTCTTTCAGAAGGCTATGTCCTTGAATATATAAGAAAACACAGCTGGTCTCCATTCTAATCTACAGTCAAAATGTATACACATTTATATACAACATATATAGAAACCATCTGCTTGGCAGCCAAACTGTGATTCTTTTAGTAATTCTTCAATATTTTGACAGGCACTGAATCAACTGTGACTGCATCTGAGTAAAGTCAAGATAATGTTTCCAGGTATAACAATCTGCTGCTAGTGGATTACATATAACTATTTATTTCCCTGTTTTTTAAATTCGATATAATATTTTTTTAAAAAATAGCACTTCTGAGATTAGAAGTTTATTTTTATTTTTACTGTACCTATTACAATTATAGCAGCACTTCCAGCAGGTCAATGTTATTTCTTACCACTGTTTTACTGTTCCCAGAATGCTTGATGCCTCAGCACGAAAGAGTTATCTACTTATTTATCTATCTGTTACATTTCTCAGCTGTCCCATTCCAGATAATCTGGGCAGTTCTAGCCCAAGAACTTCCAATAAACTATCTTAGATGAAATTACCTCTGTCCTTGGATACAAGTTTCAAGCTACTCAGTGTTAAATGATGCAACATTCTGTGACTGAAATCTTTCTATTATTTGCTGAGTTTAAAGAAAAGTGTGGATTTGCTTGCTAGAAGAGGCAGTGAGTATGAATTAATAGTGTTGGTTAGTTCTGAGTTTGAAAACTATCCCCAAGGGACACTTCCTGCTATAAAGTCTTTATGAATTCTTTATTGAACCCCTATCCTTTATGCATGCCTACAGTATTAACACATGTATAAAAATGGGCTTTAATCTTACAAACTGCTGTCTTGACTTTTTTTTAATATTTCCCCCATTGTCATATTGCTGCTGTTTTCCTGAGTTTTAATTTTATACTTTCCTCATTGTCATGATTGCTGTGTTTCCTGAGAATCTCATGAATATGGAAAATGCTGGCCAAGGCTATCTCTCTTGAGCCCAAGCTACAGGAAGTCATCCCAACAGGGCATATAGCAGGAGAAAAACTTTTACCTTACTCATGAGTTTAAACTTATCAGTGTGTTGTTCATAATAGTGCTAACCGTATCTATTTGTGAATAATTTAGCACCTATTAAAGCGGAATTGTTGCAAAAACATTGTATTATGTTCTTGGGAAAAAACACTTGTAAGTTAGATGACAAAGGATAGTTTGAAGAAATACATGCACCCTCAGCTTTTGAACTGGCTCTCCTTCAAAATATGGGAAACATTTACATATATACTGCTTCACGGTGCTTTTTACAGCCCTCTCTAAGTGGTTTACAGAGTCAGCCTATTTCCCCCAACAATTTCCTCACTTTAGCCACCTCGGAAGGATGGAAGGCTGAGTCAACCTTGAGCCTGGTGAGATTCGATCTGCCAAATTTCAGGCATCTGGCAGTCAGCAGAAGTAGCCTGCAGTACTGCATTCTAACCACTGCACCAGCACGGCTCTTATTGAACAATATTGAATTTTCGGCTTAATAGTAGACTTCTAATATTTTTAAACTGTATGCAATTGCAATATTGTAATGCTTTGTTATGTGACTTTTAAAGTGATTGGCTTATGGTTTTCTTTGGCTGTTTTATGCTTTTTTGATATTTTTATATTTAATAACTTTTCTTCTTTACCTGTTGTATTTTAAAACAATACTTTTTTAAAAAGTTATGGTTCTCAAATTCAAATTCAATGCGTATACAGCAATATTATAAACTGTTAGTGGTACTTTCACCATAAGCTAATGTGTGTGTGTATGTGTGTGTGTGCATGTTATATTCTATTACTTGTCAAACATTAAATGTTAACCTTCCTGCAGTCAGTTAAGCATTGTTTTGATCCTGGCAGCAGAAAAGTTAATAATGCTTAGAAACAAAATGTTCCAAGCTAGTGTAGGTAAGTACAGTATATGTATTGTAACTCCTCCTAAATGCATGGCACAGCCTCTTCTATTTTAGATGAGATAAAGATAAACAATCAGCACCATTGTTAAAAACCTTATTCTTTGTCAGCCTACTATATGTCATTAAGAAATTAAATAATCCTGACTGACAACTGAAACATTGACGCCTTCTGGGGAATACACCTTTGAAAACCAACTATTGAAAGTGGTTTTCTGCTGTGGGAGAAGCACCAATTTACAATATCATCAGTCAGGTTTTGACATGTAGCTTTGGGCTTGCCATTTTGTTAATAAAGTATTACACTGTATCCCCGAGAGAGGACTTCCCTGAAGAGAAACTTAAGGTCTTTGTGAAATTATGACTTTGATAGGGACATGGAATGAATGTTTAAATGAATTATTAACCTTTCATACCACCAGTGAGTGCAGCTGCAAGAAAATTCATCATTCTATTGTCATAAAGTGAAAAAGCTAGGTCACTGTACAATCCTTAAAACCTTTTCTTTCCTACTTGTCATTGTAATACCAAAATAATATAAAGTCTCTAATTCCTTTGAGCAAACCAGGTTATTTGGTCTATGTCTAAGCAGGCTTGCGTAAGGTTGCTCTTGCAGACTTAGAAATTAGAACAACAAAAAAAAATTCTAAGCATTTAAATGGGAATGATGACAAATCCCTATCAACTTTTGACAGCATTTTTCCTAACAATTGTACTAAGCTAGTAGTAACCAAGCGCTATATAAGCTAGGTAAGATTAAACTGCTTGAGATAATTTTCATTTAGATTCTGATTGAGATTCAGAGGATCTCAGACAATGGAACGAATGTTTATATCTTCCCAGTTGGATTTAGCAAATCTTTGGCTGAATCAAATCTTGCTGGTCTTCCCTGTCGTTTTAGATTAGCTTTATTACATGATAATACACATATTATTTTTTTCTTCTAATTAATGAGACACTACAGAGACAATACATATGATTTTAACATGGAGTTAAAAATGACAAGAGAAATTGGGTTTTTGAACTGTAAATTTGGCTCTCTCTTCATCTTGTAACGAATAACATATTTATTGTAAACAGGTTATTGGGAAGGTCACATGTTGGACAGTTTCCACAGTCACAACCTAAATAATTCTGCAAGGCTTCACATCTTTATTTATTTATTTAATTTATTCATTATATTTATTTGCCACCCATATCACTTTTAGGCAACTTTCCTGTACAAAACAAACAATAGAACGTGTGATCCAGTGCATACATATAGCAAGTTCTAAAACAGGAGGCATATCAGGAAGAAATTTAATTCTTATATCCTACTGTTATAAATTAAAAGGATCTAATTAAACTATACGTCAAGTCAACTTTGGCTCCAGGCTACTACACAGTCTTCTAAAATTAAACACTAATACTTCTACTATTACTACTCCTACTCCTACTAATATAAAACCCTAGTGTTTGTCAAGCTGTCAGCTGAAAATGCTTTTGAAAGCAACCCTGGTAAGGCACCTGTCTTTCATGAGAAAATAGTGCTGAGCTTTATCTTGTCAAGACAAGTTAACTCTTTATTTCTCCCTTACACAACCCTCAGTTTTGGAGCAAATGTACTTTACAGAGTGAGACATGTTTTTCTAAGAAAGACAGCTTAAAGTTGAACACATGATATTTTCAGGCCTCTCCTGCTGTGAAATATTTCCAAAAATAGAACAAAATGCTGGGAAATCTTGATATCCATGAGTTGCAGAAATAATGACAGTGCCGGTCAACTTATCTGGTTAATTGTTTCAGAATATGTTTTTTGTAAGAGAGATATTTAGCTATGGAACTTTTTCAGCTTTCTACACAAAGAATAGAGAACAAGGTATAGATGGCATGCAAAAAAGCCAATATTTAATCAAACAGGAATTGGTGAAGAAGAGATAGCAGAAATTAACTCCTAGATCTCTAAACAAAGGCCTAGAGAAAAAAAATGACTTGATAAAAGGAAACATACTGATCATATATCTGCCACAGTCACCTTTCAAAATGGAAATCTTTTCAAAAGAAATCATTTATAGAATGTGGGTAGAAAAGCAGCCCTATTGAACTCATGGCATAGTAGGACATCTGGTATTTGATGCAACTATGAACTCTAGTCTACCATAAGTTAAAAATACATAGTTTTTCCTCGATCAAGGGAAGATTTGTTGTTCATCGTACTTTGACCATTTCCAGTCCAGTGTGGATTCCATGATTCATCTGGATTTCAGTGGAGGTAGGTTACCATACCTTCTGCCCTTATTTTTCAAGACCAGCAGGTTTCCAGCAGAGCCACCAGGTACCACTGTCTTGCAAGTAAAAGTGTTCTTCTTCATGCAGCAAACAATTGTTAGAATTGGCTGAGAAGTGCAAAAAAGTAAATACATTTGAAATGAATGCAACGGTTACGGTTGTTCAAAATGTGTGGCGAGAAAGAAAGGTGAGGACAGAGAAGGAAAGGGAGAGGAGCACAGAGAGAATGAATAGAGAATCCTCTAGATCAGGGGTGTCAAACTTGTCATGGTGGCATCACGTGACATATTGGGACTTTTTTCCTTTTCACTAAACCGGGTGGAGGTGGGGCCAGCACATGACGTATTTGGCCCATGGGCTGTGAGTTTGACACCCCTGCTCTAGATTCAGGAACAACTTTTAAAAATAAAAAAGGAAACTATGCTATTTATCATAGGGGAAAATGTCTCCCAAGTGTTCTAAGGCAGTGTTGGCTAAACTTTTTGGGCTCCTGTGTCAAAAATTGTGCACGCGCTTGCATGTTCGAACTCGCGTGCCAGCACCCAGAAGGCAATGCGCGCCCCCCCACGTCCCCTACACATGCGTGTGTAATACCCACCCACCCCCTCCTTCAACCTCCTTACCTGTACTGCACCTCACAGCTGATTTTCGGCTGGTTTGAGTCCTTTTTCAGCCTCCCAAAGGCTTGAGGAAGGCTTCTGAAGGCCGAAAACTAGCCCTGTTTCTTCACTTCCAGTATTTTCGGAAAAACAGGAAGTGATGAAATGGGACTAGTTTTCGGTCTGCAAAGCCTGCAGAAGCCTTCCTCAAGCCTTTGGGAGGCCGAAAATCAGCTGTGAAGCGCACGCATGCCCAGTGAATTAAGTTTGCCTGCAGCTTGTGTGCCAGCGCAAATGGCTGTGCATGTCACCTGTGGCACGCGTGCCATAGGTTTGCCATCATGGATCTAAGGAAATATTCACACTCTTAAAATAAAATGCAGTATAATTGTTGAATGTTCAGATTCAGAACTTTATCTTAAAGCAGCATAGCAAACAGGAAAGGAGACCAAGAAGGTAAAAGGGGCTGATATCCAGTTTGGAGAATATAATTACTTACAAATATAATGAGAGAGGAGTCTGCAAACATATAATGTTGGCTAGCATCTACATTTGTTATATTACATCTACATTTTCACTAGATTTGATTTAAGGGGCGTGCATAAGTGCACAATCGTGCCTACCGCCCCTGTCCTATTGTCCCCATTTATTCGTACCAATTTCCTGTATTCTTACTCAGGTTTATACTTATACCTATTATCTTGTAAGCGATTGACAAATCAAATAAATAAATCAAATAAATAAAAATTTGATGGAATATAGAGGCAGATGATCTTGTCTGAGAATACAGCATTCATTTCTGACTCAGAACAGTCTCTAACATTAAAAGAAGCATGCATGTACCTTGGCAGATAGAAGTAGAATCTATTTTGGAATATAGTTTGATCATGCTGACACATCTAACCTTAATCTCTTGCTAATGCCTTGTTAACAATGTTAAGAATATTAAAGCAATATGGAGCAATTAAAAAGTATGTTGAGATTATATGTGGTAACATGCCTTCAAATTATTGTACATTCAATATGAAAAGGTAGACAGCTAACCTATTTTGAACATTTTAAAAATAATCTCAAGAAAGGAAAGAGATGAGAAGTCTTTTTAAAAAAGAGAAATATTTTCTGAGAAATGTAAAATAATTCCATATGTTTGGAAGCGAAGAGAAAGCAAAGGTGTAAGGCAATTATCTACAACTGTGAGTGTATGTCTGTTTGACACAATCCTGTGACAATTACATGACGAGGGTTGCCCTTTGCTGAAATGCGTTTGCTCTTGCTATTTCTCATTTTTGCCATCATGTCAGTGTTTTCAAATTTAAAAGTTAAATCGTGGCAAATTGTCACAATGGTAGTTTGGGCACTGTTAGAACTACGGTTATGTGATTGTTTTAGTAAATGGTTGATTGGAAAAGTATTTTCTGCTCAGTTGAAAGCTTTGCTGCAGGGGCAGGCATATGAATCTGAAATACAAATTCAAGCTAGTCATGCATAAAGATTGACCTTTCCTAGATATATACTTAACTAAAATAATATTCTATGAGTTACTTCCATTAAAAAAAGCTGCCTTCTCCAAGAAACACTTTAGAATATTGTTCCACCTCCTCATTCCAGGTTTTGAAATTCCTATTGATTGGTGCTTTTTAAGAAATATTTTTCAAAACAATAATTATACATTTGGAGCTATAAAGGTGAGAGAGGAGAGATCTACTTTCAGACTTCAAAGATTATTTTAATTTAACCTTGCAATAAAATTAGAAGCAGAAGTTCTGGATGTGCTTCCTGACTGAACGGCTCACAGGGTTGACTATGTCTTGGTGTACATCTGACCAAGAATTAAATCCCATATGAGAATAAACCAATTTATTAAACTGTGAAATGAAAAACATGTTTGTTCACTGGGTGTAAAACTAAAATAATTATAACATAAGTAAAAATCCCTTCTTAGCAAAGATGATTAGCTTATAAAACCCTTCCATGGTGGTGCAGTGGTTAGAGTGCAGTATTGCAAGCTTCAGTTCATCTGCCAAGAGTTTGATCCTGATCGGCTCAAGGTTGATTCAACCTTCCATCCTTCCGAGATTGGTAAAATGAAGACTCAGAAGGTTGCTGACTCTGTCAGGTGCTTAGAGGTACTATGAAGCATATATAAGTCTAAGTGCTATTGCTATTCTACAGGCAGGTGATTAAAACTTCACCACTAACAACAAGACTATGGTGTGGTAGCTAGACCCAGGTTCATCTTTTCATATGATTACAGGCTAGTCACACATATTTCACCAAATTATTGTTCTGGAGATAAAAAACAAATGGAAGCCTAGCCCTATATACTTGAATTCTCAGAAAAAAAGCATACCATCGATAGAAAAAGATAAAGACAATAAGAACAGCAAAAGAAATGCAATGTAAAATAAAGGCAACTGTGCACTGTAATTAAACCTATTTATATGTTAAAGAGACTTCTCTCCAATTTCCTATCTATCAAGCACTTCCCACAGTGAACCTGGATGACATCTTAATCTCCCAGCATTTCTTTTATTTTCCAAACACACCCTTTCTCTGTCTATCATTGGCTAAATCTCCCATGCTCCTGGCAACTACTCCATCTTGCAGCAAGTGGTGACTTTAAAATGAAAATGATATCAATGAAAAGAGTGGTTGTGAAGAGTGGTTGTGAAGAGGTGGAAAACAGTGGTGGGATTCAAAAATTTTTTATTACTGGTTCTGTGGGCATAGCTTGGCAGGCTTGGCAGGGGAAGGATACTGTAAAATCTCCAGTCAGAGGTGGTATTTGCTGGTTCTCTGAACTACTCAAAATTTCCACTACCGGTTCTCCAGAACTGGTCAGAACCTCCTGAATACCACCTCTGCTTCAAAAGTTGCAACAGGGGAAGCAAATATGGAAAGTGGCTTTTGTGACCAAAATGCTGTCCTTTTTTGTGGGGGTTGTTACATTGCCTGCATGTCTGTATGAAAAGTGGTGGAGATTGTGCGCAAAAGTTTGTTGTCCCTTTGGTCTTTTTGAGGAATGCACCCAATTCTATGGATGTATCAGCACTTCATGACAAAATTATTGGGTCAACTTACAAAACAGTCTTTGGATGGATGTTGTAATTATCTGTTTGAAAGATCTTTGACAGTAACAACAGTAAACTACAAGACTACATCAGTGGTGTTTTAACCATTAAGCAGACTAAGCACATGCTTCGGACACCAGGCCCAAAGAAGGCACCACAAAATTGAAAATATGGCTTTGTTTGTACAGTATGTACAAAGGGTGGGGGGGCACCAAGATTTGTCAGTGCTTAGGGCACCAGTGAGCCTTAATCCTCCACTGGATTATATATCAAAGTCTAAGGTGGTCAGATATGATGCAGGGCCATTTCTTTAACTTAAGCATGTTTTGGATATCTGAGACTGCAAGTTTATTACATCTGGGCCATTGTGCTTATTTTAAGCCTTCTCCTGGCTTTTCTACTGATTTAATGTGCAAATAAAGTCTTATACAGGAATAAAGTAGTTCTTTTCCCTCAGAATTCTTCTTGATGTCATTTCCCATAGGGAAGGTTCTAGGCTGAGTGAAGTAAAAATGTGGTACGATAGAGAGAAAGAACCACCCACTGAGTCTCTTCCATTAATATCCTTCAATATGTACTTAACAAATGAATTTTGCTTGCTGTACCAGTGTTTGGCTGATTTTTTTCTTTGCAAAAATCTTGCTTTAAATTAAATCACAATCCTCCGACTAATTCCAATGATGCTAATACATTCCTACAGTAAGTACTTTTGAAACATCTTATATTTTAATAAGCATAAGCAAAAAAAGAGAGCTTGAATTAACTGGTATGTCTTTCATAAACATACTTCCCAGCTTATCCCTATTATAGATTTCTAAGTTGGTTTGATTGTGCCAAGGCTCTTATTTTGATGGGCAAGGATTACTGTGAGCATATAGCAAAATAAATGAAACAAACTATAAATAGGCAGAAGGCATTAGCTTTTCTAGACTGATACCATAGAAGGAAAAACTCTAAAGATATTGTTTATGCTGGGTTAAGGGTCCCCAAATGGCATCAAAATAACATGAATGTTCAGTGAGATAATGAAGACAACAATAATGATAATGGAACAGAACTTTTTTGTGTGTTGTCAAATATGCTATTTTTAAAAAATCAAATAATATGCAGTTAAATTAAAGATACCTTGTTGAGGTATAAGATTTAATAGCTGACAGCTGCTATAAGTCTGATGCAATGTAAGACTGATGAAATTGAAGATGAATCAGCATTGGTATGGCCTTTTTTAAGACTAAGAAGGGCTCCACAGAAGTTTCACCATTTTAAAAGGTGTTTATATAAGGCAGCCATTAGATAGGCGTGTTCTCTCTCCTTGTGTCCTGTATCCAGTGTAGAGTTCTCTGTGCAGAGTTAAAAAGATTGTTTGCTTGTGAGGTATTTGCCTACCACATATATTATTGTATATGTCTTGTATATAAACCACTGTTACGTGTCTCTGTGTGCTGTGTTTTGCTCCTGGGTTGTCCCATAATAGTAGTCACGTTGCAAATGATCTGATAGGTTATGGGCCCAGCACGCTTCCATTGCTGTACTACAAATCTCTTTATGTTCAGTCATTAACTCACCAGAATAAGGCATACTAATCTCTAACTATCAGTTATGCTATGATAGTCAAATGCAAAGACTTTGCATAGCAGTACACAAGATTCTATTGGATAAAATGAAGGTCATATCTGAAAATCTATGTATATGACTAAAAATTAATTAAAAGGTCATATAAAGCCAAGGTTCTCCCCTTTTCTTTTGCTTTGTTTCCTTTTTTAATTTGATCAATTAGAGTACTGAATAGTATATTGATCATCCATGGTTACCTATGTTGCAGCAAGGTTAAAACAATGCCAAACACATGATAAAGTGACAGTATTTATTGACTCACTGCAGCAACCAAGAATGTTTGAAAAGTTCTAAATTGGCTGAATTTGGTAGGGCAAATTCTTAATTCTGTTGTCTGATGGGATTGATTTACAAGGACCAAAGTGGGCAAAAGAAAAAAAAGATGTATCTAATCTGAAGAAAAACCCAGAGTACTTAGAAGTTAGAAAGGGATTACATATCTTGCTTCAGAAAAACCCTTATTCAAATAACCAATTTCTTCTCCAAATATTTTACTAATAGATTTCACCTGGAAATTGTATTGAACTGTTTCTTTAAAGCATATGACCGATTCCATGAAATTTTGATGGAGGTAAGCCATATGAAGGAGGAGGAGGAGAAGGAGAAGGAGAAGGAGAAAGAAAACAGTGAGCAGTGGTGTATTAAATTTACAAAATTCTGAAGCATTTTGAACATTTGATATTGATTCTGTTGTTGAGCTATCAGACTGATAGTATGATCTATATATACAGTGTTGCAGATGTGATCATAGATATGGAGAATGCTTGTTGGGAAAGAAAGTGTTGAGATGGGTTCTTTGGCTTTGACATGAATTGCTGGGCTCATGGTTTTTTGCATCATTAAAATCTGACTATCAGTTCTTTGTGGGGGTGGGGGGGATATTCTTTAGGATTTTTCTTTCCGAAGACCTTGTGCTTTTCTTTTCTACATGCAGGATTTGCTTGCTCAGCAGTTTATACCACCACGGATGGGTGAGGGGGAAGAAAAGAAATAATTTCATTCTGTTGCATTTGCTCTTGATTCTTGTTGGCTTGTTCTTATGGGTGATTTGATTCCCTCACTCCAAATCCATGTATTATTAAAGCCCTATTTGTCTCTGCATTAATCCTCTATGTATTTAACTAGTCTCAGTTCTTTCAGCCTAGCCGTATGAAAAAAATGCAAAAAGTCAAATAAATGCAGTATATTATAGATGGCTTAGCTCCTAATCTATCAGGAACTGTTAGTGAGATCCCTTTTTTCACTTCAGCCCCTTTTGCCCCCAAGCCATCAGAAACAACGCAGCACAAGCAGAATTATTCACTGCCTAGGATGAGATGAGAATGCACGTGTTGATCCAGACACTTTATGTCTCAAGAGATAATAACTTGATATGACAGCAGCTACATATGTTACAGAACTCATTTGGGTGGGGGAAAAATGCTATCAAATCAGGAGATTTCCGGATCTTGTTATTGCTTCAACCAAGGTAAAATTAGCTACAAGTTTCCAGTCATTTTATCGGCCATCACAAGCTGATTTGATGTTGACTTGCATCAACATCTGCCTTATTCCTAGAAGGTGTAAAGTGTGGAGATAGCTTCCCATTTAATAAACTGGGGAATTGTCTGAACCTAAGTTAATTGTTAATAGGGACTCAGTGTAGGGATGCGGTGGCTCAGAGGCCAAGACGGTGAGCTTGTTGATCAGAAAGGTCAGCATTTCAGCGATTTGAATCCCTAGCACCATGTAATGGAGTGAGCTCCCATTACTTGTCCCAGCTTCTGCTAACCTAGCAGTTCAAAAGCATGTAAAAATGCAAGTAAAAAAATAGCGACCATTTTGGTGGGAATGTAAAAGTGTTCTGTGCATCTTCGGTTTTAGTCATGCTAGCCACATGACCATGGAGATGTCTTCAGACAG
Organism: Pseudonaja textilis; assembly: GCF_049901715.1. Taxonomy (NCBI): domain Eukaryota; kingdom Metazoa; phylum Chordata; class Lepidosauria; order Squamata; family Elapidae; genus Pseudonaja; species Pseudonaja textilis. The sequence goes on along the minus strand of NC_141994.1, from coordinate 13,518,952 downwards.
CACTGGCTCTTTGGCTTTGTAACGGAGATGAGCACTGTCCCCTAGACCCGGAAATGACTAGCATGTATGTGCAAGGGGAACCTTTACCTAAGTTAATTGTACAGTTGAGAATTAATAATGGTGAGGATGACATCTGGCTCAACAACAGCATCCATAGATTTAGATTTCAAACACCAAGCAGATGGAAAACAAATCCAAATAATAATCACTCATCCTCATCAATCAATGTGAGTGTGGGCACTCAATCTTTAAGTGGGTTCAGCTTGCATTTCCCTAAGTGGGAGGTTTACTTTATAGAGCACCAGCTTGTCCACCAACACAGGTTTAATGCTTTAGGGAGTGTGATGAAGGTGCCATAGGTCTGATGAACATGCTCTTGCTTGAAATGCTGATCGGTCGACAATGTTTCAAGACTACCATGGTCATTTGACAGACCTGACACTACAAATTTGTGTAGAAATATTCATGCTTTCTGTTTTATCAGTATAACACAATATAGGACAAAGCATGGCAATTTCCAAGCTTGAATATCTATTGCAATGCAGCGCATTGTTCTTCTGGGAAAGGAAAATGAAAGATTTATAAATGTTTTCAGAGAAGCCCACTAAAATAAGTTAAAATGTTTATTAGTATATTAAATGTATTGGTAAATAACACAACTATTCCGTCCTGAGTGAGTAGCAAAATGTGAAAGTAGTTATGAATTTTCAAACTAGTCTCTAGAGTTTTATTTCATGTTCAGAAAGAACATTTTTATACTATTGCATTTAACATGTTCTCAAGTGTACTTGCAACATTTGATTTAACATTTTTGTCAAATAAAGAGGTTTTAGAGCTGGTGCTCCAGATCCAGATGTCTACTTAATTCATTAAGTACCGAGGCTGTCAAGTTGCAGCCCCTTGAGAATATGAAACCAGACATCTTTAATATTTCATTCTAAGGACTGAATTACACAGAATTTTTTGTTGTTAATTGAACATTATGCTGCCCCATACTGGCTACCTTCTTCCGAGCATGAAGAATGAATTCAAAATGAAATCATGACTGAAAGTAACATGAGCTGAAGCAGTTGAAACTTTATCCTGAATGCAGGGTTAAAGCAACAGAAAAGGGAATATATTCAGACCATTAAAAAGTAAGAATGCCTAATATTCCAGGAAGGATCTCTATGCTTGACATTTTATTGAATTTCTAATGGTCCTTCTTGCTTTATTGTCCCAGTTCTGTATAATCTGATAGATCCAGATAAATAATTCTCTCTCCATGAATTATCTGGAAATACTATAGTTGCCACCAGTTGCCACCATCCAAAATGACAAGTAAAATGTGACTGCTTAGACTATAAAATGGATAACATTATATCAGATAGAGATGGAGGTCCTTTAAGGTCTCATGCAGTTTCCCTTTGCTAATTTCAACAAAGGGTTGTGTTGCTTTTGCCCCATTTGGCAATGATGGTGAACTGCAATTCATCTGTAGGTTAAACTCCCTGGACTTAAACTCTCAGAATTCTCCAGCCAGCTATGCTGGGAGTTGGCAAGTTTGGAGACCTCTGCTCTAGCCATATGAAGGGTAAGTGGTCTCCACATCATTCCTATTGAATGTATTTTATATTTGGAGATGTGTGTGTGTGTGTGTGTGTGTGTGTGTGTGTGCAGAGAGAGAGAGAAGTGTGTGTGTATACACACACACACAAAATTTATTATTATATAATCATATTTTCAAGAAATATCTGTCCTTCCCTTTCTGTCAGCTCTTCAAGACAAACAAGGTCAAGAAACAGAATATTGAAAGCCTGTTCAAGTTTCTCTTGAATAGACAGCAAGGGGATGCCACCTCAGTTTGCAGTGGTGCCTTTGCCCCCCCTTCCCCATCCCCAATGTCCCTCAAGATTCATTGCTCTCTCAGTAGGACTGAAAATAGATCTACCTGTTCTGGGAGTGAAGATCAATAGCCTTTTTAAGCAGATGGAAGCACAACTGGGACTGGAGAAGGCCTATGGAGAATCATATTAGAGCCTCCTGGAAGATATGGCTGCTTTGATCCTTCAAGTTGCACTATTTACGCCAATATGTTACAAAATCAAATTAAAAGATGGAGGAAGGAGACTGTCAAACAAGGAGGAACATTAAAGGAGGATTTGGCTGAAGGATCCAACCTCCCTTATACTATTTGGAAGACCCTGAATAGATTCAGAATTGGAATGCCTGAATGTAAAACCAACATGCTGAAGTGGACGCTCTTAGAGGTTAACAACATGCTATGTGAATGTGGAGAGACATAGAGGCCAGACCATCTGCTGGCAGGTCAGCTACTACCAGAAACATGTACCAATAATGTATTATTTTTGGCCAATGCCAAAGCCAACAAGGTGGCTTGATTCTGGCAGTTTAAAGTTTAATCTAAACACAGAAGAAGAAAAAGAATATTCTATAGGGGGAAAATACGTCTCTCAAATCTATTATATCACGCACGCACACCCATGGTTATTTGTGGGATCAATTAGTTTGGATCTCATTCTATATGTATTTGTTATTGAGGTTTCCTTAAGCATATGGAGGGAGAGGTTTTTGTTTTCCACTGTGCTAAATCACCGGTCTATCTAATCCAGTATAATTTACTTTGACTGATGTACCTTTCCACTTCAGAGATTCTTTCCTAGCTCTATTTAAGAATGGAAATGGAGAGAGTTACAAGAAATGTGTGTACTGAAAGGCTATAATCTATTAAAAGGCTGAAAATTTTCTATTTCTCCATCTTTGAAACATTTTCCCCATTTAAACAATAAAAAAAATGAAAAACAACAGAGAATGAAGGGAGGGACGGAAGGAGGAAGAAAGAAAAGAAGAAAGAAAAGAAAGATATGTAATAGTAGATGAGTAGAATAGAACAGAACAGAACAGAATAGAATACTTTATTGGCCAAGTGTGATTGGACACACAAGGGACTTGTCTCCAGTGCATAAGCTCTCAGAGTAAATACAAACAACAACATAATATAATTATAATAATTATACCAATAAGAGAAGGTAGTAGAAAAGGTGAGAAGGATAATAGTAATATAGCCATACTATATGAGTAAATATCATTAGACATAGGACTGTGGGGAATTAGGTGTTAAACAGAATGATACAACAAGGAAAAAAAACCTGTCTCTGGGTCTAATTGTTTTGGCATCCAATGCCCTGTAAGCAGCATCCTGAGAGGAGAAGTTGAAAAATTTATGTCCAGGATATAGATATTTTCTCAGCCCTCTTTCTGACCTGGGCAGTATACGGGTCTTAGTGAAAGGCAGACTGGTTGTAATTCTTTTTTCTGAAGTCCTAACTATCAGTTGAAGTCTGTATCTATCCTTTTTGGTTGCTGTATTAAATGCAACAGTTGGCAGACTCAATAATTCATTTGTAGGACTGTATCAACAGCTCCTGGGGCAATCTGAATATATCTCCACTCTAGTTATTTTCACTTTTTTTTTTTGAGGATGGGTCCTACATACTTTACAAAATGCATACAATTGTTCAGCTCCATTTCTATGGAAACCAGAGTTCAAATTTGCAACTCATCACTCCAAAAATTACATCTGAGATTTTCTTGAGGTTGAGGTGGGATTGGTTTGGGGTAAGGAATTTAGGTATCCCTTGATTCCACAAATCTCAATTATTCAAGAATCAACCCTCCTCTTCTCACTCTGCCTTCTCACTCTTCCAATTAGCAGAGCTGACATATTTATGACATCAGAGAAAAAAGACACAGAGTAATATACTGTATATATTTATAGTCTCTTGCCATTGTTTAGTAGGAAAACATGGTCAAATCATTAATGTCACTCTATTGCAGTTTATAAAGTTTGGGAATTGGTGCAGAATTTCAGTATTCACTAGGATAAAAAAGAACTGCTGGATTTGTGCAAACAGACACAGCCCAAAATGAATTGTATTTTTGTAGGTGCTGTACATGATGGAACTCACTCACAAAAGTTTTATTGGAAACCCTTCAAGAAAAAGGCAACACTATTGTTAATATTTATTAGACCTTCACTTTGTTTTATAGCAACATGTTGTATGACCTTTTTTACTACTTCCAAAGACATTTTATAAGCCATTTATTCCCAGGATTTTATATAACTTTAGAAGAACTAATAAAGATGTGCACAATGTTATTCAAGTAAACAAAAAGAGTAGAGGAAAGCATTTAGGATTAAAAAGAATCCATTCACTATTAAAAGAGGGGGAAAAAAATGAAAGCATATTTCCAACAGATAAGTATGGCATCTAAAATCTGGAAAAGATGGTGAATACCAATGCAAAGGTATTTTAAGAGCTAACCATTTAAGATATTCTATGATATCAATACAACAAGAATTGGAATTGCAAAATTATGCACGAAAAAGGTCTTGTTAGATGCTGCTACTAACATAGGAATGGGACACTGAAATCATTCAGAGATGTGAACCAAATATTAGAGGCAGTTGTAACTTTGAGAATGGATCATAGGCAGGGGTAGGCTGCTGGGGGTTTGCAGGGGTTCGAGAGATCCTCTAGCAAAGATTCTGCACAGTTTGGAGAACTCCCAAATCCCACTCTGGCTGACCCTCCCCGCCCTCCCCCTCCCTTCCCAGAAGTCCCCATGTGGTAAATGCAGGGTGCACGCAGAGGTTTGGGGAGGGTGGAAAACAGGCCTCCTGGAAGTTTGGGAAAGCAGGAAATGGGCCATTTCTGGCTTTCCGAGAACCTCCAGAGCTCGGGGAGGCCATTTTTGCCCCCCCAGAGGCTCAAGGAAAGCTGCTGCAAAACCCCCCCGCTGTAGTGCAGGAGGCCGACTAGGCCACGCCCACCATGGCCACAACCAGGCAGAGAACCCATTGCTAAAATTTTTGAAGCCCACCCCAATCATAAATAGCTTTTTAGAAGTCCATCAGAACTTCAAATGGTCCTTAAATGACTGGTCATAAGATAAGAACTGCCTGTACTTCAGGATCTCCTATGCCTCTAACAAGAATCTTAGAAGTCTGCTGCCTAATTTTCAGAGGGTTAGATGGTATCACTTAGCTACCATCCTCTGTAGATTTTACTGACACCATCTGCTCCTGCCAAGTGAGAGGAAAATATGTTTGTGCTCTCAAAATATGTTTGTGCTCTCTTTTTGTTGAGGAAAATCATATCTAGTTATTTTCTACTACTGAAATTATACCATTTTGCACTGAGCAATAATTTGAAATCAGGAGTATTTCAAATATGGTTGGAAGCAAATCTTTTTTAAAATCTTTTTGGTTGGAATGATATACAGTTATTATTCTCTTTCTTGGGGATGGTAAAATGTGCTGCTTAGTAAAATACAGACAACATTTATACATTTCATTGCAAATGGTCACAGAGTGAACTGTGCTGCGAGGTTTTATACACCAACATATTTTTGTCATTTTTCTTCTTGACTGTAAAATGTAGACTTTTCCCCTGGGGTATTATATTTCCAATGAACAAGGTAATGACATTTTTGCAGAATGCAGTAAAGCTTACTGAAATTTTACTTTGGGAGCTTATTAGAGGGAATAAATTCCAGTGAATCAATAATAAGTTTTTGTTACTGAATTTAAGTTATAGCACTGTGAAATCTTCACTTGAAATTTAGGATGCGTGTATATTTTCCTATGAAGCCTCTTCACAAATATGCATTCAAGACTGAGAAGGCTGGCATTTATTATTAACAGCTACATAAATGGAAAACAAAGACAAAAGTTGAATAAAGTATTTGTAGGTTGTCCTTGACTTACAACAGCATAAGGACCAGAATTTCTATTACTTAACAAGGTGGTTGTTAAGTGAGTCATGCCTGATTTTATGACCTTATTTTGGCCGCAATTGTTGTGTAAATAACTGCAATTGTTAAATGAATCATGCAGATGCTAAGATTTAGGAAGAGGTCAGAGAATATCAATAAAAATTGTAAGTGGTCTAGAGCAGGGGTGTCAAACTCACATCATCACAGTGGCATCATGTGATGTATCGGGACTTTTTCCCCCTTTGCTGAGCTGGGTATGGGCATGGCCAGTGCATGACACATCTGGCCCATGCAAAGGATGTTTAAGGGAATTAGGTATACCTAGCCTAAACAAAGAGAAGATTTTAGGGGTGACATGATAGTTTTCTTTTGGTACTTGAGGGGCTGAAACAGAAAAGGGTTGCTTTATTGTCCAAAACACCAGATGGTAGGAGAAGAAGTGACAGGTGGAAAGTTATCAAAGAGAGATACAATCTGGAACTAAGGGGAAATTTCCTGACTGTAAGAACAATTAGCAATGGAACACCTTACTTTCCAGAGTTATAAATGTTCTATCGCTGGAGGTTTTCAATAAAAAAATGGATACCCATTTATCCAGGATAGAAGAAGGGGTCAACTTATTTTCCAAAACATCCGGGAGCAGAACAAAAAATAATGGATGGAAGTTAATCAAGGAGAGAAGCAATCTGGGATTAAGGAGAAATTTTCTAACAGTGAGAACAATTAACCAATGGAACCTAGCCTTCAGAAGTTGTGGATGTTTCATCCCTGGAGATTTTTAAGAAAAGACTGGACGGCCACTTGTCTGAAATGGTCTAGGGTCTCCTGCTTCAGTGGGAGGGGGTTGGATTAGAAGACTCCCAAAGTCCCTTCCATCTCTATTCTATTTTAATTTCTAGATTCAATCTGGAACATATTAGAAACGTCCTGGCTGTAAGAACTATTAATCAATGGAACAGCTTGCTTCCCATAGTTATAGGTACTCCATCACAAGAAGTTTTCAAAAAAAGATTGGACAGCCATTTGTCCAGGATGATATAAGCTTTCCTGACTTTGATAGAAGTTTGGACAAAAAGACCTCCAAGGTCTCTTCCAGCCCTATGATTCTATTCTATTCTGTTTTGTTCTGTTCTGTTCTATTTTCTATTCTATTCATTTTCAACTTCTCCCATTGACTTTGCTTGTCAGAAGCTGGCTGTGAATATATGCTGATTGCCAAGTGCCTGAACTTTGATTATGTGACTGTGGGGGATGGTTGTAAGTTGTACTACTTGTATATCTCAAGAGTCATGTTTATAATGGCAATCAATTGGCTCAACTTACCCCTCTTGTAATGGAACAGTAAGAGGTACCTTTTCTGTTATAAGTGATTTAACATAAAATTATCATTTAAAAATAATTCCATAATTTCTCCACAACTGAAGTGGAATAAACATTCTGAAGCAAATTATAGTGCTGAAAAGAAGGGACCATGCTCCATGCACTGTTGCTCTGATAAATTAATGTATAGAATGTAGCTGGAAAGCTCAGACAGTGATGTTGTCTCAGGTGTGGTTTCTACTAGCATGTGATGGAGACTTCTGGTGCTTCCTTAGCTCAAGAAAGTGAAGCCCATGCTGCCAAGGATACTACAAGAATAATATTTCATAGAACAGTGTTGAATCAATGCAATACAAAATTGCTGTCGACCCATCTGAACTGTGATTGTAATTTTTGTCTGATTTGTGAATTCTGTCTCAGCCTCAGCTCCCAATTAAATGGATCACCCCCAAAATGAAAAAAAAAAAAAAAACTAGAGCTGGAAGTGAATTCAATAGGGGTGCAAATCAAAATAAATTAGATCTTGCAGAGAAAGTATGTTGTCGGTAGTAGCAGCCAGGAATCTATATTTGGTCAGCTCCAGGAGACAAAATCAGGTTGTCCCCATTTTTTCTGAGAGGCCCTTAAGACTTAATAATGTGACCAGGAGTAGCTCTTCCATAAAACCAGAGATTTGTCTAGGTGGCTCCATTGTGTGGATTTTTATTTCCTTCAAATATGGTTTGTATTCTAACTTTTTAAGATATTTATTATAGCCTTTTTCATTTGCATTTGCTGTTTTTACTGTATATCTTCACTTTTTTATCTATTGTTGTATGCTGCCCAGATTCATGATGTGGCACGTGGTATGAGACAAGGGTTGGGTAGCTCTGAAAGATCTCAATGTGTATCACAAAAGGTGGATACATATGTAATGTCAAGTGGTTGAGAGAGAAAGACACATGATGGCCAACCACCCAGAGTACTCTCGGGGCTGTATGATAGTGGAGAGGACAGACTGGAGGAGGAGGATTTGGTGAGTAATCCCGTACGACCATTTATTATACCTCTAGTATTGGAGAATCAGATAAGAAAAGTAAGGGGTCAGTATGGAGCATTGATTGACACTGGATGCACTAGGTGTTTAATTAGTAAAAGGGTAGTTGATGAATTGCAGTTATCAGTGGAGGATTTGCCCAAGCCTATGCGATTTGAACAAGTGGATGTTTTGTTATTGGGTGGGAGTCCTGCCACTGTAATGACAACCCCTGTCAAGCTGGAGATAGGGAGGCATTGGGAGTCCTTACTATTTATAGTGGTATCAGACATGTGGGAGGCGCTTATTTTGGGTTTAGTATGGTTAGACAAATGGAAACCCACGATATGGTGGGAGGATGGATTCTGGAAGTTACAAATTGTAGTTGGCCCTATGCCTCCTCCATACATGCAAAATAGAGAAGCTGTAACAGCTGTGGTTGAATTAGAACCAATACCCTACCCTGATGTATATAAAGATTTGTCAGATGTATTTAGTGAAAAGGAATGTGAAACATTACCACCACATAGAACAACGGATTGTGCAATTGATTTGATTCCTGGGGCGAAGTTTCCGAAACCAAGAATGTATGCGATGACTCCAAAGGAGATGGAAGAAATGAGAAAATACATTGTTAAGAATCTGGCTCGTGGGTTTATTCAACCAGAGAGATCACTTATAGCTGCCCCTGTTTTGTTTCATGAAAAAAAGGATGGTGGATTATGTCTTTGTGTTGACTTTCATGGGCTCAATGCTATTTGTGTAGACAACGTATACCCCTTACTGTTAATCAATGATTTGTTAGCAACTGGCCATTATTTCACTAAATTGGATTTATGTGAAACTTACTATCGGGTTCAGATTAGAGAGGGGGATCAGTGGAAAACTACTTTCAATTACCCCCTTGGAAGCTTCCATTTTAACATTATGCCATTTGGGCTGCAGGGAGCATCCGCCGTTTTCATGCAACTTATAAATGAAGTAGTGCAAGAACAGTTATATCGTGGCATTTTGGTATACTTAGATGATATCCTGATTTACACTAAAACAATGGAAGAATATGTGGCATTGGTGCGAACCATTCTGAAAAAATTATTTGAGGCTAAATTGTATGTTAAACTTTCGAAGTGCGAGTTTCATTGCATGTCGTTGGATTATTTGGGGTATAGAATATCAAATAAAAGATTAGAGATGGATCCCAACAAAGTAAAAGCAGTAGTCAATTGGAAAGCCCCAAAGACAAGAAAGCAGTTACAAAGTTTTTTAAGTTTCACAAACTTTTACCAGCAGTTTATTCCCAAATTCACACAAATTGCATTACCATTGACAGAATTGTTAAAAACAAAACACCAATCACCAAAACCATGGTGTAGCCAACCCTTTATGTAGTCAAAAGAATGTCAGCAAGCATTTAAGAGTTTAAAAGCCTTATTTTCTCAAGAGCCCATTTTAAAACATCCCAATACTACTAAAAGTTTTATAGTACAAGCTGATGCAACTGATGTTGCTGTAGGAGCTGTCCTACTGCAATATAACACGGAAGGACAGTTACAACCGTGCGCATATACATCACGAAAATTTCTAACTACAGAATGAAGGTGGGCTATTTGGAAGAAGGAGGTGTTCACTGTAAAATGGGCACTTAATTCATGGCAACATCTATTAGAAGGATTAAAGGAAAAATTTGAAGTATGGAGAGATCATAAAAATTTGCAAGCTTTACAAAAGCCAAGAAAACTGTCCCCAAAACAAGTGAGGTGGGTTTTGTATTTTAAACATTTTGATTTCCAACTACGATATGTTCCTGGAGGTAGAAACTTCATGGCGGATGTACTATCTCGACTACCCCAATACAATTTATGTAAGGATGAGGTTATTCAACCTATGATTGATACGGGAACGTCGACCAAACAAATTAAGGTATTGAGCATAAAAGAGATCAGCAAGAAGGACTTACAGGAGGCTACAGAAAAGGATGTCTGGATGAAAAACAATAAAGATAGTTTTTTGTATAAAGATGGTTGGCTTGGAGAAGAGACAGAATATATGTTCCATCAATCTGCCGAAAAAAGGTGTTGGCCCAATGTCATGATGTTCAGCAGGCAGGGCACTTTGGATTTCTGAAAACCTTGCATTTGGCAAGGTGGCAGTTCTGGTGGCCACATATGAGATCAGAAATTGAACAATACATTAAGGAATGTCATGTCTGTGCTACTGCGAAACCGAGGGTTGGAAAACCTTTGGGACTATTACAAACTGTCTCAGAACCCAACTGGCCACGGCAAGACATCGCCATGGACTTTATTGTAGAATTGCCCAGCAGTAAGGGATACATGGTAATCTGGACTATCATAGACATGTTTTCAAAACAACCCCATTTCATACCATGTAAAGGGTTGCCATCAGCAACAAAATTAGCAGACATATTCATACGACACATATACCAACTATATGGGAGACCCAGGAGAATAATTTCAGATAGGGGCGTGCAATTCACTACATGGTTTTGGAGAACATTTGTACGTCTTTTAGGGTCTTCACAAGGTCTTAGCTCTGAATACCATCCTAGCACCAACGGCATAGCTGAATGAGCCAATGCGGTGATTGAGAGATATTTGTGATCATATCAACAGTGGGAATGGGCTGATCTACTTCCATTTGCTGAAGTAACGTATAACAATGCTATACATGAAAACACAGGGTGTAGCCCATTCCAAATAGTAAATAGGGTAGAGTTTGTTCCAATGCCTGATTTACAGTGTGATAGCACACATCCTGAGTGCTAAAATGTGCTCAAAAAAAGTACAGGATAGTTGGGAGAAAGTAAAAGAGACTCTTGATAGAACAGCACAAGAATACAAACAACAGGCAAACAAGAAAAGAAAAGAGCATAAACTGTTCCAAGCCGGCGATTATGTTCACCTGTCAACAAAATATATAAAATTAAACCTAAATAGTAGGAAACTAGAGCCAAAATATATTGGACCTTTCCAGATTACTAAAGTGATTAACCCCATCACTGTACAACTTAAATTACCACCACAGTTACACTGAATACATCCTGTGTTTCATGCTAGTTTACTGAAGCCTATAGGACACAATAATGTGCCTAGGACTGAGGAACCTATTATACCTAAGGATTCTACCCATGCTGAAATTGACAAAATTCTAGATTCTCGTATAGGCAGAAAAGTATTGCAATATCTGGTGAGATATCCTAAAACAGAGGCAACCTGGGTAAAATCATCAGACCTGTGTGCAAACAGACTTCTAAGGCAGTTTCATGCCAAGTATAAGATAAGTCCGGACCACAGTAGTAAACTAAGTATTGATATAATGTATATTGTTTGATAGGTAGAGGAGGTAGAGGAAGCCACCTGTCGTGACTACGCAACACAAGAGTCCAACAGAGCTCCGGTGATGGCTTGATCAAAAAAGATGTCAATTCAAATTCACCAGCAATGATCCTGATTAATAAACATGGAGGGGTATTGAGGGAGCAGTTTTGTTACAAGAATGTTAATGTGAAGGTGGCTAATGGTGGAGTAATTAGGCTACAGGAATTAACTACAATGAACATGATTAGGTAATAAGAGGTAATAAGGGATAATAATGGGTAATAAGGGGGAAATTACTATAAATACAGGGTTCCGTTGAACTCAGTTTAGAGCTGACTTTAATTTTATTGCTTGACTGTTTTCTTGGTGTCCTTGCAGAAGAAGGAATTAGAAAGCTTTTTTTTTATCAAAACAATAAATATTTTGTATTTTCTTTGATCCACACATTTGACCTACATAGCAATTGAGAGACAATTGTAGTTTCTCTCATCTTAACATATCGTTTTAGACTTAATTCCCTGGTTTAACATACTGATTTTGAAATAACATACAATTCATATTTATCGTGGTGATACTTAGATATTTTACTTTCATTTTAACCTTTAAACCCATCTTATTCATCAATTCTGTTTTATATTCAATTTCATGTTTGTATTAACGTCTTCATCTTAAGTTTGTTGTTAACACCTGCTAAAGCACCAAATTCTTTTATTTGTCCCATTAATGTTTCAATTCCCTTTAAAGTATCTTTCAAAATCAATGCTTGATTCTTTTTGAAACATAATTGCATGGGTTTTCATTTCTCCAAATATTGATTTCCACTATAAAATTCCAAAAACAGTGTTTGTTTGCTATAGCTATATAGTCCCCTCATCACAAATAAGCTGTTGATCTAAACATGACATTCAAAAGTTTTAGACATTTCCTAATATACATAAAAAGCATGAACATCTGAATAAAAGAAGACAAAAGTTTCAAGTGCATGATACATCATTAAATATGGGTGATCACATGTATTTTTTTTATTAATTTTATTCTAGAAAAAGCATTTATTTGACATACATTCAAAACAGACAGACAGACAGACAGACAGACACACACACACACACACACACACACATATACATATACATATACATATACATATACATATACATATATATATATATGCTTTACTCGGGTATTTTCCCACGTCATAGTAGTTGTGCTTTTAAAGTTGTAGCAATGTTTCGGCAGAATCTCATCTGCCATCATCAGGTTTCTGTATTGTGTTCTCTGTAAGTACCCAGACATGAAAGTATCCACGAAAACTTAAGAAAACATATATATGTAAATATATATACATGTATATGTATGTGTGTATGTATGTATGCGTGTATATGTATATGTATGTGTATATAAATATAAATATATAAATATAAATAAATAAATAATTTGGTTATTTGGGTTTTCTCCCGCGTAAAATTGGAAGTATCTAGGCAACGTTTCAATGGTCTCATTCATCATCTTCAGGCGTTTGTCTTTGGCTCTGTGCTTCTCAGAGTAATGTGAGATTGCAGCTGCTTCTTCCTTTTAACTGCTAGTGGGGTCTGACTTGATTGGGTGGGGGCTTGGCTGTGTTCTGATTGGCTGGGGGTGTGTTCTCATTGGTTGGGGTTTGGCTGTGTTCTGATTGGCTGGGGTGTGTTCTGTTCAGGTGGGGGCTTGGTTGTGCTCAGGTTAGTCTTAGTTGCTGGGGGATTTGAGCTGTGAGCTGTGATGCTGCTGTTTGGCTTCACGTTTGTGGTTGTGCTGCATCATCATGGTGGGCGTCAGTTCGCTTCATGTATGAGTCGGAGGGGTTTGAAGCGAGTAGTGATGCAGCTGCGGTGTGGCTTCTGGTCCATGTCGTGTCTCATCTTCTGTGTGGGTGTGAGTCTGCTTTCTACGTGGAGGTGTGGTGGTAGCATATTGTGTGGCCCTCGTGGGTGTGGGTCTGGTGTCATTCTTCATGTTAAGAACTCGTCTGTTCATGAGGGCGGGTTTCCAAATGGCTGGTAGGCGGGAGGTGTCATCTCGTTTATTCATGCTGTGTGGGCGTTTTTCTATCTCTATGGCGTCTCTGATTATTCTGTTGTTCAAGTGCTCGGTTTTGGAGATAGTTCTGGTAAAAAAAAAAAATATCAGAACTATCGCCAAAACCGAACACTTCAACAACAGAATAATGAAGAATTTTCTTAAGTTTTCGTGGGTATTTATAAGTCTGGTATTCAGCTTTGTTCGGTTATTTTCCCATGTCATTATAGTTGTGCTTTTAAAGTTGTAGCAACGTTTCGGCAGAATCTCATCTGCCATCATCAGGCTTCTGTATTGTGTTCGTCTGTGAGTCAGACTTTCACAGCCATTTCAGTTTTAAATTTGGGTCTAGCCTACTGCTGTGCCAGAATGGTTTTTTCTTCATCCAGATTGGTTGGGAGTCTTGGTCTGTGTTTATTGGTCTTGGAGTTTGCTGTATTCTGCTTGATTGGTGTTTCTAATATCTTCTGTCTGTTTTGTAGCTTTTTTTGTGTGTCTTGATTGGCTGGCAACATTGTGTTTCCTGTATTGGAGGCTTTTAGTGTGGCTTGGCTCCGAGTAAATGGATGGCTATCATTTATTGCGTGCCTGGTTGGGGTGTGTTTGAGCTGGAGGTGTCAGGGGGAGTCTGTTTGTGCCCAGGTGTTTGCTTGGCTTGTGGTGTGGAGATTTTTTGTTTTTTGTGCTGGAGGTATCATCCTGTTTATTCATGTTATGGGGGTGTTTCTCTATAAACACAATTACCAACCTAATCCGAAGAGAGATACCTTCCAAAAACCAAGATACAGAACAAGACAATGGTATCACACTCCTCCCCTACATCAAAGGCACCACAGACAAAATCAGCAAAATTCTCCACAAACACAATATCAGGACAGCCTTTGGCACTGACCAAAAAATAGCCAACATCCTAAGAAAAACCCAAAAGACAAGATCCAGCTGGAAAGCCAAGGAGTTTATGAAATACCATGCAACAATTGCCCAGCCACATACATTGGTCAAACCAACAGGAGAATAAATGCACACATCGCAGAACACAAAAACACAGTCAGAAAAGAATATTTCCTCCCTCTTCCAACACCTTAAAGCCACAAGACATGAAAATAATTTTGAAGGAACCAAATTAATATCCAACACTGAACACTCCAGCAAGAGAATAATCAGGGGAGCCATTGAAATTGAGAAACACCCCCAAAACATGAATAAACAGGATGATACCTCCCACCTGATCCAGACATCAGGGGTATTGAGGGAGCAGTTTTGTTACGAGAATGTTAATGTGAAGGTGGCTAATGGTGGAGTAATTAGGCTACAGGAATTAACTACAATGAACGTGATTAGGTAATAAGAGGTAATAAGGGATAATAATGGGTAATAAGGGGGAAATTACTATAAATACAGGGTTCCGTTGAACTCAGTTTAGAGCTGACTTTAATTTTATTGCTTGACTGTTTTCTTGGTGTCCTTGCAGAAGAAGGAATTAAAAAGCTTTTTTTTTTTATCAAAACAACAAATATTTTGTATTTTCTTTGATCCACACATTTGACCTACATAGCAATTGAGAGACAATTGTAGTTTCTCTCATCTTAACATATCGTTTTAGACTTAATTCCCTGGTTTAACATACTGATTTTGAAATAACATACAATTCATATTTATCGTGGTGATACTTAGATATTTTACTTTCATTTTAACCTTTAAACCCATCTTATTCATCAATTCTGTTTTATATTCAATTTCATGTTTGTATTAACATCTTCATCTTAAGTTTGTTGTTAACACCTGCTAAAGCACCAAATTCTTTTATTTGTCCCATTAATGTTTCAATTCCCTTTAAAGTATCTTTCAAAATCAATGCTTGATTCTTTTTGAAACATAATTGCATGGGTTTTCATTTCTCCAAATATTGATTTCCACTATAAAATTCCAAAAACAGTGTTTGTTTGCTATAGCTATATAGTTCCCTCATCTCAAATAAGTTGTTGATCTAAACATGACATTCAAAAGTTTTAGACATTTCCTAATATACATAAAAAGCATGAACATCTGAATAAAAGAAGACAAAAGTTTCAAGTGCATGATACATCATTAAATATGGGTGATCACATGTATTTTTTTTATTAATTTTATTCTAGAAAAAACATTTATTTGACATACATTCAAAACAGACAGACAGACAGACAGACAGACACACACACACACACACACACACATATATATGTATGGCATTAGGCTTTACTCGGATATTTTCCCACGTCATAGTAGTTGTGCTTTTAAAGTTGTAGCGACGTTACAGCAGAATCTCATCTGCCATCATCAGGCTTATATATATATGTGTGTGTGTGTGTGTGTGTGTGTGTGTGTGTGTGTGTATCTGGTATTCAGCTTTGTTCGGGTATTTTCCCATGTCATTATAGTTGTGCTTTTAAAGTTGTAGCAATGTTTCGGCAGAATCTCATCTGCCATCATCAGGCTTCTGTACTGTGTTCTCTGTAAATACCCAGACATGTAAGTATCCACGAAAACTTAAGAAAACATATATATGTAAATATATATACATGTATATGTATATGTATGTGTGTATGTATGTATGTGTGTATATGTATGTGTGTATGTATATGTATGTGTGTATACATATATAAATAATTAATTTGGTTATTTGGGTTTTCTCCTGCGTAAAATTGGAAGTATCTAGGCAACGTTTCAATGAAGTCTCATTCATCATCTTCAGGCTTGTGTCTTTGGCTCTATGCTTCTCAGAGTAATGTGAGCTTGCAGCTGCTTCTTCCTTTTAACTGCTAGTGGGGGTCTGACTTGATTGGGTGGGGGCTTGGCTGTGTTCTGATTGGCTGGGGGTGTGTTCTGTTCAGGTGGGGCTTGGTTGTGCTCAGGTTAGTCTTAGTTGCTGGGGATTTGTGCTGGTGAGCTGTGATGCTGCTGTTTGGCTTCACGTTTGTGGTTGTGCTGCATCATCATGGTGGGCGTCAGTTCACTTCATGTATGGGTCGGAGGGGTTTGAAGTGGGTAGTGATGCAGCTGCAGTATGGCTTCTGGTCCATGGTCGTGTCTCATCTTCTGTGTGGGTGTGAGTCTGCTTTCTACGTGGAGGTGTGGTGGTAGCATCTTGTGTGGCCCTCGTGGGTGTGGGTCTGGTGTCATTCTTCATGTTAGGAACTTGTCTGTTCATGAGGGCGGGTTTCCAAATGGCTCATAGGTGGGAGGTGTCATCTCATTTATTCATGCTGTGTGGGCGTTTTCTATCTCTATGGCATCTCTGATTATTCTGTTGTTCAAGCGCTCGGTTTTGGAGATAGCTCTGGTAAAAAAAAAATAATACCAGAACTATCGCCAAAACTGAACACTTCAACAACAGAATAATCAGAGAAGCCATAGAGATAGAAAAATGCACACACAGCATGAATAAACAAGATGACACCTCCCACCTACCAGCCATTTGGAAACCCACCCTCATGAACAGACGAGTTCCTAACATGAAGAATTTTCTTAAGTTTTCGTGGGTATTTATATGTCTGGTATTCAGCTTTGTTCGGGTATTTTCCCATGTCATTATAGTTGTGCTTTTAAAGTTGTAGCGACGTTTTGGCAGAATCTCATCTGCCATCATCAGGCTTCTGTATTGTGTTCGTCTGTGAGTCAGACTTTCACAGCCATTTCAGTTTTAAATTTGGGGCTAGCCTACTGCTGTGCCAGAATGGTTTTTTCTTCATCCAGATTGGTTGGGAGTCTTGGTCTGTGTTTATTGGTCTTGGAGTTTGCTGTATTCTGCTTGATTGGTGTTTCTAATATCTTCTGTCTGTTTTGTAGCTTTTTTTTTTGTCTTGATTGGCTGGCAATATTGTGTTTCCTGTATTGGAGGCTTTTAGTGTGGCTTGGCTCCGAGTAAATGGACGGCTATCATTTATTGGGTGCCTGGTTGGGGTGTGTTTGAGCTGGAGGTATCAGGGGGAGTCTGTTTGTACCCAGGTGTTTGCTTGGCTTGTGGTGTGGAGATTTTTTGTTTTTTGTGCTGGAGGTATCATCCTGTTTATTCATGTTATGGGGGTGTTTCTCTATAAACACAATTACCAACCTAATCTGAAGAGAGATACCCTCCAAAAACCAAGACACAGAACAAGACAATGGTATCACACTCCTCCCCTACATCAAAGGCACCACAGACAAAATCAGCAAAATTCTCCACAAACACAATATCAGGACAGCCTTCGGCACTGACCAAAAAATAGCCAACATCCTAAGAAAAACCCAAAAGACAAGATCCAGCTGGAAAACCAAGGAGTTTATGAAATACCATGCAACAATTGCCCAGTCACATACATTGGTCAAACCAACAGGAGAATAAATGCACGCACCGCAGAACACAAAAACACAGTCAGAAAAGAATATTTCCTCCCTCTTCCAACACCTTAAAGCCACAAGACATGAAAATAATTTTGAAGGAACCAAATTAATATCCAACACTGAACACTCCAGCAAGAGAATAATCAGGGAAGCCATTGAAATAGAGAAACACCCCCCAAACATGAATAAACAGGACGATACCTCCCACCTACCAGACATCTGGAAACTAGCCCTCACCTACAAACGAGTCACCACCACGAAAACCAACACCAGATCCAAAACAACATGGGACACCACGGCCAATCCCACTCATCAGACCCAGGCCCAAACCCATCCTATAAATGAAGGACAACCACCAGCACACACACACACCCACTAGTATTTATAGAGAGGCAGCAGTTCCTATCACACACTGCTTGCCCTGGCACAAAGCCGAAAGCACAAGCCTGAGGATGGCGAGTGGGACCTCGCCGAAACGTCGCCAAGATACTCTTCATCTTACATGGGAAAAGACCCAAACACACCTAGACCTACACACACACACACACACACACACACACACATATGTATATACAGTATATACACACATATATAGATTTTACAGCATATATTGAGCAATGGTTAATTTTTTTTTCTTTCTCTTTATCATTGACGTGATCTGTCTTGTTACCATAACTCCTTCGTTCTTTTAATGTTTTAATTTCTCTATATAGTTTATGATTAAATGAACGTCTTCTGTCATTTCCATCCAAATATCAAATATTACCTTTTCTTTAATCACTTGTACCAAATGTTCCATATTTCATAATAGTCACTATCTTGTTTATTTTTTAACAGTTTGGTTAGGCTATCCATCTCAGTGCATTCATTTATTTTTTTAATTACTGTATCCTCTGAAGGAATGGAAGACAGTTTCTAGTTCTGTGCGTAGGTTATTCTAGCCGCAGTTATAATATGCAAAATTAAATATTGATATTTTTTCTCCATGTTTGAATCTAACATACTTAGCAGGAAGTTTTCGGGTTCAAGTTTTAAATTTTGTTTTGTTATATTTAAAATCTAATTTCTAATATTTCTCCAAAATTTCTGAGCACAGGGGCAAGTCCACCACATGTGAAAATATGTTCCTTGTGCATAGTTACATTTCCAGCAATTGGGTGGTAGGTTGGCGAACATCTTAGCCAGTCTAACAGCGATGAACCATTTTATGTAAGTTTTCTTTATACGAGACTGACATAGTTAATTTGTAATTTGTTGGCCAAATGTGTTCCCACTTATCTAATTCAATACTGTGACCCACGTTTTTAGCCCAAATTATCATAGATTCTGTAACTGTTTCTTCTTTTAATTTGTAGTCCAAAAGATATTTATATGTTTTACTATTTGTTTTCTTTTCCTCTCCTAGTCATATTTGGGATCATATTAAAGCCAAATTGTTCGAATACATGTATTTAATTAATGTAATTTTTAAAAATGTTCTTATTTTGCTGGGATGCAACTGCAGAATTCTATAACAGAAAGGAATCTAACTTTGTGTATATATTTGTAGATTGTAGGCTGAAAGAAATATATGCATATGTGGGTGCATTGGATTTTTTAAAAATTCAAGCAGGGACATCTTAGGAATGGGGACAAAAAATTCAAGACTGCAGGAGTGATGGTTTAGTAGAAGTTCCACCCCTTTTTAATGCGCATCACATGGATCTAAGAAAGAAAAGGACTTTCTTTTTCTTATCATGCAATTGTACCTGCCACCTTGCCTTTTTAAAACCGTGCTTGTGAATCCCCTGAATTTAGTAGATGCCCACCTAGCTGTTCAAAATCATGCAAATGCAAGTAGATTAATAGGTACCACTTTGGTGGGAAGGTAACAGCCTTTGGTGTATAGCCAAGCTGGCCACATGACCATGGAAAATGTCTTCAGACAATGCTCAGCCAAGAAACGGAGATGAGCACCAGGCCCTAGAGTTGGACACGACTAGACAGGAAACCTTTACTGCTTTATTGAAGATACAAGCAATTTCTTGAACAAGAAAATATCTTCAACCAGTTTTGTAATGCAAATGTCCAACATGTACTAGCAGAAAATCAGTTCTGCACCATATTGAGAGTTGTAGCGTACAAGTATGTGGGATTAAGATGTAAAATAGGGCTGAAATATCTCAAATCTTTAATGTTCGTCTATAAAATAGCTCACTTACAGATAGAATGGCAAAAGTGTCTTTCTTAATTTACATTTTATGCTTTCTTTTAAAAAGTGCAGTTCTAGGGACCATCACAATGGCATTACTGAATCGACAGAGAGAAAGTAATGTTGTTCCTGATTTCATCTTAGTTTTATGAATTGATTGCATTCTTTGCTTAAGAATAGGTTTAAAATTTTCACAAAGCTAACTTATTTTTCCTAACAGTAGCATTTTAACCTAAGGCTTATATTTTTGTCTAGAAAGATATGTAGATAAAATGTGACTTGTTATTGTCACATTGTTCTTTTAATTTTTTTGCTGTTGCTGACTTCCACACACTTCATAAGTGCCCAAAGGTATGGTATGAATAAGAAATCATTCTGCTAACTCTGTTTATAAATAACTCTCCTTTTCTACTACCACAAGGTCCAAGAAAATATTGCATATAGGTACACATGGGACTTAATGCCAAAAAATGTATGTCCACAACAATGAAAGAATATTCTATAAAATCATGTCTCCCTATATGCTTATAGCTCAACTTAGATCCTTGCTTCTCTGTAGGTTTCAAATCAGTATTGTTAAGTGATTTTTGAAGAATAATTACTGAAGATCACTGAGTTGAGATGCTGTGATTATACGTACAGCGTGTATACCTTCTCATTATTTGGATGAAGGTGAAAACAAAATAAGCACTTCATTTTGGTGTTGATGAATATAAGTTGATCCAAATTTTGTACAAACACACTGCAGCAAATACACAATAATATTTGACCAGATATA
The DNA here is from genome assembly GCF_049901715.1 of Pseudonaja textilis. Lineage (NCBI taxonomy): Eukaryota > Metazoa > Chordata > Lepidosauria > Squamata > Elapidae > Pseudonaja > Pseudonaja textilis. The sequence continues at coordinate 13,498,118 of NC_141994.1, read as the reverse complement.
ATCTCAAGTATAATTCCAAATGAAAATTAATCTGTATTCCGATAAGCACTTTAAGTGTCAGAATGAACTGGACATTTATCATGCAATCATTTTCCTTAGTATTAATACAAACTTGATTGATAAATGCTCCAACCTCTGCATATTCAGTGTAGAAGTAGTTCTGTTTCGTATTACAATTGTTTAATTAGATACATCTTTCTCCAAATCATTTGTCTCTGATTTTGCTTTACATTATAAAATATTATACTAATATATCCACTTTGCTCCAGACTTTGGAGGACCACTGTGCAAATTATCTTCAAGTGATCCATTTCCATCTATAGTTTCACCTCTTTAACCCTTCTTGCTACTGTTAATTGGATTGACCTATTGCTTTTGATCCATCTATAGCAGAGAACAAAATGAGTATAGTTGATGCTTCTCCCTCACATTATTCATACATTTGAAGACCTGAGTGAGCAGAGCACAATGTCAAACAGTCACTCAATGGTCACTTATCCTAAATGAATTGCAATAAATAAGACAGAATAATTATGTTAATAAAACTATACAAAACAATTTAGTGGTTAATTAATAGAAGCATCCATGAGTATCCACAGGTGTGGAGGAAATTACAAGTGTATGTTGATATCATCATGCAAATGCAGTATTAGATTAGATATTAGGACCCAAGTACATAATGGTGACATTTTCATGATGACGTCACTGCATGTGTGCTGCCACTTAGCCATTATTTTAATTGGCTGCCAATGCACCAAATTGTATTTGAAAGTACAATCTCCCATATCTATGCGTAAAATGCAGAATTATTGTTTATCATCCATGGATATTGTGAGGAGAAAATGAGGTTATAAAATACTAAAAGAAATTGGCAGACCAATTAACCTCAAAATGTGTATAGTGGGGATATTTTTTTAACATATGTCTTAGTTAAAAAGAAGATTGAGGAGTAGTTATATTAATTTAATGTGGTAGTTCAGCTTCTGCCCAAATTGCTATGAAAGATTAATGCCTGGAATTTTCCCAACACCTGAAAAATATCAAGGTTTAATTAACAAGTCATGCAATGTTGTATAGAGCTTTTGAATATTTATAATGACATTATCATTTTTGGAAGAGACCAAGACATGCATGACAAGGAACTGGGAAATATTTCAAATGTTTTCAAGACTGACAGTTAATGCTGAATGAAAAAAAAAAGTGAGGACTTGAGATAACAGATTTCAGAAATCCCACTGAATGGAGTAGCTAAAACTGTTTAAAATGTTTCAAAAGAGGAAATGACAACATGCTATATTCTGACAGGCTTTTTTTCTCTGGGAATAGTCTACTTTGCATACCAATATTATCTAAAGCTGGTGTAGCCTGTATGGATTACAGCCTTCAGTTTATTCCCTAGATGCCGGAGAACTGAGAAATAGTTGTGCTGCTATCTTTCATATGGAAAAAATAATAAGATCTGTTTCATAAAATGCTTCTTCAATATTGAGATTAATTGTTACATCTCCATCACATTACTCTGGTCACATTGAGATGTCTGTCATATGAATATGTAAGGTTACCACAGGGGGAAAAGGATGCATCATGCAAAAATGACAACAGCAATATTGTTTAGCAGTATATCTGGATGGACTCATTTTCCAAAAGCTTATCATGCCTCCTTCAGATATTACTTAGGAATAACTCCCACTATATTTCAGATGCTTATTTATTTGTGTTGAAAAGTTAGGATAGCACTCTTAGAAGACTGTTAAGTTAAAGACTTCTGACAGTAGCAGAAGCACTCCACTACATCATGAGTTCAGCAAGACACCCTATTTTAATCCAGGTAAAGCAACCCATGTATCAGGCATAGACAGTCAAAACTTAAGTTTTATTTTTTTATGCCTTTGAATTGTGCTCATTCAACAATTATTGGTGAAACAATATATAACATATAACACAATATATATGTGTGTGTGTGTGTATGTGTGTGTATTGCTTTAACAATAATTTGTTCAATGAGTACAATTTTGTGTGTGGGTGTATATATCAACATATATCAATATATGTATCAATATATATATATATATCAATATATATATCTATATATATATATCTATATATATATCTATATCTATCTATCTATATATATATATATATATATATATATATATGTATCAATATATATATCAATATACAGTATATATCAATATATATATATCAATCTCTCTCTCTCCATATATATATATATAACATGTGTGGTTGAGGTATTGGCTGTGTGTCTATCAGCCTCCTGTGTTGTAACGACCTGGGTAATGGGTTGTGTGATGACCTTCTGAGTTATATTGTTGTGATATCCTGGGTCTTGTGCTGTAATCATCTGGGTCGTTGGCTGTGTTGTAACATCCTGAGGTTTTGTGGTATAACCTCCTGAGTTCCATGATGTGAGATCCTGAGCGGGTGTCTGTGATGCAACGTTCCGGGCTTTGGTTTGGCTCCGAGTTTGGGGACTGGCTATATGTTCTTGGCATGTGTTAGTTTGCTTGGTTTGGGGGTTGGAGGATGTGGCAGCTGGTGATGCAGCCATGGTCTGGTTTCTGGATGGTGGTTGCCTTTTGTCTTTGGGATGGGTTTGGGTTTGAATCTGGTGAGGGATTTTGGTGGTGGCATCATGTGTTGTTTTGGGTCCAGTATTGGTTTTTTGTGGCTGGGACTCATTTGTTGATAAGGGCTAGTTTCCAGATGTCTGGCAGGCAGGAGGTATTGTCTTGTTTATTCGAGTCATGGGGGCGGGGTCTCTATTTTGATGGCTTCCCTGATTATTCTCTTGTTGAAGTGTTCAGTATTGGAGATTAATTTGGTTCCCTCAAAATTAATTTCATGTCCTGTGGCTTTAAGGTGCTGGAAAAGGGAGGAAACATTTTCTTCTTTTCTGACTGCGTTCTTGTGTTCTGCGATGTGTGCATTTATTCTCCTGTTGTTTTGTCCAATGTATGTGGCTGGGCAATTGTTGAATGGTATTTCATAAACTCCTTGGTTTTCTAGCTGGTCTTTGGGGTTTCTTAAAATGTTGGCTATTTTTTGGTCAGTGCCAAAGGCTGTCCTGATATTGAGTTTGTGGAGAATTTTGTTGATTTTATCTGTGGTGCCTTTGATGTAAGGGAGGAGGGTGATATCGTTGTCCTGTTCTGTGTCTCAATTTTTTTGGGGTGTCTCCCTTAGGATTAGGTTGGTAATTGTGTTTCTTTGGAATTCATTGGAAATTAATACATTACTGAGGGTGTGTAATTCTGTTCTCAGGTGGTCTTTGTCAGCTCGGTGTTTGGTTCTGGAGATGCGGGTCTTGGCTGCGGAGTTGATCTATGCAGGGTGGTGATGGGATTGTGCATTTAGGTAGCGGTTGGTGTGTGTTTTCTTCTGGTGGATGGTGTGTCCTATGGAGCCACTGGTTTTTTTGTAAATTAGGACATCCTGGAAGGGAAGTTGGTTGTTGGCTTCTGTTTTCATGGTGAATTGTATTTTGGGGTGTAGGCTGTTGAGGTGTGTGGCCAAATTACAAAAGTGTCATCTACATATCTAAGTCAGAGCTTGTGTTTGTGTTCGGATTTGTCTAGAGTGTTGGTTTCAAAGTATTCCATTTATAGGTTAGTAATGACGGGTGAGAGGGATGATCCCATAGGTGCTCCTTCTATCTGTTTATATCTTTGTCCATTGTGAATGAAATATGTGTTGGTTAGGCAGTAGTCAGTCAGATCTAGGATATGCTTAGGGGGGTCGTATTTGTTTTGGATAGCTGCCACACCCCCGACCCCCAAACCAAGCAAACTGACATGAACACATAGCCAGACCTCAAACTTGGAGCCAAACCAAAGCCCGGAATGTTGCATCACAGACACCCGCTCAGGATATCACATCACGGAACTCAGGAGGTTACACCACAAAACCTCAGGATGTTACAACACAGCCAGTGACTCAGAAGATTACAGGACAAGACCCAGGATGTCACAACAATAGAACTCAGAAGGTCACCACACAGCCCATTACCCAGGTTGTTACAACACAGGAGGCTGATAGACACACAACCAATACCTGAGCCACACATGTTTTTACGAAAAAGCCAACCAATCTGCAAGCATCAACTCCATCAACCAATCAAGAAATAACAACACAGCTAACAAGCCCACTTACAACACAGCCAGCACACCATTCCTCCCCACCTGTATTTATAGAGAGATGGCAGCTAGGATCACGCTTTGATCGCACAAGCATGAAGCCAAAAGCACCAGCCTGAAGATGGCGAATGGGACCTCATCAAAATGTTGCCAAGATACTCTCAATCTTACATGGGAAAAGACCTGAACACGCCAAGACCTGCATACTTGTACCCGTGAAAATCTATGAATATATACATATACATATGCACACATACATACAGTAGATATATATCAACATACACACACAATACACACACATAGTATATATATTAAAAATGAAATAACTAAATACAATTATATGTCTTTTTAGATCATTTTATACAGGTATCTCTCATAGGACATTACCTTTTTGTGACTAGTTGAGTCAGTAAAATGATGATTGATATGCTCACTTATCACCTAAATGTATCTTAAAAACTTTTTGTCCGTATTTTCACATATTACTGATGTGAAAGATTGTATCTTTATACCTTGTAGTTTATTGATCCAAATTATATGCCAAAAGACAGCTTCAGAAGTCATTATACTGGCTGGGATATGATTCTGTGTAGATAAATGAATAAACATTCAAGAAGGCAATCAAGCACGTGCTTTTATTTTTAGCATGCAGACAGAAAATTATTTCTGATGTTATTCAACAGAAAAAAAAACTTTACTGAATGATAATTAATTGTTGCAGTACTGCATATGCTGATATTTAAAGCACTATAGTGCTGTGTTTTTTTCACACAATAATTAATCACCTGGTAATTATACCACCATTTCACTTGTCAGAATTGGCGAAAAGAGAATAATACACATTTTAAGTGGTACGTCAGGGTGCTTTTTATCCAAAATTCTGATTAAAAAGTTTTGGTTCAAGCCTGCTACAACAGTGGTGATTAAGAACAATAAGCATGACAGAAGCAAAAATAAATTATGTCAGGATGAGAAGTTCTATATTTATATTCATTCCCAAACACAACTCTTTCATCCAAGCTAAACAACAGGTAGAGGAGTATAAGTTGAAATCTTGTAGATCCAATCCTTTCCTTTCCTTTGTATCTTCTATTACCTTATATTTTTCTCTGCCATACAAATTTCAGTATAGCCTTCTACTATTGTTTAAATGGTACAACAGTTGTCAAAACATGTATTCTCTGGAACAAAACTAACTTTCATAACATTAAGAAAAAACATTAAATCACAGAATTCTTCCCAACACATTGACAATTATACTTATCTCATCTTAACACTCTTTTAACATAATTCCATGCCTCAACATAGTTATTTTGAAAGAATATAGAATTTATTTATTTATTTGGAAAATGTATACTACCACCTACTCACTCACAGCAATTCAAGGGAGTTTACAGGAAATAAAAATATAAAAAAATAAACTTAACAAAATAATACTCCCCTCCCCCAATTATTTTATATTTTACTGAATCTTAAAATGTATTTTGTTCATTAGTTCCGTTTAATCTTGTATGTCCAGGTTTTTTTTGGTTAACACCATTGTCTTCTTTTTGTTAACCTTGAAACCTTCTAATTCCTCAAATACTTTTAATGTACTTATTAAAATTCAATTCCATGTACAGGATCTTCCAAAACCACCCCCAAGTCATCCACAAAAACTCTTAAATTCTATAATTCTTTTTAATTTTTATATTCGCAATCCTCTCTTTTTGTCTAGTTTCCGTGAAACATCAATCCCGCAGAAGTGCAATTGGCCCCTTCTTTGTTGCTTTTCTGAAAGATGTTTTTGTCAGCAGGCCTGAGAACCATGAATGGAAATAGAGCCAATCAAGTTGTTGACTCGATTGTGTTGTTGTTGCCATGAAGGGTGGGAGTGGGACAGTGGTGGGATTCAGATTTCTTTACTACTGGTTCTGTGGGTGTGGCAGGGGAAGGATACTTAAAATTTCCAGTCAGAGGTGGAGTTCTTCGAACTTCTCAAAATTTCCACTACCGGTTCTCCAGAACTGGTCAGAACCTGCTGAATACCACCTCTGGAGTGGGGTTTTGTGTTTCTTATGTTGTGTATTTCTAATGTTGGAATGCACCCCAGAGTCACCTGTACAACAAGTTGGGCAGCCATGTAAATTGATTAAATAAACAAATAAATAAATTACCTTCATTCAATATTTCAAAAACTAAAATAAATGAAAGAGGGCACTGTAGCCAATTTTTCTTGTTCCTTTAAAAAAAACTTACCTTGTTTCTTGTTAGTATGTCCCATTTTATTTGGTTAAATCTGTACTAACAATTATTTGTCCAGGTACTATATTTTTGCTAATGTGTATATAACATTTTATAAAATCATTCTCACAAAATGCACTAAAATATCCCCAGGGACATTCATCATTCTTGAAAATTTGGAATTTGTTCTATAGACTTCATTGCTTTTCCGTATCCATTTATTCTTTGCCCCAGTTCAAAAACAATTGCAAAATTTTAACAAGCTGTTCGCTAGCATTTTCATCTGAAACAGCTCTAAACAAAAAACATAATTCTTTCTCTTTCAATTCCCATAAAACCAGATTATCCATTTCTTTTTCCAACACCCTCCTTGAATCTCTGTCTTGCTTTCAGAAAAATTCACTTTATTATTAATTTGTTTTCTCTCTAATCATTTTATCTTTCTAACATATTCAAGGTTGACTCAGCCTTCCATCCTTCCGAGATGGGTAAAATGAGGACCCAAGTTGTTGGGGAAATATGCCGACTCTGTAAACCACTTAGAGAGGGCTGTAACACATTGTGAAGTAAATCCAAATGCTATTTTGCTAAGTGCTATTGCTCCTCTCTCTCAACTTTACAAATTATTTCAGCCATTATTTTCTGGGTTTTCTTTAAATCATTTTTTTTTTCAACCAGTCCAAATAATTTCTGGAGCAAATCTTGTGTTTCTATTTTTATAGTGTTTGTTTTAGCAAACTCATCCTGCCTTTCTCAATCATTTTTAGTAGTCATTTTTCTTATAATAATCAAAAAGTGAAGGATTTTCTTCAAGAGACAGAAAGAAAAAAAAGCAAAGGAAAGGGGAAAAAAGAAAGGAGAAAAGAAAAAAAAGGAAAGAACAGAAAAAAGAAACCTTATATTTTGTAATATATAATCCATCAGTTAAATATACTGTTTAAGAATAAACAACAAAAATTCCTACACAGATCTCCTCTCTTTAACTGGTTTAGTGCAACCAAAGCACTTTTATCAACAGTAAAAGTAAAATAAAAAAGAACGAAAAATCTGCTCCCTTATCCATTTCAAAATTTTCTTAAATCTTCTCTTTATTAATTTTTTTTTGCAAATTTCTAAATTGAAATCTCTTGTGTTTTCTAATAGCCCCTTAAAGAAGATTTAATTTGATATACACAGTCTTATCTTGGCCACAGGAAAAATCTCTCTTTGACTGTAAATTAATTATTTCCTAAGAAATTAGAAAGGCAGGGTAAAGTTTGAGTCAACACCAACATATTTATATTTGCTAGTAAGTTTTATAATAAGTGATAGTGATTTAAAATTTCTCAACTCTTTAAGAATGAAGAGCATTTGAAGCATATTTGCCCATACTGTATGTTTATGTAGGTGCATGAATTTGTATACATTTGTGGGGTCAGGCAGAAAAATTGAAATGGCAACACAATGCACACACAAAACACAACACGGCTTTGATCATGTAGGCATGGCTACTTTTTAAAAACTTTTTGCCTCTATATCTCAATGTATTTGTGACGCCATATTAATTGACATTTTTCTAGAAAGTGCACTATAGAAGAATTGTTATTTCATCAAAAAATACGGTCACTTCATCAAACCATCTATATTTTCCTGATGTCTGAAACAGTCAAATATTTTTAGCTGAGTCAGAGAAAAATGAATGAATCTCATTTCTAGAATTTTTTTTTTCATTCCCACATTTCAATTGGATTCCTCAAATCCAAAGCACTTTCCATATGCTCCAAGTAAATAATTACAGTGTCCTTTTTAAAAAAGTGAATAATTAAAAACTAGGTAGTTCTTAATGTAATATGTTTAAACACCGATTTTAATTTTGTTTAAATATAAATAATGCCATACTACATTCTTGATCTTATGAAAATAAAATCCTTAATATTTTAACCATTTTATATTAGTTAGAGATGTCATTTTATTTACATTTAATGACAGTGCAATATATCCGACTGAAGTTGTGAGAAGTTACACAAAGTACATAATTGAGCTCTTTTTAACATGTGCATTCATATGTCAGTAACTTTATATGGATGTAAACGTGGTTTTTGGAGCAAAATAAAATCTGCCACCTCTCTAATTTATGATGAATTTCAAATATTTTACAAAGAAGATTAAACTGCCAGATATAATTTCTTAGAAATAATTTTCTATAGTATAAGAAATAAATGACGTAGCTGTTATTCCAAAATTTGCATGAAGTTTTGTAAATTAGGATTGAAGTAAATTGAATTGTTTTTTGTCAAATATTCAACAGATGCTCTTATGACCTATCAAATTTGCTATACGCAGGCTTATATTATTTTTGTGTAAAAACCCTTACAATATTTATAAGGGGATGATACAACTCTGTGTTTAATTATACTTGTGCCTTTTTGCTCTATTTAAAATATTTATTTGCTATGAGAAGATTTGTAAATTTGTAAGACTAAGGAAGAAAAGAACAATTTTAATATGTGTATTATTTATGCTTACATCAATGCTTTGCATTATTTTTATCTAATTAAAGCATATTGTCGAAACAATTGGTAATTCTTATGATTATTATCTTATGAAAAGTAAATCATTTAGAAGAGGCCACCCCAAAGGAGATTTACAAGTATTGGCCTAAAAATCTACTTTTTTCTACAATAATTTGCTTCTTGAAAAAGCCATTTATTGAATGAAGATTAAACACAGAGAGCTTAGTTAGCTAGAAAAATCTATAATTTTTTTAAAGTAGAAAAAAGGTTTTGTTTCTTGTGCTTTTTAAAAAGCAAAGTATCTATTTTTTTTAACAAAGTAAAGTGTAATGCATTTGAACAGATAAAATATAGGCAGACCAGTCTCATACTATAAACTGATTATCTCCAGAACTGATCCTTGTAATATCAATAAATCTCTATGACATATCCAGTGTTTAAGCAAGCAACACTTAAACAAACAATGCAGCAGTGTTATAGCTAGACTTTGCAACCTACTTAATAGCAAATCTAGTCAATCAACTTTCAAATACGGTATTTCTATCCTTTCCATTAGTTTGGCATTTTATTATTTTGAAAAAAATTTTTATACACTAAATGTATGCTTTACATTATTAAATGTTAGAGTTTAGCAGTGATTAGAGGCTTACTCGGCCCACCATCTGGAGTTTGATCCTGATGGGGCTCGAGGTTGCCTCAAGGTTCCATCCTTTTTAAGGTCAGTAAAATGAAGACCTAGATTGTTGGGGCTGGTGGTGGGATTCAAATAATTTAACAACCTAGTTTACCCAGGGTCAGGTTGGCTGTCATGGGAAGCATGGCGGGACAAGCTTCCCGTGACAGCCAAACTGACCTGGGTGAACCAGTTGTTAAATTACTCCCCCATGCTATTAAAGTGGATCCTGGGCGCCATGCTGCACTGCAATGGAGGAACAGGCAAAGGAGCAACTGGCAGAAGAGAAGGAGAAGGAATAGAGAGAAGAGGGAAAGCAGTCTTCTTCTTCCCTCACACCAGCCACTCCATTGCCCATTTCTCCATTGCAGTGCAGTGCCCAAGATCCACTTTGATAGCGGGAGGTGGGTAATTTAACAACCAGTTTGCTTGAATCAGTGTAAACTGGCTAAATCCCACCACTGGCTGGGGCCAATATGCTGACATTGTAAACTGCTCAAAGACTGCTGTAACGCACTATGGGGCAGTATATAAGTCTAAGTCATATTGTTTTTAACGTTATTAAAACTACAACAAAGAATCCCTCGCTTCCAAGTTCAAACAAATGAACAAATATTTTCATCATGAAGCAGTGATCTGGCTCTATTCACTTTGCATCCCAATTCCTCCCAATTAACTTCTGCAATAGATACTGGTAGCCAAATATCTTACCAATCATAACATTCACAATAGGAATAGGACTCATGATCTGCATAAGAGATCATATGACATAGTGAAGAATAGAGAACTCTATCTTTCATCTGTCATGGGACTTCCTAAATGTATAATATGTGCTTATTTGTGTGATCACTAACATCTGAGAAATAGTTGAAAAGAAAGAAGGAAATCTATTTTCATTGAGTGTCATAGAGGGTAAGAAACTGAAATGAATTTCAATATTGGGGAAAGAATGGACAGAAAGAACTGAAATGCTAGCAAGCCACTCTGAAATTAGGGAACCTTAGACTACAGATAAGATGATAGATTTCAAGGGAAGAAGAATAGGAATAGGACTGGTATGCCCCCCGACCCCCCAAAAAGACAATACAACTTGGGGTTTGGCTACTTTGTGCAGACATCCAGGGGTTAAAGTGGATTCAAATACACAAGAAAGATGATCTAGGTTTTGCTATCTGGGAGAAGTTGCCAACTGAGTTTTAAGCACAGCCTTTGATTAATTGTTAGGAGTATGATATGACAGAGTAACTAGATGTTTTTTAAAAAATGGTTACATTCCATCCTCCTTTGAAGGTGGGTACCAGAGGGAGACAAAGGTGGAAAACTCTAAATAATTTTATATCATCATCATTTTTTAATGACTGCACAGTCCCTTGCAGGGTGGAGTTTGGGCAACTGAATGGAGCTAGCAGGGTGTTTTATGGCCAGATGTCCTTCCTGTTGCCATTGCAGAGTTTTGTTCAGCAGATATATTTTCACTGTGCCCAGAGAGAGAAATATCTCCCTTTACCAAGGATCAAACTCACAGCCTCCTGATTGTGAGGTGAGAGCTCCCCCGATAGGCCACTGCACCACTCCGCGTATTAGACAAATTCTAATTTCTTAATTGTCAGACTGGAAAACACAATCTTGCAAAGCAAAGAGTGCCTTTTTACTCTTGTTACATTAAGAAAAAGGGAAAAATCGGATGTTGCACTAGAAAGTTCTGGTGGGCTGCATTTTGTTAGCAATTAACAGTGCAACATCAGCATATGGAACTGCTCAGTTTTGCAAGGAATAACATTCCAAATGCCTTCTGCTGAAACCAAAGTATTTTTTGCAGGCATTTAAGGATCCATCTTAATAAAAATTATACAAGGTAACTAAGATATTGTATTGAATATTAAAATTTTACTTTGATCAGACAAATATACATTTGCCAACTTATTCTGTGCATGATTCAGAGATACAATTATGGTTTCCTATATCTGCTTAAATATCTTCAGTGAAAGCAAATCTGAAACTTTTTGAAGTGGCCTGTTTCACTATCAGGCATCCAATGAAATGAGGATTTAATGAACAGTGATTAGTGGATTTTGGATGCAATATATATTTTTTCACATATATCTCTCAATAATGGACAATCTTTTGCATCCAAATGAAAGAGCTAAATTTGCATGAATTTGTGGCAATTGATATCAAATATATAGATAAGAAGATATATTTTTATTATCTTCATAGATAAAAATGTTACAATAGTAAAACATAGCATAATTATTAGTGATTGCCCATAGAATTTACATGTAGTGTAGCAGAATTTGGCAACATTTAAGACACAGAATTGTCTGGGTTATATGATAAATAATGTAAGTAGAATAAATCAGGAATATCCTGGGAATTTAGAAAGAAGAAGGGAAATTAAGTGGAGAGGGTCTCCTCTGGAAGTGACAGGAAAGCAAAATATTGGCTGTGGTTTTGTTCTCACCTGAATTACAAGAAATCATTTTGCAAAGGTGATTTCCCCATATTTCTATTTTATAAATTGCCATAAATAATTGCTGACAAAATGCATATTCAGGCATATTTTCTAACTGATCACCTGAGCTTCCTCTTCAGAATTAGCCCAAATCTTTTCTCCTGCATTTTCTCCCCATTGATTCATGTTACATCTTCTGGAGTCACAGGAGATAACATTTCTACAGGCTCACTTACTCAGCATGGTGTTTTTTTATTCATTCAGATATTATTTTTCAAAATATAGCCAGATATAAATATATTTAAAATTTTCAAATACAACTCAAAGACCATAATTTGCATATCAATTTCCATTCATCTTCTCATGACCTTCTCCAGGTTGTCAATGTCATTCTCAAATATGGGATCTTGAGATTGATTGATTGATTAATTATGCTGCCCATCTTTTTTATAAAATACAGTCTAGAACAAAATGGAGATTTCCTATGATCTACTTCTAGGCTTGTGTCGCTATTGTTAAATAACCCATCAATTTGCTAAGCACTTCTGCTTCTATTCTGGGCATATATTCAGTGTATAAATCATCTGGTCAAATGTACTGCTGCTGAGCCAATCCAACTATATTACAGTATGCAATTCATTTTTTTTTCCATACTGAATATATGATTTTATTTATCTTGAGTTTCCCTTTATTTTGTTTTGTTTCAATTTCGTATTGCGGTTTCTCAAGGTCATTTTCAGGCAAGATTCTGCAACCAGCTTCAGACTTGATAAGATTCTATATCTGCCCTTATCCAAGTCATTTATAAAAATGCTAAACAATACAAAGCCTATGGCAATATTCTATGCATTATCATCTCTGTTCAGGTTAAACAAAGCCATTAATGAGCAGTGATGTGTACAGCTGCTCAACTGCTGTGAATCTACCTACGAACAAATAAAATTTGGCCCACAATTTGCCATCTTGTCAACAAGGTGTCCAAAAGGTGCTTTTTCAATACCAACTGGACTTTCTGGTTTTTCTTTGAAGGCATTTCACTTCTCATCCAAGAAGATTCTTCAGCTGAAGAAGTGCTGAAGAAGCTTCTTGAATGAAAAGTGAAATGTCTGAAGAAGCGCTGAAGAAGCTTCTTGGATGAGAAGTGAAACATTTCAAAGAAAAACCAAAAAGCCCAGTTTCCTCTTGAAAAAGAACCTTTGGGACAACCATGAGCTGAATGACTGAGAATCTCCATAGACTCGTCAATAAGGATATAGAATAAAACACCAAACTCCATGTTTTGTTGAAATCAAGACATACTTTCTAAATAAATTGGTCTTGCAGGATTTATTCTGGATAAGCATGTTAATTATTTTCTAAATATTATGAGACTCTGTTTAGTATTTTAAAATTCTGCCCAGCAATTATATAAGAATTTTGTAATTTCGAGAATGAATTTCCCCTACTTTTCACATTTGATGGAATGTTCCCCAAATTACAGATATGAGTTCTGAAATAACCAACAGTTCCTTCAGCATCAAAGTTTAATGATTCTGATCGTGATAGCAACTGTATTTGATGAACCTCAAATAAGGAGAGCCTTTTTTGTTCTTAAAGAAATTTTGAGATATTTTGCAAGTTTCACCAAAAGAAGTCATAATGCTCAATACTATTGCTTCATCCAAGCTTTCAAATTATGTAATTACCAAACTCTGTTTTCATCAAGATGATCTTACTGAAAACTTTACTCAAATGTATAACTGAAACTCCCTTTCTTCTGTTAGGCATTTCATGTCATATACCATTAAAAGTTCTAACACGAAACATCTTGTTCTTTTCTTTCTTCTTAACTGCTCATTCTTATCCATTGTATCTCAACTGACGACAAACATTCCTTTTGATATTCTCTCAGTCAGTACCATAAGTCAAAAGTACAATGTGATTGACTCTATTATAGTTGATAGTTAACACTTTTTTATTTTGGAAGGCAAGAGAACATTCTCTTCCTAGAAGAGAACAAGTTCAATTGACTTGGAATTCCCCAAAGAAATGAATTATTATCAGAGGTGGATAGGCTGGGGGGAAAAAAAAGAGGAATTTCTAGGAATTGCACAATGTCATTTTGTACATTGTTTTACTGACTACAATGTAAGTTATCTTTCCTTTTTATTATGTTAATATAAGACTTGATACATTGTGGTATTTAAGTACAATGATATTTATGTAATATACTTAAATACTTAATCTTTGATCATTTAAAGTATTGTAAAAAAGAGGAAAATCATGAATATCTTTTTGTATGTTCTCACTGACTACAATATAAGTCACGATTTTATTTGCAATAAGCCATCATTTATATTGGTGGGAAAAAGTTAACAAATTGGCAGTGAATCCAAATCATGAAATACGATTGTATGCATACATAGCTAGGGCAACTTTGAAATTTACTTTGTTTGAATAATGTTGACATTTAGTAAAAGGCACTTCTATTTAAGGTCAAAATTGCCATGCGGTGATACACTGATCCATCCATATTTTAAATGGATTGCACTATGACAATTAGCAGCAGATGAAACAGAATGAAGCAGTTTATGGTTAGTTCACTGATGTGATCAAAACATTCCTTGTTCTGCAGATAGTGCAATAAAATTGACCCGTTCTTAGAGTCAAAATTATGGTGTGGATATCTGGCTAACCTAAACCTATTCTTAATTGTTCAATCAAATTGGTAGGATATTTGCAATATATGTGTGCTTTCCACTATGTATACATACACTTACATTTATTTTTACATGTGCCAACTCCTGGCTTGTGTTGGTTTCCTGTGCTTTGCGTAATTTTTCATATTTGTGTCATAACATCTTTGTAAATGTTCTTATGGTAATTTCAGGTTGGTAAACCAGGCTAGAAATAAACCAGGAAACAAATCAACAGCTACTTGTGATTCGATTAATTGTTTGTTTGTTTTTTAAATCTAGCCCTCTTTGCCACTTCACAGTTTTTGCATTTGAAATTTTTCAGCTGACCCAAAGCAACTTTTTTCAATATTGTGTGTTGAGTTAATTATCAGCTCTCTTTTGCAGTACAAGCAAGTGCATTTTATAGCAACATCTGCTTGTTTATTTTTCTGCTCAGTTTAAAATCTCACAAGTTCTTATTTTCAAACTAATGTCTGTCCAAAATAAACATTAAAAAATAATCAATTCTTCACATTAAACATCTTATTGTCTCAGGTTTTTTCCCCCAGATGTGCTGCTATTGGTAATGGTTGGAAATACTGCTTTATATTCATACAGTGTAAATATAAGTTCTGATCTAAATGTCATAATGGCTGCCAAGATTAGAGAACTTATGTGAGCTTTACCAGTTAATTATTTTGCTGTGAACTTCATATGACATCATGGATCAATACTAGCAATTCATCTCAAAACTTACAAATTAAGGGACTTCTGGTTTGAAGGGCTTCAGCGACAGACATAAATCCATGATTGTGTGCGGTTTCTGTCTGGGCTTGCCGCTGGAGCGCCCTGAGCCATCTGGTTTTGGGGCTAAGCCACCCCGTAGAGGTGGTGAAGAGGGGGCAGACTGCCAGCAGAGTCGAGGAGAGCCGCATCTCTCCTCCTCAGCTGGCCATTACTCCCTTTCCTGAAGGCGGTTGCAGAGGTGGTCAGAAATGGCCACCACAAAGAAGAACTCGACTGGAAAAGAATGTGCAGGAGGAAGATAAGAAGTGAAAGTTTTGTCTGACCAGGTTAAATTGTAAAAGCAACAACCAAGGTACCCTGGAATTTAAACTCATAAAAAATAGCATCGCTCCCAAAGAAGAGTCGGAAGCAGCAAAGGAAAGTGAAAAGGGAAAAGTTTGGCTTCCCCGCCACTTCTCTCTCCTTCCCTATACTGACAACTAAGAGACTTAAATAAGAAATCAGAAAAATCCACTTTGACATGAATATGCAATTAAGCTGAAAATAAAACAAAATGCCAAAGGGGCAATAAAGATTTCTGGACATTAAAAACTTTCTTTTTCATAAGCAGGAAGGGAGGGAAAAAGAATAAGGGCAGGAACTGGAAGAGGGAGGAGACTGCCTGGAATTAAAAAGAATCTAAAGTAAAACTTCAATAAGACTTCTAAAAGATACATTTTAACTGAAACTTTGCAACTAAATAGTAACCCCAAGAAGAGATAGTGAAAAAAAAAAAGAGCAAAAAAGAAACAGCTTGCTTGTATTTGGATTATTTGGTAATCTTTGGATTCTTGGCTATTATATTTGAATGACTAAAATCAATCGGGTGGTTGTTTAAAAATTTATACAATGGCACCACTTCTGGATGAATTGAAAATGGAACTTAAAAAGTACAAAGAAGATGCACAAAAAGGGAAGGGTTCTTTTGGCTTCATTTCTCAATTCTTAGAAATGGAGATTTGGAAGTATGAGAAACAACAAGAAAAGACTGCAAAACAAGAAGACTGGGACAAAGAAGAAGCCATCTTTAATGAACAAGTAATTCTATGTGGGGAAGAAAAAGGAAAGGGGAGGAAAGAGAATGGAGAATTTAAGACTTAAAAAAACAACCAAAGAAAAGAAAAATAATTCAAAAAATAAGTATAATACTGGAAAGCAACAGAAAAGGGGAATACAGAAGAGAGAAATAGAGGTGAGAGACAAGGGGGTAAAAAGGGGAGAGAGAAGAAGAGAGGGAAGAAGGAAAGGAAAAGAAGTTACAAAGGTCTGGAGCAAGATATAGAGAAACAGGACCTATTCAGAGATAATGGGTGAAAATCTAAGTGAAAAAGGGATTCTGTAAAGGTACATAAGATTGTATTGTATATTAGTAATAGAAATAATTTTAGAAAATTGGAAACAACGTATGATTAAAATGAGGGATAAAATAGTGTAATTTAGTGAAATGTTTGTGAATAAAATAAGTGAAATAAAATAAATGAGAAAATTGAATTAGGAAGGAACGGGAACATTTTAATTAGTTAATGTTTTATAAAATATAAGTGAAGAGTGGGGGGAATTAACTATGGAAAGCTTATAATTGTTCCCATAGAAGTATGATATTTAATTGAAAAGTAATGTTAAAGATGTTAAGACTTTAATGAATATTAATATTAATGATAGAATTGAATTGGAATGGAATGTTGTTTTAATTATATACATTTATATATTTTTTTCTTTTTTTAAGAACACAGTGTGTATTTTAAGAATGTACCAAGCAGAATCCGAATGGAAGTTATGTATTATATTGAATGTTACAACTTTAGGGAAAAGATATCAAGGGGTCATACTCCAATCAGTAACTACAGGAGAAATTTTGTTTAATGAGAAAAGATAATAGATAATTGAAACAGGACAGACAAAAAATATAAATACAATGATTTGAATTGAGATGAGATAATTAAAATAAAATTGAGAAAATTAAAAGAGGGGAGAAGCTATGCAGAAAATGTAAAATAGTAATAAGATATGGAATAGAATATAAAAATGAGCATGAACCTGAATTTGTGTTTGTATGAAGAAATGTAACCCGGGATTATGCTGCTTTTAAAAAAGATGTTTTATTTTTTTTTTCTCTTTGTGAAAACTCAAAAAAATTTACAAAAAAAAAAAACCCTTACAAATTAAAATGGGAGAAATTCCTGAAAGAGCAGTCTGGTCAAGAGGGATTCATATTGTCTGTGATTTATTAATGTTGATGCTCTACTTATACAGTTAAGTCATTGCTAAGTGAAGCATTGATCCAAAACCTATTCACTTTCTGGTCTCACCCTAGCCTCTATGTTTTAGCAGAAAATGAGAACATGCCAAAAAACATAATCATCTAGTTCAAAGGAATATTCTTTCAACTTCGATCTCAGTGCATGCATTCAAATTCAAACATTCCTGGAAAGTGGTTTCACCAGAAAACCAACTTTCCAAAAAATAAAAACTTCTTGTTTCTCTGCTATCAAACCTCTCCTATTTTTTTAAAATAAAAGTCATTAAAAGTTTTTTTTAAAATGACATAAAAACTAAGATAAACTAATACAGACCAAAATACGGAGAGAGAAAAAAACAAAGATGCAAAAAAACAAAGAACAGAAATAAGTTTCTAAGTTCCTTTGCAGCAAATAAATATATGATTAAAATCTTACTCTCTGATTACAAAAAAGCTAACTTTTTCCCATTTTTTTTCAATAATCGAAGTCACAATTCATAACTACATTTAAACTATAATTATTAAGAATGTTCCACCCCCCCACCCCAAAAAATCAGCTAAAACCTGTTTTTAAAAAACTTAGCCCCTTTTTCTATGGGCTTCTATAGAAACATTTATTGCATAAGACAGCCTTCTGTATTGCAAAGATGCTATAATATCCTAATTCCCTTCCTTCCACAAAGACAACATTTCTCTCTTCCACAATCTCTTTGTATAGCTTGGTTTTTAGTACATCTTCATTGACCTTCTCTGTATTTGACCCAAAGGTGCTTTTTCAGGAGGCAACTGGACTTCCTTGGTTTTTTTTCTTTTGAAGACATTTTGCTTCTCATGCAAGAAGCTTCTTCAGAAGCGAAACATCTTCAAAAGAGAAAAACAAGAAAGTCCAGATGCCTCCTGAAAAAGCACTTTTGGGACAACAGTGAATTGGATGCCTGAGAATCTCTAAAGACTTCTCTGGATTTGTATTAGTTTCTCAGAAATTGTCTTAAATTGTGATGTTCCAAATTGGGCACCATGTTAAGATGGAGCTTCTCCAAAGCATAATATTGTGGAATTATTCCTTTCCATGTTTTGGGAGCTACACTTCTGTAAAGAATTGATTTTGCTTTTTAAGGAGCCATATCATGCTGACAGATTTAGTTTCTAAAAGGTTATCTTTCTGTAATGCTAAGATACTATTACTAAAATGATTGTTACTTATTCTATATCTGATTTTTTTATCAAGATCATTTTTTTACTTAATGTTTTTAAAATGTGGCTATATTTCAAGAACACATCTGACATACATTCCTTCCATCATCCAATTTATTAATAAAATAATGAATGCTGCGACCAGAATTAACTGCCATGGGACCCCATTGATAACACACTTCAATATGATGAAACACTATTATTGAACACTATGATACTGCTGTGGATACATGTAGATATCAAGGTTAACTCAGCTTTCCATCTGTCATGCCTCTGTTGGAGTCTGATTTGGAGGGGGAGGCCAAGCAGCTGACAGGGAGTGGGAGTGTGGCTCCTTTGGCTGTGGAAGAAAATGGGGAAGGGCAAAGGCTGGCTGGGCAGAGCAGGGAAGAGGTAGAACAAGGGAGAAGGAATTTGGAGAGAGTATATTCTCACTCTTCATCCTAGGGCACGCAGGGAGGAATGGAGGAGGGAGCAACATGAGTTGCATGGCTTAAGGGGGAGGAAAGGGCCCTGATTCCCTTCATTAGCTGCAGCTGGGAACACAGAGTTTAAAAAGGGAAGCTGTGCACAGCAAAGTTGTTGGGAGAAAATCGTGAATTATCTGGTATTGTCAAGGCTTATCTGGGTTCCTGGCACCTTCCCAACTGTGTGTGTTTTGCTGGGCTTTCAAGTCTGCAATTCTTTCTCCTGCCCTGTCAAGTTAATTACTGCAGCGTGGTTTGTGTGGATTTTTATTTACAGTTGGTATGTACTTCGCTTTCAGACTTAATTTCCTCCACTTAAAGACTGTTTTTCTCCAGCCAAAGGCAACCTGGACATTAGGGGCAAAGTTGGAAGTATTAAAGGGATACTTCTTGCTTATTTGACTGTGTTACTTTTGTGCCACTCCCTGGGTCATCACATAGAAAAAGGTGTAAAGCACTGTGAAGTGTTATATATTTCCAAGTGCTATTGGTTTTGCCAGATAGGCCATCTATCCCACAAAGCTATGTCTTTAAATACATTAAAGACTTCTCAATGTGATTTAATTGTTAATGACAGCGAAACCGAGGAAATCTGGTTTCAGATTTAAATCCCTCCAATTGGAATATCCACCGGCTTTATTTGCAATGCCTTCTTTATACTTTGTATGATTAAAAAAAGCAACACAAGTCCTGCTCTATGACTAAATGCTCAGGAATGTTTTCATATTTTTCAATAAAAGTCATTTATAGTTTCATTTTGCTCAAGAAACTGTAATAATGAACACTCCAATCTGCAACAAGTGACATTCCAAAGCTGCAATGCTATAAATATGAAAGGAAAACGTTATGGCAAAGTCTCTACTAAAATGTTAGAGTTTAACATGGTTACAACATTATCGATTAGAATTAATTACATGTGAATAAAACCACATGATAGAACCACATGATTCCCTGGGGTTTAATCATTATCCTTTTAAAAATCTATGGCAAATGTTATTTTATTTTTTTAACGAATCTCTATCACATCCTTCAGAATGCAATTTAAAC
This sequence comes from Pseudonaja textilis, assembly GCF_049901715.1. NCBI lineage: Eukaryota > Metazoa > Chordata > Lepidosauria > Squamata > Elapidae > Pseudonaja > Pseudonaja textilis. The sequence goes on along the minus strand of NC_141994.1, from coordinate 13,477,734 downwards.
AAACATCCAGTCTTGGGGCAAGTAGTGCCATAATTAGGTAAAGAAATAATAATAAAAATGTTTGAAGTCTATTTGAGGGAAAAAGTAATGTGGTACATACTTATGCAGTAGAATTTATATACTGAACCCAGTAGAGTTTATATCTGAGTTTCTGTGTAGGACTATGCTTAGCTCTTAATATTGATTCCCTCTCAACCCAGTCCTCAGAAGCAAGAACCAGAGGTCCAGTCGATGGTAACCAAGACATTGAGAAATCTCTGCTGCCATCTAGTGGTTGTTGGGATTTTTAAAGAACAGATGTAGCAACTGTAGATACCAAAGGACTTGCAATTCTTTCAAAACAGGAAGGAAAACATATACAGGATGAGAAATGAATTGGCAGACAGGCACATTCCCTTCTAGAAAAAAAAATGCCATTGGGATAGAGGTTCTTTCCCAAGAAAACACCCACAGAATTTTATAATATTTGTAGCCTTATAAATTTGTAGCAATATCTTCATTATTCAAATTATGAGAGGTGTCGCACTGGTTGTGTAGAGCATATGTTGAAAAAGTTTCATGGGGTTGTGGGAATCAGCAAAAGATGCCGTGCAGGTCAGAGAGAGTGTGGGAGCATTGGGGGGGGGCATAAAGGGTGCCAGGGGTGCTTGGGGATAGTGTGAGCAGTGCTATGTGGATCACGGATGGTGTGTGTGTCAGGGGAAGAGTATGTGGGGATGGACAGGAAATGCTGAATATGTCAGGAAAGGAACATTGGGATGACGTTGGTCAAGAGGATGAGTGGGTGTGTGCAAGAGATGCATTGACGGAGAACATGTCTGTGTGGGAAGCACAGGTCACAGCGGGTAAGGGGCAGCATGAGGTGGGAAGAGTTCACAGGGGTTTGTTCTTCCTTGTTCCAACATTCTTTCTTCCCCTCCCCCTGCCTCCTGTCCTCCCTCCCTCCCTCCCCCCTTCTTCCTAGCACACAGATACGGCTGCTGCTGCATGGCGTTAGGAGCAAGGGATTGTGAGAGTGGTTGGGAAAGTAACATGGAATATTGAAGATGAAGATGACCTGGCAACACTGAAGCAGCCACAACTTTCTCAAATTTAAGTCCCTCAGGAATCGTGGATCTCAGGTTTTGAACACATTCTAATCCTAACTGAGGTGCTTTGGTTCAAAAATTATGCCTGATTTTGTCCAGTTAAAGATTACAATGGGAGCTCCAGTAGCATTTAGTTTTCTGAGAAGAAATATTCTTTGACAACATGAATGTTTAAAATGCACTTTATTTCATAAAGTAAACAAGTGCAGAGCTCCAAATAATCCAGCAGATGTATTTTAGAATACTAAAACCTCAGAGGTATTAAGGCATTATGAAAAATAAAAAAACATTTACAGATGGGAGTGTTAAACAGAGTATTTCAGCTAAATGGGCTGGTAATTGTTCATTTATCACTGAGCAAATGAGAAGGGTTTTATTTTAATACCAAGATGTCTTCTTTCCAGAATAGATGAAACTGTTCAAGGACTGTAACTGAGTAATTATTTTATTATAACAAGCTTATTAGTGTATTGATTTATACCATATTAGTCTTCACTGACATTATATTCCATTTGTAGCATATTATTCTGCTGAAAAATAAGATGCAACCAGCAGCACCTGATTAAAGTGTCACCATTGGCAAAGGAATAGTGAAAGGTCTGCTAGTTTTTTGCATTTTCAATTCTCTGCCGTCAACCTCTTATAGCTCAGTGATTAAAACCAATTCCAGATTGTATTCACCTGCAACTGCCCTTTTCGGGAAGCTTATTTGTTTCCAATGTGAATGTGCAAGAAATACTGTTTATTATCTTTATCAGCAACTGAATAAATAATGTTCTGCTCAAATAGGAAACTCAGTTGATTCCTAATTTTGCTAAATTCCCAGGAGTGCTCAGCTAGTGTACAGAAAGTACTGCTAGGATCTGTAGCTCAGAAACAGTTGGAAATGCCTAAGTTTCATTTTTTCCAACCCAGCAGGAAATTTGCCTCTAAAGTTTGGCCAGCTATTTCAGACCCACAAGTTTCATCTGCCTGGGTTCAGTCACACTAAGTTGTATTTGCAATTATTAAGAATTTGATTCTAACAACTCACTGTCAGCCATGTCTTACATTTTCTCTGTTCTACTAGCTTCCTGGTAGATCCCCGTCAGGGGCATTACTGTTGAGCTAGGTACTGTCTGGCTCAAGTATTTTCTGTTCTATACCTGTGCGTTAATTTTTTCCTGCCTAAGTGCAGGATCTTTTCAAGAGGCAACTGGGCTTTCTGGTTTTTCTGTGAAGACATTTCACTTGTCATCCAAGAAGCTTCTTCAGCTCTGACTAGATGGTGGGGAATGAAAGGATTTATACTCCTTGCAGACAGCTGGTAGATTGGTGACCCTAGTCACCCTGATGAGGTGACCCTGAGGACACAAATAAATTTCCAGGGGACCTTAATGACTTGCTTTTGTTGTTACTTGTGAAGTTGTGTTGAACTGATTGCGACCCCATGAACAACATTCCTCCAGGCTTTCCTGTCTTCTACCATCTTCTGGAGTACATTTAAGCTCACGCCTATGGCTTCAGTAGTCCATCCAGCCACCTCATTTTCTGTCGTTCCCTTCTTCTATTGCCCTCAATCTTTCCCAGCATGAGGCTCTTCTCCAGGGAGTCCTTCCTTCTCATTAAGTGGCCAGAGTATTTGAGTTTAATCTTCAGGATCTGGCCTTCTAAAGAGCAGTCAGGGTTGATCTCCTCTAGGACTGACCAGTTTGATTGACTTGTGGTCCACTTGCAGGAGTTTTCTCCAGCACCATAGTTCAAAGGCCTCAATTCTTCGGCGCTCCGCCTTTCTTATAGTCCAACTTTCATAGCCATACATTGCAACTGGAAAAACCACAGCCTTGACTATACACACTTTTGTTGGCAGGGTGATGACTCACTAAAAGAATGCAAATGTCCAGCTGTCTGCAAGAAGTATAAATCCTTCCATTCCCCACCATTCAGTCAGAGCTGAAGAAGCTTTTTGGATGAGAAGTGAAATGTCTTAAAAGAAAAACCAGAAGGTCCAGCTGCCTCTTGAAAAAGTACCTTTGGGACAGCCATGACCTGGTTGATGGAGAATCTCCATATATACTTAAGTGCAGGACTTCACTTTTCTCACTCCTGAACAATACCTTGTTGGCTCATTCTCAATGCTTGACTCCAATGCACATGGACTTTGCTAGATGTGAGCATTACAGAAAGAGCATGAGAGGATCAGGTAAGGAAGCAGCATTTCAGTTAAAGGAACAGATTAACCCTCCTTTCTTTTCCTTGTCAGGTAACAAAGTAATCCAATAGAAACGTGGAATATATGTGTGTGTGTGTGTGTGTGTGTGTGTGTGTGTTTTCTCAAGTTTTCTCAGGTACTTACATGTATGGTATTCAACTTTGTTCGAGTATTTTCCTATGTCATTATAGTTGTGCTTTTAAAGTTGTAGAAAACCGATGAAAAAGTTGAGAACATCCAACAAATGATGATGAAGTATGATGAGAGACTACTAAAAATTGAAGAAGATAAACAAAGAGATAAGGAAATTGGAGACATTGATACCAGACTAACTGGGGTTGAACAAGATAAAAGTGGTATGCTGAGATGGGAGATGGACAGATCAGAATTTTATCTCAGATTCCAAAACATAGAGGAAGAAAAAGGACAAAATCTAGCTGAGATAATGATAGAAATATTGGCTGAAGCTTTGGAAATAACTGAAGAGAAGATGATGGATGGAATAGATGAGGTTTATCGAGTCTTCACAAGATACGCAATGAGGAATAGCCTACCAAAAGAAGTTCACATCAGATTTACAAAGAAAGCCATTAAAATGCAAATATTGCAAGTGGCAAGAGAGAAAACATTGAAATATAAAGATAAGAAGATTGTGGTTTTGAAATAAGTACCCAGAAGAGTGAGAGAGATGAGAAGAGAATACCGATTCTTGACCAAATTGCTACTTTAAAAAGAGGTGAATTATAGATACCTGATTCCAGAAGGTTTAATGTTTACATGGCAAGAACAGAGATATAGAATTGATTCAATTGAGAAAGCTGAATCATTTTATACAGAATTTTTCAGAGGGAAAGAGGAAGAGGCAGAAAAAGAAATTTCACTAATTGAATTCCAAGAGGACTGCCAAATGACGATTGAAAAAGAGGAAGGTGCAGTAGGTGGAAAGGAGGAAGCCAAAGAACAACATGAACCAAGATCCACGAGAGCTGCCAAACCTAATTATAATATATAACCATGGAAGAGAAAAAAATGATTACAATTAATATAAATGGACTTAATTCAGCCATTAAAAGAAGGAAAACTTTCCATAAATTAGAGAAGTTAAAATTTGATATAATCTGCCTACAAGAAGTACATATTAAAAAGCAATATGAACAATTGTTGATACAGCCAAAACTAGGGAAAATATTTACCTCCTTGACACAAAGCAAGAAAAGAGGAATGGTTTTATATATTAAAGAGTCCATTCTAGCAAAATTGATTTATACTGTTGACGATGGAAGAATACTAATGGTGGAAATAATGGATAATAATACGAAAATACTCCTGATTGCAATCTATGCCCCGAATGACAAACAAGAAGAATTTTATAAAAAATTACATATCAAAATAATTGAACTGGACTATGCTAATATAGTTATGATGGGAGATTTTAATGGAATTGTAGACAACAAACTGGATTATACAGCAGAGAAAACAATAAAGCAAAACAGAAAGACTCTCCCTAAATCTTTTTTTTAATATGGTAGATGAAATAAACTTAAAAGATACATTGAGAGAAAGAAATGCTAAAACTAAATAATACACCTTCTACTCAAATAGACACTTATCATGGTCCAGAATAGATATGATATGGATGTCAACAGAATTGTTAACCAATATTCAAGAAATAAATATTGAAACCAGTACTTGGGCAGATCACAATCCAATGACAATTAAATATAAAGCACAACACTTAATGATAGTCATAGGATACAAATAAGCAATCAAATCATACTAAGAAACAGTCAATATAAATCATAAGGATACAAGCGACAAAGTTACAGTCAAAGTTACAATAATGATTGCATCCCCCTGAGAACTTGCAGTTATATTTCTGGATTAATTACCATATCCAAGATAGACATACAGCTTGCTAAAGATCTGTGATGAACAGACTTAGAAAATAAAATTGATTTTGTCTTTTTAAGGCAGATTTCTCACTCAGCCTTTTTTTATAAAGCAGATATTCAGATAGAGTTGACAGAGTTGATATAGAACACTTGACTTTCCTTTTTTTTTAAAAAAATACATCACCTTGAAGATGGCCTACTGCAAGGGTGTCCAATCTTAGTAACTTTAAGATTTGTGGACTTCATTTCCCCAAATTCTCCAGCCAGCATGGCTGAATGGGGAATTCTGGGAGTTGAAATCCACAGTTCTTAAAGTTACCAAGACCAGACACCCCTGGCTTACTGTCTTCTGTTGATTATGGATTAATATGCCCTCTTCTGTGGTCACAGTGTGGAACAATATATTTACTATGATAGAAGATTTCATTGTCTCAAGTTGCCCCTTGTTCTACAATGAAGCTTCTCTGTAGATGAGTAGGCTAATAAATAAAGTCAAGATGGAAGCCAAAGGCATACAGTTGAAACCTTGTTTGTTTTTTACATGCACCCACGTATGCAATGCATATAAAAATGAAACAAACCTTTGATAGCAAAGTCATGGCTAACCTTTCTCCAGAGAAGTTTGTACAAAGAGCAATATCTTGTCCAAAGATTTTCTTTCTGTACTACTTACAAGAATTACCCTACAAGATGTCTTATGCTTCCATTAGCCTTCCAGAAAGATACCACAGAGCCTCTTGACAAACTGTTTTGCACTTTTGTGATTGTGCAAGACATTCTAACAAGGAAATAAACAAAAATCCAATGTATTCATCCAGTTCTTTGTACAGTCTCTTTTGTTTCAATGCTCTGACCTTTAGGTTGCTTTATTCTTATATTTATATTCTACTGAGACTCATTCAGCTAATGAAAGTGTTGAAGTCTAAGTAAGAGCATTGACAACCACATTGATTTTCTTCTTCAGAGGTTTGCTTGGATGTGCTTTGGAAACTTGAACTAGAGTGAAGCTACTGTGAAGCCATTTTCAGTATCTTAATTTGCATTTTCCCTTTTGCCTATAGAGCCAGCTATGACCCCTACGTGAAACCATAGGAATCTGGCAACAGCCACTAGAGTATTAAAGGACATATTCTTGCACAGGAACAGGAATCTCAATCATGCGGCCCCAAGGAATGTATAAAAGCCCAACTATCTCAACCGCATTTTGTCAGCCACCCCATAAACATGCTGCTGTCACTGAAGTGTCTGACTACTAAATTAACAGAGATCTCCTTTCCAAAATACATCCTGCCTCCATTTTGCTTTCACTGTCTTTCTCCTGGATTGGAAGTGGACCAGATTCTTCTTCCAACAATTGGGTATAGCATAATGAAGCTAATGAATTAATCATAATGTGATCTATAAAGCTTCACAGACTTGGTTGAGCTTTACTGTTTGTAGCAGGCTATTGCTTTCTTTGTATGAAGTAAAATAAGTGAGTTTCAACAACTGGGCAGGCTGAAGTGCCCAACTAGAGGAAAGTGTCCATCTAAAGAGAAGTACCAAGGATTTTTTTTTTTTCTTTAGAGAAGACAAGTAACTAAACACAAGACCAAGAGCATATTGACAAAAAAAGAAGCAATAGAATGAACTTGAAGAGTGGCAGGTGCATGCTTTAAATAAAGAATCTAAAAGAGAAAAGATAGAAGAGGTGGAATGATTAGGATTCAACTGTTGAAGAATAGAGGAAGACATAAAATGATGAAGCCTGACCAAGGGTGGAGATTTCAGCTCTGGAATGTGACAAGATACTGACTTGCTGATCCATCTGGCAGATCTACAGTGAAGATATTGGGATGTCTTTCCAATTAGAGACGTATGTCTGATAGAGACAGGAGGTAATTAAGACTGATAGAATGGGCTACTAGCCTGCCACAAAGTAGGCATACATAGCAATAAGTACCTTTGTATCCATAGTTACATGAGAATTATGATGAGGAGCCAAGGAAGACCGGAACATCCAATAGGACAGGTTCTAAAGAAGCAGCTCAGGGACAAGAGCAAGGTTCAAAACATCAATATGTATGCCCTGCCAATCATCAGATTACCTGCCAGTATAGTGTGCTGGCCAAAAGGAGACATGGAGGCTGATGATTTAAAGACCCATGAGCTCCTCTCAGTGTATGGAGGCTTCCACCCCAAGTCCAATACCCAGAGACCATACACCAGTCAGAAAAAATATGGGTGGGTTCTTATTGTTGTTGTTAGACACGAAGTCATGTCCAACCCATTGCGACCCCATGGACAACGTTCCTCCAGGCCTTCATGTTCTCTACCATCCCCCATAGTCCATTTAAACTCATGCCTACGGCTTCAGTAGTCCATCCAGCCACCTTCTTCTTTTGCCCTCAAACTTTCTCAGCATTAGGCTCTTCTCCAGTGAGTCCTTCCTTCTCATTAGGTTGCCAAAGTACTTGAGCTTTATCTTCAGGATCTGGCCTTCTAAAGAGCAGTCAGGGTTGATCTCCTCTAGGACTGACCAGTTTGATCGCCTTGCAGTCCAAGGGACTCGCAGGAGTCTTCTCCAGCACCATAGTTCAAAGGACTTAATTCTTTGGTGCTCAGCCTTCCTTATGGTCCAGTTTTTACATTGTAATTGGGAAAACCATAGCTTGGTGGGTTCTGGTGAGTGTTAAAGATTCTGTCCTGGATGAAACCCAGAGCACCCAGCAGTACCTTAGTAAGATAGCACCCGAAGATGAGCTGTTGAGTGAGGTAACAACAGGCATGAGAGAAAGATCAACCAAAGGAACTGTCATGGCAAGAGGAGACCTGATAGGATGTACCATTGTCAGATAACAGATGGCATCTGGTCCTCCCAAAGCATAGTATAAATGTTCAATAATGTAATTTCAACATAAATAATGTGATTTCAATATGCCAATGATCACTGCCTTTGTTGGAAAGTTCACTTCTCCTTCAAGGTATGATTTTTTTAATGATGTAAATAACTCCCATATGCCCAGCTTAAATAGATTGGATGACATTGGAGATATAAATAATAGTAAAACTATTATTTGGGCTTAATTATTTTTCTCTGTCTGAAAGATATGAGATGAACAGGAGAATGATTCCTCAGTATTCATCATGCCAATTTGCATACTGTGATACTATACAATCAGCTTAATCTTATCTTTGCAGAAATTCAGTGTATGCTCTGACATAGCTGGGTGATAAAGCTGCCCTTATTCTGTCATACCGTTTCTTTCTCTTTTTACTTTTGCAGTCCAAGAAACTTCTTCTATTTTTAAAGTTAAAAATGCAAACATCCTCAAGGATAAGAAAATATATAACCATGTAACTAAATTATTACTTCTTTCTTTTAATGAAGAAATGCCTTGATATTTCAACTTCAGCCATAACTATACATGAGTACACAATAGATTCAAACTCAAGGTAAGCCGCACCAAACTCGGTTGCAGGAAATACGACTTCAGCAATAGAGTGGTCAATGTTTGGAATACTCTACCTGACTCTGTGGTTTCTTCCCCAAACCCCAAAAACTTTAACCTTAGACTGTCTACTATTGACCTCACCCCATTCCTAAGAGATCTGTAGGGGGCGTGCATAAATGCTCTGTCTTACATATTGGCAAAAAAAATCCGAAAATAAAATACAAGCTGAATAGTCAAGATCTTGTTGATGATCCAAGCTCTGTAAAGGACCTTGGAATACTCACCTCTAATGATCTAAGTGCTAGAGCCCACTGCAACTACATAGCCAAAAAGGCATTAAGAGTTGTTAACCTAAACTTATGTAGCTTTTTCTCTGGTAATATCACACTACTAACTAGAGCATACAAAACATTTGCTAGACCAATACTCAAATACAGCTCATCAGTCTGGAACCCACATTACGTATCTGATATTAGCACAATTGAGAAAGTCCAGAAATATTTCACAAGAAGAGTTCTCCACTCCTCTACTCGTTGTAGAATACCTTATGCCACCAGACTTGAAATTCTAGAACTAGAAAACCTTGAATTACGCCGTCTTCGGTCTGACTTAAGCATGGTATATAAAATCATACATTGCAATGTCCTACCTGTCAATGAATCCTTCAGCTTCAACCATAACAACACAAGAGCACACAACAGATACAAACTCAAGGTTAACCGCACCAAGCTTGATTGCAGGAAATACGACTTCAGCAACAGAGTGGTCAATGTCTGGAATACTCTACCCGACTCTGTAGTTTCTTCCCCAAACCCCAAAAACTTTAACCTTAGATTGTCTACTATTGACCTCACACCTTTCCTAAGAGGTCTGTAGGGGGCGTGCATAAGCGCACCAACGTGCCTACCATCCCTGTCCTATTGTTTCTTTTATTTTTCTTTTATTTTTCTTATATGTACCCATTTCATGTATTCATAACTATGTATACACTTATACTTATTATCTTGTAAACAATTGAGAAATAAAATAAAATAAAAATAAATAAATAAGCTCACCAACGTGCCTACTGTCCCTGTCCTAATATTCCCTTTTATTTTTATCCATTTCATGTATTAATAATCATGTTTATACTTATATCTGTTATCTAATACATGCTTGACAAACAAATAAAAATAAATTATGATCCTTAGCAGATTACAGCTACCCATATGGAACAGTGAGATGAAGAAATGCTTTAGAAGAACCGATGCTCTTGCTAATGAAAGACTGGATACAGAACCAAGTTATGTAAGGTAGTTAAAAATTACAGTAGACAACAACCTTTAAATGGAGGTTAATCAAAAGTATAAATTAAATGGAAACTGCAGTGCCTAGCTGCTTTTTTAAAACTCTCTTCATTTGTTCTTGCACTCCTAATACTGAAAGTAATATAGTCAGCCAAATATTGTCAAGCAACCCTTACCAATAAAGTTTCTTTGGCCAATGCCAATTATATATGCCATCCATCATTTCTATCACTGAAGTGGATAATCTGAGAACAATCAATGGGTCTGCATGGTGTAACATCTTGATATCCCACAATCATTACAGGTATCAACCTTTTCCTATTAGAAATGCCATTTTGGGTAAGTAGTTTCATACAGACGGGCCATCTGATTGACCATGGGTAGGCAATTTATACCACTTTAGCAGGTGTATCTTCAACTGTGAAAGATTATCATTGTCTGCAGCAAAATGATCTTTCAATATCCATATGGTTCATGCAGAGTCAAATTTATGGAACGGATAATCTACCAAACACCCATTTGGTTCTGAATATTCACTCCTGGTTGCTAAAAAAAAAAAAAAAACCAGGCATCAAATACCACAATTTAAGTAAAACTGTTCCCATATTAGACACTTATTTTGTTCAGCTCAACTGACACCGGAAATGTGAGTGTCAGAAGGGGACGCAGCTTCAATTCATCTGCCTTTCATTTGCCAGTCAGGCCCACCTACTATCTGCAAAAAGATCAATGAATATTTGCACTACTGTCTAAGCTACAGTTTTAAAATTGACAGTTATTTTTCAAGTCTCAAATTCTATTTAATAGGTGCTGGTCTTCAAACATTACATACAATACTATAATTGTTCTCAACAGCCATGATTGACACACAAAATTCTTCCAATTCATCCTCCCAAGGCCTTGCTTAATGTATGATGGTTGCAATCCTCATTTTGTTCCTATCTGTGGTTACATTGTTGCTTTGTAATGTTTTGGAAAACCCTTATTTCACACATATCTCAATATTTGCAGTACACTTGAAATCTTCACCAATGTCTTTTGTTTTAGAAGGAGCAGAAATATCTGACATCCCTCAGCTTCTAAAGCTGTTCACACAGGCTACAGCCTTCCTCATATTATCCTCCTGATGCAGAGGGTGATGATCTGGAAATGGAATGACTACACTGCCATAGTTTGGTCTCCAGACACCAGGTACTTTGTTTTGGTATATAGTATACCAATGTTCACTTGATCCATGTAAATGTTCTTTCTATGTACAAACATTGGATATGAATTGCAATCTGTAAGGTCTGTGAACATGTATTCAACAAATGATTGGAGATGCTCTATCCAAGAGTCTCAACCGCACTATCAGGGAAGGATAAAAAGAAAAATTAAAAGATATTAAAATGGTAGAAGTAAAGAATTTTCAAGTGAGAGAGTGAAGTTCAAGGATTCAATGAATAGCAATAGCACTTAGACTTATATACCACTTAGACTTATATAATGCTTCACGGTGCTTTACAGCCCTCTCTAAGCAATTTTACAGAGTCAGCCTATTTCCCTCAACTATCTGGCTCCTCATTTTACCCATCTCGGAAGGATGGAAGGCTGAGTCAACCTTGAGCTGGTGAGAGTTGAACTGATCTCAAAGATCCAAGGAAGGTACCTAAGAACAGAGATAGCAGCAAAATCCTATTTTTTCTTCATATGTTCACTTACTAGACTGTGTGAAAAGGTTCAATTATAGATATGAATTTAAAGTGTGTGTGTGTGTGTGTGTGTGTGTGTGTGTGTAAAGAGCCTACATGTAAGATTTGTTGGTAGTTTTCTTGGAGAACTAGATATAACATTTTAGACAGTGATGAATGAGCCTACATTTTTCAAAACCACAGCTTTGTTTTACATCTGATGTCTGCTTTTCAGACTGTGAGGCTGATGAAAACAACAATAGTGTTGGTAACAATGGAATGGGATGGAAACAAAGCACAGGACCTGCTGTCAATAGAAACAGAGAGTTCTGAATGGCTTAGCAGAATTTGGATTTCTGTTGTGGTTCGTGGGTAGGCACGAGTCAGCACCCTGAAGATTGAGGCATTATGTGGTCTCAGTGTGAAAAATCAGCTGCCAAGACATAAATTAATACCATCTATTTATCCTGAATGTGTCTTTGACTGATCAGCCGGCTAGCATATACTATATTCCTATTTTACCCATGAATACACTGACAGAAAGGAGATTCTGTGTTTTCTTTCCATACCTCTGATTGTGACTGCTCAGATGGACATTGACAGACAGAGGGGTGAGGAGATGTGTGAACATGGAACTCTAAATAGGTCTATGTAAAAGCATGTAAATACAATATGTCTGCAGGGTCCTTGCTTCTCTCTGAGCTTGGCTGTTTTTTTTTTAAAGCAGATATTTCATTCAGGTAACATCATCAGACCTGGAAGGGAGCTGATGTATACTAGTGGGTTGCTCTGGAAGTGGCGATATTCTTGGAGCTTCCTTGATTAGACTATTGAGGTATTGCTTATGTCTTGATTGTTAGTCTAGTGTTAATCTTGGTGTTAATCTCTGCTCGTCTGGGTGTGATTTGCTGGTGGGGAGGTGTTTTGGTCTTTTTGTTTCCTTTTTGGCTTTTGGATTGTCTCTTTTGAATGGTATGTAAATGTTATGTAACTCTATGTACTTGTTGACTGTCTATTTCTCAGAATTCCAGACTTCCAGGAATTCTTTACTGGTTTTGGAATTGGTTTGGTCTAGGATACTCATATTTTCCCAGTTGAAACTATGGTTAAATCTGTCCATGTGTTGTGAAATTAAGGAAATTATGTTTCCTGACTGCTAGTTGGTGTTCATGGCTGTGCTCTACTATTCTTCTTTATTATTGCCCTACATAGTGGCTATTAAAATTCTTACTCTGTATATTATCGGTAACTCCTGTTTTTTTCTTTTCTTCTGAGGCTGCTAGATCTTTTGGTTTACTTAGGGCAGGGCTGTCAAACTCCTGGCCCATGAGCATCATGCACTGGCCATTGCCATGCCCGGTTTAATGAAGGGGAAAAAAGTCCCAATACATCATGTAACACCGCAATGGCGATGTGAATTTGACACCCCTGACTTAGGACTTTAGTTGGTTGTGTGCTATGGTGATGTCATGTGGTTGTAATAGTCTGTTGGTAGTTTCTCTCCCTGTGTGTACATGTGAGCATATGCTGCCCAATTCCTAAACTGTAGTGGAAATTGTGACTAAAATGATTACCTAGCCACATCCCAGAATTTGTCTACTGATTGATTTATTTCTATCCATCAATTTATTTAGTACTACTCAATGTAGTCTACAGAAGGCTGCTGTATCCTATCTTATCCACAATAGCAACCCTGTGAGATGAGTTTGGCTCAGAGAAAGGGATTGGCTAAAAGTTATCACATTGGTTTTCATGCTAAAGGGAGGACTAGAAATCTTCTAGCACTATACTAAGCTGTCTCACTATACCATTTTTTTTAAAAAAAGTGGATACGAGTCAGAGAATTGGGCTTTGACAGCTAGAATTATTGAAGAAACAAATGAAAAGTTAGCCATTATTCATTTTAGGTGTGTTTAATATTAGTTGACTCGCAATGGTCAGAAGTGTGTACTTAAATCTTTTGATTAACATGTACTAAAAGAATATACAACATATGTTATTGTCTTGGACTGTGTTTCTTATATTTGTTTGGTGCATAGGGTCTGTTTCAAATTTGGACATTGAGCAGATCCAAGGTAAACTTTTCTTCTTCTTTTAGTTAATTATGTTGAAAGAAAGATCCTGCTCAAATTTCAGCCTTCTTTAATTTTAATATCATCTATAATGAACACATCTTTGGGGATTAAAGATGTTAATATAAGGTAAGGAGAAAGAGGTGTCCTGAGGACATTCTTTGTTTTTAATGAAGACATAATCATTTTTTAAAGTAGTTGAACTCTTTGGTACTTGTAGTGAACAAGAGTTTGTACTAGATGCTTTTTATGACCCCTTTTAAACTATGATTCTATGAACCTAGACTGTTTAATAACATACTGTTTAATAAAATAGCAAGGTGATCAGAAGAGTTTAGAATGATTTTAATACATGGAATAAAACCACATCTTTTTCTGGATTGTAATACATACGCTAAATTTCTTGTCTACTGGTCATTATTATGGATACTTACTCTTTCTGAGCTATCAGTTATAACCATGTGAGTAATTGCTTCCATCTAGAATTTACTTTGGTTTTTGACCAATTAATGCTGTGTGGAATTATATTTAATCTATCAGTGTTTATATGATATTACTGCATATCCACTCACAATAAAATCTATGGTTGCATCAAAAATATTGCTCATAATCTCTGTGTAGTATATTTTATGGAAGAATAGACTGATTGCATAACGCTGTTAATATTTCATGTCGTTGGGTAAAACGCTTACGTTTTATAACATCACTGAGCAAAAAAGAGATATACTTTATTTCTTTTTATAAAAAGTTTCTTCTTATTTAGTCGGTGTTTTATGAACATGACTGTCAGAGATGAAAATGTTTTTTTTTCTAGTGGATATTAGAAAAAAATAAACAAAAATAAAAGTGCAACCTAGCATCTCTAACAACATTGCCTATGATGGAGCTTAAGAAAGGCAAAATGGTGATCACAGCCTCCACCCCATCAAAACCCTTCCCCCTTTTTCACCGATGTATAAAAAGAGTAGCGCTTCAATCACGCTGTCATGACCAGTATGTTACCGTTTTTGATTGATTCCTAAGAATATTTTGTTATGAGAACAATGCTGCTTTCTCAGTTCTAGCCTTGTCACTGATAAGTGAAGATGAAGTAGAGATGTTTGGAGATAAATATATTTAAAAGAAAAATAATTCTTCCACTTAATCTAAATCTAAAGCATAACAACAAAATAATGGAATTTTCTATTAGTTAAAAGCAAAAGAGAAAAAAAGTATAAATTTCTATCCCTTATTATTCCTCATTATTACATTTCTTAGACTAGCTATAGTGTTTTTTTATCTTCCAGATATATTGAATGCTGAGTAGTCTTGAAACAGTTCCAAGTAGTGAGTTGCGTTTTATTGAAAGCAATTAATGATCAAATTTCACTGAATTCAACAATATATTCAGAGTTTCTTAGATCAAAGCAAACAAAGAACCTGAGGCTTTTTATTTCTGATATAGAAGCATATTCTGTTCAGCTCTTTCTATCCTCAGGACTCTGTTATCTTTTCCACAAGTTCATTCAAAGAAACAGCAGATAAAACAGAACAACTTGGACTTATACACTGTACAATGTGTTTGGATGAAAAATTAGGCTTGAGACTCTAATTAATTCATCCAGATGGTTTACTCTTCTGCTGTAACGTGCACATACAAGAAAGACGACTTGAAAGACACAACTTGTGAACACCAGTCACAGCCTTTTATCATTCCACTTTAAAAAAAAAAAACTGTCTTGACAATTATTAATTTAATATTAATATAATTAACTTCAAACAAGTGCCTATAATCTGTTAGCATTTCTCATATCTTAATCCACTTCTAATCATGATTTTGCTTTCATGGCATCCAATCCTAGATGTGCTATGACTGATTCTAATGGAAAGAAGCTACTTGAGAATGAAATTGGTGAGCATCGGAAAGGAATTTTTTATACAGAGAAGAAAAGGTATCTCAGTAGAAAAGAAGATAAAATGATTGATAGTTCTGGCTCTTGAAAGAGATAAATTGTTTGGCATCCTTCATTGCTGTTTTCATTTTAGCACTTGTGCTGCTCTCACAACTGATGAAGGGATAGAGGTCATTGCCTTGTCTAGCCTGGATAGGTTTAGTAAATTATAGCTAGCTATGTATGTTGACACAGGCTCAGACTCTTCAAAATGCACAACTTAAATATCCTGGGATTTCCATAACTTAGCTGTGCATGCATGTGTTTGTAGCCTAGAGCAGAAGTCCAAAGTCAGATTAGACACAATGATAAATCACGGAATAATTTTGTGATGACTAAGAATGTCTCTTTATCAAGTGCTTAGCAATAGGGTCACCTCCCTTCACCGTCAAAGTAGATTGCTGCAATGACAAAAGCTAGGTGGAAAGAAAAATATATTTTTCTGTAATGTGATTGTCAGCATTCTGAGTAATGCATCCAAAGAAATCAGAATTCCAAGGCAGGAATGCTCCTCAGAGAACATGTTTATTGGATACATTCGGGGTGGGATTCTCACGGTTCAGACTGGTTCGGGCGAACCCTTAGCTCCCATGATCAGCTGGCTCTGAACCAGTTCATTCTGATAATCATGTGGGCCTGTCCACCTGCCCTTGCGCTGTACTTACCTATATGGAGAGTAGATTGCCGCACCTCAGCTGTGTTACTTCCCCAAAGTAACATCAAAGATAAGTAATTTTGAAAGCTGTGTATGTGTATGCATGTGCAAAGAGCACAATTAGCGAACTGGTTCTCACCACTGGATACATCATATCAGCACAACTAGTGAAACCCACCTCTAAAAGTTTTCCGTGTAATTAAAAGAGCAAAATTTTCCTTCCCAGGTGTCACAGGTCACATTGTCCAATCAAAACAGGTGGCAAGCTCCCTCAATGACTTCTGTTCCTCCTCCTACTGCCACTTGTTGGGATGACCTTGGTTCCCACAGGAGGGCTCTTTATTTTGTCTAAGAGATGGTCTAGTTATTTCCCCCTCATCCTTCCCCTCCCCATAGTGTGTGGCAACTGTGAAGCAGCACAAGATGGCTTCGGACAGTTTTGTTGACAGTGATTGTGCACGGTGATTTGGATTCACTGAACTGACATTCTTCATTCCACAAAAGCAACAGTTTTATGTCAGTGAAGGTTTTAAGTTTTGTAGACTCAAATTGAGATTACAATTGCATTTTAGCCTTTTGACTAGTATCAAGTATAATGTAGCTTGAAAATGCTTCTGTCCTTATATTGCATGTGTGCAGAAGTCTCTTCCAACCCTTCTGGTCCTGGATGTCTCACAGTGATCTTCTGTGAGGGTATAGTGTTTATGCACAGGTTCTGATGATTGTAACTGCTGATGACTGTAATTGCTAGAAGAACCCTTAGAAGTGAGGCAACATGAAGCAATATGGCCGCATTGCTTGTGTGAGGGACAGGCTTGCTTGACTTCAACCCTTAAACTTCTAGGCATTGGAAGTTTTGCATAGACTCTTGGGAATCATTTTTGATACTGCAGAAAAGTTTCTGATATGAGATGGTAACTAGGGACAAGCTTAAATCTTTTACTAAATTGATGCCCTAGATTCATTCTTTAATAATTCTTTTAGCATTAACAAAGCCCAGTGAGATCATAAATTTGAATTTCAGCTGGTGAATCTTAGTACTGTAGTGAAAAACAAGAACAAAAACAAATATGTTTGGAGTCTGCACATCCCTGGGTTACCTCATATTCATCCTTTCAGGCATCTGCCTGCTCAAATGGTTTAGAACAATTAGATTTTGGACCCCAGGGATTTGTAAGTACAATTTTTATCTTGAGTTTTATAGAAAAATAGTCAATATTATCTGTAGCTTGTACGCTATTATACCAGGCTTTTCCAAACCAATATCCTTCCTGGGAAGAATTCCGAGGACTCCCCACAAGTAGAGGTGATGTTAAAGGGAATTCTGAAAACTTTAAATCCTATATAACTAGAGGAAGCAAACAAGGAAAAGATGGACACTTCAGTAATACCAATGGCTTGAAATAACAGCAACCCAATACAATTGGTACTGTACTTGAACTTATTAGCAAATATCTTAGTATTTTTCAAGATTTGAGCACTGTAGTCCCATTATAAAGAATAATGGTTTCTCATTTAGCAGAGTAGCCTATTTTCAGTTTTCATCCAAGCAAACACATTTTCCCCCTTGCTCTACTATGATAACTAAACAATCCTACTGGAATTTGCCTCAAGTAATATTCTTTTAATAAGTGAAGCATATCTTTTGGTGTCAGAATTTTCTTTACTGGTGACTCTATGTACTCATTTGTAATTGTAATTAGTTAATGTCCGCTATATTTTTGATGCTTTCATTGGAAGTTCATTAACTGGATAATGGTTTCCAACTACTGTTTTATAGTGTGGTTATCATATACTTCTTAAAATACTGGTCTTCTCTTACTTGACTTGCTGACTGAGATGTATTTACAGTATCTGTCTCTTCTTCTTCCTTCCCCTCTCTTAAAGAAAATACCTTTCTGGAATAAATTCAAATGAATAATTGATATAAAGTTTAACACATTTGGTAGTGTATCTTCTCATTACTGCTATATCCCAAACAAGTCTGAATGGGCTATGAGTCCCCACTTTCACTAGATCAGAAAGGTCTCTATGCCACATATAGGAAGAAATAGGGAAGAAAATCTTGATTTCATCACAAGACCTCTTGCCAACTCTCTTTGTGCAATGACAATGTTACTTTTCTTAGTATTTTCTAAGTAGCTGAAAGATCTAGCAATTAATTCCCATTGGGAGACTGGAGGAAGAATGGAAGGTCATAGACTGGAGATCAAGCATTACAGCTTACCATTTTTCCAATAATTCCCCTCCCCACAGGTTGTCATTTCAGGTATGATAATTCTTCAAATGTATAATTTCCAGTACCATATTCTCAGCTTTTATTAGGGAAAGTCAGGCTTCATTTCATATATAGTACTTTCTTTAAAGTACATTTTCTCTATAATGGTCTTTTGGTCTTGCATGAGACATCCTGGTTTACAAGTCTTCAGACGCCTCTCATCATATTTGTTAATGAACTAATGGTCACATTTTTCCTTAAGTTCAGAATTTTATGTCCATTTCTTGAAGTCTGGACCTTTGGATTCTTTATATCTCTGTCTCTTAATAAGGAACTTTGTGTTTCAAGATGCTTTGGTTACTGTCATCTTGTCTTGCACTAGAAACTCAGTGGCAAAGAAATATCCTTTCTTTCATTGGCTTGGCAACATATTCTATAAAAGTCTGACTATAAAATGATTTCCAGCAGACAGAAGACCATTTGACACTCTTGAGGGTAAAACAAATGTAGCAATCTGAAATATCTGATGCAGAGTTGGTATTCAGCAGGTTCTGACTAGTTCTGGAGAACCGGTAGCGGAAATTTTTAGTAGTTCAGAGAACCAACAAATACCACCTCTGACTGGAGATTTTACAGTATCCTTCCCCTGCCATGCCCACCAAGCCATGCCCATAGAACTGGTAGTAAAAAAAAATGAATCCCACCACTGATCTGATGAACTTACTCCATACTGAACAGGTTTAATTTCAGCTTTTGTTTCTCTAAAAATATCTTCTGTCCCATGTAATTCTGTCTATAAAGAGGAAAAATTGAGAAAGTTTCACCAAGGATTGTTAGAAGTTTTAGTCCAAAATAATCTGTGAACTGTGGTAGACCGAGAACGTCGTACCTGGATATTTGGGAGAAATACTTTCACTTATCGTTCACTTTCTATTGAGTGAAGATTAGTGTACAGATGAAAGTAGTGAGAGGAAAGAAAGAAAAGAAGGAAGGAAGGAAAAAGGAAAGAAGGAAAAAGAGAGAGAAAAAGAAAGAAATAAAGAAGGAAGGAAGGAAGGAAGGAAGGAAGGAAGGAAGGAAGGAAGGAAGGAAGGAAGGAAGGAAGGAAGGAAAGAAAGAAAGAAAGAGGAAAGGAGGACTAGGAGCTCTTTCCCACCAATATATGTAAAGAATATGTGCTAAAAGTGAAACAGAGATTAAAAGAAGTAACTGCTTAAGCTAGTCTGTACTGATTTTATTTGAAATTATCGACTAGGATTGTTGCTTTGGAGGATTTCTCCTATATAACATTGTTTATTAAATGTATAGGTTGCCCAACTCCCAGTGTTTCTGGGTGGTTTAGAAATTGTTAAAACCTTTTAAAAACAAGGGAACAACAGAAAATAAAAAGTACAAAGATGGCCCAGATAATAAACTCAGAGGGGGGTAAAGAAAAGAAGGAAAGGAATAAAGAAAAAGAAGAAAAAAGAAGGAACGAAAACAAAAGTGGGGGGGGGTCAAAAGCCAGGGCCCTCCAAAACACCAGAAGGTGGGCAATATTCTATGTAGTTTCCAAATAAACTCATTTTTTTGTCTGGGATATTTGGTTCAATAATTTGAAGAAAATATTCCTACAATCTGGACAAATGACTATCCAATCTCTTGCCTCCAGTGATGGAGCACTCATAACTTTTGGAGGTAAGCCATTCATTTATTACTTGTTCTCAATGTTAAGAAGTTTCTTCTTAGTTGTAAGTTGCTTCTCTCCTCAATTAGTTTCCATCGTCTGTTTCTTGTCATACTGGTGCTTCGGAAAATAGATTGACCCACCTCTTCTTTGTGGCAGTCCTTCAAATATTGGAACACTGTAATCATGTCACTCTTAGTCCTTCTCTTTGTTAGACACATGCAGTTCCCTGCAATTGTTCATCATATGTTTTAGCCTCCAGCCCTCTAGTCATCTTTGTTGCTCTTCTCCGAACTCTTTCTAGAGCCTTACTATTTTGTAGTCTTGCTATACTTACAATAAAATATTTGCTGTGCACACAACTTCAAGGATTTACTTATAGTTTGTTTCCAATTAAGGAAACATGAAGATTATGTATCTTAGTTGAATGAGGGATCACCAAAAAAATAAAATAAAATGCAAGGACTTTGGGCTGGACTGATAAATAATCCCACTGAAGGCAATTCTGTAGTAGAACTTTTCTACACTATTGCTAAGAGAGCTACATTCACAGGTATATGAAGTCAACTGGAATGAGAGAATGCTTTACTTTTTATTAAGAAGAAGCATAATTAGTGGAGTAGGTTAGTAAGCATATTAAGTTTATCACTTACATTAAAACTTACATTACATTCAAATTTATATACTTGCATTGAATATCTTAATTGTGGTTTTAAGCCAGACCAGAATACAAAATATATAATTCAAAAGCTTAAAGCAGTACATCATCTATCACCATCACATCACTATCACATTAATACATATAAAGCTTAAAAAAAATCTGAAATTCATATAACTAATTAAAATCAAACATGTCCCGGTTCAGAATGCAATGTATCCTTGTATATTAAAAAAAAACCCTAAAATTTGTGTTTATATACATGTATAAATATAGATACTGTATTTACCTACCTACCTACCTACATACATACCAAGCAATGTTAGGAGCATAGGTTTAGTCATCAAATAAATTTTGATTTGCTGATTAGACAAACAGCATGATTTTTGGATATAACTATTAGAATCCTAGTGAGCCGAAATTGAGTAAAACAAATTCAAAATTCATCTGGGTAGCCTGGACTTTTGCTTCTTTTTTTTACAAATGACTGAATTAACCATAGCTGATCTTATGTGTAGAATTATAACTGTGAAAATATAAAGCAATGGTAACACCATTTTTAACCTCTGTATTAACCTAAGATAATTTACTGGAATATTATGTAAGAATTCTCTATTGTTTTTGTATAAAGGTTATATATTTGGCTGGTTATGGTGTCCAGGTTATGTTAATGATGGAGATTACTGGAAATGGAAACCAATAAACAGATTAAGGAAACAGATGTTAAGCTATAATAATAACAGGGGTGTTGCATAGGGAGATGGATAGATTGTGAACCCAGAAAGGGGCAGAGACTGTATATTTGAAACCATATAAACCCCAGCCTTCCTGGGAACCATGTCTTCTGCCCATGAGCATAATTCCTTTTTGCAAAAGCTTCATAATAAAGCTCTTTTCTATTGTTCACGTGTCTCCAGTTGTCTGAATAGCTGAATGGTTGATTTTTATTACAGCTGAGAACTGGGATAAAATTTGTACAGTAGTACAAAGCAACATAACGCAAAACAGCATACCATAAGTCTTCATTCTTATCTGATTTGCCTGGACATAAGCTCTTGTAGGCTTAAATGCTATAATAGTGAACAATGCCAAGGGGAGATCATTAAAGTGAGCTTTATAGAATTAACATTGAGATTTGGAATTTGTAAACATCTATAAGTATGTTTCCAGAGGGATTCATTGAGAGGTTGATAAATCTTTGAAATTTACCTTTAATCAATCAGTTTAATAACATCTTTATCCTTTTGAGATCCAAGAATACTAGGTGAGACAGTTTTAGGAGAGCATTTCATTTATAATATTTTTCTGCCACTTTGACTTATAATGGTGAAGTGATATTTGACCCTCCTGCAATGATTAGTAAAATGTTATTCATTTTCCAAGCAGAATCCATTTTTTTTTATTTTTAGTGTTCTTGTTTTATTATTTCTATATTGATAAATGTTAATATGATTTCATTAAGCTTATAAACCACCTGGAATCTTGAAATAGGAATCTGTGATGTATGTATGTATGTATGTATGTATGTATGTATGTATGTATGTATGTATGTGTCTGGGTTTGTGTTTATTAAACTTGTATATTGCCTGACTCCCAACAACTCTGAGGTGGCTCATTATTAAAATAAGGACATTAGAACAAACCGATTAAAAGGGGGAGAAAACATGACAAGAATGATAGACTGGATGGAAATGAAGTAAGGAGTATCAATTTCCTTCACCCAAAGTCTGGAAAAAGAACCAGGTCTTCACAGTTCTTCTAAACAAATTGGAGAGAAGGGCCATATGGACTTTAGTGGGGGCAGAAGGGGTTGTGGGATTTCATTCCAGAGGGCAGGTGCTGCCACAAAGAAGTTGCACTTCTAGAATCCCAATAGATGACATTGTTTAATTGAAGGAACCCAGAGTGCACCAACTCTGCATGATTGAATTGGCTAGGCAGATGCTATGGGAGATAGGAAGTCCCACAAGTAACAGGCCATATGCTACACACACACACACACACACACACACACAGAGAGAGAGAGAGAGAGAGAGAGAGAGAGAGAGAGAGATATGCACACATGCACAACTTCATATAGTATGTATATTCCAGGTTTCACTTTTTTATTTAAATTATTTACCCAAACTGCAGTGAAAGTAGTATGCATGCTTGAGGAAATTAATATACAAACTAAATAAACTTCACTCACAGTCTACATTTTGCCTGTGTGTCTCACCTAAGTACCTTTTCTCTCTTGGAAAAGAAAATATCAACATTGGGAGTTGATCTGGCATTTGGATTGCTTCAATTCCCCTCTCAAAGGAGCCCACAATGCAGATAAGATCACCCTGCTTTGTGTAATCTGAATCTTTCTTGTTATCACAGTGTTCTCAACTGAATAATGACTGTTTTGGAATTGGTTGATTAAATACATAGAGACTCATGCACAGGTTGACATGTTTGAAAGGGATTAGAAAGGAATGTTAGAAACATTTCAGATGTAGAACTAATAATATTTTAAAGACAAGTAGATATTGGTATTTCCTTTCTTTAGCAGAACAGGAAAGCATGTTCTCTCTGCATGTGTGTGTGTGAGTGCACGCATGCATGCACACACACATGATTACATACATATGCACACATATATACATGCATGCGAAAGATTGAGGGCAAAAGTAGAAGGGGACAGTAGAGAATGAGGTGGTTGGGTGGTCACTGAAGAAGTAGGCATGAGCTTAAATGGACTCCGGAGGATAGTAGAGGACAGGAAGGCCTGGAGGAACATTGTCCATGGGGTCACGATGAGTCGGACATGATTTTGCAACTAACAACAACAATACATTGCATACATACATATTGAGATTAGAGGAGGGATATATCTGGGCTGGCCTTATCATTAAATAAAATGTGATGGTCATCTCAGATGGCTGAGGTTGAGAAGCAGAGAAAAATATTATAATGAAGAATGGGGAGAAAGGTCCATTGCTAAACTAGGCTATTCCAGATGATAGATGATGCAATCCCCTTATTAGAATGGAAGAAAGTTCCATTGACCAGTTGAATGTGGACTAGGAAGGGGGCACCATTATCTTAATCTTTGTTTCCACCAACTTTGTAAAATGGACACAGTATTTGGAGAGTGTCACCCCCTCTTTTTCAGAGCTAGGTAATATTAATACAATCAAATTCATCATTAAACATGCAATTTAATGTCAATATTAATAGACAACTGGTGATTTTGTTTGTTGCTTGTAAAGCTACCTATACAGAAAGAGTTGTGTTGATCGTGGTATTCAGCAGGTTCTGACCAGTGCTGGAGAACCAGTAGTGGAATTTTGAGTAGTTTGGAGAACCAGCAAATACCACCTCTGACTGGATATTTTACAGTATCCTTCCCCTGCCATGCCCACAGAACCGGTAGTAAAAATTTTGAATCCCACCACTGCTGTTGATGCTTTACTATATCTATACATTACTCTGAGTAAGGCTCATTCAGGTCTAATGGGACTTGGTCCCAAATAATTGGTTTCATAATTTCAGTCTGTTTATTCAAGTTTTGGACCAGTAGTAGAAGGCCAAATAGTCTTCTCTCAATGCACTATGTGAAGTTTATGAGTGAAGTTTCTTCAGTTTAAAAGGATTGAAGGATTTATGACTGTCTTCTAAGAAATCCTTCAGTCCTTTTCAACTGAGAAAAGTAGAAGAGATGTGAGAAGGTGTCTTTTACATTCACGTACCCAAGCCTTAAGTATACAGCTACTAAATTGAGTTTATGCTAGCAGACAACTTCTTTGATTTAAGTGCCTTTCCCTGCAATAGCAACTTCATTCATTGGGAATGAAATGCTAATAGATGATGTAATTTGCAAATATATGAGCAGTTTAGGCAAATTAAATTTGTACATATTAGATGAAAAACATTTCTCCTTAAGCATATCTTCTGCTTAGTTCAAAAGTGGGTGATCATTTTACCATAGCAAGCAAAAGATTCATTTTGCATGGCAATTGCGGCACACATTAACCAGACTTGGCTCATAGAATATGGTGGGGTTTGTTTTTTTTTTACTGTATGGATCAGTGGTGTGTTTCAAATTTTTTTACCACTGGTTTGGTGGGCGTGGCTTGGTGGGTGCGCTTTGTGCGCGCACACAACACTTTGCATGCTCATGCGTACCAAATGCGTACTTTGCGTAAGTGCAGAGGCTTTCCAACTTACCTCCTGCAATCCTGCACTCTCCCTGTTGCTTCAGCAGCTGCCGCATGGCAATCTGCATGCCGCGCAAAGCAGCTGCGCTTCAAAAGCAGGACATAAAGGTAAGTATGGGAGCCCAGGTGGGAAGGTGGGCCCAAAGCAGAGCATTGGAGAGAACCGGTTGGGTCTCTGCTGCCCATCGCTGCTACCGACTCAGCAGAACCGAGCCAAACCGGTAGAATACCACCACTGGTATGGACCACATTTTGGAAGTTTCCTCTATATGTCTGTGCTACATCATCTTCCTTTCTTCTTCAAAAGGAAGATTTGCTTTATGATAACATTTCTTTTTAAAGTGAGAGGTGCATGCATAATCATATTTTCTCAACAAGCTTAAACAAAATTAGAAACTTGAGTTCTTTATTCCTTCATCCTGGGTTGCTACATGAACTGATGGTAGGTGACTGCTGAGTTGCACTAACCAGGGAAAATCAGCTTAACAATATATTTGGGGCATATTTATCTCTCTGGCCACTGGATAGGACACAATAGTATATAAAGTTATATGGTGTGGCATGACAACAATCACATTATCTAGGAATGCTGTAAATACATCTTGGTCCCAGGCGTCCAAGTTCTGCTTACATGAGTTGTACGGTTGTAAATGTAAGGTCCAGTTTTAAGTCACTTTTTTTTCAGCACTGTTGTAACTTCAAATGAATGGTTCCAAATTGAGGACTATTTTGTTCTGAGCTAAGTTTCCTAAGAAAGCATAAAACACAATCTTAGTTCCAGCAAACCCTGTTTTATTCCCATGGCTGTGAATTACATTCAATCACAGCCTGCAAGGCTTCACAAACAGTCTTTCAGGGGAGTGTTTATAAACACCCACCTTATCACACTTGGAATGCTGCCAGAAAACTAATTGCCAAACACATGGCGAGGCCAAACTTGACACAGGGTCAAACAGAACTTTTCAAAGCTTGAATTGACCAGCCGAACTAATTGCTTCCTGCAAAAGGTCACATCCCATTCACTCCTCTTTTATAGACTATGGGAGGGACCAATCATCTCCCAGGTATGGCTTTACTCTTGAGTAGACCCTGCTTTCTCAATTGTTTTTGTCTTCTGGTAGCCCTGTGCATGTTCAGGTTGGGAACCGGTTCCAGACACTCCCCACCTCACTGCTTTCTGAGTCTGAAGGCAGCTGATGACTGCCAGCCTGGCCCCATCCCTGCCTCTGATGCAGTGCCCTCATCCAAGCCCTCCTCAGCCTCCAAGACTGGTCCAGATTCCTCCCCAACCTCCTTGTCAGCTGCTGGTAGGCCACAACATAGCTAATGATTTTGAAGATGTGCTGCAAGATAAACTTGGAAGATACCAGGGTGTATCAAATGGCTCATGGTTCATGGAAAATTATTTTTTTTCAGTTACACATTTTACATTGTTATTGTTTGTTAGCATTCACTCCAAATTATAACATCATGGCAGAAGATCCTCCTTTGCTAAAAGGGATGCAATCTGTTTTGGAAATCAGGGAAATGTGTGTGTGTGTGCGTGCACATGTCTAGACATACATACAGAAACACATATACATACAGAAACACATATATAGTTATTATGCAATGTTGCATCGGATCTTTACTTGTAAAATATTTATTAAGCTAAAATTTAAACAGCTATTACAAGTCTTAACATATTTGCTGTCAGTTCTTTAATTACTTGATTTTGTTTGATTTGATTCCCAAAATAATAACTTTCTAACTAGCTCATTATGCTAAAGCATGTCCTATACTGATTCTTCCTGTTCTGTAAACATTGTGTTATTGAACACAGTTGGATTTGAAACATCCAATGTCAAAATTACTAACTTAGTATAGCTTCGCTTTTTCCAATAACTACTGTTCATCGGATCCATCCGATGTTATTGGGATATGAAACTCATTGGTTTCTTTGAAACTAAAGGAACAAGGTAGTTATGGCTTAATTTCCATTGATTTGATAGGTACAAAGTTCAATCGATATATCTAGGCCTAATTGCTTAAACTTAAATTGCTTTGCCCTATAATTAAACTCTGTACTTCTTTATATAATAAGAAACATTTCTTCAAAAAAAAAAGACAAAAGACAAGTTGTCATTGCCAAATCAATTCCTATGCTTCAGTTAGAGAAAGATATAGAATGACGTGGAATATTGTGAGGGTTTTTGTCATACTACACACAGGGCCCTCTCAAAGTCAATTAGCTCATTGTTTGCCTGCAACTTCAAGTTATTTTTGAACTCCTAGTGACTGCAGTTATTTTTCATCAAGGCTTTTCAGAAGTATTTTGCTTTAGCCTTCTTCCTAAGGCTGACTGGCCTTGGGTTACTGCATTGATTTTGTAGTCCAGGAAAAACTATAACTCACAATCAGGCTCCTAGCCTGGTGCCCTAATCATTACACCAAACTTTGCTCCATGTACAATGGAAATATAGTCCTCTATCTAAAATGAAATATATCTTATGATTAAACTGATGTAGATCCTTTATGATTTTGAATATTGCTTTACCTCTTTACTCCTTGAGTATTGCATCTATTGAAGCTTTTCATACATGATAATGGTGCTTATGGGGGAAGCATTAAAAAAGGCAAACTGGTAACCGTGCCACTTGGATTGAAACCCCATGTGTTCTGCTAATACATGGTGCATAGATGGGTGTGTTAGAGGGGATGGGGCTTTGATCATGTTGCTGCAAATTCATTTCACTTCTTCTGACACACCACCTTTTTCAGGATTTGCATGAGTAACTAAGTTTGGTTCTAGTGTTCTCTAGCCTTGGCAACTTCCAAATCAGAGGTGGTATTCAGCAGGTTCTGAACAGTTCTGGGAAACCAGTAGTGGAAATCTTGAGTAGTTCGGGGAACCGGCAAATACCACCTCTGACTGGCCCTGTCCACATCTTTTATCTGCCTCCTGAGTTCCACCTGGGTCTTCTTTTGTTGCCCTGTGCAGGAGAATGGAGCTGGAAAGCAGGTTAGTGGGATGGGAAGGGAATGGGGATTTTGCAATAACCCTCTCCCAGGAATGGGGTAGGAATGGAGATCTTACAGTATCCTTCCCCTACTATGCCTACCAAACCACGCCCACAGAACTGGTAGTGAAAAGAAATTGAATCCCACCACTGCTCCAAATATGTGGACTTCATCTACCAGCATGCTTCAAACACACAATCAGCATTACTATTACAGAGAATTATGACAGTCTGACCCTAAACAACTGAAAGTTCCAGAGGATAAGTAGTTCTCTTCCAGATTAATGAACACAATCCAGAATGGGGCAATGTGTAAGGAAGGAAAACTCTGAGTGAAATTAATACATAAGGATTTCTCCTTCAGTATAACAGTATTTATACATTAAAAAAAAAATTCTGTTGGATCCTGTTAGAATCCATGTAATGATATGATTAGTCGAATATGATATTTTAGCAACAGTGGCTGCACAGTTCTTTGTGTAAGCTTTTTTCATTATTTTAGCCATAGAATTTTCTACTTTATCCCTGTTCAAATAATCTCTCATTGCCAAGGTTTTCTTTTTCACAGTGCACAGAATAAGTATCAATTCGTCTTTGACCTGAAGGTGTGCCTTAAAAATACTTTTAAACATTTTGTATTTCTGCTTTCTATCTTGAAAAGTATGTGCAGAAACTAATTTTAAAGCTCACTTCTTATAAAAGCTAGATAATTCAGCAGAGCCACTTCGCCATTGTCATTAAGACACCTTACATAAAATCCTCCCAATAAAGAAACAAGTAAATCTTTACTTCCTGAGTTTTGTTCAAACTCCAGCTCATTAAATGATTGCTACGTGAAAGAGAAGAACTTTCAGCCTCATAAAGCCCCTAAGAAGGAAACTATTTCGTGTCACCCAAGAAAGGCTCTTTTGAAACATAAATATTTAACCCTGATAGACTCCAGTCTATCAGTGGATAATGATGAATGCTGAGAGGCCAATCATCTCAATAAGAAAAAGCATGTGAGACAAGAAGGAGAGTGGTTGACATAATGGAAACAAATAAATAAACACAGAGACAGACAAACAAACAAACAGTAGCCATCTTGGTGCTGAAAACATGGCAAAAATCTAATAACCATGTAGTGATGATAAATTGACTATTTGTATATTTCTATGAAATAGAGTCACTAGGGATTTAACTTTGAAATGAACTCTTTATTAAAAAGGAACAAGAATTTGTTACAGATTCTCCCTATTTCTTTACTGGTTGGTCAACAACCTATAGCGTCTGATCTACAAAAATAACTGTCCATAAATAACTGCTCCAAAGAATGTTATTTTACTTTACTTTATTTTATTTTATTTTGTCGAGTGATTATAAAATAACAGGTATAAGTATAACCATAGTTATGAATACATGAAATTGATACATATAATACCGCTATTTTGCAGTGCACTCATAAACTATCCTTAGCTTCATTCAGTGCCCATATTTGATAGGAGTACCAGGAGGAATACCTCAAAATATTTCTAATTACATAATTATGAGGATTTCTTTTAAGTGTATGGTCTTAGGTTGTTTTGTCTTTTAAAGATTAAAGCAGGTTTTATTTTTGACAAAGTCATAGCCTTTAAAAAATATAATGAGATGTGGGGTCATATCTGCAAATTAGAGTTAAAGTATCACCATTTGCAAATGCAACTTTTTAAAACATTGAAGAATTTTCAAGCCTGCCAAATATCCTTATCTTTCTTCCATAATGACTTAAATATTTATGTTGACTGGAAAAAATATGTTTGGCCATCTTTCTGATTAAAATACTATTTATAATGCATAATTATAAATAAAATTACTTCTGGAGGCAAACAGACATGGTGGGAACAATTATTCTGTGTTTAATTAATTAATTAATCTTTTAAATAAATAATAGTATTATATAGCAGATAACAGATAATCAGAGTTGGAAGGGACCTTGTAGGTCATCTAGTCCAAGCCCCCACCCAAGCGGG
Source organism: Pseudonaja textilis (assembly GCF_049901715.1). Classification (NCBI taxonomy): domain Eukaryota; kingdom Metazoa; phylum Chordata; class Lepidosauria; order Squamata; family Elapidae; genus Pseudonaja; species Pseudonaja textilis. Next base: position 13,447,796 of record NC_141994.1, on the reverse strand, counting down.
AGACCCTAAACCATTTCTGACAAATGGCAGTCCAATCTCTTCTTGAAAGTCTCAAGTGATGACGCTCCCACAACTTCTGAGGGTAAGCTGTTCCATGGGTTGATTGTTCTCACTGTCAGAAAGTTTCTCCTTATTCCCAGGTTGAATCTCTCCTTGATCAGTTTCCATCCATTATTCCTTGTCTGGCCTACAGGCACTTTAGAAAATAGCTTGACCCCTTCCTCCCTGTGGCAGCCCCTCAAATATTGGAAGACCGCTATCATGTCTCCCCTGGTCCTTCTCTTTACTAGACTAGCCAAGCCCAGTTCCTGCAACCGTTCACTGTATGTTTGAGTCTCAGGTCCCCTAATCATCCTGGTTGCTCTTCTCTGAACTTTTTCTAGAGTCTCAACATCTTTTTTATAATGTGGTGAGCAAAACTGGATTTAATACTCTAGGTGTGGTCTTACTAAGGCTTTATAGAATGGTATTAGTACTTCCCTTGATCTTGATTGTATCCTTCTGTTAATACAACTTAGGATTGCATTAGCTTTTTTGGCTGCTGCTGCACACTGCTGGCTCATATTTACTTGGTTGTCCACTAAGATTCTAAGATCCCTCTCACAGTTACTGCTATTGAGCCTGGTTTCACCCAGTCTATATGTGTACTTTTGGTTTTTCTTGCCTAAGTGTAGGACTTTACTTTTCTCTACACTGAATTTCATTTTGTTAGATACGGCCCAGTGTTCTAGTCTGTCAGGGTCCATCTGGATCTTGAGCCTATCTTCTTGGGTGTTAACTATTCCTGCTTGTTTAGTATCATCTGCAAATTTGGTACATTCCCATTCTATTCCCTCATCTAAGTCATTAATGAAGATATTGAAGAGTACTGGGTCAAGATGGAACCTTGTGGTACCCCACTGCTTATTTCCCTCCATGTAGACTTAGACCCATTAAGGACTACTCATTGAGTACAGTTTGCCAGCCAGTTGCAAGTCAATTTAGTGGTGGTGCTATCTATTCCACTTTTTTCTAGCTTACTAAGAAGTAGGTTGTGGTCTACATTGTCTAATGCCTTGCTGAAATCTAAATATATTATGTCCACAGTATTTTGCTGGTCTACTAATTTAGCCACTGTGCTGAAGAATGAAATAAGATTGGTTTGGCATGATCTGTTCTTAACAAACCCATGCTGACTGCTAGTTATTACTTTACTTGTTTCTAGATGTTGGCAGATCTGTTTTTTTTATTATCTTTTCCAGTATCTTCCTGGGTATTGATGTTAGGCTGCTTGGTCTATAGTTTCCTGGGTCTGTTTTTTTTTTCCTTTTTTGAAGATGGGAACCACATCAGCTCTTTTCCAGTCCTCTGGTAGTTCCCCGGTGCTCCAGGATTTTTGAAAGATATGGTGCAGTGGTTCTGAGATGACCTCTGCCAGCTCCTTTAAAACTCTGGGATATAATCCATCAAGGCCTCGATGATTTATTTTCATCCAGATCAGACAAGTGTTCTCTTACTATTTTTTTGCTTATTTTAACTTTTATTTCTGGTCTGTCTTTTACAGTTATGTTTTTGGTGGGTTGAGCTACAGTTTCTTTTTGCATGAAGATGGATGCAAAGAATGAATTAAGCAGTTCTGCTTTCTCTCTGTTGCCTGTTACTTCCTTGCCATCTTCTCTCTTTAGTGGACCGATGGTTTCCTTGATTTTTTTCTTGTTAATTATATGTTGGAAGAAATTTTTTTTTTATTATCTTTGACTTTTGTTGCAAGTCTTTGTTCGTTTTCAGCCTTTGCTATCCCAACTTCGTCTTTGCAGATTCTGGCTCTCTGTTGATATTCTGCTTTAGTTGTACATCCTTCTTTCCATTTTTTGTACTTGTCCTTTTTTTCTTTCAATTTGCCAGAGAGATCTTTGTGTAGCCATGCTGGTTTCTTCTTGGATTTCTTGTTTTTCTTTCTCAGTGGTATTGTGCTGGTCTGGGCTTCTATGATCATACTTTTTAGAGTTCCCCAAGATTCTTGAGTTGTTTTCCCCTTTAGGATTTTCATCCATGGAATCTTTCCCAAGTTCTCTCTGAGTTTATTGAGGAGAAGAATACAGTATTTTGCTTTTCTCAACATTCAGTGATGTATTTGACTTTATGAGAAATTGTGTTCCCATTGGGCAGATTCTGTAAGCTATTGAGTAAAAATTAAAACCCAATAGGATGCTAAAAGAATAATGAAAAAAAAGCAGCATATGCCAAAAGTACGGTTTAAAAATGGCAATGTGTAATTCATCTATCTTGCAATGCAATTTAGCAATATGGATAAAAGCAATAACCGTTATTTGTTAGTCTTTGCTTTTCACATCTTTGCTGTGATATCTTTATCCCATTTCATCATTCTGTTGATTATACAATTCTAATTATTTTTAGACAGAGTGTTGGATATTGATTGCCAAGTATAATCTTTTTAAACAATGCTGATTTCAAAAGATAAAGCTTGATTAGATCTGAAAAATATATCTCCCTACATATTATAATTCTAATTAAATGACATGAATCTGGATTTGCATGTAGAATTATATCAATAGATGATATAAACTGGACATTTATGGAAAGTCACTCACCATCTAGTGTTGTGGCTTGAATTAGCTTATCAGAGAGCAGTTAATAGTAATTCTATTTTTTTGTTCAATTTGTCAAAAAGAGGAAGAACATAAGGATGTATATCTGTGGAGATTCTCATTCATCCAGGTCATAGTTGTCCCAAAGATGCTTGCAAGAGGCAACTGGACTTTCTGTTTTTTCTTTGAAGACATTTTGCTTCTCATCCAAGAAGCTTCTTCGAGAAAAAGAAAGTCCAGTTGCCTCTTGAAAAAGCACCTTTGGGATGAGGATGTACAGAATAAATAATAAATTTAAATCTCCTCTGAATATCCTGAGCTATACAATTCAATAGTTCTAGTTTATGACAGGAACTGTTCAATCACAATGCCTTTTCATGGTATCAATCTGTCATATTTTGTTCTTTACTAGAATACCATAGAATGGTCTAGAATGCCTTCCTTTGTATCTGGGAAAGTTTGATGACCTCTAACTGAAGTTTTAAAGATCACATTCTCTGATTAATGTAGGGTCTGATTATCTTACCCCATTCTCATTAATCTTGACAATGTCAAAGTGAATACCTTTTTTAATTTTTGAAGTGGATTGTTTATATGGGCAGTAGCATGGAGTATTTTAAGAAATATACATGTTTTACTTAGCTTCTTGCAGTTTTTCTTTTCTTTTTCATGCCAAAATAAAACAACCAAATTATAATGAGCGATAGAAAAATAACACTAACAATGAACAATAGTACAATAGACAAAACCCATCATGGTAATTGAAATTTAGTAAAATGAAGAAACAAATAAGAAAAGTTCCATATAATATTAATATACAATTAAGTTAATCATTAATATTGCTTAAACTTAGACTACATGGAAGCATATGCCCATATTTTCATTTTTACACTAGCATGATATTTTTTACAACATAAACATGGAACACATGTCTTGAATCTATTTTTTTAGAATCAATACTATACATTTATTTACTGTTTGATATATCCCAGGGTTGATAATTTCTAGAACCATAGAAAAATCTAGAGAACCCTAAGATTTCTTATTTTACAACTATTGTTTTAGTATTATTTGTTTACTGCTTGGCTATTGAGTTATGACCTGATTTGATTTAATATTTTATGGTGACTGTTTTTCTCCTATATTAAATAAATAAGCAATTATTTTCAGATCTTAAATAATAATGAATGATAAATTATTATTGCCAATCTCAATTCCAGTTCCATACTTTTTCCTGTTAAAGCAGGAAAATGTAAAGGGCAGAGGGAACAGCTGCTATAGTCTTTTTTCTGAATGCTCAAAGGAAGTGCATTTATGGATGGCTGTTCAACCACTCATTTTTCTGCATGGACATTTTCTGTGCAGTAACATATGAAATGGTTAGTTTTCCTCCTTTTTTCATTTATCAAATTGGCCTAACAATCTCCACCTTTTCCTAATCATCCTATTCCTACTGCTAAAGAGGTGTCTGACAAGTCAGATCGATAAATTTGAAAGATAATACCTTACTTGACTTGCACTGCTGCGGAGATTCATGAATGCCTGTTCCATTAGTTAAGAATGGCCATCTCTTATGTTGTTCTTCAGAGCTATTAATCAATTCCTTAATGAGGGATGCAGAGGATTTGTTTAATATTGCACTTTCACCTTTTGCATTTCAAGGAGATGCTCCTTTTACCTTTCCACTTTTCCAAAGGAGAGGGAAACAGTATTTAAATTACAAAAGCTTCCTTTGACATTGGTAGGAGTGAAGAAGAAACTTTGGAGAATCAAATATATCTATTACTCACCAATATGATAGTTAAAAGTATTGGAAGGTTGAAAAATAGAAAGGATTCTGTTCTAAAACTATTGCATATATTTTCCTTTGTGTACAAGCCAGGTGTTGATAACTGGTAACATTTTCTGCAACTCTTCCTGGGAAAGTTTTATTAAGATAAGAGAAGAGGAGAGGAGAGGAGAGGGAAAGGCAAGGCAAGACAAGGCAAGACAAGATAACCTTTACTGTTACTTTTTTCCTGTGAATACATTGGCACACATTAAAAAATGAAATTCTGATGTCACATTAAATTATATTTACTCTGAAAATATCTTTCATGTACCTTTCTCAGATAACAGTAACAAACTATCTGGGAGATTTGTTTCTTTAAATTTGATTTTGGGCATGGGAAATTCACCCAGTTTCACCTCAAACATCAACTGGAAAAGATAAAAATAATTCTGGGACTTCCGGTTTGAAGGGCTTCGGCAATAGACAGGAATCTGCAATCGTGCGTGGTTTCTGCCTGGGCTTGCTGCTGGAGCGCCCCGAGCCGGCTGGTTTCGGGGCTAAGCCACCCCGTAGTGGTGGTGAAGAAGGGGAGACTGCCAGCAGAGTTGAGGAGAGCCGCATCTCTCCTCCTCAGCTGGTCAAACTCCCTTTCCTGGAGGCGGTAGGAGCGGTGGTCAGAAATGGCCACCTCAAAGAAGTACTCAACTGGAACATGCAGGAGGAAGATAAGAAGTGAAAGTTTTGGCTGACGGGGCTAAGTTGAAAAAGCAATAACTAAGGTACCCTGGAATTTAAATTTTTACAAGAAATAACATCGCTCCCAAAGAAGAGTCGGAAGCAGCGAAAGAAAGTGAAAAGGGAAAGGTTTGGCTTTTTTTTTTCTTCTCTCTCCTTCCTTATATTGACAATTAAGAATAAGAAATTGGAAAAATCTGCTTTGGCATCAACAGGCAATTAAGATGAAAATATAATTAAATGCCAAAGGGACAATAAAGATTTCTGGACATTAAAACCTTTTTCTTCTATAAGCAGGAAGGGAGAGAAAAATAATAAGGGCAGGATCTGGAAGAGGGAGGAGACTGCCTGGACTTTAAAAGAATCTAAAGTAAAATTTCAATAAGACTTCTAAAAGATACATTTTAACTGAAACTTTGCAACTATAGTAACCCCAGGAAGAGAAAGTGGAAAAAAAAGAAAGAGCAAAAAGAAACAGTTTGTGTGTATTTGGATTACTTGGTGACTTTTGGATTTTTGGCTATTATATTTGAATGACTAAAATAAATCGGGTGGTTGTTTAAATTTTTTTACAATGGCACCACTTTTCGATGAATTGTAAATGGAACTTAAAAAGTACAAAGAAGAGCCACAAGAAGGGAAGGGTTCTTTTGGCTTCATTTCTCAATTCTTAGAAATGGAGATTTGGAACTATGAGAAACAACAAGAAAAGACTGCAAAACAAGAAGACTGGGACAAAGAAGAAACGATCTTTAATGAACAAGTAACTCTATGTGGGGAAGAAAAAGGAAAGGGGGGAAAGAGGATGGAGAATCTAAAAAAACAACAAAAGAAAAGAAAAATAATTCAAAAAATAAGCATAATACTGGAAAACAACAGAAAAGGGGAATACAGAAGAGGGAAGTATAGGTAGAGAGACAAAGGGGTAAAAAGGGGAGGGAGAAGAAGAGAGGGAAGAAGGAAAGGAAAAGAAGTCACAAAGGTCCAGAGCAAGATATAAAGAAACAGGACCTATTTAGAGATAATGGGTAAAAAATTTAACTGAAAGGGGGATTCTGTAAAGGTACATGAGATTGTATTGTTATATTTGAAACAGAAATAACTTTAGAAAATTGGAAACAACATATAATTAGAATGAGGGATAGAATGGTTAATGTAATTTAGTGAAATGTTTGTGAATAAAGTAAATGAAATAAAATAAATGAGAAAATTGAATTAGGAAGGAATGGGAACACTTCAATTAGTCAATGTTTTATAAAATATAAGTGAAGAGTGGGGGATTGATTATGGAAAGCTAATAATAGTTCCCATAGAGGTATGATATTTATTTGAAAAGTAACGTGAAAAATCTTAAGACTTTAATGAATTTTAATATTAATGATAGAATTGAATTGGAATGGAATGTTGTTTTAATTATATACATTTATATTTTTTTCTTTTTTTAAAGAATATTGCATGTAGTTTAAGAATGTACCAAACAAAATCCGAATGGAAGCTATGTATTATATTGAGTGTTATAACTTTAGGGGAAAGATATAAAGGCATCATACTCCAATCAGTAACTACAGGATAAATTTTGTTTAATGAGAAGAGATAATAGACAATTGAAACAGGACAGACAAAAAATATAAATGTAATGATTTGAACTGAGATGAAATAAATAAAATAAAATTGAGGAAATTAAAAGAGGGGAGAAGCTATGTAGAAAATATAAAATTGTAATAAGATATGGAATAGAATATAAAAATGAGCATGAACCTGAAATTGTGTCTGCACAAAGAAATGTAACCCGGGATTATGCTGCTTTCAAAAAAAGATGTTTTAATTGTGTTTCTTTTCTTTTTTGTGAAAACTCAAATAAAATTTACAAAAACAAGAAAAGAAAAGATAAAAATAATTCTAAATACAATATTTGTGGTGGAAAATTCTCCCCAAGAACATCAACAACAGAAGAGGGTCCAAATTATTATTATTTTAATTATTATTATTTTAGTTTCAAAGCTAGAAGCTCGTGTCACTGGTCTCTTGAATTCAGAACAACCAAGAACAAGAGTCACAAAGTTAGATATATTATTTTATAGGTAAAATATACATATTTTGTATAGAATTTTGCGAAAAGTTAAAGCATGTATGTATGTTGCAGAAAACCCCAAACATAGACAGAATTGATATATGAGTGATAAGGAACATAGATTAACCAGAAGGGGATATCCTTCAAAGTGTGAAATCACTGAAGACATATTCTTGGAAAAGAAACATAGTACCTTTGATATATGCAGTGAGCCAAGGCTCTATTTGTAATTCTAACACTCTGAACCTGTATTTACAGTTGAAGAGAGAACTAAAAATGAGGCAGATCAGCATATATTATAGAAAGAAGCTCCCCTTCAAGGAATGAACTCCAATCAATTAGTCTCTACTTGGCACACTTTGGCATAATAATAATAAAAATATTTCTTAAGGGACAGATAGCAAAGTTCATATTTATTTAGTATGTGTGCATACTAAATTATACAACTGATTTATTCTGAGTTGAGTTCTCCACAGTGCAACACCAAGCAACATTTCTCCTTTTTTTTGTCATCATTCTGTTGTAGTTGGTGTTATATCAAACTGGGACTATAAACCTGTCCTGATTGTAAAAGGGAGCAGGATTGAGAAACAAACATTTCAAAAACTTTTAACTGGATTTTAGGAATTTCCTAACTCTGGCAACTTCATCATTAGTTTTGCAATCACTTAAAAAAAAAAATCAAGGACAAATATAGTTAGAAAGATTTGTATGCCAACTTCGTGTATCCTGACTCAGGATACAGACAGCAAGAATAGCTCAATGAATGTAAGAATTTATTGTGGCATTTAGAAATTGCTGGAAGAATAAAAATGATCTCAGGAAAGAAAGAGGAACTTTGAGAAAGTTAATAAAACCTGAAACACTTATACAAAACCAAAATCAATAGAATTTGAAAGGAAACTACAAATATTCTTATTAGGTAGAATTTCAGGAAAAAAAATCAATGAAAAATCACAATTTACTAAGATATATGTTGACACCTGCAAGAACAAATTTGACATAATACTGGAAAAGATGAACTTTGTCAACAATATCAGATTAGAGAATCAAATAATACATACTTCTGGCAAAATTGACAGCATATACATATCCATAATAGAAATCTAATCAAATAGAAGCAGGAATGGATCCCATGTGGACTACATATTACCTAGCTAGGCAAATTTAGACATTTGTAATATGGCCTCAAGGAAGAAAATTATTGTAGAAGACTAATAAAAAATAATAGGTGACAGGATTTAAGAAGATACTAGCAATAATATTTTATGATTAATGTAAAGTATATAAGTCTGGATGTTGTCAGTGATTGAGAAAATAAATGGAAAGGAAGGAGAAAATATGTTATAGAAAGCTTCCCCATAATATTTTCATTTATGTTATATTTATCCTTAATAAATAAGTTGTTTATTGTGTTATAAACTGTTATTATGAATGTATTTTTTTGCTTTGTCATTGTTCTAATAATAAAAATGTTGTCATTTTAAATAGAAAGAGCTAGCCTTATACTTCCTTTTTGTTACTTTTATATTCATTTTTTTTTCATTGCCTTCATTTCTGCCCTTAACCTGTTAGTTACTTTCAAACTTATTTTTCTCACAATGGGCTTTTCACTTCAGAAGCTTATCATGCTAGGAAGAATGAAAGGAATGATATTTGGCAAAAAAGATGGACTCAGTTATAACAGCAACCCAAAGTTCAGAAGGACCAGTCCCGGAGAAAATCTAACTTGGTTGTTGCTAAGAAGTGACATTGATTTGAAGATACATAAGCAAACAATCAGTCAATCACTCTGTCCTGTTCTGTTTTCTACTTTACTCTGTCCTATATGCATTTTAGAATAACATAATGAATACATTTATTTACTCAACTCTAATATTTCCATAATACTGAAAGGCTGAGAATAAAAGAAAGAAACCCCACTTGATATAATAGTCTAGCTCTCCACAACCTTTATCCAAAGTCCATTCCCCTCAATAGTGAAAATTTAGGGTATACGTCCCAGACTAACCAGAATCTGTGAAAGAAAATGTCTGACTAATTTTACTGTTGTGACAAAATTGAGTAACCATCTTTCTATGCTTTCCCTCCCCCAAAAAAGTCATTCACAGACCTTCTTTCTGATAGCTAGAGGAAGAGAAGCTATCTTCAAGATGATCTAAAGTGCAATTTCAAGTTGCAGGTAGATTTTGAAAAGTCACTGTGTCACTGGATTCTTTCTATTTTGCCATGGATAAAACACAGCAGATACCTCAACCTGCCCATCCAGAAATGTTGCTAATATTGGCCCTTCCCATTGATCATTTAAGAACTGAAGTTCAGTGCCAAGGTAAGCATAAATAGTTGTGATGAAAGTGAAGCAAGATAATTCTTTCAGGCATCTTCCTCTCAATCTTATTTCCAGCTTTCCAGCCTCAGGCAAGCTCAGAGGCCCAAATATCTGTGCAGAGAGTAAAGTTGGCAAATCATTAAAACTGAGTAATGTTCTATGACACTGAATTCCATGTCACTTTCTCCTGACAATTTGTTTTGTTATATTGAACAGGAACCCCAGAGAAACCTCAGATAGAACTGGGAAAATGAACATCAGAAGGAAGGAGAAAGAATTTGTATTGCTTTTCTATTCAAAATGCTTTCCCTCCCATTATTGTCCCATTCATACATTTAAAAGATGCATGATTCCCTTCTGTTCCTCATTGTTTAGTTTGTCCTTGAGAATCAGAAAACTAACAAGAGCTGTGTTAGGTTGATCAAAGCACCTAAGTATACACATGAAGTCTTCATGGAAATGTTATGCTCCAAAAATCTTTTAAAAAAAATATACAGTGTTATTTGTGCACAGCCTCCAGTTTTGTTAGCTTTGACTTTTGCATATAATCATTCGATCTTGGTCATCCAATGGTTTGCAAATAAGTGGGAACATAAAATAGAGAAGGTCATAGGAAATGAAGAAGCTAAACTGCTTTGGGACTCTAGAATTCAAACAGACAGGCATCTGCCACATAACACCCCAGAAAAGAAAGAACTGGAGAAGATAACAGAATACAAACATCTGCAAATAGAAATAGAATGATGGTTGCAAAAGAAAGCAAAGGTAGCATCAATAATAATGCATCAATAATTAGGTACAATCCCAAAACTACCGGACCACCACTTGATCTGAAAGGACACCCTAAGGAAAAGAAAGAATCTGTAAAAGTTTTGACAGAAGTGATTAAGCAGCGGGATTTCCGGTCTGCAGCGCTTCAGAGCAGGCAGGAATCTGCGACTGTACGCAGTTTCTGCCTGTGTTCACTGCCCGAGTGCCCCGAGCCATCTGGCTTCGGGGCTAAGCCACCTCCATAGAAGGTGGTGAAGACAGGGGGGCTCTGGCAGGGATGAGAGACATCGCATCTCTCTTCCCTAGCCGACTAAACCCCCTTTTCCAAAGGCAGCTGAGCGGCAGTCAGCAATGGCTGCCACATAGAAGAGCTCAGCCGGAAAAAGAAAGTGCAGGAGGAGCTGTGAAGAAATGAAAGTGATCTTTGCTGACCAGGATAAAGCAACAGTGAAAGTATCCTGGAACTCAAAATTTACTAAAGATACATTGTTCCCAGATTGTGCTAAGCGGCGAATAGAAATTAAAGGGAAAACTTTTTTCTTTTCACTCTCCTTCCAAACGTAACAGCAATAGAACTTTATGAGAAATTGGAAAACCTGCATTGGAGGTATGCCAAATGTTAAAGGCTACGCTAATGTTAAAGGGATATGGATTTCTGAATATTTAAAGAAAAATTCTTTTTGCTGTAAGTTGGAAGGGAGAGGAAAAAAATTGGAGTAGAATTTGAAAACAAGGAGGAGACTGCCTAGAATTTTAAATAGCTATTTGAACATTAATAAGACTTCAAAAAGATATATTTTAATTGGAACGTTGTGATTTAACAGCAACCCCAGAAAAAGAAATGGAAGAAGGAAAAAAAGTGCTAAAAGAAATAGTTTATTTGGATTGTTTGGTGACTTTGGAATTTTTGGGAATTATTTTTGATCTAAAGCACTTGGGTGGTTGCTTTGGGAAAATCTTTTTCTCTTTATAATGGCATTATCTGTGGATGAATTAAAAACTGAATATCAAAAATATAAAAAGGAAGAATAAGAATGGAAAGATACTTTGGGCACTCTTTCAATTTCTAGAAATGGCGGTACGTACTTATGGAGAATCGATTGCGCAGCAGGACAATTGGGATAAAGAAGAAGCCATCTTTGATGAACAAGTGACTCTATTTGGGGAGGAGGAGAAAGAGGAAAAGAAAAAGGGGACTTTAAGACTTAAAAAAACAACCAAAAAAGATAAAAATGTGTTGAAAGGTGGATACAAGGTTAGAAAACAACAGAAAGGGGCAAAGCAGAAGAAGAAAAGGGAGGTGGAGAGACAAAGGGGCAAAAAGGGTAAGGAGAAGAATAAGCAAGGGAGAAAGGAAGGAATGAGAAGCCTTAATGACAGGAAGCAAGATTTAAAGAAACAAAATTCATTTAGAGACAATGGGTAAATTTAATTGAAAAAGGGATTCTGTAAGGTACATAAGATTGTGTTTTTATATGTGTTTTTAGAATAAAATGCCTAAGATATAAATGAGTATTAATATGTATGATTAATCTCTTAATGGTATTGATAGTGGTACTAGCCACATTATATATCTATAAATCTGTTCCTTTGTTGTTGTTGTTTTGTTTTCCTTATATAATACATTGTGTAATTTTAGAATGTACCAAACAGAATCCCAATACAAGTTATGTGTGATATTAAGTATTATTAGGTTAGGGGAAAGAGTTAAAGGCATCATACTCCAATCAGTGTACAGGAGAAGTTTTGTTTAAAGAGAAAAGATGAATGGATAGCTGGAAATAGAACAGACAAAGAATGACAAGTATTATGATTTGAACTGAGATGAGATAAGTAGAATAAAACTAAGAAAGTTAAAAGAGAAGAAGCTATATAGAAAATTGAAAATGGTAATAAGATATGGAATGGTATATAAAATGAACATGATTTTTGAAGTTGTGTCTGTACGATGACTTTTAACCCAGGATCAAGCAACTTTCAGAAAAGATGTTTTATGTTTTTATGTTTTGTTTGTTTGTGTATTGTCCTTGAAAAGCAACAAAAAATTTTCTTTTTTTTTTTAGTAAGAAATATAATTTGAATAATAGAATGAAATGGAGAAACAAAGAGAAGCTGGGATAAGATATGAAATTGAACAAATAATTTAATATATATATTAAATTGTGTTTGTATGTGATAATTTGGATTTATTTTGTTTTTAAATAAGATGTTCTATTGGTCTCTCTAGAAAAGATTTCTTATGTTATTATATTTTATGCTTTGTTTGTGTATTGTTTTGTAAAAACTAATAAAATTTGTTTAATAAAAAAAAAGTGATTAAGCGGTGATTTTAAACAGGAATGTCAAAGTAATGTTTTTTTCTCATTGCTGGATTTTCTATACATGATCTTATATTTTGAAACTGGACTGTTTTTTTCTTTTTCATCTATTTCTCTTTCTCCTTTTTGATTTTGTAACTATTTTAGGCTAGAGACTCCCTTTTATTTCTTTTTTTTAAATATCTTTTTCTTTTTTCTATTAATTCTTATTGCATTTTGCTTGGAAAAGGAGGGGGAAAGTGAAAGCAAAGAAACTTTGTAACATTGCCAACTAGAGGCTTGGAAATATTCTATTTCTCTTGTGACCAGACAAAGCTGAGAAAGAAAGAACAGAGATGTTTTTTCAAGGACATTGCTATTTGATAAGATAGAGGGAAGAGCATGGGAGAGTATTATTGCAGGTGCTCTTCTGGGTTTCTATCAACAGCTGAAGTCTGGTGTTGAAGTTTATAGAAAAAGAAAAGGTGATAAGTTTCTGGAGAAGAGTGTTATAACAAAACAAAGTGCAGTGTGGATAACTAAACAAAGTGCAGAGTGTTTTCTTGATTTTTTCTAAGCTGTGCTACCCCTCCTTAACAGTTTACTTTTTCAAATAGCCATTTGGACTTTTAGTTCTTTGGAATTTGTCTTTGCTTTTTTTTTCTTTATGCTTGTCTTTGGAAGTTAATTTTTTATGTTTTTTTTCTTTTAAAAGAAAAGTTTTAGTATTAATGATTCCTTTCCTTTTATTTTTAAGGGAGTAGCCTTTTTTTCCTCTTTTTGATTTCCTGGTATTTTTGTTTTTCCATCAACCTCCAATACTGGTTTTTTCTTTCTTTTTATCTTCCTGGATTTTTTTTTTCTTTTTCTCTTATGCAGCCTTTTATATTTGAGACCTCTTAATTGGATTAAGGTGTTGAAGAACCTGAGGAATTTTTCCTTTTTTAAAGCTTTTTATTCTTCACTTTTCCGTCTTTTTTACGATTTTACAATTTTTTCTCCTTTGTGTATGTTTATGTTTTTTTCCTTCATTTTTGAATTTTCATTGTTATCTAATTAATTGATTGGATTAAGGTATACAAGAACCTGAAGAAATTCTTTTTTCTTTTTTTTATTATTATTACTATTTGGCTTTTTTTTCCTACTATTTTTATTTGGAATCGCAATTGGTTACTTTACAATCGGATTAAGGTCTAGAAGAACCTGAAGATTTTGAATTGTCTGAAATGAGTAGGAAATTAACAGCTACCGGTTCTTCAATTTCTACTTCATCCTCTCCACCATCTGGAGGACAACATTTAATACAGACAATGTTAAGGCATGAGAAAGAAAAAGTGACCCTGCAGATGATTATACAAGGAATTCAAAACATTCAAACAAGATCAGAGAATATTGAAAAGAGAATAGAAAACATCGAACAAAGAACAGAGAAGATTGAGCAAATAACAGGGAAAACCAATGAAAAAGTCAAGAACATCCAACAAATGATGATGAAGTATGACGAGAGACTACTAAAAATTGAAGAAGAAGATAAACAAAGAGATAAGAAGATTGGAGACATTGATACCGGATTAAGTGTGATTGAACAAGATAAAAGTGGTATGCTGAGATGGGCGATGGACAGATCAGAATTTTATCTCAGATTCCAAAACATAGAGGAAGAAAAAGGACAAAATCTAGCTGAGATAATGACAGAAATATTGGCTGAAGCTTTGGAAATAACGGAAGAGAAGATGATGGATGGAATAGATGAGGTTTATCGAGTCTTCACAAGATACGCAACGAGAAATAGCTTACCAAGAGAAGTTTACATCAGATTTACAAAGAAAGCCAAAGGACATGATCTGTTGTTGGGGTGGCATGCTTTTCTATGGTACAAAGGAACTAAAACATAGGGGTACTTTAGAAGACATTATATACCGGAGTCTCTGTGGTTAAACTGGGAGAAGATTAAAAGACAATGTTATTTGAAAATTCCAGTCTGGCTATCGACTGTTGAAGCATTTTCTTATCCTATAATATACAAAGAAGAACAAAGAGTTAGATATGGTGAAATTTTGAATGAAAAGGGTGAACTTAAATCTATATAAAAACTAGAGGAACAAGGTATAAAGATGATTTGGTTTTTATATGCGCAAATACATTCAAGGTATAATAAAGATTTTAAAACAGAAGGTTTCTATGATAAACTGACTGATTTAGATAAGATTTTGACAGGTACTGATGAAAAGGTGGTTAAAAAATTGTATGGATATTTATTTGAAATTAAATTAGAAGAAGAACAAGTTAAAGAAACTATGATTGCTTGGGGAAGAATTTTGGATATGGGATTGATCTAGAGAAATGGCAAAAATTGTGGTCTCAAAATTATAAAATGACAATGTCAACAGCATATAAAGAAAATTTGTATAAGATGTTTTACAGGTAGCATTTTCCCCCAACAAGAATAGCAAGAATGTTCAAGAATAAATAGGAAAAATGTTGGAAATGTCATCAGACACCTGGCTCATATTACCATATGTGGTGGACTTGTGCAGATGCTAAAAAATACTGGACTAAAATCCACATGTGGATGGAAAAAATGACAAAAAAGCATATAGACTTGAAACCAGACAGATTTTTATTGGGAATTTTACCTGAAATATATAGTAAAGATTTGAAATATCTGATTGTAAATGTATTAACAGCGGCTAGGATTGTATTTGCTCAAAACTGGAAAAATGAGAAAATACCATCACAGGAGGAAATTATTAAGAAAATATTGGAATGTGCTGAAATGAAATTTGAAATTAGAGAACAGGATGATAAACAATTTTATAAAGTTTGGGATCTATTCTATCAATGGTTAGACAATAAAATATAGTAACAAAATATGTAGACTTTTAGAAAATACTAAATATATAAAGATGTATTTTTTTCTTATTATATTTACAAAATGATTTTAGGATAGATTTGGGATGATAATATGAATTGTTACAAACCAAATTAAGTAAAATATGATTATTTTCCAAAGCATGAATGAATAAAAGTACAGTCAAATGATTGATTAATAATGATACCAATGTATTTAATATTGGATTGAAAATATGAGATCATCTACAATGTAATTGTAATTGAAAACTACAAAATGGAAGCACAAAACAATTTGTAAACCAACTAGCACACTGTATGTACATATATGGAAGATGGCCTGATGTTTTTATGTTTTGTTTGTTTATGTTTGTCTTAAAAACCAATAAAAAATTAAAAAAAATACTAAATAGATTATGCATTTTCATACTTTCATGTAATAAATCCTGATAATATATCAAAACTTAAGATAAAATCTGTATATTAAATGCATAATAATGTGTTAACAGACATTGTATATATCAATTTCTCAGTGTCAAAAACTTATTCCTTATTCTACCATGCTATTCCTTTAGCAGTATGCAACATAGTGCAAGCACAGAAAGGAATAAGGAATAGTAAGTCAGGCATGCATTAAAGAACAAAACACAAGTATAAATATATACCTTCTTTACACCAACACTTTTTCCTAAACCTTTTTTTTTTTTATTGAAACATTGCAGACAGTGGTGGGATTCAAATTTTTTTACTACCAGTTTTGTGGGCATGGCTTGGTTGGCATGGCAGGGGAAGGATACTGTAAAATCTCAAAGCCAGTGGTGGTATTTTCTGGTTCTCTGAACTACTCAAAATTTCCACTACTGGTTCTCCAGAACTGGTCAGAACCTGCTGAATACCACCTCTGTTTGCAGACCATCTTTACTTTCCCATGCCTATTCTTCTTTTTATACATCATTTTATGTCCTTTCATCTTCTCACCTCTCTCTTTTAAGGATCTCACCATGTCCATCCAATCTCAACTTTCCCATCTTTTGACCCAGTCATTCTTCCTTCATCTGTTTGTTTTGTGATTCAATTTGCATTTATTTGCTTTATCTCTTACTCAACAAACAACATCAAAGCCATTTAATTTCTATTCATTCAACAGCCATTTATTCTTGATCCTACATCTTTTTATTTTGCCATCTATATTTCTTCTGCATAAAAATAAATTTATTTTTTTGTGGGATACCGTAATTTTAATGTCACATAACTAAGTGGGCAAAAGCTCACATTTATGTACAACCATTATTTCTTCAGACCATACATTACTGGTCTACAAAGATTTGCATCTTCTAAATTTATTTAATAAGGCTGTTCAATGCTTGATTTCAGAAAGTTTTTCTGGAGCATGCAAAATGTGATCATAGTCCTTTTTGCAGCACCTTGCAGGGGTTGACTTTTTGATGGAGGAATTGTGCAGATGTGGTCTGCAGGTGACATGAAATCTTTGGAAACACAGACACACATCTTCTGAAGCATTTTTTGAAATCAAATCTGAATCCTTATTAAATAGCTGAAATCCATTTAGTGATTTCATGAATCAAAACACTTTTTGATATACAAAAAACTTGGGAAAAGGTGTGCCTGGAGATCAGTTATAAAGTGATGTTATTTATGGAAATTATTTAATGAACAATTAATGTATTTTCAGATACATTACAAATTGTTGTTTACTTAATACCTGGAACAAAAAGGATTAAGGTTTGTTTTTAAACAAATGCATCACTCCCAATTATCCTACCAGCTGCATCAAAATCCTTCTGGCAATAATACAGATCTCCGCGCTGGTCTTATTCCTGTTGTTTATTTTCACAGTGCCATGTTGCTTGTTTGATTGTGTGTAAATCTTGCTAAAGGTCACTCTCTTTTGTTTTTAAATCACTGTTTTTAATAGTCCCATTGTTTAATACTATCCTTCAGAGCAGGACCCTTGCTTCATTGGTTAGATACTGTCCCATTCATCTTCTTGAAAGATGCAAATCATCAGTGATTGGTAAGATAACATCAGTTTTAATTTGTATCCAATGATGCAATGCTCCAGTTACACATTAAGTTTATGCATTAGGTGGATAAACCTGCATTTCAGCTAAATACAAATAAATAAAATAGAAAATATTAAAAAATATTTTTAATTTGTGTATTCTCTCAGGTCATAAAGCTGAGACAATTTGCCAGACAAAAGTTGTACAGAACAAGCAAACTAGCAGGGGGTCTCTACTGCAATTCATTGTAACATCTGAAACCAAACTCCAAATATGAGTCTTACAAGCAGAGATTACAAAATTATAGAAAACTAAAGTTTATTATATTAACTGTGACTTCCTGAGGTGAAAAGAGTGAATTTTCTCTCATGAAATAAAAGCTGTTTACTATGTGGTACTATGAGAGGAAAAACAAGAAAAGCAAATGAAACTCTTATTTTTTCCCCTCCTGATCAAACTGCCAAGTGTATATTTGGGGAATTCAAATTGGCAACAAAAATGGATGAAAAAATAAAAATATTTAGTAAGATCATTTATTTATTAATGCTTCCCCTTTTTCAGCATTATAATGAGAAATGCTTTTTTAATCAAATGAAAAAATCCTCCTTTTGAGGGAATTAATGAAATTTAAAAAGTGTAACAATTAAGCATATAAATCTTTAACATGAGCTACTAATTTATCTTTACTTTTAAAGACAATACTCAATGTCTCAAGAGAGGCAATTTCATTACCATTTAGAAAGAAGGTATTCCCAAACTCTCTTTTATCTACATACTGTATAATCGGTGACAATTCCTTTGCCTTATTTTCTTCTTTATCTGTCCCTGATAAACAAAAGAAATCAAATCAAAAGAAAGCCCACAAAATTCCAATTTTCTTTTCTTTTTTTCTCCTTATAACCAGATTTTACTCTATTTAATCCTGTTGATAAATCTGGGATGGCATAATTTAAATGATTGAATGTATTTAATTTTTGGGACTGAGAACCAGAAGGGGTGACATGATAGCAGTGTTCCAATATTTGAGAGGCTGTCATTGAGGCCAGACAAGGACCAATGGATGGAAACTGATCAAGGAGAGATTTAACCTAGAAATAAGGAACACATTTTTTGACAATGAGTACAATCAATCAATGGAACAGCTTGCCTTCAGAAGTTGTAGGTGCTTCATCACTGGAAGCTTTCAAGAACAGACTGGACAGCCCCTTGTCAGAAATGGTATAGGACAGAGTGTCAAGCTCACATCATCACAATGGCGTCATGTGACTTCCCCCCCCCTTGCTAAACCAGGCATGGGCATGGCCAGCACATGACGCATCCACCCGCGGGCCAGAAATTTGACAGCCCCGGTATAGGATCTCCTGTCTGAGGAGGGTGTTGAACTAGATGACCTACAATGTCCCTTACAACTCTATTATTCTGTATATTCTGTATATTATTATTCAGCTTTTGGTACATAGCTTCAGCTAAGATGAAGAGGAGGAGGAGGAGGAGGAGGGGGAGGAGGAGGAGGAGGAGATGACCAGCCTCTGGGTCTGAGAACCAGTGATCACTGTTATTTGGCATTTTAAATTCAAATTGGATCTGCTATATCTGATTAAGTATTGAGGCAATCACTGTATTTAGGTAATCAAGATTACCTAAATATCCATTAAACATGTTCTTTTGCTTTGCTCTGTCGAAAAATGAGCAAGTCTGGATGGTGTTATTTTTATCACATTTCTGGTTAAACGGTACTATGCACCCTTTGGGGGTATGGATAAAGCAGAGAAAGATGCCCCAGGTTTAACCTCTTCACCTGATACAGGTGGCTAAATGACTTTCGCTCACTATGCATATTGACTTGTGACCAAGATTTTCTAAAACATACAATTGACTTAATAGCATGCTGTTCTTGTTTTGTTAAGCTGAAAGGATTAAATTTGACTCTAGAAGAGTATAAAATTATGGCAGTAATCAGCAATTAAAACTTCATTTTACATATACATATATAATTTTAAAAGAATCCAGGCACTCTGTGAAAACAAAGAACTGTCCCTTGCTTCTTGCTGCATCTACCATTGCTTATTTGTTTTGTGTTTATAACACATTATTATCTCAACCCATGAAGCTTTGTTTATACAGAATTAAGGATGAAGATCTTAAAGGCTATCTAGTTTCATATGCTTGTCGGTATTTATATGGGATATATATAAGAGGAAATGGATGTATGTATTTATAACTCTATCAAAATGCGAAACCATATTAAAATCAAAAGAGAAAAAAGAGCCAACTGAAACCTATATAATAAAGTAATTTTTAAAATCTTACCATCTAAATTAATAGAAGAAAGAGGTCTATAATTGGAAATCACAGTAGGACCCTTGCCAGGTATAAAAGGACTACAATGTTAACCAAATTGAAATTAGTAGGTAGAACTTTGTCTGAAATGACTTCAGCATTTACCTCCAGCAGGAGATACTATGATCTAATAAGATATTAAAAAGCAATCTTCCTTCTTAGTTCCTTCTTCCTCCCCTGTCAGCTGTCTATCCACTGATCAGAATAATAATTCTCTTACATATTTAAAATTATTTACATATTCCTTTCCTTTCCAAGTTTTCTATAAAAGCTACTGGTATTTCCGAAAAATACAAGGCTCCAGGAAAAAAAACCATTTTTTTTCTTATAAAAAAGGCACAAATCTCATATTAAAAAGATATCTACAGTGTGCTAAGGTGGGAGGTCAAAGAAGTTGGCTGAAACTATATAATTGTAACCTTACCCATTTTTTATGTATATCACAAAAATATATAATGAAAAGGAATGTGGCAAAAATGGATAGAATATGCTAAAATATTTCAGGAAGGAAGGAAGGAAGAAAAGAAGGAAGGAAGGAAGGAAGGAAGGAAGGAAGGAAGGAAGGAAGGAAGGAAGGAAGGAAGGAAGGAAGGAAGGAAGGAAGGAAGAACTGTTAAAAGTAAATCTGTACCCCAGATTGGTAGATATTGCAAGCATCTCCAATATTCCTTATACACTTTAATATGATGACGGCAGTTTTGTTAATATGAGACAATTGGTTTCTAGCCTGCTGCCTTAACTGTGCACTAAAGCAGCTCTTAAAAAGGAATAGGGAAAGTAATTTAAGGAAAATTATTTACATTCTTTGGGAAGTGGAAGAGTTATATTGATCATACTCCAAGCATAACTCCTGACTGATATGATAATGTAACCACAAAGTCCAGAATTATATTTCTTGTACCAACTACTGGATGCAAGAGGGTTACTGAGGAAGAAAAACCTTGAGATTTTCTTATGATAAAGGAAGATTCCTATTCAACACATTTTTTTCTAGCTTTGAATTGATTAATAGGGCTGAATGCTAGGAATATTGGGTTTAAGGGAGTAATTATTGAGAGGCTACAGTATTTATAAGTTTAAAGATGATTGCATATTAAAAGCTAAGTAAGACGCAGTGGCTCAGTGACTAAGACACTGAGCTTGTGTTGTGGTTAGCCGGCAGCAGGTGCAGATGGCTGAGGAGAGCAAGGACTCTGATGAAGGGCCAGGACCATCAGGGAGTGGACTGCTGCCTTCAGAGATTGTGGGGGCTGGCAGCAGTGATGAGGAGGCTCCCGAGGAGCCTGTTCGAAGTGCACATGCACGAAGGACTGCTCAGAGGAAAGAACAATTACAGCAGCACAGGCAACTTAGGAGTAAGGCTGCAAGGTAATGGCCTCTCCCTCAAGAGGATAAAAGCCAGGTTTGGAAAGCATTCTTTGCAGATAGCAAAGTGGACATCTTAGTTCGTGTTTGGAAAATCTTGTAAATTAGTTCTTATCTCTGGGTTTTTGGCAGCCTTGACAAACAACTTGGCAAGGCTCTTTCTTGTCGGAGCTAATTAGTGGAAAGCAACCATCAGAACAGAATTCATTATTAAACCTTAAAAGGTGGAGACTGCTGCCTTTGGTGTGTTTGTTCTTTGGGAACCCGGTTGGGTCAGAACAGCTTGTCGATCAGAAAGGTCGGCATTTTGGTGGTTCGAATCCCTAACACCACATAGTGATTTCACATTACTTGTCCCAGCTTCTGCCAACCTAGCAGTTTGAAAGCATGTAAAAATGCATGTAGAAAAATAGGGACCACTTTGGTGGGAAGATAACAGTGTTCCATATGCCTTTGGCATTTAGTCATGCTGGCCACATGACCACGGAGACGTCTTCGGGCAGTGCTGGCTCTTCAGCTTTGTAACAGAGATGAGCACCATCCCCAAGAGCCAGAAATGACTAGCATGTATGTGCGAGGGGAACCTGTACCTTTACCTATGTTTAATTTAAAAACAGGAAGCAATTTCATTTTTACACTCTTGCCTATGGCTGCAGGAACTGACCTGCAAGGTTATTTTGGTAGTATATTTGAGCTTGAGCATTTTCTGAAACACTCCTAGGCTAAAATAAGAAACTTCCTACCATGGGTTAAAGAGGCCTTCAATTATTATTCTAGACCCATTTTCAAATTCATCTTGTATATTATATGATATTCTACAAGGACCACAGAATTACTTGTAAATATTTAATGGGCCTAATAAATATAAATAAAGCAGGGCAGCAACATAAAAAATCATGCGAAGTTGTGGCAATCTAATCTAATATTCAGGTATGCAATCTGTAAAAGTTTTTAATTTACTCTAATATTTTATGCCCCAATGCAGCATGAAAAAATATGTACAAAATGTTCTATTTACAATAATATATGCTTTTTTTTCCCCTTTAGTGATACATTGCTATTTTATTGGACAATAACCACTGCTCAATGCACCCAAAGCTTTTGACTTAGGTTCTCATCTTTCTATGAACAAATAACAGCAAATCTAAACTAAATGAAACCTAAAAGAAACAAAATACACATTAGCATCTACCG
The DNA here is from genome assembly GCF_049901715.1 of Pseudonaja textilis. Lineage (NCBI taxonomy): Eukaryota > Metazoa > Chordata > Lepidosauria > Squamata > Elapidae > Pseudonaja > Pseudonaja textilis. Next base: position 13,425,461 of record NC_141994.1, on the reverse strand, counting down.
ATTCCTGACTGAAATAGAATGACAGCTAAACCCCAAAGATAATATATTTAAAGTTTTGGGTCTCAACCTCAGAGGGTTGAGGAAAGGCTTGCATGGCTGAATAAAAGTATGAAACAACAGCACAGTTCTGAAAAATAGTGCATTTTAGCATAATGCTAGAATTTGAATGGATTTAATATATCTGTGTTTTATATTTCCATTTGGAACTTTGTATGTAACGCCTTATAATGGCTCGGAAAATTGGTCTTGGAACTCTATATCTTCTTCCAGTGGTATCAGATGGTCTCATTATAAAATACTCATGTTTGCTGGTAGTGCTCCATGTTCTTGTACTTTCTAGAGCTGCTCTTGTACTTTCTAGAGCTGCTTTTGTTGTTAGTGTTTACCATCACTTTATTTTCAATAGTCATATCCATGAATATTGTACTAGGAATTAAATTATGGTGACAGTATCCATAGGCAGCATTCTGTTTCAAAGCAATGGATTGTCTAGGCTGTTTTTTAGGAAACTTTCAAAGAATCTGAAAAGGGATACTTATAGACAATCACTTCCAAGATTACATGAAAATACAGAGTTTTGCAGAACCTTCTAAACTATCAAAGAGTGAGATTTATTTTCCCCTGGGCTAAAAAAAAAGCATGTCAGATTTGTTTTTTTCATCTTTGAAATATGTCTATTGTTATTTTTGGTACAATATGGACAAACATAGATATCTGACTAGAAATAATTGTATTTATTAACAAATAATCTCGAGTAATTCTTAGTAAGTCTATGCAAAAATGCAGGTAGTTTGCTGTTAAGTGTTAGTTTTGTAAAATATTGATTCTCAAGTCCAATAATGTGTTGGAAAAAAGTGAAAATTGGTTCATTGTATGATTTGGAACTTCCTGTTAAGGAGTCACAATATCATAGTAAGTATCACAAGTGCTTAACTAATTGTTGTCTATGTGTTCAACTGCAAATACATTAGTGTATTACATAAAGTATATACTATACTCTAATAAAACTCCCTTTTATTGACCCTGTAATCCATTAATAAGGGGTAGAGTTGGTGCTGAGTGTTTACTGACCAGATGCCCTTCCTGACACCATGTGGAGTTCACAGCAAATATTTTTTCTTTGTGCCTTAGGGAAAAAACACACACATCTACTTCTACCTAGAATTGAGCTTTCAACTTTCTGAGTGGGAGGCAAGCATCTTCACCACTAGACCACCACACCACTCATATAATATGCTCTAATATAGATTTAAATACATAGACACATTCCTTCTAACTGTTCCAAATACCACTATAAAAAATATTTGTTGTGGAAATTTTTGGCTCCCTAAATGCCAGAACTTTTGGCCTTGCTATGGGATAAAGTGATATGTGTATCATAGACTCAGCAAATAAAGGTAGTCTTTGTTTAGTGATTGCGACTAGGACTGCCAACTCGATCATTAATGAAGCAGTTACTAAGTGTTCTTGTGATCATACTTAAGGCTTAGCTTTATAGATCCATGAAGGTTGTAAATGTTGTTACTTGTTTATCACTGTCTAACTGTGAATGGGTGCTCAATGGGACAATAAATAAACAGTGGCTATCTGTCCTGAAATATGGAAATCTGGGGAATCTGTCTTCCAGATTCTGTTTACCTTCTCCTGTTTCTCTTAGGAAAGATGGAGAATACTCTTGAACTGAGGTTCAGCTGCATGCCTCTCTTTTCATGTACGAAATGGGGGTAGGAGAAAATATGTGGTTATATCCTTTAATTTATGGCTAAGCCATTGTGGAAGTCTTGAGTATTCAAGTGTGTTGCATTATGGTTATACTTCAGAAAGGTTTCAACAAAGTAATATTTCAGAGGCAATGTCACTGTGATAAATGATGCATGTGAACTAAGCAGCCTTGAAATGTTACTTTACTTCAAGTGAGTCTTCAACAAGGTGACCCTTATTGAAGCTTTGCACAACAAGCGTTATTCTGCTTCTAGACTCAATGTATAGTGTAAAGTTATTATGTTAAAGTCAGGGGTGGGATTCTACCAGTTCGCACCTATTCGCTAGAACCGGTTGTTAACATTCTAAGCAGTTTGGAGAGCGGGTTGTTAGAAGAAATTGCTGGCCTAATCCTGTAAGGAAGGCAGGAAGGAAACATTCTGGTGTTGCTTATAGAAACTGCCTCTCCGTTAACCCTTATTACATTCTTGGCAGGACTAGACTTTCTGTCTCAGGAACTTCTCTGGAGTTTTTTTTCCTTCCTTTGCTGGTACTTTGCTTGTGTGGAGTGACCATTCAAAGTTACAATGGCACTGAAAAAAGTGACTTATGACTGTTTTTCACACTTACGACTGTTGCAGCATCCCCACTGTCATGAGAGGCCAGGCGAGGAGGAGATGCGTGCCTCGAAGTGAGTGATAGTGAGTTGGCCACACCCGCCAATAACATGATCACCAAGCCATGCCCACCACCTAAGCCACACCCACAGAACCGGTTGTTAAAAATTTTGAATCCCACCCCTGGTTAAAGTCATGGTTTTGTTGGCATTTGACAGTCTTCTGGACAAATCTTAAAGTCCATAGAAGCCATTTCTGTGTAACTGGGCAAAAAGAAATGACCTACATTTATAGTTTATTTGAAGAGATTGAAGTGGAGTTCCAACTCTTTCCATGATGAAGTGTTGCTTTGCTCCAACCAAGGAAGTTGAATCTATTCTACAAAGAGAAGACACCCTGCTTTTTAAATACAAACCCCCAGTAAATCTTTTTGTCCAGGATACTGGCTATCAAGTAAAAGAATTCCATTAAATGCCTGGTATAGTCAAATAAAATTTTGAAATATGATGATTTGCAAGTGGGAGGTGCTATGCAATTTTAGGCAAGTCAGTGGCCTAAAAGGGTGCCACTGAGATAAAAATGTTTAAACTCCTATCCGTTTAAGCATTTGAGCTTGTTAGAATGTGAAAAAAGTGAGAACAGGCATAACATAACTCCTGGGATTCTTTCCAAACCATTTACAAGACTATAGGAGATTAGCTGTGTAACTAAGTAATAACTTACATCTTTGTTTGTGCAATAGCTTACAGCAAGAATCCTAGGGTTGGCTGCATGTGGTTTGTTGGATCATGTGACTGAGAGACCCAGCATCTTAGAAAGCATCAAGTACTTGGCTGCCTAACTCCACAGAAATCAAAACTATTCCAGAGTATTTTCAACAAAATGTATTGAAATAAGATAGAAAAATTTGTCAGGAGTTGGATTGTCCTGCCTCTTTAGAATCCACTACCAAAGACTTAAGACTTTATGATGTATTCATTTGTTTATTAATAATATATTTCTATGCCACTCTATTCCACAAAAGGATTGAAAGGTAGAAGTAAAGCATGTGCGTGCACACAAATACACACACGCACACACACAAACTTGCAAATGTTTTCTTCCAGACTAAGTTTTTAGTTCTTTACAGAAGTTCATTAGGGAGTAGACAGTTCCACGGTTCTTTTTTTTTTAATATAGTTTATTAGTTTTTACAATTAAAACCAACCAACAATACATACACAAATAAACAAAAAAAAAAAAAAGGAAAAGAAGAAAGGAAAGGAAAGAGGGAAAAATTTAGAGAAAGGAAAGAAAAGGTTCTTATGGTATGTTGTTCCACAAGAAGGACCGTAGACAAGGCCTTGCTCTGGATCCCCTGTAGATAGAATTCTTTCAGAAATGAGACTCTCTTAGCAAGGCCTAAATTCACAGATTGTATGGGATGGGAGGATTCAATGCAAGCAAGTGGTTTCATTCATGGCATTGTATGGATCCACTCCTGGACCACTCTCCAGATGTGAGTTCAGAGGAGTGAGGTGAGTTTGATTATGCAGAGTCTCTAGGTATGGACTGGGAGCAGTTGCTCCCTGTTAGCAATGCAGATAAGGTGGAGTCCACACTTTGTCCTAATCCAAGGGTATGTAGAATGATAGGAGATAGGCACAACACTAGTCAGCTAGACTACTCATGAGTAGACAACCGCACCTCTCACGAAGGGCACCAACATCGTCTCATTATCCTGCCCTAAAGAATTGAGTCTTACTGGAACAATGTACCCAGTTCCACGCCTTGTGGGCTCACGCCTTGTAACCTGGCCTGTGTGACTCCTGTGTGCCACTGGATTTGGTTACCCAGTGACTCTTGCTGTACTGAGTTTGCAATCCAGATTTTTCCAAGAACCTGTTTGGAAGGATTTGAATAAACACCTGCAGAACTCTTGCCTTGGGGAGTGGGGCAGCACAGGGACCTATGATAAATGATAAAAGAGAAATGTCCTACCAATATAATATGAATCTCTCTCCCATTCTAAACATATCAGAGCAGAACAGTTAGCAGCATCAAACACGTTGTCCAACTCTCTTTCCAATAGGGATAAATCCGTGGTGGGATTCAATTTTTTTTACTACCGGTTCTGTGGGCGTGGCTTGGAGGGCATGGCTTGGTGGGCATGGCAGGGGAAGGATACTGTAAAATCTCCATTTCCACCCCACTCCTGGTGGAAGATTACTGCAAAATCCCATTCCCTCCCCATCCCACTAACCTGATTTCCAGCTCTGTTCTCCTGTGCAGGGCAACAAAAGAAGACCCAGCCAATCAGCTGGGATTTGGGAGGCAGATAATAGATGGGGGTGGGGCCAGTCAGAGGTGGCATTTGCCGGTTCTCCAAACTACTCAAAATTTCTGCTACTGGTTCTTCAGAACCTGCTGAATACCATCTCTAGGATAAATAGTGTGTGTGGAGGAGAAATTAGGGTATGTTTTCCAACAACCCTCAGCCTGATCTGACTCATGTTCAAACTCAGCCTTTTTCACAAAAATTGACCTCATTCTATTCAGTTTTTGGAGAACCACTCAGCTGACAGACTGAATCCCAAGTGGATTTTAAGCATTTCTTTCCAGCATTTGGTTGGATGGGAAAGAATAAAAAGGCAGCTGTAGCACAGTTCTACATTCATGAACACTATCACTTAATGTTATTGTGCTTTGCATTTTAATTATTGACTATCTCAGTAAAAATTGGATTACCATGTTTAATATCAAATATTTTCTTTAATATCAAATATTTTAAAAATAGAATTGGGCAGAATAAACATTGAAAACTATAAGCGCAAAGGCAAAGTTTACTTATTTTTCTTTATTGTCATTGCCCCTCATACAGTGAAATTAAATACTATCTTCAGTGTACATTATGACTATGAAAATAGACACAAACACACATCCTTTACATTCTATACATTTAATTGAAAGTAATGCCTGTGATATAATATGTTTCAATACATAATCTTAATTATTTGTCTTGCACATGGAAAAAAGTGCTCTTTTAATCTATAACAGGCTCATTTTACTCCAAAACCAGACAACATCTGCCAATGATTTTGTGTTTAGATAGGCAGCCAAAAATGTATCCCTTGGGGCTACATAGATTAGATAATTTATCATAAACTGAGCAGTGGATTACATGCCCCCCATGTAAATTTAAATAAACATTTCAACATAATTTATACTTTGAAATAATTTAATGTGAATGTATTTAATGCATTAACATTTGCACTGTATAAATATTTATATACAATATAAATATTTATATGAATAATAACCTTAAATTGAGGACAGAATAGAAGACAGGTAAAAGTAGATCCAGGAAATTATAGATCAATCAGTTTGATATCAATGCCTAGGAAAAGTTAATTGAGCAATGGGTTTGAGAACATGTAGAAATGAACAAGATGATTATTAGAAACCAGCAAAGGTTTCTTACGAACAGGTCATGCCACCCAAATTCACTTCTTGCTCATTTCTGTGGATATAATAAACTTAGATTTTATTAAGACATTTGACAAAGTACACCACAGCCTACTTCTTGGTAAGATAGAACATTCTGGGGTAGACAGTACCATTACCAGATGGATTTGCAGTTAGCTGAACAATCACACTCAGCTTGTAGTCCTCAATGGAACTCCATCTCAATGGAGGGAAGCTTGCAATTGGGTTCCTCATGATTCTGCCTTGGGCAGAATTTAAGCAAGTTGCCACACCCATTATTTATCAGATTCCTCTGAAAAATAGAAATGTATTATCTATTATGTTTCTGAAATTTTATAAGGCTTTCCCTTTAGCCAGGCTAGATGGATTGCAGTGGTGGGATTCAAACTTTTTTACTACTGGTCTGTGAGTGTGGCTTAGTGGGCGTGGCATGGCTTGGTGGGCGTGGCAGAAGAAGGATACTGTAAAATCTTCATTCCCTCCCAACTCCGGGGGAAGGTTACTGAAAAATCCCATTCCCTCTCCACCCCACTAACCCGCTTTCCAGCTCTGTTCTCCTGTGCAGGGCAACAAAAGAAGACCTAGCCAATCAGCTGGAAGTCAGGAGGCAGAGAATAGATGGAGGCAGGGTCAGTCAGAGGTGGTATTTGCTGGTTCTCCGAACTACTCAAAATGTCCACTACCAGATCTCCAGAAATGGTCAGAACCTGCTGAATACCACCTCTGATAGATTACTTTTAGCAGTCCTTTTGGATATTTTGAAAGTAACCCCACTAGTTATGTCCATGTGGTAATGCCTCAATAAACACTCTAAGCCAGGTGTGTCAAACTCATGTCATCATGGCGTCATCGCATGATGTATTGGGACTTTCCCCCCTTTGCTAAACTGGGCATGGGCGTGGCCAACGTGTGATACATCCGGCCCATGGACTGGGAGTTTGACAGTCCTGCTCTAAGCTATATGTTACAGTATTGCTCCCTCTATAAGAACACCAGACAAAGCTTCATTGTTCATTTTTTAAAATAAAGTTTTATTTGGGTTTTCACACACAAAATACAAGTAAAACATCTTTTTGAAAATAGCATGGTCCCGGTTGAACTTCTTTATACAGACACAAAACTCAATTTCATGCTCCTTTTTGTATTCTATTCCATATCTTATACTATTTTACATTTTCTATATAGTTTTTCCCTCTTTTAATTTTCTCAATTTTATTTTGATTATCTCATCTCAATTCAAATCATTGTATTTATACTTTTGTCTGTTCTGTTTCAATTTCATATTATCTTTTCTCATTAAACAAACTTTCTCAAATTAGTATTTATTAATTGGAGGATGATACCTTTATATCTTTTAATTACATCCATTCAACTCTTATTTAAACTTCAATATATACCTTAAGGTTATGACCTTCAATATAATACATAATACATAACTTCCAATCGAATTCTGCTTGGTACATTCTTATAATACACACTATATTCATTTTTTTAAAAAGAAAGATTGTAAATATATGTAATTATAAACCCTCATTCCATTCCAATTCAGTTCTATCATTAATAATCATTAAAATCTTAACATCTTTAACACTTCTTTTCAATTAAATATCATACTTCCTTAAAAACACATATAATCTCCATAATTGATGTTTTCCTTATTTCTCTTCACATATGTTTTATAAATCCTTAAATATACCTTTTGTTACATTTATTTATTGACAAGCATTCCATTGAATTACAATAGCTATTTTATCAGACATTTTAATCATACATTGTTTCATATTTTCTAAAATTATTTCTGCTCCTAATATAACCATACTATCTTATGTACCTTTGCAGAATCTCTTTTTCCATTAAGTTTTCACCCATTATCTCTAAATAGGCCCTGTTTCTCTATATTTTGCTTCTGTCCTTTATAACTTATTTTCCTTTCTTTCTTCCCTCTCATCTTCTCCCTCCCCTTTTTACTCCCTTGTCTCTCTAGTTCTAATTCTCTCTTCTGCATTTTCCTCTTCTGTTGCTTTCTGATTTTATACTTATTTTTCACTCTATTTTTTTTTTGAGTTGTTTTTCCCAATCTTAAACTTTCCATTCTCTTTCCCCCCTTTCCTTTTTCCCCCCATCCAAGATTACTTGTTCATTAAAGATAGCTTCTTCTTTGTCGCAATCTTCTTGTTCTGCAGGCATTTCTTGTTGTTTCTCATAATTCCAAATCTCCATTTCTAAAAACTGAAATACGAAGCCAAAAGAACCTCTCCCTTCTTGTGCATCTTCTCTGTACTTTTAAAGTTCCATTTTCAGTTCTTCTAAAAGTGGAGCCATTTTAAACAGTTTTAACAACCACCCAATTGATTTTAGTCAGTCAAAACAATAACCAAGAATCCAGAAATCATCAAGTAATCCAGATAGTCCTGAGTTATATCTTATTTCTTTTTCAATTTTCTCTTCCTGGGGTTTTTGTTGCAATATTTCAGTTAGAATGTATCTTTTGGAAGTCTTGTTGTGATTTTGCTGTAAGTTCTTTTTTAATTCCAGGCAGTCTCCTCCCTTCCAGATCCTGCCCTTTTATTCTTTTTCTCTCCTTTCCTGTTTTCAAAAGCTTTTAATTATCCAGAAATCTTTATTATCCCTTTGACTTTTTTTTTTCAGCATTAAATGCCTATTGATGTCAAAGTGGATTTTTTTCCAATTTCTTGCTTAAGTTTCTTAGCTGTCAGTATAGGAAAAGGAGAAAACCAAATCTTTTCCCTTTTCTCTCTCCTTCACAGATTAGAAATCTTCTTAGGGAACAATGTTATTGTTTTTTTTTAACAGTTTCAATTCCAGGGTACCTTATTTGTTGCTTTTGCTGTTTGATCCAGTCAACCAAAACTTTCTCTTCTTATCTTCCTCCTGCAAATTCTTTTCCAGTCGAATTCTTTGTGGTGGCCATTTCTGACCACTGCTACAACTGCCTTCGGGAAAGGGAGTAATGGCCAGCTGGGGAGGAGAGATGCGGCTCTCCTCAACCCTGCTGGCAGTCTCCGCCCTCTTCACCACCTTTACGGTGTGGATTGGCCCCGAAATCAGCTGGCTCGGGGCGCTCCAGTGGCGAGCACAGATCGAAGCCTCGCAGAGGCAAGGTTTCAGTCTGTCGCTGAAGAAGCTCAAACCAGAAGCCCTTCATTGTTCATTTTGAAGAAATGGGCAAGAAGTGAATTTATTGGCAAACCTGTGATTATTAGTAAGTATAAAGTAGAAGATAGTTTTTCATTTTGTAATTTGTATATTTAGTTTGTATTTTTTTTAAAAAAATATTTTTCATAAGATTAAAAATTGTCAATTGTTTATCGCTGTTTTTATGGTTTTATCTAATTTTGTATGTTGACCAGAGTTCATTGGCATTGGCAGCTAATAAATTTAAACAAATAGTGCATGTGGGCTAAACTAAGTAACTGAACTAAATGAAACGTGCACAAATTTTATTTAGTAATCTAAATTAAAAATGGATGCAAAATAAATGGGCAATTGCTAATTTAGATATCTGGACATCCTGAAAATACATTAGGTTTCAAGTTTTTGGATGCTATGTAAAATGCTAAAGATGATCTTGAATTTTTCTGGAGATTTTATAGAGACAATAGTGTCTCTTAACAGTGGTACAGATGTGAAACTTATTTCTCACAAGGTCAGAGCAAACAAAATAAAAGCCAACTAGACCATTATCAAAATTATAAAGGAAAAATATATCCCTTTTGTTAAAAAACCCAAAAAAACCCCACACCATGCCTTTGAGTCTGTTGTTCTCCATCAGAGGGATTAAAAAAAGCATAAGAATTAACTCTAAATAGGGCTTGCAGTTAATGCATAGCAGTTGCAGAAATTATTTCATAATTGCTTCATTCTTTGTTGTTCTTTCCTTAATGAGACTACCTATAGGATACTTGCATGTTTCCTTGTGCTTACTATAGAGTCAAGAAATGTCATAACTAAAGTAGTTTGTGATTGCCTTCTTCTGGGTTAGTTGTTCCATCTTCCAGTCTATTCTACAATTCTGGGATTTCCTCGTTTAGCTCTTGCCTCCAATTACTTTATTTTTTTCTTCCATTCAATTGTGTCCAGTTTCTAAAACTGTCTGGACAAGTCCCAGCGGTTTTCTTGGCAAGATTTTTCAAAAGTTGTTTGCCATTGCTTCCTTCCTAGAACTGAAAAAAAGTGACTAGGATTTTTGGTCTCCTATTTCTAGCCTGATACCTTAACCATTATATCAAACTGGCTGTTGCTCCAATTACTAACCTGGTTCAAATGTGCTCATCTATTTCAGATCAGCCAAATTCTCCTAAGTGACTTGTCTGCTGCAATAGGACCCAATTATTAAAAGATGTCAATATTCCCATATTCTGAGGGAAAGGACCATGCTTGTTAAGACTTCAGAGTTTAGACAATAATCCCCCAAACCTGGAAATTCCTAGTGTACCCTCAGCCTTTCACTGTGTGCATACCATATCATACCATATGAGAATGGACAATGGATAATGGCACCTATTGCAAATTAAAGCTATGTTAGACTCATCTTATTTGACCGTCAGGACTAGCTGACCTATTAGCCCAAAGCTATAAACTTGACAAGCTAGCCTGCTGGCCTTTTTCCAAATGTCTCTGAGAAAAATTGCTAAGCTTGTCCTGTTGTGCCTTGAAATTCTACAGAAGAGATTCAGTCTGCAGATTTTGGTGAAAAGGGGAAGGAAGCAAATAGAAAAATGTGCTCTCTACAGTTATGATAAAGAGGTTGCACTTCTGGCTTGAAGTGCTCTTTTGGCAAATTTAATTTGCCTCAAAACGAACTATTGTTCTCTTCTGTATACCTGGCATGAATAAATAGATCAATTTGATTACTGGAATACATTCCTAGTAAAAACTCATCCATGAAGATACGTCAGAAGATGCTTTAGAATGAAACCAACTGTGGTGGGGTGCAAAGAGGCATAAACTAGGAAAATATACTTTTAAAGGGGCAATACAAGATTTGAAGTGGTAAATAGTCTTTTGAATTAATTCTAAGGAAATACATTTCCTCTAATAATTCTATCCTGTACCACATTTTACACATTTTAAAATAAATTAGTGAAGATTTGCATGAGAAATTGTGTTTGTGTGGGTGTTTTATTGTTATAATATTATGAATAATGGCTAATTTTTCTCAGTTGGGTTCCCTAGACCAGAACTGTGAAATGTCCTTTCTGGGAAATTACCTCTTTTAAAGAGAGGTTAAAACATTTCCTTTAAAAAATTCTTCAGAGTCTTGTGGAATTAAATTTTCAAACATAAGGGGAGGTGGATAGTGCTTTTTATTTACTGTATTTACTAGCATGTTTTGAGCATATATATATATATATATATATATATATATATATATATATATATATATATATTTCAGCTTTGTTCGGGTATTTTCCCACGTCATTGTAGTTGTGCTTTTAAAGTTGTAGCAACATTTTGGCAGAATCTCATCTGCCATCATCAGGCTGCCTGATAATGGCAGATGAGATTCTGCCAAACGTTGCTACAACTTTAAAAGCACAACTACAGTGACGTGGAAAATACCCGAACAAAGCTGAATGCCATACATGTAAGTACCATAAAACTTAAGAAAACACACACACACACACACACATGTTCGTTTGAATTTCGAAGGGGAGTCATAATATATATATATAGGCAGTATAAGCCAGTTTCTGAAGAATCATTTGGAAAACGTTATATTCAGATAAACAAGTTATAAGCTACCAGCTTGGCAATCAGCAAACTCTTATTTTATTTGTTTGTTTAAAAAAATGTGGAAATGGAAATTCAACTACCTGCCGAGTAATATAATCCTGCCAAGAAATAATGCTTGAAAAGAGATTGGAACTTCTCCAATCTCCTGTATGATTTTTTTTTTTTTTTTTTGCCAAAGTGAAAAATACTGACTTGATATGTTTGGCATATCAAGCTTTGGTTAACATTACTACTGAGATCCACATAAATCTTGGAAGCTGTAAATAGATTCATATTATTAATCATAATAATCCAAATACTGGAGAGGGCCATAAAATATTGTTGTTGAAATGTAATTAAAATTTATTTAACTAATACCACCACCTTCCATATTTCCAATGATTTTCACTTATGTTATATTACAGTTTGGTAACAGTTTTTGGTTCATTGGGTACATGATGTCTGGAGCTTATAGTTTTGGTTCCAGGGTACGTCTTAAAGCTCAAAAAACACAAAGCAAAAACAAAAATGGTTTAATGCACCTTTCCTTCAGGGTGACTCTGGTTGGCTTTAAATCTAAATCAGAATGAAATAATAGTTCAAAAACAAGGAAAAGGTGAGATCGACTAAAAGCGGGTAATAATAAAATGTGTTAACCTTGTTAAGGACAGTAATGATGGACAGAGACAAGCATCTCAGATTTAAAAAAAACCACCCCAATTTACATATAAAATAAAATAAAGAAGACAAAGTTGAATAAAATGACAATAAAATGGGAAAATTGTTCATGATCATGAGAATTCGGTTTGAGGGTAGAAACTCAACTACCCTATCATTAGAATTACCTCTCCCTCATTAAATGCTTGATCTCAAGAATAAGTTTGATCAGAACAAACGTTCTTATAAAAGATACAGAACAGATAGATTGTTAAAGTCTTTGATTCAGTCTAGTCATAGACCAGGGGTGGGATGCTACCAGCTCTGCCCAGTTCTAAAGAACTGAAGAGCAGTAGACACTGAACTGGTTCTGTGTTTGCTGCTGTTTGGCCCACCCGCCTGCCCGGGCTCTTACCTGTCCTTTATTTCCTGCTTTTTCAATCTCAGCTGCTTTGTGTGGCACAGCTGAGGTTGAAAAGGCAGGAAAAAAGAGGCTTTTCAAACTGTGCATCTGTGCGCAGTGCTTTTCAGCTATTCAGATGGCACAGCTTAAGGTTTTTTTACATGCGTGCGCAGCATAGTCACCAAACAGGTAAGTAACAGGAGTGAATCCCACTCCTGTCACAGCCTAATTTCTCTCATGAAATGGGATTTTGTGAAACCTCCCATCCATTTCTGCTGAGGATAGAACATTAAAATAGGACAAAGAAGTCTCTGCAATATGTTCACCTACTACTTAGTTGCCATTATCCAATATTCTGACATAATCTCTAAATCTGTATATATAAAAGCCAAGTACCACTCACTCACCACGAAATCTCCAGAACCATAAAGTCTACAAACTTGAAATTTGGCATGTATGTTCCTCTTGGCTTCTAAGTGGTTTCTTTCCCAAACCCCAAAAACTTTAACCTTAGACTGTCTACTATTGACCTCACCCCTTTCCTAAGAGGTCTGTAGGGGGCGTGCCTAAGCGCACCAACGTGCTTACTGTCCCTGTCCTATTGTTTCTTTTATTTTTTATTTTTCTTATATGTATCCATGTATTCATAACTATGTTTTTACTTATACCTATTATCTTGTAAGCAATTGACAAAAATAAATAAATAAATAAATTGCTCGCTAAGAAAGGATTTTTTAAAATGACCATGAGATCATCGGTATTTCTTATACAGTAATTAACAGCTCTGATGCTAAGGAGTTTTACTCTCCCTCCCCACCTGAAAAGAACTCTGTACCATCTGCCAATTGCCTCACATTCCATTACCTCATTCAAACTGGAAGATGTTCCATTTCTTCATTCAAGGAGCAGCCTGAGGCTCCTTACAGTACTAAACATCCACACCTCACCAAAATGTCTACACCTTCCACCTATGGAACTGCTTCCGGATTTAAGGCACGAGAGCAATATTCCCTTATGTGTTTCAATCACCGATCACCATTGAGCAAATGGATTGTGAACCAAATTTCTCTCGCATAGCATAATAAAGTTTCATTGTGAAGCACAGATATCCAGCTAGTATTTCAATATTTAAGGGAGCAACTGGATAATACAGTATGATACATACAATACAATATAATACAGATAAAAAGAATACAGGGAGCTACTGAAAAACTATAATAATAATTAACAGCAGAATTTGGGTAGTGGTAGTGAGGGGTGCCTTTAAATCATTCACCAAACTCCTTTTGACTCCCTGGACAAGTGCCTTAATTTTTCTAAGCCAGGTTTTAGAAATGTTTTGCCATTGTTCATTCTTAACACTCAAATGGCTTTGTGCCTAAGGTATGTGTAGAAATCATAGGCTCTTGGTTTCTGCCTGGTGTCTTAATCACAACACCAAAACTACCTCTCAAAGGGAGAATTTAGTATTTGCATATATCCTGAATTAATTTATATTCCATCTTCCACATTTTATGCTCAGTGGATTATCCAAATACAATATCTTTCCTTCATAGATTGTGAAAACCTTCAGGACCTTATACACCCAGATAATATTGGATGACATGATATCATTGTTCCCTCATAAATACTATGCAGCATATAGAAGGAAAGTTAATTTAAGAGTTTCAGTCTTCTCCTTCTCTTATTTCTTAGGTTCATTACTTATTCCATCTTGAAAATTTTCAGCTTCATCCTTCAGTGATCTCTTACTTTTGCAGTATTCAAAACCTTTTAGAGATGTGGTTAGAATCTCTTGATACAAATATCTATTTCAATTTTCTCTTTCCATTCTAATATGCCTTTTATCTATTTTACAATTTTTCTTCATTCTTCCTGACTATTGGTTTCATCCTTCTGCATTTTTAATATCCTTTTTGTCTTTTTTTAAAAAAGCACTTCTATATATTCTCTGCAGAATTCTGCAATTCATAGTTTGTGAAGTGATAGCTCTGAAAAGTGAACCTGACTATTAATTTTAGAGTGTTTCTATTAACTTGATTCTTAGATGGCATTATGCCCTGCACTTGTTTGTTCTAAACTTTCTTAAATACTTCTCATCTAAATAATTTACTCAACATTCTCTAATGCACTTTTCCGAGTAATTCTTTGTCAAATTGCTCTATTTAATGTTCAATTATTTTGTTAGTGTACAATGTTTTGTTCTTGGTAATCTAATTAAACCAGAAACCTACATTATTATGATTTACTGATTCCATTTGTACTTTTATTGTTTCTCTACTAATAATATAAACTGTAAAAGCTTCTTATAATTCTTCCTAATTAAAGATAATTTATACTGAATATCTTATATGGACAAAAATCAGTAATATTATAGAAATCTGGATTTTGCTGGTGTCTCTTATTTTACCCGCTTAGGAAAACTTGGGTGTTAAAAGTCCATACCTCTTCCACTTGCCAAAGTTGAAAGATGCTATTCTAAATCCTAGCTTGCATGAAGATTAATAAAATAAAACTGAGTTTTGATTGCATGGATGTTAACTGATGTTAGCTATTATACTATTCTCACAATTCTTATAAATGCTGGATGTGGAATGACCTAGTTCTATCTTACTAGACTTGCCCAACTGGTGATCAGGAGTCAACACCGACTCAAAGGCACATATGCAAAAAATACTATGGGAGAGCTTTTACTAAACAAGGCAATTAAAAGCAGTGATTAATATCTATAGGTTCATTTGGTGAAGACATTGTGTATAGAAAATAGTCATTCCTAATAGAAAAAGAGCAATTGGAAAGAACATGAAATAGCAATAGCAACAGCACTTATATACTACTTCACAGTGCTTTACAGCCCTCTCTAAGCGGTTTAAAGAGTCAGTTTATTGGTGGCAACAATCTGGGTCCTCATTTTACTGACCTCGGAAGGATGGAAGTCTGAGTCAATCTTGAGCCTGGTGAAATTCAAACTGCCAAATTGCAGTCAGCTGGCAATCAGCAGAAATAGCCTGAAGTACTGCATTGCAACCATCTAAGGCCCATTGTAATCCATCTTAGGCCCAGTACTCTTCAATATCTTCATTAACGACTTAGATGAGGGAATAGAAGGGGAACTTACCAAATTTGCAGATGATACTAAGCTGGCAGGAATAGCTAACGCCCAAGATCCAGGTGGATCTTGACAGACTAGAACACTGAGCCATATCTAACAAAATGAAATTCAATGTAGAGAAAAGTAAAGTCCTACACTTAGGCAAGAAAAGCCAAAAGTACACATATAGACTGGGTGAAACCAGGCTCAATAGCAGTAACTGTGAGAGGGATCTTGGAGTCTTAGTGGACAACCAGGTAAATATGAGCCAGCAGTATGCAGCAGCAGCCAAAAAAGCTAATGCAATCCTAAATTGTATTAACAGAGGGATACAATCAAGATCAAGGGAAGTACTAATACCACTCTATAAAGCCTTAGTAAGACCACACCTAGAGTACTGCATCCAGTTTTGTTCACCACATTACAAAGAAGATATTGAGATTCACTAGAAAAAGTTCAGAGAAGAGCAACCAGGATGATTAGGGGACTGGAGCCTAAAACATATGAAGAACCATTACAGGAACTGGGCTTGGCTAGTCTAGTGAAGAGAAGGACCAGGGGAGAATGATAGCAGTCTTCCAATATTTGAGGGGCTTCCACAGAGAGGAAGGGGTCAAGCTATTTTCTAAAGCACCTGTAGGCCAGACAAGGAATAATGGATGGAAACTGAACAAGGAGAGACTTAACCTGGAAATAAGGAGAAACTTTCTGACAGTGAGAACAATCAACCCATGGAACAGCTTGCTGTTGGAAGTTGTGGGAGCGCCATCACTTGAGACTTTCAAGAAGCAATTGGACTGCCATTTGTCAGAAATGGTGTAGGGTCTCCTGCTTGGGCGGGGGGTTGGACTAGATGACCTACAAGGTCCCTTCCAACTCTGATTATCTGTTATCTGTAACTACCGCACCACCACAGCTCTTATAGAGATGAAAATAACCAGTGACGTAAAATAAATAAAATTAGTTTATCTGTGAAACTAAGAAAAAGGGATAGATGAGAACTAAAAAGGCCTTGTTTTCTGTAGGGAAGTCGATTAATTTTTAATGAAATTCATAAGACTGTTCAAGACATAGTTGTATTTATTTTTTTACTTGCTTGTTTTGATAAATTTATTTGCCACCTATCTCGCCATGGGGCAACTCTAGGCAGCTTACAACATTAAGGAAGAAATGAAAACAAAACAGAAGTAAAATAATACAACAATAAAATAAACAATGAAAAAGAAAACAATGAATTCTACTACAAAGAAGACAAATAATTTATACATCCAGGAAAGGTTTCAGATATATTTATTAGGGAAAAATAAAAAATACAGCATGTGCCAGAAATATTTATTTCGTTTTATATTCTACCCATCTCACTATGAAGCACTACTCTAAATTATGTTTAATTGGTATAATCTATTCTATAATCTTCTGGATGGGCCTGAAAATAGGAATCTATAGACTGGCTGTGGTCCTTTATTACTTCCCAGTGTTTGACAATAATGATAATAGAAGAATTGGGGATGATATTTTAAAAAAACAAATGCAATATTATGAATGAGTTATATTGGGATTCATAAGGGGGTTTGGGTATGAGTTTACTAAGTGGCATGAATAGGATAGATCTGAATGAGACAAGTAGATACAGAAAAAGTTATTAGACTCTTCAGAAACCTGGGAATGATTAAGATGTTTATGGATCCAGAACAATGAAAATGTATGAAAAATGTTAGTAGAACCATGATATGGAAAAATTCTGGATATGATATAAAATGCATATTAGAACAAGCAAAAAAAATGAAAATAAGTAAATAACACTTCATATAAACACTTTTAAATTTTTCAAAGAATGTCAAAAACGAACGTTAAGAGGAAGAGAAATATTAAAGACAAAGAAATACCAAACAATTCTGATATAAATAAGTTATTCTTATTGATAGCAGGATATCTCAGGGGCTGCTACAAAGAAGGAGTCAAGCACTTGAAGGCAGGACGAGAAGCAATGAGTGGAAGCTAATCAAGGAGAGAAGCAACTTAGAACTAAGGAGAAATTTTAAAGAAGAGTTTGGATAACCATTTGTCTGAAGTGGTGTAAGGTTTCCTGTCTAAGCAGGGGGTTGGACTAGAAGACCTCCAAGATCCTTTTCAACCCTGTTATTCTATTCTATTCTGGAAGTTTGCAGGGGGGGTGGGGGGAAGGATTTTCAGCATTTAATTGTTTAGCGTAAAATTAATACAAAGGAATGCTAGCTTGAGTATTTTTAAATGATCACAATATATTAAAGGGTGGAATTGAAACAAAAGTTATTGCCTCAGAAGGAAAAAAGATAAAAAGAAAATGCTGGGTGAATGTAATTTGGAATGTAAAGATTTAGATGGAGATGATATTGCTGGAGAAATGTTAAAATATGGATTTGGTTGTTTATGGAGTGGAAATGTGTCTTTTGGAAGGTCTGTGTAAAAACTGCATTATGGATTTGGTTGTTTATGGAGTGGAAATGTGTCTTTTGGAAGGTCTGTGTAAAAACTGCATTTGCATCTAATAATTATTACTTCCTTACACAAAAGGAAAGATAGCAAATGTGAACGGGATATTTGTTTATTAAGAATACTTAGAAAATTGTTTGGAGAAATCTGATTGAATGGATACGAGAGATGAGAGTCAGCAAAAATTGAGAAGTGTAGAATGCCTTTATTCTGTGTATTCTGTTGATGCATAGACAAGAAACATATAAATGTGAGTAATGAAGTTTATTGCATGCTTGTTGATTTGCAGAAAGAATATGATAAAGCGAATAGGTCTGAAATATGATTTTTTTTTGCAAATATGAGTTAAAGCTTGTTTCCTGACTGCAGTAATATACAGTAATAAGAATGATATACGATGGAAGGAAAGCATTTTTGAAAATAAATGGAATGCCAAATGGAATGGTTTAACATTAGGTGGACAATAAAATAAAGTTGCATTATTCTCCTTTTGTTATTTAATATATTTAAATGTAAAATTAGTATTTATGGCAATGTTAAAGGTGTGCTGCCTAGGTAACCACCGCATACCTTTTGTATAAAAATAATGCTGTTTTGTTCAAACTTAAAACCCCAAAGAATTTGCACTGAATTTTAAATAGATTGAACAATGCAACAATGTATATGGGTCTGAACATTAATGTTTAGCAACTAAGAGTAATAATAAAAAAATGTAGTGATCCAATTTCAAGTCATAATTTATAAAAAAAAGCAGAATAACTTATGGATCTTATCAGAAAGTTTCTTCAAGATGGAAAAATAGATGGTGACATTTCAAGTTATCGGATGTTGTTAGAAACATTATGGGCAGTATGTGGTCTGTTGTAAGGAATAAATGTTTTTCATATAAAGTGAAAATGGCTGTGTAAAGTATTTTCTGGTCAGTTTCTTATATGAAAGAAAGTACTGATACATTTGGAGAAATATAAAAATAAGTTGAATGCAATAGGAATGAATACTTAAGTATGATAAAGTAAGAAGAGAAGTCTCAAAAATGAATAAGTATTAAAGGAGTATGGCCTGAGCATAAAAATGAGCAAAGAGTATAAAAGAAGGATACTGTTTGATCTGGGAGGATGGTTCAAGAACGGAGGCAAGACTCAGATAACAACAACAGCTCTTTATTAGTGACTTCAGATCTGAGCGAACTATCCCAGCCACAGCAGCCCCTTATATAGGGCTGGCTGCGGCTAGGCAGCCAATGAAGGTGATTTGAGTTTGCCACTCTTGGCAGGGCCAATCGCGGCAGCCCGTTTACTAGCCAATCGCATCAGTCTGTGGCGACCAATCACGATCTGCTATTCATGGGCCAATCAGAGTTGCAGGCTTTCGAGCCTGCTAGTCCAGAACAGATACAAAGTTGAGTTAGTCATAGAGAGAGAATGAATGAAGATTAGAAAAATGTATGAAGAAAGAATGAACTGGTCAAAAGGGAGAGGAAGACTAAAAAATAAATCATGATTTTATGATATTAGTAACATTCTTAATGTTTTTTTACAATAAGAAACAAAAGACAATATACAAAGTGATATATGGATATTATAGCAGCAAGAATCATTTGCAAGGATAAAAATATATGAGAAAGTAGGGGCTTCCGGTTTTTCGGCTTCGGTGACAGCAGGGATTCGCCTTCTCTGCGATCCCTGCTGTGCTAGCCGCCTTGGTGCCTCCAATCCTGACGGATTTGGAGGCTAAGGCTGCCCTGTTGGGGCAGCTGAAGAAAGGGGGGATCCGGACAGGGGTGTGGGCTATCGCAACCCCCCCCCACAGCCGGCAATAACCCCCTTCTCTCAAGACGGTGAAGCGGTGGTCTTTATGGCCGCCATAAAGAAGCTGGCAACTGGATAAAGAATGTGCAGGAGGAAGGAGTTTTGAAACGAAAGTCTTTTCTTGGTCGAACTGGGACCTTTAACACCTGGGAAAGTATTGGCTTGGAAGCTATAATGTTCCCGATTGATGTTTTCAGCTGCGAAGAAAAGTGACGAAAAGGGGAAGTTACTCTCCCTCCCTTATGCAATTAACAAATGGACAAGGGAAACCAGCCTTTTGATGGAAGGTAAAACCTAAACTCCTTTGTTATATGTGGGAAGGGAGAGGCATGGGAAAACAAATTTTTACTCTAAGACTTTGCTGGAGGAGATGCCTTGAAGATAAAGAGAATAGAAATTAATTCTAAGAAAGACTTAAAGTACAGATTGGACATTTTTTCTTTCCCTAATTTGACTTCACCCCTAGAAGAGAAATTGTAAAAAGAAGAAGCTTGTACTCTGCCTGGACTGTTTGATGACTGTGGGACTTTGGGACTTTTGGGAACTGTTTTAAGTTTGGAAATAACTGATTGGTTTAATAATAAGAAGAGGATACAGAAAGAGAAGAAGAAACAGTTTAAAATGGCTCTATCTCTTGATGAACTAAAAACAATATTTAAAAATAAAGAAAGAAGGCAAAGATGTTATGGGAGAAGCCCTTTGTTTCCTAGATATGGCGCTTGTCATGTGTCAGCAAATTAAACAACAGCTGGAAGAAGCCGAGGAAGAAGAAGCCATTTTTAATGAACTAAACGGTGTGACTAAGAAAGAAAGGAGAAAGAGAGGAGCGAAAAGGAAGGACTTAAGAAATAAAAAAATGTTTATGAAAGAGAAAAAGAAGATGCAAAAACAACAGAATGCTAGAAAGCAAAAGGAAAGAGGAATGCAACAGAAAGGGGAAATCAAGAAGGCAGAGGTTTGGAGAGGAGGGGGTAAAAAGTTTAGGCGGGCTAACAAGGAAAGCGAAAAGGGGGAAAAAAGTTACAAAGGTATAAAACAAGATAGAGAAAAGGATTTTTTTTTTAGGGATAATGGGTAATATAAGGGATTTTTTTTTTTTTTAAAAGGGGGCATTCTGCAAAGTACACATGAGTATTGTAATAGTGGTATTTGTATTATAAGTAGATAATCAGAACTTTTTAAGATCTAATAAAAGACTAAAATATCAAGGTATAACTTTAAAAGGTTTAATAATGAATGATATTAAGTTTTAATAAAATACTAAAGGGAATGTTTAAAATATCAGTTTAAATATAGAGTTTAATGGACTAATGTGTTGACTGTTATGGATTTATTACTGTAGTATTGGTTTCTGAAATAGTAGAATGTACTAAGCAGAATCTGATTGGGATTTAGGTGTTATTTTAAATTTTAATTCAGGGGAATGATAGAAAGGCATCATACTCCGATTAGTGATTCCAGGGGAAACTATTCTTTTTTAAATTGGAAATGAGACAGATGTAAATGGAGAAATGGACAAAAGATATAAAAATATTTTTCTTTAAAGCAAGATTAAATATATAAAACAGAATTAAGATGAGGCAAAAGTGGAGAGGAGTTATATAATAGATATAGAATGGTAAATAAGAAGGGTAATGGTATATAAGAAGAGCATGAATTCAATTGAAGTCCATACAAAAAGAGGTAATCTGGGGCCAAGTTACTTTCTAAAAGAAAATTTTATGTTTTTATGTTTATGTCTTATGTGTGTGTGTTTAATTAAGAATTAAATAATAAAATCTCGGAGGAAGACTAGATGATAATAATTATAAACAAGCCAGAGGAAAATATAAATGTGATGACTGAATACCAGATAAATTAAAAAGGAAATATGATTGAATAATGATTAAAGAGAAACAATCTAGAATTTGGTAAAGGGAATTTACGTGTTTATATGGAAATGGGATAAATTATAAGTACGTGATATAAAGTAATATGTTACCTGCCTTGTAAAGATCTACAATGGAAAGAGGTTTTATGTTTTTAATGTTTAATGATGTTTTGTTTTGTTTGTTTGTTTGTTTGTTTGTTTGTAAAATCAATAAAACTTGTTTTAAAAAAATATATATGAGAAAGTATAATGAATATTGTTGGTAGTTTTAAATATGCTTCCTTTCATCTTTTCATCTCAGGTTATTAATTTATATGGTTTATAGAATTGGTAGTGCCTGGCTTAGTAGTAGCAACTGTGAGAAAGATTTTGATGTCCTAGTAGACCTAGTATGTGCTAGCAATGTACTGTAATTGCTGAAAAAGCCAACACAGTCCAGAGTATCTTAACAAAAGATTAGTTTTAAGATCGCATGAAATGGTAGTACCACTTTATACTGTATTGGTGAGACCACATTTGGAATACTGTATTCAGTTCAGGTCACCATGATATAAAAAAGACGTTGAGATCCTACAAAGAATACAGAGAAGAGCAACAAAGATGATCGGAGGTCTGGAAACTAAACTATACGATAATGTTCTCTGGAATGCTGACATGACTATTTTAAAGATGCCACATGGCTGTCTGGAAGATATGCACACATAACAGCTTTATTGTCCTGGCAGTCCCAGAAGAAAAGATGTCTAGGTA
This sequence comes from Pseudonaja textilis, assembly GCF_049901715.1. Classification (NCBI taxonomy): domain Eukaryota; kingdom Metazoa; phylum Chordata; class Lepidosauria; order Squamata; family Elapidae; genus Pseudonaja; species Pseudonaja textilis. The sequence goes on along the minus strand of NC_141994.1, from coordinate 13,402,891 downwards.
TGCATGTGAGATGCCCAGAGTCTGGTTCAAGATGGATGGCTATATAAATGTTGTAAACAAATGGATGGATATCAAGCACATCCTCCATTATAACCATGGAGCCCTGTGGAAAACATATATGCTTCAATCATTAAGTAGAAGCACTTTTTTCACACTGCTATTCTTAACAAAGCATATCTTTTAAATGAAGATCCTTGGTTAAATGTTTTATTAAAACATTCAACCTGTTGTAAAGCAGTGCCACCAATCTGGCCTGTCTTCCTACTTTTCCTTGACAAATTCATTGATTAAATTGTGTAAATATTTACTACCTCTATTCCTCTTGTCTAACAGATAATTAACAGATAATTTAAATCATGCTAGAGATCATTTTATGGAGATGTCCAAGTCATTTTCCTAGTAACTGTAGAGAGGTAATTTGCTGTTTTTCTCCTCTGGCTCATATTTCCAAAATCCCAATGTGGCATATAGCTCTGGGATTTCTTCTGACTCTTATCTGCAAGTACTAATAAGAAGGGGCGGGATTCAAAATTTTTAACAACCGGTTCTGTGGGTGGGGCTTAGGTGGTGGGTGTGGCTTGGTGGTCATGTGACTGGGTGGACATGGCTTGGTGGTCATGTTATTGGCTGGGTGTGACCAACTCAATTTCACTCACAATGAGGGACGCATCTCCTCGCCTGGCCTCTCGTGACAGTGGGGATGCTGCAATGGTCGTAAGTGTGAAAAATGGTCATAAGTCACTTTTTTCACTGCCACTGTAACTTTGAATGGTCACTTCACACAAGCAAAGTACCAGCAAAGGAAGGGAAAAAAACTCCAGAGAAGTTCCTGAGACAGGAAGTCTAGTCCTGCCAAGAATGTAATAAGGGTTAACAGAGAGGCAGTTTCTGTAAGCAACACCAGAATGTTTCCTTCCTGCCTTCCTTACAGGATTAGGCCAGTAATTTCTTCTAACAACTGGTTCTCCAAACTGCTTAGAAAGTTAACAACCGGTTCTAGCAAATAGGTGCGAACTGGTAGAATCCCACCCCTGCTAATAAGGTCTTTTGAAGAACAGCCAATGGCTACTTGCTTGGGATGACTTGGTGCAATTGCTTAATGATATAGTATAATTCTTTTTTTTTTGTAAAATGTTTTTTTTATTTTTAACAACAAACATAAACATAAAACAACAAATAAAACATTCTTTCAGTTAGACAGTGTGTCGGTTGGTACATGTATCTTGTGCACAATATCTATAGTCCTTTCTTCTTAAATTTACATTCATATTGCATTGATTAAATTTCCATATCATATTGTATTATTATTACACCATCATTAGACTTTGATTTCAATTCCATATTATCCCTTAGAGCAAATTCTTACTAATTTTTATTCATTCTATAATTTATTCAAAAATAATCAACTGTAACATATCATTGCTATTGTACTATACTTCAATTTCCTACCTTTCTATCTAACCATTGATAGAATAAATCCCATATCTTATAATACTCTTTTTCTTCTTGCTCTCTAGTTGCTAATGTTAATCTACTCATTTCTGCACATTCCATTATTTTCTTAATCACATCCTCCTTCATTGAAATTTTCTCATTTTTCCAATTTTGAGCAAATACAAGTCTAGGTGCAGTTAAAACATTAATAATCAAGTATGTCAATTCTTTATTGTAACCTTCAGGTAAGATTCCCAATAAAAATGTCTCTGGTTTTAAATCTATATGCTGTTTTGTCTTTTTTTCCAACCATATGTGTATTTTAGTCCAGTATATTTTAGCTTCTGCACATGTCCACCACATATGGTAAAATGAGCCAGGTGTCTGATGACATTTCCAACATTTTTCCGATTTATTCTTGAACATTCTTGCTATTCTTGTCGGGGGAAAATGCCACCTATAAAACATCTTATACCAATTCTCTTTATATGCTGTTGACATTATTAATTTATAGTTTCTAGTCCATAATTTCTGCCATTTTTCTAGATCTATCCCATATCCAAAATTTTCCCCCATACAATCATCATTTTTTAAACTTGTTCTTCTAATTTCACTCCTAATAAATAACCATATTTTTTTTGATCATCCTCTTTTCAGTACCAGTTAAGATTTTATCTAATTCAGAAGGTTCTTTATAAAACCCTTCTATCTTGCTCTCTTTATCATATCTATAATGTATTTGCACATATGAATACCAATTCATATTTATCCCTTGTTCATCTAATTCTTGCTTTGTTTTGAGTTCATCCTTTTCATTTAAAATTTCGCTATATCTAACTATGTGTTCCATTTAAAAAACAATTGGATACGCGAATGCCTCTACTGTTGATAACCAGTCTGGTATGATGATATAGTATAATTCTATTGGTCTACTTTGAATATTGTCAACAGGATCTACCCACTGCAAAAAAAAACCCTCTAAAAAACTTTTTATAATCCTATAGTTCCTATTCAGTGTAGAGTCAGGGAAACTGGATGGAACTGAGTATTTACTTGCCCTTCCTGATGCCTCTGCCGAGTTTACAGCAGATTTTTTTTTCTCTACTCCCTACAAGCAAAACATCTGCTGCTATATAGGATTGAACTCTCTACCTTCTGAGTGAAAAATGAGTGTCTTCACCACTAGGCCACCATGCCATTCAACCCATCCACTACAAATACAGTAGTAAATGAAGTAGAATGAATGAATGAATGAATGAATGAATGAATGAATTCTTTATTGGCCAAGTGTGATTGGACACACAAGGAATTTGTTTTGGTGCATATGCTCTCAGTGTTCATAAAAAGAAAATATACATCCATCAAGAATCATAAGGTACAACACTTAATATAGTCATAGGGTACAAATAGGCAATCAAATAATATTAGGAAAAAGTCAATATCAATTGTAAGAATACAAGCAACAAAGTTACAATCATACAGTCACAAGTGGGAGGGGATGGGTGATAGGAGTGACGAGAAGTTTAATAATGATAGTAATGCAGACTTAGTAAATATTTGGACAGTGTTGAGGGAATTACTTGTTTAGCAGCGTGATGATGTTCGGGGAAAAAAACGTTCTTGTGTCCAGTTGTTCTGATATGCAATGCTCTATAGTGTTGTTTCGAGGGTAGGAGTTGAAACAATTTATGTCCAGGAGGTGAGGGGTCTGTAAATATTTTCACAGACCTCTTTTTGACTCATGCTGTATACGGGTCCTCGATGGAAGGCAGGTTGGTAGTAATTGTTTTTTTCTGCAGTCCTAATTGTCCTCTGAAGTCTGTGTCTGTTTTGCTGGGTTGCAGAACCAGACCAGACAGTTATAGAGGTGCAGATGACAGACTCAATAATTCCTCTGTAGAACTGTATCAGCAGCTCCTTGGGCAGTTTGAGCTTTCTGAGTTGGCGCATTCTTTGTTGTGCTTTTTTGATGACGTTTTTGATGTTAGGTGTCTATTTTAGATCTTGAGATATGATAGAACCTAGAAATTTGACAGTCTCTACTGCTGATACTGTGTTGTCTAGTATTGTAAGAGATGCTAGTATGGGAGGGTTTCTCCTAAAGTGTACCACCATTTCTATGGTTTTGAGTGTGTTCAGTCCAGAATGTTCCAGTCACATCATGAGGCAAGTTGTTGGACCTCCCATCTGTATGCGGATTCATTGTTGTTTCAAATGAGACCAGTCACTGTTGAATCATGAGCATTTCTTAATCAGTGAGTCTATTTTAATTTTTAAGAGGAGTCCAAAACAATAAACTCATTTTTTATTTACTAATTAATTTTGATTTGCTTTCAGTTGATGCTTCCAACATATAATTACATTGCAGAAGGAGGACCATGTTAGTCTGTGGTAGCCAACAATCAAGAGCCTAGGAGCAGGGTTGTTGTTAGGCTGAAAAGGTGTTACCAGTCTGTCTAATTTTCAACATATGCTTAGAATTTCAAAACTCAATACAATAAAAAATGTATGACTTTTTTTGGGAGTCATAAGCTCTCATCTCAAAAGATACTAATTTGTGTAGTGCCTTGTTTAGACTCCACTCCATTTTTCTATTCTTCTATGTCTTCTTTTTTGCAAAGCAATTTAAAAATAATCTCTCCTGTCATTCTTGGCATTCAAGCACATTTCTTCAGCTTTTGTAATCATAGACTTTTGCAATGCCCGTTATATGGCATGAAGATTGTTTCCTCTTTCTGTTTTATACAAACAGGCATTCAACTGTGACAATGCTGCAAAATACATATAAAAATGTCTGGTGATTTTCTCTCATTTTATTCAATTTTATAATCAAATTACGGATGTTTCATGCTACTTTAGATTCTGGGCTCTATTATACAAGTTCCAAAGAAAACTAGAATTTCTCAAGACAGAAACGTTAATTATATCCATAGCCATTGCTCAATTCCAAGACTGAGAAGCACAAGACACAACATCCTTTTAGCCATGGGAAGGGCAGGAGAAAGAAATATCATAATTAACCACCAGAAGTTCCAGAAAGGCCACTGCTTAAGGTGTACAGAAGATAGTCAACTGGTTAAGGTGATTTCAACCTAGTATACAATAAAGATTTCTATCTAGCTACACTATGACGTGGTTTCCTTATATGCAGAGGTGGGCTGATGGGGGTTTTCAAGGGTTTGGGAGATCCTCTAGCTAAGATTCTGCACAGTTTGGAGAACCCGCAAATCCCACTCCTGGCTGGCCCTGTTCTGCCCCACCCACATCTCCCAGAAGTACCTATGCGGCCCATTTTGGATGCAGGTAAGTGCAGGGCGTGGATGGAGGCTCAGGAAGAGTGAAAAACGGGCCACTCGGAACTTTGGGAAGGCTGGGAACAGGCCCGTTTCTAGCTTCCAGAGAGCCTCCAGAGCTTAGGGAGGCCGTTTTCACCCTCCCAGAGGCTCGAGGAAAGTCTCCAGAGCCTGGGGAAGGCAAAAACTGCTGTGGTGCAGGAAGCCAACTAGGTCATGCCCACCATGGCCATGTCCACCCAGCAACCTGGCAGAGAACCCGCTGCTAAAATTTTTTGAAGCCCATCCCTGCTTATGTGGGGTAAACACTGAGATCTCCTTTGCAAGAATCTGGGTTGCTCCTGATAAGCTTCTTCTTCTCCTCATTAAGAAGTAGACTTATCAGTTATACATTTGCATTCCTTTTCTTTTTTCCTCCTAGCATTTTCCTTATTTGATCCTCCAGCATTTAATGTACACTAATATGTTTGCCTTAAGACCATAGTAGCATATTCTTCAATTCTTTCAAGTACTTCTTTGTCACCACTCTACTTTCTTTTCATTCCACTCTTTCTTCTAGCATGTCCTTCTCTATAGATCTTGAAGATATGTTGCAAGCATCTTCTTTCTCTGGTGAAACCTTATGAAACTTTTTTTCTCTCCTGCCATATCTGGGACTTCATTTGTGATTCCAAAGGATTCTTGCATTTCTTCTTTAAAACAACAACAACACACATTTGAAATACTTTTAGAATTTGTCCGTTTTCCTTACAAAAGGAATGGGAAAGGTTATTTTAAAAAGGCATTCTATTTGTTTTCCTCTCTTCCATGATTGACAGTTCCTACCTTTCTTTATATCTCTGAAGAACCAAGAGCCAAGCTTTCTAATGGTTCCCAATTTATTTCGCATAATATTCCAGAGGTCTATAGAATTTCTCCAGATAGTCTGCTTCAGTTTGGAATGTGGTTAAAATGAATAACTATTCAAATCACACATTGCTTTCTTCTTCTTCTTCTTCTTCTTCTTCTTCTTCTTCTTCTTCTTCTTCTTCTTCTTCTTCTTCTTCTTCTTCTTCTTCTTCTTCTTCTTCTTCTTCTTCTTCTTCTTCTTCTTCTTCTTCTTCTTCTTCTTCTTCTTCTTCTTCTTCTTCTTCTTCTTCTTCTTCTTCTTCTTCTTCTTCTTCTTCTTCTTCTTCTTCTTCTTCTTGCATTGGAAAACCACTGCATTTTGGAGCCCAGTGCATAAACTCCAATGCATATATATGCCAATCTTCCCCAAAATCACAGCTCACAGAAGCAACAGTTCCTAAAACAGCTTGCTAGATCCAGCCAGTTCTTAACTAATTAGCTTCACTAATGGCACAACATCTTTGGGCATCTGCATACCAACTGGCAGAGTAATTCCTGGAGCCAAAATTGATTTAAATTAGAAAGGATTGTATCCCAAATGCTTTCCAGACTGAAATGAATTTGTTTGGAATTAACCAAGCCCTAACAACAGTTTACAACATCAAGTACTAGATCTTGATCCTTATTTAATACCAAGAATACTCCAAAAACCAACAGTGCATCTTAAACATTGAAAGGCTTAAGCCATGATGTTGTATTCGGAATTATGTTTAAATAGCTATATTTGATGACTCAGATAGCTACTCTTTTCAAAAGGAAGCATTAGGTTTATCAGAAAGACAGCCTAATCATAGGTTTATTAACCTCTGCTCCAAAACTGTCAAAATCTGATGCCTTTCCAGATGTAGGCATCAAATAAGTTTATTAATCCATTGTAAAGAGTAGAGCTAATTATGCTTTTTTGCTGAATCTTCTTGGAAGGCAACAGAGAATTGACTTTATCTTGAAATCCATCAATATGTTGTAAGTTTTCTTTGCTGCTTACCATAAAACCTGGCCAAATTTACTCACTTGGCACTTATTTGAATCTGTCAGTCCTGCCCTTTCACAAAGTCAAATGAAAGATGGACTTAGAGACATAAGGCAGCCGATTAGATTAATTCAATGTGACTAGTTGCATAGTCCCCATGTATGTCGATGTATTAGGTATACTTGGTCAGACTAAATTAAAACAAGTTTTAAAAAGCCAGCTGCTTAAAATCCTACTGCAAGGATTTTATATTTCATTCAGATTCTTCTGAAAGCTATTTTGGGTTGAGCCTTGGCACAAAAACAAAGCATGAGACTATAACTAGTCAGTAGATGAACAAACATCCTGTAGATTTTCCCCTTTGGATCACAGTTGGTAATCTGCTTTCCTTGAAAATATTTTTGTATCAATCAGGTATTTTGATAGTAAAATATTTAATATGATTTTCAAAAAAAGAACACTTTTTTATCATTGTCAGGTCTTCTTTCATTGTTTTATCTTTCTTTCACAGAAGACTGCTCAGGTCGAACTGCCAACTGTCAGGTCTTTATTTCAGATAACAGTTTAGTATAGGGATGTTTGAAAGTATAGCTTTTGCCAAGATTGTACATTTCCTTAACAAGCAATACAGCAAACTTTTACAGGTTTGGATAGCAGTTTCAGAGACTGGGGCATCTGCATTGGTAGTCACTAGCTTCAAAATAGTGGGCAATTGGACAATTGAAGCCCCGTTCCTTCTTACATGTATGCATGTAAAGGGGAAGAGTTTGATCACTTGGCCATGGTTCCCATTTAGAACTCATTCATCTGCAGATACTTCTGTTGTGAGAACTTTGAATGGGGGACCAGTGGAAGAAAAGAAGTTTTGGCATTACATTGTCAATTGAGGACTCTATTATATTCCAGGAAATATTTGACACTATCAAACTCTTCCACGTGTTGAAAGAAATATCCACCCTCTCTTGTGCTTGCCCTTGAGTTTCCTGTTCCTGTGGCAAGGGCATGTATTCTATTCATTGCTGCCAGACTCCCATGGGGCTATGCAGGGATCATAACCAATTTTGCAGGTTATCCAAGTCAAGCTTGGTTGAAGCTTGGGCTAATGTGATGAAGGGGCTTTGTTGTGCCGAATGGCTTTGCCCTGAAGGATAATCCCATCATCCTGGAGATGAAGGACTTCTGTTTTGTAGATAGGCTGGGCCAGTCCTTCTCAATGGGCACCAAATATCTGCTGGGGGCAGAGAGCTGAAGCTCTGACTCTTTGTCTTTAGAAACATGTTTCTCCTTCAGGGAAAATATAATATTTTGCCTTTGTAATATTTTCTAAAACATTTCATTCTTCTGAGAGGGATGGGTGCTAACTTTCTACACACACATATGCCTAGGCACAAAGCCTCATGACAAACATTGTTGAGATATTTACTTCCAGGAGTGTAGTTTCTAAAGAAAAGGCCTAATACAATTATTTTAAAAAATAGACATTGGAATTTAATGTGATTAATTGATTAAGTGAATGGCTGTATCCCCCAAAACATGCAAAAATACAAACACATAGAACATATACATTGAATTTCGATTTTGTTTCCTTTCTGTTTCACCTGGTGGCTATTATCTCTTGTACTTGACTGATCCCAAGAGATTTAATCATAATACAAATCTTTTACTTAGCTAAATGACAAAGAGGTAAACAAAGTGATATATTCAGCATGATTTTAGGCCATGCCTTAGTACCCTAAGGTTTTCTATCATTCCTTACCTCATATAGAAATATGTTTAGATCTATTGACTGATGAACAGAAAAAATACAATGTCTGAAATATCTTCCTTATTAAGCAAAACAGATTATCAAAATGTTGGTTAGAAATTTATATTCAGATCACAGAAGCTTTTATAGGCAATTATCACATAATACTAAAATATCAATTAATTTATCTTCTTGTTCCTGGCTAATGATGAAGATTTGCAAGTCCATTTAAAAACTGAAGTACTGTATTCTTTAATCTTTCTACAGCTCTCATGCTCCATCACTCCCATATTATTTTGTTATTTAAGATGACTTAGTAATAGATTTCTGAATATAAAATGACATTTTAAAGTCACCAATAAGTAAAATTTGGAAATGTAACTAATACAGTTTTATCTTTCTTCTCAAACATATCAACGAAGAACAAAGATGGGAGCTGGAAAGCAAAACGTGGAAATACCTTAGAAATCATATAACAAAATTTGATGCTATTACTTGCAGAAAGTAAAATCTATTGTAAATTTAGTTAAAAGTTTTACAGTTCATATGTACCAAAAAAGTGAAATAAATGTCTCCCTCCATTCTGCAACTTGTGGGGGTATTTTTATAAGCTGGATCCCTGCAGATACATTAGCTCAAGATGTCAAAAAAAGTATTAAATTTACTAAATTTAATCCAGTTATCATCTGCTTGTTATAATATAGAGATCTGTAAATGGTATCCTGCAAAAAGTTATAATAACAAGAGATACCTCATGCTGATTTAGCCTACACTAAGGCCATTTTGCAAACTTACTTTATTGTACTAATTGCATGATCCACTGAGAAGTTCTCTGATGCAAGAAGTAAAGAAAGCAGGTGATTAAATTTGTTTTGATTGCAAATGAGAGATTACCATGGGATGAAAGTGTCTTAAATTGGCCATTAAGGAAGAAAAAAAGGCAAATTAATCTCTCAATTTCCATTGAATCTATTAACTTCCCCCTTAGATATTCTGTAGAGAAGTTTCTGCAGAGAAGTTTTCATGTGCAAATGGATGAATTTCCTCTTTTCAGAAAAATCAGGAAACAAAACATGTATACTGACTGCTTGTCTTTATATTTTATTTCATTTGTGTTATTTTTTTCATTGCCACATAAGTTTACAGAACTGAGTCAATTTTTCAGGAGACAGCCAATGAATGGAGTCATAGCTGACGGTGGCATTATACTCATTTACATTTCTAGTTAAAGGGATGGAAGCATCCAACTCAGATAACTGATGTAATGAAAGTGTTAAGGTCTTTTGCTTTTATTATTATTTATGGTGCAGCACACCAGCTGTTGGTATCTTCCACAGATAATGGCCCTAAAATAGCCTTGGGTTCCTTTTAGCCTTTTGAGGGGTATCTCAAAAAAAGTAACTTTCAGAATTGTATTGTGCAAAGTTAAGAAGTGGGCATTTTTCATTAAGATATAGATGTTTTGATAACATTATTTCTCATTTAAGTGTACTGTTTACTTGGACTGTGTTTTGAAATGGTACTGCTTTGAAAAGACCAGAAGCAATGGAATTGTTTTAAAGTCAATTAATAAATAATTGTTTTAAAATGAAAAACAATCCAAGGGAAATATAATTTATTTGGTTCCAAGGCTGCTCAAAAGTTGAATTATTTTCCAAAAACCTTGTTGTATTAGTAGTTTTATATGGAGATTGGTGAGGAAGAATTGCATTGTGATACATATCTCTTTCCCTTAAGTGCACGTATATAATACTCTGTGTGTTTTCATAGTTTTGTGCACAGTAATTGAGAAACATGTATTTTAGTCACTCAGTTATCATATTTGGGTTATACTTTGTTCTTCCTTTTCCCTGGTGAGCCACTGTGAAAGTGGAATGATCTTTCCCATCTTCAATCTAACTAACCTTGAGAAACAGATCCTCTTTCACTCTGAATAAGCTCATGGCTATCCTTAGCTTTGATGGTCTCATTCTTGGCAGGAGGTCAAAACATTCCAACATAAGACTTCCGGTTGACGTCACAGCAAAAATGGCTGGAAAATAGTGGAGCTCTGCCGGCTCCATGAAATGCAGCCGGCAACTGCTTGCTGGGAGACTCTATGGGGTTAAGCTGCCCTAGAAGGATGGTAAAGAAAGGAGAAGTGCTTCATTGATCATGAGGAAACTACAATTTCCTCGCTGATCCAAAGAAAGCTCTCCTGATTGGAAGCAGGGATGATGGTCATTTTCTTGGTCTGTTCACAAGCTGGGACAACCAGGACACTATGCTGGAGCAGTGTGTGGACAGAGCAGTGAAACTGGGTGAGATAATTTCCAACTGTTACCTTAGAAGATTAACCTAAGTAAAAAGTTCAAAAAATAATTTCCAAACTATAAGAAAGTGGCAATTGGATTTATGGAGAACGTTTACAGATTAAAAATTAAAGAGGAAGATCAAAGATTAAAGACAAAGAAGTAAAAGAAAAAAACAAAAGGATGATTTAAAACCTAGAAAAGCTGAATAACATTGTAAAAAGTGATTATTGGGAGAAATTGCTTTTCTGAAATTTAATCTCTAACCCCCCTGGCTGGATGCAAACCCGCTGCTTTAAATTTTCTACACTCTGTTGAATGCTGGATTTGGGAGCAGGGGAGCTATCTAATGGAGGAAGAAGATTACTGCAATGTGTAAAACCCGAAGGAAAGTAAAAAGAGAGAAAGTGAACAACGTCTGGAAAACTACTTGACCTTGATTTTATCTTAGTAGGCGATTTGGATGCTGGGAAATATCTACTGAGCTTTTTGAATATTTATAAGGCAAACCAAATTAAACATTAAAACTTTATTGAAACTTTACACTGAAAAGCAGAAAAAAGGAGAAGAAAAGGTAAACAAGACTTTCAAATCTGGACAGTTGGGAAGGGGTAAATTGGAAACTATAAAGACTGAAAAGTACGAATTTATACCATTTAAAGATCAGAAATTTAGGAGGCTTGGAGTAATAATTTTAGCACTGACTAATTTTTATTAACAATTGATTTTTTTTTTTTTTGGAGTTTCTAGATATTGGGATACTGGAATATTAGAGATATATTAATTGGTTACAAAATCACCCAGCAGAAGATAATAAAGTTATATGAAGAAATGTTAGAAATGAATGACAAAGAATTATAAAAAGTTGATGGGAATATTTAAAGATAAAAATGTGAAAGTAGAAGGCTCTGAACAAATGGTGGGAAAAGACGAATGTAACATAGAAAAGATAGCTGAGAAATTAGAAGGAGCAATAGGGAGGCAAAGCAAAATAAACTACAAGAAGGTAAAAATAAATTAAAAGCAGATAAAAACACTGAAAAGATAATAATAATAAATACTAAAAATCAAATAGACAACTCCTTAAGAGCCTACGCCAGAATAGAGGGGGGGAAAGGATGATTCTTCAAAAATAATGGAAGGGTTATGGATGGATATTCAAAAGATACAGCAGAAGGAGATAAAGGGCAAGGCAGAAGAAATAATTAACATGTGCAAAAATGCTAGAAAGACATTTGGATTCCAAAAGAGAAAGAATCAACAAAAACAAAATCAATAAATGATGAAATTCTAAAAAGACTGAGGGATGATGGACAGAGAGACAATATCTTGCAATATAGTATCTATATTGAAAACCAATAGAAACAAGTGGAAAGTTTAAATTGGGGAAATAGTAGCCGATATATAGATATATTATAAAATTTATCATAACATAAATATATTAAGATTAGGAGGTGGTAGATTAGGACTAGGTATATCTAAATGTATTATTATGATTAACCAGATGAAAAAAAAACATATTGGAAACTATAGTTTTCAAGGACTATAAATTCAGGGGATTTAGAGATATAGTTTTGGGATTGAATAAATCTTACTGATGACTGGTTTTACTGGTGCTTATAGAAAACTGAGATATTGAAAATATGGTGGAATACTGAGTGAGGCATATAATATTAAAATATTAGTGACTTAATAGGGGTTAATAAGTATACTGTATGAATAAATAGTATTGATGTTTAGATATATTTTTGGAGGAAGTGATAAAAATCATAAAGAGAGAATAATATTGTTTAAAAATAATGAGGAAGAATCCTAACAAATGGGAAAAATAAAGAAATAAGTATAAATTGGGAAAATAGTAGAATATATATTGATATATAAAATAATATATTATAATTATAATGAGCACATTAAGGTCGGAATTTTGAAGATAAAAAAATTGTATGTAATTGTATTATTACTGTGAGCACTGTGTGAAAAATATGTTAACCCAGTCATTGCACTGTCCACAAAAAATGCTGGTTGTTCAAGGAAAAACTGCAAATAAAACATATACAAAAAAAAACAAAACACCATTCCAAGATAAGATAGACTTGTCTTCCTTGGTAAAATCCAGTGAGATGAGACTATTCAAAAGTAGGTAGACTTAAATATGGTTCAATTTCTATATACACCATCCAAAACCTACATTGATGGAATTATGATGAGGTTCTGGAAGACCTCGCTCCTTTTGTTGCTCATGTTACTGTTCCTTCCTTTTTCTCATTGTATGATTACATAGAATAATGTTTTTTTCACTTGTTTCTTTGGAACCATTTGTATATTCATGTTTGAAAATACATGTTTGTTTATTTAAAAATAGAGCAAACCTTTAAGGGGGCAAATGGATCAAGGGTTGAACTCACTTAAAAATAATAACCACTATTCACTAATTCATTATTCACTAATAGACTATTCACATGAATGCAGTGGCTCAGTGGCTAGGATGCTGAGCTTGTTGATCAGAAAGGTCGGCAGTATGGCGGTTCGAATCCTTAGTACCGCATAACGGAGTGACTTCCCATTACTTATCCCAGCTTCTGCCAACCTAGCAGTTTGAAAGCATGTAAAAATGCAGGTAGAAAAATAGGGACCCCTTTGGTGAGAAGGTAAAGCATTCCATGCACCTTCAGCATTTAGCCATGACCACATGATCACAGGCACATCTTCGGACAGTGCTGGGTACCACCCCCAGAGATGGAAATGACTGGCATGTACGTGTGAGAGGAATCTTTACCTTTAATAGACTATTCATTAATTTCTATTTGTTATTCTGTATTTTGCTGCATAGAGTAACTTATACCATGCAACAACTGTTACCTGAAATCTTAGAAAAAGGTGCAGAGCAATAAAAACATTTTCAAAGATAATGAAAATCTAATTTGTGCATGTATATTTCAGAACAGCCTCTGAGTTGATCATGCTGAAATGTATCACAGATGTCATGACGAATCAACCTTGTTTCTACTGCCCTGCATTATTGATGTAAGTCTTATCTGGGTACAAGAAAGAGTTGTGGAACATCCTGGATTAAGCTTCCATATTGCTTGATCTGCACGAACAATTGTCAACTAAGTATACTACAAAATAATTCATTTGGATTATTTGGCATATTTTGTGGTATTATCCAGTTTTCCTCTTCATAATGTTTTCATAATGATGATTCCAGCCTTTTGGAATGTGTGGAAAAATAAGTTATGTATGAAATTACTGTGCCAACTTCTGTATATTCTTCAGAAAAATTCCTCATCTGAACAAAAAGACTTTGTATTGTCCATTGCTCTAGATGTAATAAGTTAATATTTTGCAGACTCTTGCCTTTAGCATTTATTTCAAATAGTGTGTTAGTTCACAAGACTAAAACATGTAGGAACTTTATGTATTCGTGTGATGATTCCATTTTACTTTGCCACTCTTCTCTCACAATCCATTTCGGAAAGATCAGAAAGATTTGTGGGAGTTCAAAACATTATTGTCCATAATGGAAAATGTGGCCTCATCTTTATGGTCCATTGGGCATTTTGTAACTTAATTGCCTACACTCAACTTTGCGATTACCTGACACACAGTGGTTTCATGTTTGTTCCCAGATTTTCATGTTTGTTCCCAAAATATAATTGCTTTGAGTTACATTAAGCAAAACAGCCTTTAACAGAAGCTGGTGCAATTTGACTAACCAGCAAGTCCAATGAATGACAACTGGATGGGAACAAAAAGCTGAAAGTTTCTTCTTAGATATTGAAGTACAACTCTGCTTTGACTACTTCATTGTTCAGAACATACAATTAAATTGGAAGTGCCACACAGTGCTTGCTGCTTGGTAGCAAGTTTTCTTATAAAGGCAATGAGCCTTTCAAAACATTTTACCAATATGAAGACTCTGTGAAATCTTTTCTTGAATCTCTTCAACCCTGGTGATTTTTAAACTTACTCTTCTCTCAATCTTTTTCTATCTATGAGGTGGACTATAGGTAATTTTCTGCCTTTTCATGGTATTTTAAATTTATAACATTTTTTTCTGTTTTTTTTTTTCCTCTCAAAAACCCGATGTGAATGTAATATTGATTAGAAGTGTTTAGAATAAAAACCGATGCATTACTTGGGGATTTTTAGTTTATAAGCCATCATCTCTATGGTTTGTCAACACTTGGAGTTTATGAAAGTAGTATGTTGGATGGTTTGTAAAGGAAAGTATAAGGTGTATATGGCACTGTATATGGTACAGTGAACAGAGGGAGAATATGTGGCATAAAGATTTAAAGTTTACATTAAACTATAATTTAAAAGAAAATTGGTGCAGTGGTGGCACAGTGGTTAGAGTGCAGTACTGCAAACTACTGCTGACAGCCAGCTACCTGCAATTTGGCAGATCAAATCGCACCAGGCTCAAGGTTGACTCAGCCTTCCATCCTTCTGAGGTGAGTAAAATGATGACCCAGACTGTTGGGGACAATATGTTGCCTCTGTAAAACCGCTTAGGCTGTAGCACTATAAAATGGTGCTATTGCTATTGCTGTCATTGGTATTTAACTCCATATAAATTGTCAAGAATGTATAAAGGTACTTCAAATGAATATTGGAAATGTAAATGTAAAGAAGGGACTTTTATAATTTATGACGGACATGCGATAAAGCAAATAAATATTGGAGTAGGATTCATATCTTAATACAGAAAATTCTCCAAGTGAATACAGTGAAGTACCTTAACATTCAGTTTTGAGGACAGTGCTCTTCAACATCTTCATAAATGATCTAGATGAGGGATATAAGGACAGCTCATCAAATTTGCAGACAACAAGTTAAAGGGAATTGCTAATACTTTGGAAAATAGTTTCAAGATTCAGAAAGATCTTGACAGATATGAACACTGGGCCCTAGCTAACAAAATGCAGTTGAGTGGTGAGAAAAGTGATATACTGCACTTATGCAGGAAAAACCAAATGCATAGTACAGAACAGAGGGTACATGGCTTAATAACTGTGGGAGGGATTTAGTTGTATTAGCTGATTACTGTGGGCCTGTCAATTTAAAATCTATTCCGGTGAAGATTGTAGGAACTGTTATTAAAAATAAAATTACCAAACATTTGGAGAATCAGGCCTTACTTGAGGATGCGCAAAAAAGCTTCACAAAGAAAGTTACGAAGTCCTGTCAACTAATTTACAAGGCTTTTTAAAATAGGATGTTAACAAATACGTGCATAAGAGGGTGGGAGTAGATATTATCTACGTAAATTTTTAAAAAGATAAAATCCCTCTTCAAAGACTTTACAGGAAGCTTAGCAGCCATGGAATAATAAAAATCAGATCCTCTTATGGTTAAGCAATTAGCTACAGAATAGAAAACAAAGAATGGGTATAAATGGATATTTCCCACAATGGAGGGGTGCGACTAGCAAAGTCCCCTCGGATTCCCCACTAGGATTGATGCTTTTTAACATATCTACAAATGAGCTGGAAAAGAACATGGCTAGTGGAATAGCCAAGTTTGCTGATGACATTAAATGATTCTGAGTGGTAAAAACAACAAGACAGTGAAAAGCTCCAAAGGGATGGTTGCACATTAGAAGAGTGGGCATTGAAATGGCAGATGCCACTCAATATGAGCAAGTGTCAAGTGATGTGCATTGGGTGTCAAAAATCCTAACTATTCATACAGACTGGTGGAATCAGAGCCAACAGCGACTGATGAGGAAGGAGATTTTGGAATAATACTAAATGGCTCCAGGAAGGTGTAATTATATTTCTATCTCTATCTCTATCTCTATCTCTATCTCTATCTCTATCTATCTATCTATCTATCTATCTATCTATCTATCTATCTATCTATCTATCTATCTATCTATCCAACAGCATGTTAAGGTTAATAAATTATATTGGAACTAGAGGTGCCAATATCATGATGCCTTTATTGAATTAATGGTCAATCCCATCTGAAATGTTGCATGCAGTTCCAGGCATCTAACCCAAAAAGATTATAGTGGAACACCTAAGAAGTTCAAAGGGATGGAACAGCTTCCCTATGAGGAAATTAATTTAGTTAATTACTGGAACTACCGCATGTAGTTTCCAAAGGAGGCAAATGAAAAGTGACATGAATGAGGTTATGCAAACCTGTGCATGGAGTGGTTAAAGGAAGAGGAGGAGACAACCAATTAAATTGAATTCTGGAAGAATAAGGATATGTATGCGATTGAACTTATTGACAAATTGAACAAGAACAAATCATCAATTTGCTCTCACAAGTTGCCGGGTCAGTTAACAGCTTGCCTGCCCCACCCCAAACAAAAGGTTTGGACTAATTAATAAAAGTTATGTAAATAAATGGCTATTATTCGCTAACACAGCAGTGAAGCGTCTCTTTATGCCAAAAAGAGGGAGAATTCATATGCATGAGCAGAGGCACAAATTCCTAAGTTCTGGGCCCTGGTTGCACTCTTCAGGTGAATTCTGGCATCTCTAAGAGGGACTTCAGATTACCTCATGGTAAGACTAAGTGCTATGTTTTGATGTTGGTGAACAGCTGATCATCAGCAGACACACAATGAGATTGAGTGTAGCAAGAAGAAACATTATGCACCTGTTAAAACAGGGCTGAATGAGCACAGAGTTGAAATGCACATGTCTGAAAATGCAAAGACTAAAAATAACACAAATTATTCCATCCATCCCTAAAGGCAAGTTGGATTGGAAGATTGTCCCTCTATAAATGTCACTATGAAACCTACCAACTGTGATTTGTTTCAGGATGAAAATGATACTGTCTGAACAGTGAATATTTTAAGTTACGTTTATCTGTATTGTCATGTGGATACTATGAGAATCCCCTTTTCATTTCTGTTTGCTATTCTTCTACTAACTGCACTGCTATGAAGACAAGAGCTGTGAAATACAGTCTTGAATTTTTGCTTAGTCATAAAAGAGACAACACAAAATTAAGATCTTCAATATGATTATATTAAAGCCATTATGCAACATGAGCTTGCTATTATTTCTAAGAAATAAAGGAATGAATTGTACTTTCTATAAAGGAACATCCAGTTCTGGATGATCAATTTAGGGTGTTTGAAAGTACTTGGCAAAAAGAAAACTGCCTTTATGTAACAGAAAATGGTAATTAACTACACAAATGGAATCCAGGAGTTAAATGCCACCATTTGCATTGATGTGAATACACAAGCTGATGCACAACAGAAAACCAGTTCCAGTAGCAGTTAGTGAAATACATCTTGCTAAAATATGTCCATGATGTCTTTATAAAAGCAAGATTCTAGTAAATCATTACAATGAACTTTTTGGCCTTGTTGTCCAAGCTTGAAAATAAAATCCAAATTATTATTTCTCAGAGAACTCAAGGAAAAAGATCATCATTGTCTTTCAGTTTTGATGGCAAAGGATCTTTTATTGATGTTTTTTCCCCCCCAAAGAAAAGAAATGCTTCTCTTTTAGTTAAATATTTCTGGATGGGCATGGTGGACTTGGTTATCATGTAGCCAAGACCTTCTTTTGTGATGAATGTCTTTCCCTGTATACTATATTCAGTGTAGTCTTACAGGCTTGCAGCATTTCAATTAAAACTGTAGAGAATACACCAAAGGGATTCTCCCCCCCCCCCAAAATTATTCATACTAGGAATTATGAACAAAGAAGGAACTAGAGAGTGATGGAAAGTGGATGTAGAAAGCAAATGGTTGCTATTCTCCTAAACTGGGGCAGATGACTCTTTTTTTGCTTGCCCTGTTTTGATGAAGATTTCCCCATAAGATTCCATTGATAATACTAGAGCTCTTTCATCTTATAAATTGAAAATGCCATGGCAACCACACACAAACAAATTGCATGTTGAGGAGAACTACTGCTCAATGCTGGCTTGACTAGATTCCCTTGATATATGGATATAATGGATTCCATGTTTAACAGGTTTTTATTTATTGTATTTATTTATTTATTTGTCAAGCGATTATTAGATAACAGGTATAAGTATAAACATGGTTATGAATGCATGAAATGGACACGAATAAGAGAAAAAAAGAAACAATAGGACAGGGATGGTAGGCACATTGGTGCGCTTATGCACCCCCCCTACAGATCTCTTAGGAAAGGGGTGAGGTCAATAGTAGACAGTTTAAGGTTAAAGGAATGGGGGGGTTAGAGGATGTAACAACAGAGTCAGGTAGTACACTCCAGGCATTGACCACTCTGTTGCTGAAGTTGTACTTTCTGCAATCAAGTTTGGTGCGGTTTACCTTGAGTTTGTATCTATTGTGTGCTCTTGTATTATTGTGGTTGAAGCTGAAGTATTCATTGACAGGTAGGACATTGCAATGTATAATTTTATATGCTATACTTAGATCAGATCGAAGGCACTGTAGTTCTAGGTTTTCTAGGTCTAAAATTTCAAGTCAGTTGGCATAAGGTATTCTGCAACGAGTAGAGGAGTGGAGAACTCTTCTTGTGAAATATTTCTGGACTTTCTCAATATCAGATATGTAATGTGGGTTGCAGACTGATGAGCTGTATTCAAGTATTGGTCTAGCAAATGTTTTGTATACTCTAGTTAGGTTTGCCCTTAATTTGGAAAGACTTTGTATATCGAGCCTCTCTTAATCACCTTGTGCATACTATGTCAGCCCTGAAGCCATTTTGGAGCATCTTCAGGGTTGCCACAGCAAGGCCAGTTGAAGCTGTGCGAATGGGAGAGGGGAGCTAGAGATAGCTGGGGATGTGTAGCCAAAATAAAATTCTTTCTCCTGGGAACCAAGGATGTCTTCACCAGCTGCTGGGAAGTCACGGACTCAAACCAGCTGGATTTAGGACTGTGACCTGGTTGGACCATGTAATGGATGTTTGGCCTGAGGGCATGGACTTTGGGTTTTAGTTTGGTTGGCTTTTCACCAGATGTGCCAATGTGGCATTCCTAATACATTCATACTTTGAGGAAACTCCAGGCCTCAGATTGCTGATTGGGCTTGTTACTTGAAACCCTGACACGCTATTTTGGAATGAGGAGTAGGTAGAAATAAATCATTGAGGACCTTTGAATCACTAAACAGCCAGTGTGACCACTAATTGGAAACCACTGGAGAGGTTAAAAAACAGAATAGACACAGATGTGAAATTGGGCTTTACAAAATAATGTCTTGAGAATGATCTGAACACAGAGAAACACCAACATAAATAGACAGAAATCAAAAGACAAAAATCAAACTTTGTCTGAGAGATGACTTCAGTTTGTAAAACCTTTTCCCTGATATTGCCAGAAGGGTTATCTGGCAGGACAACTCATTGGGGGCAAATATTAACTCTTTATTAAACAGCCGTCTTGATTCACTTTGTTCTAGTCTAGAGCAAGGGTGTCAAACTCAATTTCATTCAGGGACACATCAGGGTTATGTTTGACCTTGTGGGGGGAGGAAAGTGGGCATGGTTGTCCTGCAGCCCATGTAGGGCCCTCCTGAGCTCCATTTGCATTGGCAGAAGCACCGTGGGCCAGTCTTCCTCTGTTTCCAGGGCAACCTCATGGGCCAGATTCAAGCACCCTGTGGGCCAGATCTGCCCCCGAGCCTTGAGTTTGACACCCGTGTTCTAGAGACTTAGGAGGGGTTTTCTGTAGGCATATAACATTAACTCCTTGACATCATTATTTTTTTCTATGGCGACATCCTTTATAAGATATCTGGGCTTTGGGTAGCATTTTGGAGGAAAGAAATAAAAATACTTCATTGCAATGACCACTTTCCAAACATTTTCACAGATAAGAACTTGCTAAAATAGTCCCCCCTCACCCTGGATCAACCTTGGAAAAACACTTCTGGAGTGTTTTGGAGTCCACTCCTAAAGGAAAGAACTCATACATTTAATATTTTAAATACATTTTCTGAATATGTAAGCAGCAGGTTTTTTGATTCTTTGGATCCAATTTTAAAAAAGTATGCAGGAAAACAAATGTAGCCCTAAACTAACTTTTAAAAGCAGCCATCTACTTTCTCAGGTTCATAACATAAGAAGAATGTAGCGTCATAGTTGTGGGAAACCACCTTGGCTTCTGTCAAGAGTAGTAGATAGTGAAGCGTTTATTGTTTGCATTGCAAAGTAACTTTTTGGAACAAACCCCCAAACTCTGTACAGTTCCAAGAAGCAGGGTTAAGCTTTATGAGACTGTAATATTAACTATGTTTATCTGATCATAGTCCCTCCCCAATGCAATTGGACTTATTTTTTAGAATATAGTTATCAAAATGTACATTTCCCCTTCTGTTTGTTGGTTGTTTGTTAACAAAGGGCACGAACAGCAGAGCTTCATGTCTGAGATGTTTAAAAAATTAAATCTGTCAGGTTTTTTAAAAAATATATTGAAAGTTTTAAAAGAAAGAGTAATAATCAAACTAAAATAGTATAAAAAGAAAAAAAGAAAAAAACTAAAGTTCAAAAATATAGTCATAAAAAGGAGGAAAAGATATAAGTGGCTTCTGGTTTTTTTACAGCAGCTACAGGTGAAACTCGAAAAATTAGAATATCGTGCAAAAGTTCATTTATTTCAGTAATGCAACTTAAAAGGTGAACCTAATATATGAGATAGACTCATTACATTCAAAGCAAGATAGTTCAAGCCGTGATTTGTCGAGATGATTATGGCTTACAGCTCTTGAAAACCCCAAATCCACAATCTCAGAAAATTAGAATATTGTGAAAAGGTTCAATATTCTAGGCTCAAAGTGTCCCATTCTAATCAGCTAATTAAGCCATAACACCTGCAAAGGATTCCTGAACTTTTAAATGGTCTCTCAGTCTGGTTCAGTAGGAATCACAATCATGAAAAAGACTGCTGACCTGATAGTTGTGCAGAAAACCATCATTGACACCCTCCATAAGGAGGCAAAGCCTCAAAAGGTAATTGCAAAAGAAGTTGGATGTTCCCAAAGTGCTGTATCAAAGCACATTAATAGACAGCTATGTGGAAGGGAAAAGTGTGGAAGAAAAAGGTGCACAAGCGGCAGGGACGACCGCAGTCTGGAGAGGATTGTCAGAAAAAGGCCATTCAAAAGTGTTGGGGACTTTCACAAGGAGTGGACTGAGGCTGGAGTCAGTGCATCAAGAGCCACCACACACAGAGGGATCCTGGACATGGGTTTCAAATGTCATATTCCTCTTGTCAAGCCGCTCCTGAACAACAAACAATGTCAAAAGCGTCTTACCTGGGCTAAAGAAAAACAGACCTGGTCTGTTGCTCAGTGGTCCAAAGTCCTCTTTTCTGATGAGAGCAACTTTTGCATCTCATTTGTGTTCCGGACTAGCAGGCTCGAAAGCCTGCAACTCTGATTGGCCCGCGAATAGCCGATCATGATTGGTCACCATAGACTGATGCGATTGGCCAGTAAACAGGCTGCCGCAATTGGCCCTGCCAAGAGCGGCAAACTCAAATCGTCTTCATTGGCTGCCTAGCCGCAGCCAGCCCTATATAAGGGGCTGCTGCAGCTGGGGTTAGTTGCTCAGATCTGAAGTCACTAATAAAGAGCTGTTGTTGCTATCTGAGTCTTGCCTCCGTTCTTGAACCATCCTCCCAGATCTAACACTGGCGACGAGGATGGGATGCAGAGGCAATGAAGTCTATTGATTTGAACTAGCTGAAGGAGCACGTGGCTGACAGAGCGCAACGACGGCGACATGGCCAGCAGCGCTATACCACCCGCCCCATTCGATCCAGCTAGCGAGGACTGGGACTCATATATGGACAGATTTCAAATGTTCCTGGAGTCCAACAACCTCAAAGATGCCATGCCCAGCAAGAAATGACCCATTTTTCTAATCCATTGTGGGCCAGCCATTTTTAAGATGGCTAAAGCCTTAGCGAAGCCAGCTGAGGTTAAAACCATGGATTGGGACACCCTTGCTCCCATCCTGCGCAACCATTATGCCCCAGCCATACCAACTCTCATTCGCAGACATGAGTTCTACCAGAGGGACCAGCGTGAAGGTGAGAGCGTTGGGGATTTTGTGGCAGACCTGAGGAACCTGGGTGGTTTATGTGGCTTCACCAATCTCGAAGAAGCCATGAGAGACCGCATCGTCCTTGGCCTCAGAGACCCAACCGTCCAGAGCAAGATCATGGCCAAGGGAGACATCTCACTTGCAGATGCCATAGCAGATGCCACCGCAGCTGAAGCCACTCGTAAATCAGCAGCACGAATGCGTCGAACCAGCGGAACCAACTGCCAACCCACCAACGATGCTGGGAAATCTCCAGACAAGTACACATTGACCACCCATCATGAAGATGTCGAGTCATCCTCAGACAGCGAGGAGAAAGAAGTCCAGAGACTCCGGTCAGAACATGAGCAACGGGACCAGCGGGGTTGTAAATCCAACTACCAATGCGCCAGATGCAGGGGAAACCATCCTCGATACAAATGCAGATTTGTAGACGCCATGTGTCGTTTTTGCGAGAAACGAGGGCACATCGCGAAGGTATACAGAAACAAGAGAAATTCCAGCCCCAGATAGAGAGGGAACAGCCCAAAGAGGAATGATGGCAACTCCACTACACAGAGGGACCACCCTAGCAACCAGTGGAACCAATACAGCAGACCCTGAAGGTTTAACGGCACACCCAGACGAGAGGAGGCTCATCAAACCATCACCATCGGCCACGCTTCATCACTTGATGCTAAAAAAATCTGAGTAAAGGTCACCATTGAAAACAAACCGTGCATCATGGAAGTCGACTCTGGGTCATCACTATCCATGGTATCCTGGAAAACACTCAAGCAGCTGATTCCCAACATCCGACGCCAAGACCTCAGCAGTCAGAGACTCATACTGAAAGACTATCAAGGCAACCAGATCCCAGTCACAGGTACCCACCATTTCCAGGTCTCTTTCAAGGGACATAATGCAATTCTACCACTCACCATCATAGACAGAGACCAGCCAAGTCTACTGGGTCTTCAGTGGTTCGCGCCATTAGGAATCGGAATGGTTGGCATCCATCATACTGAAGACGATGACTGGGAGGCGGCCCTTGTCCATGACTTCCGAGAAGTGTTCAACGAAAGCCTAGGCAAGTACAAGGGGTCCCCTATTTCATTTAATCTTCGCCCTGACATTGCACCCATTTGCCTAAAACCACGCCAAGTTCCCTTTGCTCTCAAATCCAAAATTGATTAGCAACTGGACAAATTAATTGCACAAGGCGTGTTAGAACCCATTGACCACGCCCGATGGGAGACACCAATTGCCACCCCCATAAAGCCTGATGGGTCCATAAGAATCTGCGGTGACTACAAGGCCACCCTCAATCACGCGCTACAGCAGAGCACCTACCCAGTACCAGTTGTTCAACATCTCCTGCATTCACTTGGGGGTGGCAAAATATTCACAAAATTAGATCGGGCCCAAGCGTATCAACAGCTGCCAGTGGATCCCGAGACTGCAGAAGCCCAAACTATAGTCACACATCATGGTGCATTCAAATGCAACAGGCTCCAGTTTTGCATAAGCATAGCCCCAGGCATCTTTCAAAGCCTGATGGAGAGACTATTACAAGGTATAAAAGGGGTCGTGCCCTATTTTGATGATGTATTAATAGCAGCACCCACAAAAAGTCAATTAGAGAAACGCCTCAGAACAGTCCTACAGAGGTTCAAAGATGCTGGCCTCAAGGTTAAGAAGGAAAAGTGCCAGCTTTGCACAGAAAGGGTGGAGTTTCTTGGCTACCTCCTTGACAAACAAGGAATCCACCCTACAGAAAAAAAATTGGCAGCTATCAAAAACACCCCAAGACCCAAAAACAAAACCGACCTCCAAGCCTTCCTGGGACTTATTAACTTTTATAACATCTTCCTACCCCAGAAGGCGACTGTTGCTGAGCCCCTTCATAGACTACTCGATAAAAGGGCCTCCTGGATTTGGGGACGTCGGGAGGAACACGCCTTCCAGCAAGTTAAAGACCTCCTTACCTCAAAGGCAGTACTAATTCAGTATAACGAGACACTACCTTTGACTGTCACGTGTGATGCCTCACCATTTGGGGTAGGGGCCATCCTGAGCGACGTCCGGATGGCTCAGAAGCACCAATTGCATTTTTTTCACGAACTCTATCAAAAACAGAAAGAAACTATAGCCATTTAGATAAGGAAGCCCTTGCTATTGTCTCTGCAATAAAACAATTTCATGAATATGTTTATGGGAGACCGTTTTCTATTATAATGGATCATAAGCCACTTCTTGGCATTCTGGCGGGTGACAAACCTACTCCACACATTCTCTCCCCCAAAATGATGCGATGGTCGGAATTTCTCACTGCCTACGACTACCAATTAAAGTATCGCCCAGGGAAATCTATTCCTCACGCAGATGCCTTGAGCCGCTCGCCACTACCTGAGCCACAGGAAGACCCAGCTCCCATGCTCCCAGTACTTCAAATAGAGACAATGCCCTTACCTCCACTAATGGCCCAGGACATCGACTTTGAAACCAAAAGAGACTCTTTTTGGCACGGGTTCTTGGCTGGGTGGAGAGGGGATGGCCAGATTACGACCCTAAGGAAATATTTAAGCCATTTAAAAACAGACAAACAGAACTTTTTTCACAAAGAGGGTGCACCTTGTGGGGAGACCGAGTTGTTGTACCAACCAAGTTACAAAAAAAGGTCCTGCAAATGCTACACGAGGGACACCCGGCATCGTGCGTATGAAAGCGCTGGCAAGAAGTTACGCCTGGTGGCCAGGTATGGACAAACAAATCAAAACCTGAGTCGCCTCTTGTAACAGATGCCAGGAAAACCACTCAGCCCCACCAAAAGCTCCACCAGCAGAATGGGAAACACCCAGGGGTCCCTGGTCTCGCATTCATATTGACTTTGCGGGACCTACGAGAGGCCACAGTTTCTTAATAACTGTAGATGCATATTCTAACTGGCTTGAGGTCAATAAAATGAAAGCAACCACTACTGAGGCAGTCATAAAAAAACTGAACAGACTCTTTGCCACACATGGCCTACCAGATGTCCTGGTCTCTGACAATGGGCCCCAATTTACTGCCTTAGCCTTTGAACAGTATTTAGCGGAACGGGGCATCCGACACGCACTCACATCGCTGGCTCATCCTGTGGCGAATGGTAGGGCTGAACGAATGGTTCAGTTTACAAAGAAAACCCTGCAGAAAATGGAACAAGGTAACATCCAGGACAAAGTCACTAGAATGCTGCTCCTGCAACACATCACACCAAACAGTACGACCAACAGGAGCCCAGCTGAACTCCTGATGGCCAGGAAACTCAGATCGCCTCTAGACCGTTTGCACCCTGCCTACACCCCGGAAAAGCCCCTGGGTTCCAGCAGTAAGCACCGTACCTTTAAGGTAGGAGACCTTGTATTTGCAAAAAAATTTTCTGGGGATCCCCTCTGGATTCCTGCCCAAGTAACTCAACTCACGGGTCCCCGCTCCTACCATCTACTCACCACTGATGGCAGAGCGTGGAGATGCCATATTGACCAGCTATGCTCCAGACTGACCACAACATCCACCCCTGACCCTAACTTTGACACCAGGGGAGGAGGAGAAGCCGTGAGCCCAGAAATAGAACCAACACCTGTTTATTCTGAATTAACACCGAGATCACCACACCATAGCTTGCAATACTCACCAGCTGTAGTTGAACCTGGGCAGACGAACACTTCACCGAGAAGCAGCAGCCAAGCAGGTTCAGCGAGCCAGGGGAGAAATAGCAGTAACAACAAAGCTGAGGAATCTATCACCCCAGGGGCATCAGAGGAGAGCCCTAACCATGACACCGGTTCACCGTTCCTGTTTGATCCAGCAAGCAGTCCATCTGAACCCGAATTTGAACATGGACAATTGGAATTGCATAAGTCAAGTAGACAGGTGCGAAGACCTGCCTACCTGCGAGACTATATTACTCCACCCCTTAAACGGAACCAAGAGGGGAGGGGTGTTCCGGACTAGCAGGCTCGAAAGCCTGCAATTCTGATTGGCTCACGAATAGCTGATTGTGATTGGTCACCATAGACTGATGCGATTGGCCAGTAAACGGGCTGCTGCAGTTGGCCCTGCCAAGAGCGGCAAACTCAAATCGCCTTCATTGGCTGCCTAGCCGCAGCCAGCCCTATATAAGGGGCTGCTGCGGCTGGGATAGTTCGCTCAGATCTGAAGTCACTAATAAAGAGCTGTTGTTGCTATCTGAGTCTTGCCTCCGTTCTTGAACCATCCTCCCAGATCTAACGATTTGGAAACCAAGGACCCAGAGTCTGGAGGAAGAATGGAGAGGCACACACTGCAAGATGCTTGAAGTTCAGTGTGAAGTTTCCACAGTCT
The DNA here is from genome assembly GCF_049901715.1 of Pseudonaja textilis. Taxonomy (NCBI): domain Eukaryota; kingdom Metazoa; phylum Chordata; class Lepidosauria; order Squamata; family Elapidae; genus Pseudonaja; species Pseudonaja textilis. The sequence continues at coordinate 13,375,901 of NC_141994.1, read as the reverse complement.
GTGTTGATTTGGGGAGCCATGTCATCTGCTGGTGTTGGTCACTGTGCTTCATTAAGTCCAGGGTCAACGCAGCTGTCTATCAGAAGATCTTTCCACAGAGGAGCTTTATGGGGATGCTGACTTCATTTTCCAGCAGGACTTGGCACCTGCCCTCACTGCCAAAAGCACCAAAACCTGGTTCAATGACCGTGGGATTACTGTGCTTGATTGGTCAGCAAACTTGCCTGACCTGAAACCCATAGAGAATCTATGGGGCATTGCCAAGAGAAAGATGAGAGACATGAGACCGAACAATGCAGAAGAGCTGAAGACCGCTATTGAAGCATCCTGGTCTTCCATAACACTTCAGCAGTGCCACAGGCTGATAGCTTCCATGCCACGCTGCATTGGGGCAGTAATTGTTGCAAAAGGGGCCCAAACCAAGTACTGAGTACATCTGCATGCTTATACTTTTCAGAGGTCTGATATTGTTCTATGTGCAATCCTTGTTTTATTGATTGCATGTAATATTCTAATTTTCTGAGATTGTGGATTTGGGGTTTTCATGAGCTGTAAGCCATAATCATCACAATTATGACAAATCATGGCTTGAACTATCTTGCTTTGCATGTAATGAGTCTATCTCATATATTAGTTTCACCTTTTAAGTTGCATTACTGAAATAAATGAACTTTTGCACAATATTCTAATTTTTCGAGTTTCACCTATATAAGCACAATTGTAGTTCTTCAAAGTTACACCATGACTCTCTTTTTTCTATAATCTATTCTACCTCATTGTCAAAACCATAGATTATAACTTACATTTTTCTCTTTTACCCCAAAAAGCCCATAAGGGGTTTCCAGCCAGCAATAAATGAGGACATTATTTTATCTCTAATCAAACACGTCAGTCTGACAATTGGTTCTATAGTTGATGTCCTTATTTCTTCCTGCCAGAAACTGCAGGTTCACCCACCTTTACCATTTGAGGACAGGGCAGAATTGCTCCCTTGAGATTAACAGCAACACCTGGATTTATTTACCAATAAACAAGGTGAACATACAAGGTTACACTCAGAGAAAAACCACTTTTGGCAAGTAGCAAATCCATGACATTGCAAGCAACTGTACATTAGTTGTTTGCTATTGCTTTCTTCCCGGGTGGTTATTTTGATTTTTCAATCTAGTCAGCCATTCTGAAGTTATTCCCAAATGGACTACTCTACAGATCCTAAATAAGCCTGATGCTGCCAAAGCCAGACAAAATATCCAGGCACTGCCACGTGTTTGACATCTGGAAAAGGTGAGAGCTGGGGAATTGGCGGGAAATTGTTTGTTAGAAAGGGAGGTGGCCTACATATAAAACGGAGTAAGTTTAGTTTGATTCCATCACCTTTTCCCATTTTTTACTCTCTTATCCACTTTTATATTCCCAGAAAGAGATTTCAATTTACTTCCTGGGAACTGGAGAAAAAGCTTAAGAGGTCCTAATGGTCTGTTGCAATGATTTTCTATCCCTTACTTGAAAAGAGGAAAGCAGGCCACCTGGAAGACAAGTAGTCAGGCAATAGGATTCTGTAATGATGTATCTTGTTATTCAAAAACAAGTTTTGCAGATCCATGTCTGGGTGTAAAAAGATTTGAACAATGCTTTTGTAGTAAGATGACATACAGATGTCTGTCAGTGGGAGGATTTATTGAATTTTGACATGTTCATGTGAGAAAGGATGAATTGAATTTTCTATTTTGGTCTCTTTTTTTCTCAAGGTCATCCCTTGCTGTGCCTTTCACTTGTCAGTTTGCACTGATATCCATAACCCAAGCAATTCTTTCTCTGTCAAAAATGCAAAAGGAACAAGTCACTTCTGAATCAGCAATAACAGATGAGGCTCATAACTCAGTACCAGGAAAGAAAATGTCTGTGCAAAATGCAAAATTGGGTTTGATTTTGTTTGTTGCTGTGTCTGGGTATCAGGCAATGAAATAAACAAAATATTCTCCCCTCTCTATTCTTTCTAAAAAAAACCAGCATTTTATTTTTCCACTTGAAGAAACACAAACATATTTTTGAGAGATAGCATTTATTACTTTACACAGTTTGGATCAAGGTGAGTGACAAGAATTGATTTCAGAATATCCTCTTTTTTCCTCCCAAATTCCCCCTGCTGATGATAGTTTTTGATTTGTGCATTTATTCTCTCAATCTGTTCATATTCATTATCATTTTAATGAGTCATTCATTATTAAGTCCTGTAAGAAGGGTTTTGTTCAGGGCTACTATGTAGGATGAGGGAAAAAATACAATTCTAGCCAATATTTGGAGGCAATAAACAACATTCAGAGAAGCAGACTTCATGACACTAATGGAGATTTTCTCTCAGTGGTTCCTTTCTTCCCCTACCATAGCTGCTGTAAAGGCACCTACGAGAATAACACTAAATCATCAAATACTGACTTTCCACAAACAGGTGAGTGTTCATCAGCAAATTCAATTCAGCTTTTTGCTAATCCTTCAAATCTCCTCAAATGGGTTAAAAATCCGAGACACTAATTTGGGTAGGCTCTAGTTTTCATTAGGAACCAAGGTTTTTCTCTATAGATTGAGCTAAGGAATCGTGGAGTCTGAGTATGTCAAACAGCTGTGCCAATATTGCCAAGGGCAGACAAATCTGATTTTATACTGATATAACTTTATGCCAATCAAAGAATGAGAAACTTGTATTTTAGCATTGACAAAAAAAAAGGTCCTTAAGAGGAATAATAGTACTTTGCAACCTGCTCATGTGTAAATCTAGAAAGATCAAACCAATCCAGAAAAGGGATATGTGAAGAAGCAAGTGTCTTTGTCCCTTTTACTGGTGGACTTAAAAAATGGTCTCAAAGGTAAAGGAGTAAGAATTGCTTTTGGCTTCTTGATAAGCATGAACAATTGGATTATGTCCCTTTGACTTAACTCAATTTTGTAAAAAATCAATTTTCACAGTAATTGTCAGCTATCTTCTTAGTAACCGGAGAAATGGTTCCATCAACACTTCTCATCAATGAAGCCTTCCTATCGGACACTTAAAGTTTACAAATGGAATCGTGCCTAAAATATCATATGCATTGCAAATATTTTGTAGAGCCTTATTTCTTCCCTTACATCAGATTAAATGATTGCTTAAATGTAACCAGCTATGTCTAAGCTACAAAGTGGATGTTTGAGGTAGACAAATTCCACATCTGGTGCTATGGGAGCTCTAAGAAAGAGATATAGGAAGACTTCAATCTGGAGAAAATAAGACTGTGAGGAGACATTATAGCTGTCTTCTAGTATATATAAGAGGAAGCTAAAGGGAAAATGGTGAAGAACTATTTTCCATGGCTAGAAAAACGGTACTGGAAAATGGGAGAGTCACATCTCATGTGCAGAGTTGGACTAGATCAGGGCTGTCAAACTCGTGGCCCATGGATTGGATGCATCATGTCGTGGCCACATCCACAGACATTGAATGCTAGAAGGTAGACTGGATCTCTTGGAAATGGAAATAAGTTTCTGCAGACGGTGAAATTGGGAGGGCAAGAAACAGCCTTCCCGGAAAAACTGAAAGTGGTAAAATGGGGCCTCTTTCCGGCTTCTGGTGGGCCTTCAGAGGCTGGGGGAGGCTGTTTTTGCCCTCCCAGAGGCCTCAGGAAGGCCTCTGGACCCTTGGGAGGGCAAAAACGGCCTCCCCCAGGCTCTGGAGGCCCACTGGAAGCTGGAAACAGGAAGTTGGGGTAGCCCCTGCCCACCATGGCCGCAACCACCTAGCAAACGGGCAGCGAACCGGTTGCTGGGATTTTTGAATCACACCCCTGGTTTGCCCCCCCTCCACTTTAGAAGAACACTTTACTCAAGAGCCTTACCAGTAACATGTAGCACCTTCTAGCATCATCCCATTATTGTTGTTCTGATGTTGTAGCAAATCCGTAGTGTTGCAAATGGCAATAGAAGGAAAGAGAGGGTTAATCTCTTGACATCTGTGTTGCTCTAACTTCTCAATAGCAGTCATTTAGATGATGTAAGATACATTTAAAGAAAGCTTGGCACTAAATGCAAAAACTCATTTTGCTTTCATCTAGTTTATTGGCTTTCAAACAAGTCCAAGTCATAAATAAATTCTATTTTTAAAAGCACTAATTAAGCCTCTCTCTCCAACTCTATTTAACAAGAAACTTGAACCTAAAGAATATAGGCTATGTCAGTTAGGCCATTACACCGAGGGACAGTATGCTAACATTTTTGTAATGATGCTTAATGAAGACATGTCTTCTGACAGGTTATCAACAATGCTGTAGACTGCTGCATGCACCTGCTGTCAAGATGATATGGTACAGTTTTGTAACATGAAAGAGAGTGGGTGTAAATGAGCAAAGGCGGCTCTTTAGCAGAAAATTACTTGTCTTATCAAACTAACATGATTATAAAAATGATCTTAATCTATTTGGAATTCAATGGGGAAATAAGTCTTGAAGAATTCTTCATTATGTTTCCTGCTTGGAAATAATTTATTTTCAATGATGGTGAATACTTTCTCCTATTTTAAGTAGTACAGTCACATAATGAAAATAGTATGTAGACACATACGTGACTGCACGTATAGATGAACAGATAGCTAAAACATTTATGGACACCTGTATGCTTGAGCAAAATTTACCCACACATTACACAATAGAATAATCTAATTTAGACTGTAAGCATGTTTCACTTGGACTCAACCAATTTCTAATCAAAGGTTCAATTACATCTTATTGAAAAGAATCTTCACACCTTTAATCTAATTACAAGATGCTATTTGAGCTTACATATCCATCATGGGGTTTTTTTGTGTGTTTGTGTCAGAAGAGCACAAGCTAAGCTGTTAACTTGAATCTTAGTTTGGGGTACAATGGCCCATTCAATAGAATACGTTATTCTTCTCCATTTCCCCCAAATACTATGGTTAATTTAAGATCCTTAAATATATATAATGGTTCTCTCTATCTCGCTCGCTTCCTCCCTCCCTCCCTCTGTCCCCCTCCCTCTCCCCTGCTCTGACTTTTACAAGACCCATTACATCACATTAATAGTAAAGGGAAAGGGTGAAACACTGCAAATCTCCCTTTTAAATGGGCATGCAACATTCATGCATACACGAAGCAAGTGGGCCTTGCACAGCTATGCTCCATCTGCTCTCTTGCTATCTGCTATCTTGCCAATTTGGAGCCATCTCCTTGGATGCTCTGCTTACATATTTGCAAGTCTACATCTCAACTTGCATGAAGTCAAGTATCTACAAGAATGTCAATAACTGACTTGCCAGTTGCTCGGTTGCTTGGGGGGATATTTGATTTCTATGATGAATAAAATAAGTAAAATATATATGCACAAAACACGGACATTTTTCCATATACCCATTCTTAATAGAACTTTTAAGAGAAAGGAGAATGAGTCATTCTTTTTTGTTGGTGGCTGCTGTCTATAAACAGAAGTGTGAAATACTGTAATGGTTTGGGCAAGAAATCCAGCAATCTGCTTGCATGATACATCTTCTGGCTTCTGACATTACTGGGTGATCTGAGGATCATATCGCCCTGAATTGTGTACCACAGATGCCATACCAGCAGCTGTTGATTTTCATGGTCACATTCAAGCTTTTTTTCTGTAAATGACCAAAGTTCATTGGTTGTATTTTCTTCAGGCTGCAAGTTATTATAGTCCTCTCATGAGCCAAAGACCTTTTTGACTACTCCTGAGGTGAGGAGTATTTCTTGACAGAAGACAAGAAGAAAAAATTAATTGTACAGACAAAGGTTAAGTACTTGCACAAAAAGTCTGTTGATCATTGACACCTAGAAAAAAAGAAGATATACAACGGTGAATTCAGAGATTTTCTCAGTCAAGGGCTAGACATGAACTTTGGTGATTTGCCTGGTTTTGCTCCAGACAGAATAGAGCAAGGAAAATACAGAATACAGAAGAACACAGTTGGAAGGGACCTCGGAGGTCATCTAGTCCAAATCCCTGCTCAAGCAGGAGATCCTATATCATTTCAGACAAGTGGCTGTCCAGCCTCTTCTTAAAAGCCTCCCGTGATAAAGCACTGGTTTATTGTTCTTAACTGTCAGGAAATTAGTTCTAGGTTGCTTCTTTCCTTGATTAATTTCCATCCATTGTTTCTTGTCTTGCCTTCTAGTGCTTTGGAAAATAGACTGACCTCCTCTTCTTTCTGGCAGCCTTTCAAATATTGAAACACTGATATCATGTCAACCTTAGAGCTTCTGTTTTCTAGACTAGCCGTACCCAATTCCTGCTTTTCAAACTTTACAGCTTTAAGATTTGTGGGCTTCAACTCCCAGAATTCCTCCTCCAGTCATATAAAGCTCAGGGATTCTGGGAGTTGCAGTCCACAATTCTTAAACTTGCCAAGTTTGAAGACCCTTGATCTTTAGACTCCAAGCCCTTAATCATCTTAGTTGCTATTCTCTGCATTTCTTTCCAAAGTCTCAACATTTTTAATTTTGATTTATTCTATCTTGATTGGATTAAATTAAAATAATTAATGGATGTTTCTGTTATTTACTGGTGATTGCCACCTATCGTACAAAATTGCAATTCAGGAGCAAGATATTTAAGAGTGTGTGAAATATATTTAAGACTTTGAAAAGTTACACATTGCCCTATGATCTTAAATTATACGTGTTTAGAGCTGACAGCATATTTTCAGCGATGTGCCCTGTAACAGAACAACATAAGCACGATCATTTAATGCTCTGCTGCAATCTCATACATAATCTCAAATAGGCAGAGTAGAAAATAGAAGGTACTGAATAAGGGTAATAAAAATATTCCAAATGAGAAACATATTGATTCAAAAGCAGACATGGATAAATGCTATGTACAGAAATAACAGTTTAAAAAAACCCCAAAATGATTTTAACTCCCTGTACTTGTGAAGTTCATTCTTTCAAATATGAGACAGCAATACTGAGATATTATGACTGTCTATTGGGTGGTTGGATTTACTTTATTAAACTGGAGGTTCGGTTCTAAATAGATGGTACTGTGATACTGTATTCACTTCTAAGGAGTTAACATTGATATTGGGTATCAAAGGAACATAGAGCCTAGAATAATAAGGTTGGAAGGGACCTTGGAGGTCTTCTAGTTGAACCCCTGCTAGGTATCTATACCATTGAATATCTTCTTTTTTCCAGTTGTCAACGATAACAGACTTTTTATTCAAGTGCTTAACCTTTGTCTGTACAATTAATTTCTTCTTGTCTTCTGTCAAGAAATATTCCTCACCTCAGGAGTAGTCAAAAAGGTCTTTGGCTCATGAGAGGAGTATAATAACTTGCACCCTGAAGAAAATACAGCCAATGAACTTTGGTCAGTTACAAAAAGAAGTTTGAGTGTGGCCATGAAAATCAACAACCACTGATGTGGCATCTGTGGTATACAATTCAGGGTGATATGATCCTCAGATTACCCAGTAATGTCAGAAGCCAGAAGAAATATCATGCAAGCAGATTGCTGGATTTTCTTGCCCAGACCTTTACAGTATTTCACACTTCTATTTATAGACAGCAGCCATCAACAAAAGGAATGACTCATTCTCCTTTCTCTTAATAGTACACACATTTAATAGTATGTAGTATATAGGTGTGTGTCAGATCTAGACTATGCAACAGTATGGATTTAGCACCTTACTGCAACCCTTTAAAACAGCAGCATCTTTTCTTAGAATTGCAAAATGGCTTTCGGCAACTACAGCTGATCCCAGAAACAATGTGATTGCTTTAAAGAGATAAGGAATAAACAAAAAAGACTACTTACTCTTACAGGTACACAATTAAAAGAAGCAATGCTTTGAAATGAAATCCAAAATAATTGGCTGGAAAGTTATCTTTTACAAGAAGTTGAGCTATTTTATTTTAGAAATTTATTTATTTTGTTTGGGCCCAGTAAATTAATTTATTGTCATTGTTAGAGGAGCCATCCTTGATGCCTGCTATTGTAAGGAAGAGAAATCATAGTCTCAGCTAAGCCTATATATATTTCTAGATGCAATGCATAGACCATTAGTTCAGTATTCATGAATCCTCTGCTCACCACTGTGATTGAAAAGTGTAAGGGAAAAATGAAGCAGGGAATTAAAGTGTTCTTAGAATAACTCTGCAGCTGTTCAAGATTCACATTTTCTGATTTTGAATTTTCCAAAGTTTTAAATGGGGAGCTGAAAAAAGACTTGTATTCATATTTTCCCAGTGATAATTAAGCTCATCTAAACTTTGTGAAAGTGGTTGTTTAAGCAAATTATGTTTTCCTACACAAGCTATCTGATACCCAGTGGTATTCCCCTCCCCCTCCAGTTTGAAAAGAAGGCATCTGCTTTCATTTTTCAGCAGATTTTCCTGAAATTGATATTTGGTCCAAAAGGAAGAGCTGAAGAGCCACACTTTGGAAAAGGAAGGGAATAATAATGTAAATATCCACAGCTAACAAAGCTCATGAAATGAATTTATATGTGTTTTAGTTATTATATCCAGTGTGGGCAATTTCCTGTTGAAATCCACAAAAACCCAACCATTTTTGAGATATCTCCCTGGCTTATCTTTCCTCTCTCTTGAAGTTATAAATAAAACTCATTTTCCTTCTGGGTAGGATAAACATGAAGTGGCTTTTTTAATAGAAGCAATTTATTCTTTATAGGATATCAATGATCAAATCCTTACCTCTTTCCATCAGCTTCTCCTGATTATAAAAAGGACATATTTTCTCTCATTTGATTGCATTAAAAGCCTTTGTTTGATATTTAAAATGGAGAAAAGGCATGGTTAACCTTGCTTTTCATTCATTTTGTTCCAGTTCCTATAGTTGGCCTGCCTTAAAAAAAATAAAACAAATATATTTATGGCATATAGAAGTACCGTAGGTTCTTGGTCAATGGTTATTATTTAGTCTATAAGTTGGATATGTCCCATTGAACTGGTTTACAAAAAATATAAAGATGAAAAATATCAAATTGCAGGAGTGCCTTCAAGGTGTGATCTCAAAAATCAAGATGGTGTCAGTGATGATGTGAACAAAGTTCTGTATGTTTTTTTAAATATAAAAATAGGTGGAGTTTTCATCCCACTGTCATGACTACCAACTTGATTTTTTTTTTGACTACTTCCAATGTACATTCCTGAAGCAGTAGCACTAACCAGCACAGATAGATCATTAAAAAGAATCCCTAACATTCGCCAACTGTTTACTTCTGGAGCCAAATGTTTACCTAAAGTTGGTTGTCATCTTACAATTGATCACTTAGAGATCATTCAAAGTTATGATGGACCTCACCTCCCCCCAGTACAAAAGCCATTCCTTCTCCACTGAGTTCCATCTGGAGCTCACATTAGGGAAGGAGAGCAGGCTCCTTTGCTCCTTGACATCCTTTGCTCCTTATGGATCCATCCTGGAAATGGGTGCCATTTTTGGAGAAGTTGGACCAGCCTGCCTTCTTTCCTCAATGTGAGCTCAGAAGCTCAAAAGAAAGTGCATAATAGATGATGGAGATGGGGAGGAAAGTTTGGGACCCAGTGGGTTCAGAAGTAGGTCCAAGATTGCAGGAACCCAGTGAGGGACGAAGCATGTCCAAGGAAGTGGAGCATGGGAACCTTAATCTGAGGGAGGTCTTGGGAGGCCTTGGGCAGGGGTCCTGGGCCCATGGCCTGCAGTAGGTTCCCCCAAGGCCAGGAGTGTGCTGCTGGGGGTTTGCAGGGATTCAGGAGAGCCCCTAGCTAAGATTCTGTGCAGTTCAAATCCCACTCCTGGCTGGGCATGCCCACCCCACCCTGGCCCTCTCAGGAGTCCTCACATGACTCATTTTGGATGTAGGTAAGTGCAGGCCATGCAAGAGGCTTGGGGAAAGTGAAAAACAGGCCTCCCGGAAGTTCAGCAAGGCCAGAAATGGGCCTGTTTCTAGCTTTCAGAGAGCTTCTGGAGCCCAGGGAAAGTCGTTTTCGCCCTTCTGAAGGCTCAAGGAAAGCGTCCAAAGCCCTGGGAGGACAAAAAGCTCCCCCCCAATGGTGTGGGAGGCTGACTAGGCTACGCCTACCATGGCCATGCCATGTAACCAGGCAAAGAACCCATTGCTAACATTTTTGAAGCCCGCACCTGCCCTGAGGCCCTCAATGCTCTGGTTAACAACCCATGTAGTTGCTTAATAATTACATCAGGACAGCAGGGTGGTTGTTATTAAGCAAGGCAATCACATGGTTGGCTCATTTCATGACTTTCAAGATTTCCAAACACAATGGGCAGCCTCCATTATTGTTGTATCTTGAGAACTACCTCTAATCTAGGAGAAAAATCTTCAATTCAGCTCCTTTTTCCCAGTCAATACTTCTGCTTCCAAGTCTTTATGCCCACTACAAATCAAGGAAACAGTCTACAATACATTTATAAACTGTGTACAAAGAAATCTATAGTGTAATACATAAAATAAAATTGACGGCACAAGAACACAAGGAAATACACATTACCCATAGGGAGGCTAAAAGAAAGCTTCGGTGAAAACCTTCATGCTTAGTACATTAACTGATTTTTATAACAGCTTTGTATCCACTTTTGCTATGATACTGTGCCAGAGAAGAGACACAGGTACTCGTGTGTGGCACCACCAGTTATCTTAATATTTATGAGGGATGATGAGGTCATTTTCTCTACCCTAAAACATCTGGTGCCATGTTTACCAGAGTATGCTGGTTCCTCCCTATTCTCCAAAGCTTTTCTCACTTTGTATTCTGAAGAATGGGATGCACCTGCTTAATAACTATAGCTTGAAAGCTTGTGTCATGAACAGATTTAAATTTAAAGGATACACTTTTTTTTTTATTCAGCTCTTTGATGTGACTAGTTTCAATGCAGTTCTGTTTGAGGGATTACAATCAGAGGTGGGATTCAGCAGGTTCTGACCAGTTCTGAAGAAAGGGTAGTGGAAATTTTGAATCATTCAGAAAACCAACAAATATGAGACCTGACTAGAGATTTTACAGTATCCTTCCCCTGTCATGCCCACCAAGCCATGCCCACAGAACCGGTAGTGAAAAAAATTGAATCCTACCACTGATTACAATGTAATACTACAATGTAATACTACTCAGTGTAGAAAACTTTCCATGTACCACTGGAAAAAAAAGAGGACAGAAATGTACCTAGAATGCAATTCTTTCCCTTGTTTTAATTTAAACTTTCCATGTTCCTGCTTAAATGAATGCTCAGAGAAAAAATAATTAAGTGAATTAAAATGGCTGAACAGTGCAAATCTCATTTGGATATAGGGATTTGAAAGTTTAGTTTGATTGTGTTTCTTCTCTTTTGTGAAAAAAGCATTTATATATATATATATATATATTTCATATATATATAAAAGTTAAAGTGTTATTGTGAAGCTGATGCAATACAAGTAAATATTTGGCATAATTTTTCTAATGTTGAGAAATAATGGACTCTCCATGCCTTTTCTGCAATGCAATTTCCCCACTTGAATATGTAAATTCAACTCATCAAGTATTTGTATAAGAAAGACATGAAGTCCTATCAACATATCAAATCTTAGGAAGCTGTTGAAAGGAAGTTTTGTTTTCAAAGATTCCTTTCTAAATGCATGAATTAGTCTCTAGCACCTTTCTGTTTCTGATGCCTCCATAGAATTATCTTCATATTACCCTGTCTTTATTCTCTGTAACATTTTCATAAAACCACAGAGCAAAGGAATGGGGAGCTTATGGAACAGGCTCACAGAGCAGAAATTGTCCATTATTTTTTTAATGGCCAAGGACCACATTTAATATTTTGAGAAAGGTTGAAGGCCACAAAGTAGGATGGGGCAGGTTTTAGAAGTAGTTTGGAAGGGTTCTTTCTTTTTCGGTTGTGATATGCCTACTTTCGGACTCATATACAGTTTTCCCAGGTTTCATAGAGATACTTTTAGCAATCACAATAATGGGGCTTTGAAATATATAAAAATGGGATTCAGGGAACTATTTGTAGCCTTAAAGTAGACTTTAGAATTTATGTCTCACACTGATGATGATTTGGATGGCAATTAATCATGTGAAATTAAATCTGGAGAAGATAAAAGTCTTGTGAGAGCTAAAACTGATACACACACACACACACACACACACACACACACACGTATATGTATATACTCTATATACTCTATATACTCTATATGTATATACTATATAATGTATATCTGTCTGGTGGGGTTACACATTTAGAAGTGGAAATATTCCTGAATAAAATCTTATTACTTGATATTCTGTTGGTTAATGTGGCATGGAAAGTATTCTTTCATTTCCAATAAATATATAAAATGTGATAATTCTTACAGTACACTAATCTAATCATCACAATCCCTTACTTCCATGTAGATTCTTGGGGAAAAATAGGTCCCCGGTATTTGGAAAGTTGTCTTCTTTTTCTATGCAAATAATTTTTTATCAGATTTTTGCAAAGGCAAGAACATTTTTGGGGAAAAAATCAGTTTTGCTACCTATTTACTTTTATTTTAAAAAAATCCCAGGGAGATGAGAGGGGTACGTCAAACATAGTAAAACAATAGCAACTCTGTGAATACTAGATAGGGTGTAGCTGTATAGGAAGAAGTCTGTTGCTACACTTAGAATTGCTTTAGCTCATTTCCATTCTGATGACTTATACCATCTTTAGCAGGCAATCTACTATGGGTGTATCACAGTAACAAAGTAATAACAGTAATGAAGACAAGGTTTACATATTCAACAAAGTCTGGGTGATGCTATTAATCACTAGTAGAGAAATGACCTTAATGAAATCTGATGCCATTCAGGACAAAGTCATGCATAGGGAATCTTAATCTTGTCTACATTAACTTGATGGTCCATTAATTAATTGTTAAAACTCTACATTTCTGGACCATGCTAAGATCCAAAGGACCTTCTGCTTAATTTTTTGATAAATGGGCTGAAAGAGAAGTTCTTAATCAAGATCAAGGAATTTGCCAGCTAGGTTGACCAAAATATGTTTGGAAATTCAGCCTGATTGATTGCTCTAAATTCATAGCTTTTACTTTGGCAACTTTTTGGAAAATGGGTTTGGAACTCCAGGTTTTAAATTATCTTCTCCTTCCAATTTATACCATGGTATGCTTATAAAGGAAAAGTCCCATATAATATTCTTCACAGATTACATTAAAGAAGTTTAATAGTGTAGAAAGGAGTTTGATATAGGGGAAAAAAAAACTGCCAGTGAGGAAATTTTTTGGACATATTCTTAGTCACCAGATTAGGTCTAGAGATCCTTTGGGCTGAAGATGTTTTTAAAAAAGTCTTAAATTCTCGCTGAAATCTCTTCAGGAGATTTAAAACCTTCCTTATTTTGCTATTGTGTCTACTTTCAGCTTTCTGTTAGTCATTCATTAGTTTCATATGGTTGGCCTTGGTTAGAAGGCAAAATAAACCACAGTCTTTATTGAAATTGTGACTAGCCGTCTTCCTTCACTTCCCTCTCCTCTTCTTTCTTTACCCCCACCATCTGTTCTTCTTTCCTGGATTTAATCTGAAGGCATGGTATTCTCTCTCTCCCTCTCCCTCTCCTGCCATAGGTTCATAGAGATAAATTAGCAGAATATAACATGCTCTTATGTTTCTTCTCTTCATTGGTTCCTATAGTATTGTACTGCAAATGGCAGTTAGACTAACATATGTAGGTGATGTTGAAAAATATTCACTAATAATCTTACCTTCCATAGATATGGGATCAAAATAGCACAGGTTATGCTTTTGATGATTTCTGGTTGAGGTGGGATGGAGCTAGTACATCCATCTTCTGCTAATTCACTTCTTGCATCTTCCAATACCATTAATCATTAACCATTCTTTAGACTGGCTTCAGGGTTGGGAGTCAGCAGCATTATATTGTGTTGGTTTTGTTCCTTTCTTCAAAACTGGTTTGAGTTCATTTTGATTGGGAGTGAGAATTCCCACTCTTGGTGCCTTCTATGTGAAGTGCTACAGGACTCAATGCTTTCTCCTCTCCTTTTTAACATATTTACAAAATGACTGGCTGAGTTCATCCATGTATATTTCAGCCCCTGGTGAGCTAATTGAGGCAACTGATGTGGTTTCTCAGTGCCTGAAACCTGTGGGGGCCTGGATAGGGGACAACAGGCTTTAAGTGAACCCTGGCAAGACTGAGTGTCATTGGGTTTAAGTGCTTAAGGGCTCCTTTGAGTTATATGGGAATTGACCATCTTTGCGCTGAATTGGATTGTACTGCTACAGATCTGGTATGGTTCTTTTGTATTCATGATTCCTGCTCAAAAAACAGGTGGCTAGGAAGGTCTTTTCACAGCTTTGGGCCAGTTGTGCCCATTCCTGACCTGGAGGCTCTATATCAATCACTCAGGCCCTAATCACTCCCTAAATGGACTACTGTAATGTTGCTTTATAGGGGCTAGCATGGAAGATAGCAGTCTTCCAATTTTTGATAAACTCTCCCAAAGAAGTGGGGGTGAACCTATTCTCCAAAACTCCTGAGGCCAAGGGAAGAAGTAAAGGTTGGAAACTTATCAAAGAGAGATCCAACCTAGAACCAAGGATGAATTTTCTGACAGTGAGAACAATCAACCAATGGATCAGCTTGACTTCAGAAGTTGTGGGAGCTTCATCACTGGAAGCTTTTAAGAAGAGACTGGACTACTAGCTGTTAGAAATGGTGTAGGGTCTACTGCTAGAGCAGGGGATTGGATTAGAAGATCTCTATATCCTTTTCAATTCTATTAACTCTCTGTATTATGAAGAGTAGCTTCAGTTTAGATACCACCCATCTCCCTCAGACAGTGACTTTGGGCTCAGTTTTTTCTTGAGATAATTGTGATAAGTCAAGCAAATAAAAAGTCTTTGATATGCTTTCTTAGAAGAATTTTTGAAAAAAAAGTTCACTGATTTATTATAGATTACCTTAAATTTTGACATCTATAATTCATGCAATGATATGTCTACAATACCTGATATTAAATGTGCATGTGTATATGTGAGCATACACAAGCACTTTTTATTAAAAAAGTAAACAAGAAGATAAAAGCTAATATAAACTAATAAAAAGAAAAGAAGAGAAAGTCAAAGTCAAAGAAAAAGAAAAAAGTGCAAGAAAAGGAATAAAAATAAAGGGAAAAAAAAGAAATAAAATATGAACTGGCTTCCAATATTCCTCCTTACTTTCTATTGGTGAAATTTCTGGATCCAGAAACAGGTGCAATTCTGCCCAAGATGGTTGTAGCCTTAGGTTTCCATTAGAAACTAAAGCTTTAGCAGAATAGTCCAAGACAGCTATGGGAAAATTTCCCAATATCCTGTGGAAATTTCCATGTTTTCATTTACATTGGTCAACAGGGATGGGTCAAATAAATCTATCTTGTCTTGAGGGGTTTTAAAAGATCTATCATCTTTCCCTGCTCCCCATTTAAATATGTAATAAAATATAATCCTTGCTTGAAAAATCTCTTTCTGTCTCTCAATCTTTCTGTCTCTGTCTCTGTCTGACTCTCTGTCTCTCCCTCTGTGTCTCTCTGTCTCTGTCTCTCTGTCTCTCTCTCTCTTGTCAAACTACAATCTAAACAAATACAATTATTTTTTAAGCTTCATAGTCTAGCCCAGAGCTTTGGAAATTTATGGCGATTTCCTATCCATGTGCTAACCAAATTTAAGCCTGCTTATTCTATAAACAGCCAAGATAGACACTGCCACCTACTGAGATAGGTCTAACCATGCACTAGGCTGATTGTGCCATTGTTTGAGCAAAACAGATATTAAGATGGCATATGAGATCTAAGCCCATGAAATGTCATTAATCTCAATAGCTTCAGTTTCCTAGATTCAAAAATGAACACCATTATGGAAACCAATTAACTTTTTTCAAGTATGAATTCCGATGTGATGCTTTGAAGGAAAGGTAATTCATTAATGTATATATTCATTGTAAGTCTTCCAAAGCAAGCAGTTGTAGTGACAGACATATTGCAGCTGTCATCTACAGATACAATTACATTACATATTGAATATATTTAAAGCTTCACTGGGCAATCCTGTTAAACAGATTAATTTTCAGCAGAAATATGCATCGGTTCTTGGATTGTGTGTGTGTGTGTGTGTGTGTGTGTGTGTGTGTATATATGGATCTTTGGTTGTTCGGGTTTTCTCCTGCGTAAGATTCGAAGTATCTAGGCAACGTTTCGATGAAGTCTCATTCATCATCTTCAGGCTTCTGTCTCCGGCTCTGTGCTTCTCAGAGTGATGTGAGATTGCAGCTGCTTCTTCCTTTTAACTGCTAGTGGGGGTGTGACTTGATTGGGTGGGGGCTTGGCTGTGTTCTGATTGGGTGGGGGTGTGTTCTCATTGATAGGGGTTTTGGCTGTGTTCTGATTGGTTGGGGGGGGTTGGCCATGTTCTGATTGGCTGGAGGCATGTTCTGTTCAGGTGGGGGCTTGGTTGTGCTCAGGTTTGTCTTAGTTGCTGGGGGATTTGAGTTGGTGAGCTGTGATCTTGCTGTTTGGCTTTGAGTTCATGGTCGTGCTGCATCTTCATAGTGGGTGTCGGTTTGCTTCATGTATGGCTCGGAGGGGTTTGAAGTGGGTAGTGATGCAGCTGCAGTGCAGCTTCTGGTCCGTGGTCGTGTCTCATCTTCTGAGTGGGTGTGAGTCTGTTTTCTACATGGAAGTTGCATCACTACCCACTTCAAACCCCTCCGAGCAAACCAACACCCACTATGAAGATGTAAATAAATAATACAATTATATAGCCTTTCTGGCTCAGGTGCAGCCCCGTCTTAGGCCAGCAATATATTTTTCATGGTGGCCAACCAGATGTTTCTGCTCACATGCAGAGGATGGAGACATATCCCTCTTTTTTCTATTGTTCCTCTGCAATTAGAATTTGAAGGAAAATCTGTAGATCACTCTTCTACTTCAAACACCTACTGTCTACATACAGTATTTTGTCAAAGCCTTTTTCAGCATTCAGTGAAAGGATTACAGATTGGTCACCAATTCCTTATTTATACCAGATGTTTCCCTTTAGTTGCTTGTTTTCAAAAATTAAAAAAGTCTCCAACATTCTAGATTTTTCTTTTTTGTAAAGGGTCTCAGTTTGCCATTAGAATTTATTATTAGAAGGAGTGATACTTATTCCAACACAGAGCTGTCTTCTGTTGCTCCATCTGCATCAGTTTTTAAAATATAATTTTATTAAATGTATAAAGAAAAATAAGATAGAGAACAAAAAAGAATAAAATATTTAGTTTTAATCTAACAATGTGATATGGAAATGTTAAACAGCTATTTGCACAAGATTAAACATGCATAAATAAGCTGTTTAATGTTTGGTTCTAACTTCTAATTGATTTTAAGCACTAATTCCAAATTAAGCAGCCATTGTGAATGATGATGACGAAAGATGTACTTAGGATTTCTATGTTTTTCCTTGAAAATATTGGTCTTATAATTATGACCGTTAGTTGCTCTACAGAGGTAAGTAAAAGAAAATTGAAGTAGAAGATACAATACAAGTGATAAAACTTGCACAAGGAACTAGACAAGTCAAAACAAAGTTGGTGAATTTATACATGGGCAAGAGATAATGAATGCTTCATCATTAATGTGTGCTTTAGGCTTATCAATTGGATTACTAAGTCAAACTTTAAAGAATCTGGTTGACTTGCTTTATAAACAGTTGGAAAGCTGTATTCTTCTGAAACCTAGGACATCCATAATGCTCTATAAAGTTGTCACATTGTGAAAAAGGAGGCATTCTTTAAAAATGAAAGACACCTGTCATGATCAGCCTAGTGTTTCTGCAGCCCTGCGCAATAGCAGGCATCTGCATAAACAGCCTTTATTCTAATTATTTTTTAAAAAATGCAGCAGCTTTTGTGTCCCACTTCTTTTTTTTTAATTTGTCAATTGCTTACAAGATAATAGGTATAAGTATAAACATAGTTATGAATACATGGATACATATAAGAAAAATAAAAGAAACAATAGGACAGGGATGGTAGGCACGTTGGTATGTTTATGCACGCCCCCTACAGACCTCTTAGGAAAGGGGTGAAGTCAATAGTAGACAGTCTAAGGTTAAAGTTTTTGGGGTTTGGGGAAGAAACCACAGAGTCAGGTAGAGTATTCCAGACATTGGCTACTCTGTTGCAGAAGTCATATTTCCTGCAATCAAGTTTGGTGCGGTTAACCATGAGTTTGTATCTATTGTGTGCTCTTGTATTGTTATGGTTGAAGCTGAAGTATTCATTGACAGGTAGGACATTGCAATGTATGATTTATATACTATATTTAGATCAGACTGAAGGCTGCATAGTTCTAGGTTTTCCAGCTCTAGAATTTCAAGTCTGGTGGCATAAGGTATTCTTCAATGAGCAGAGGAGTGGAGAACTCTTCTTGTGAAATATTTCTGGACTTTCTCTATTGTGTTTATATCAGATACTTAATGTGGGTTCCAGACTGCTGAGCTGTATTCGAGTATTGGTCTAGCAAATGTTTTCTATGCTTTAGTTAGTAGTGTGATATTACCAGAGAAAAAGCTATGTAGGATTAGGTTAACATATCTTAATGCCTTTTTGGCTAGTGGGCTCTAGCACTTAGATCATTTGAGATGAGTCCTTGATAGAGTTTGGATATCAACAAGGTCTTGACTATTCAGCTTTTGTGTCCCACTTCTTTTGAGGGTGGCTGGGAACTTGTAGCTTATTTTTAGTTGACAGTGGAATCATTTGTCTACCTTGCACTCTGCAGAGAATGCTATTTTGCAGCCATCTGGTGAGGTTGTAGTTCGTTTGCTCACCTAGGGATACTGCTTGCTTAACCAAAGTGGGAAGCCACCTGTCCTGAATCATTGACTAATTGAGTCTGTCCTGCTTGCCTTTCTCTCCTCTTCAGCTGCTAACCTATGCACCAAAACCAATTCATTTGAATGTCCCAGGGTCAAGTTTGCATAAATATGCCTATAATAAAAAGTACCTATAAGGAAAAAGCTTTTCAATAAAGGAGAATATTTGTAGTTCAGGGTTGAAATGAAGGATCCTTGATGCTCTCTGAGCTTGGTTGTTTTCCTATAGAGGTTTCATTACTCAACTGAAATACCCAACTAAAATACTACAGCAACCCTGAGCAACACAAACAGATTGTCTATACATCTTTCAGCAAAATGAATATCCACACAACTTCATTAAAAAGTCCCTGATCACTCAACCCAACAAGGCATAACCAATACAAGCTGCAAAAAGGATAACATTATCATATATCAAAAGCATCTCAGAAATTATCACAATTACAATCACATGGCATCACCATGGCATACAAACCAATTAAAGCCCTCAAAAACATCCTAAATCAAGGTTCTTCAAACTTGGCAAATTCAACTGCCAGAATTCCTGAGCTAATATGACTGGAGGAGGAATTCTGGGAGTTGAAATCCACAAGTCTTAAACCTGTCAAGTTTGAAGACGCCTGTCCTAAATGAACCAAAAGACCAAGCAGCCCCCAAAGGGGGAAAAACCCAAGCATTATCTACAACATAGTGTGTAAAAGTGCAACAGCCACTGTGTGGGACAAACAGGCAGAAGACTAGAAGAATGCATCCATGAACACCAACCATCAGTCAAAAGATGTAATGAAAGCTCCTTAATTGTACAACACAAAGACAGACCTAACCATTTCAACTGGGAAACTGTGACCATCCTAGTCTAACCCAAGCCCCCAAACACAGAGAATTCCTGTATACCTGGCAAACTGACAAATTAACCATCAATAGGCCCACAGATATAAACAACATCTACATATTGTGCAAAGGGACAATTAAAAGACAAAAAGGGAACAAAAAGATGAAAACACTTCCCTACCAGCAATCAACTTCCATGTAAGCATAGATTAACATCAAGATTTACATCAGGCCAACAATCAAGGTACCTAAGATCAAGGCTTTCTCCAGTCATGGAAGATTTCTGGATGTCTTTGGACAGCTGTCTCTCTCTAGCCCATCCTACCTCTCAGCATTGCTGTTTTGCAGTGGAATAGTAAGAATTCAAGTTATGAACTCTTGACAAAAGGTGGTATATAAATTTAAGAAAGAAATGAGAAAAGAAAGAGGTGGATGTTCTCATTATGAGCATTGGATTCCCAAAAAGGGCAGCAGAAAATGATGCCAGCTCCCTTGTGTGTTCAAACACATGAAAAGTTATGTTTATGAATATTCCTCAATATGTATGAACTTTAGCCATGGGGAAGAAGCAAAATGAGTTGGATCACTCTTACTTAAATGGTTTTAGAACTATGAAGGATTTTTAACTCTTCTGTAGCATTTTAGAAGCAAGACCATGTGACTTATACTCCAAAATCAGTAACAAACTACAAATGGCAAGTATAACAGTAGGGTCTCGATTTATTGAAACAATAGTACTCTTACTTAGTCTCTAGATAGTTTTGAGAGGCAAACTACAATGGTTTTCCTGCATAGCATTAAGAAATAAATAAACCCACCAATCAATATTGAACGTGACTTTGATTTATTATTTCATTTAAGCAAGCACTAATAGATTTAAAAGCCAGCATCAATTTTCACTGGATATCTTTCTAACATGACCAAAGAAATATGCATTTTGGTGAGTGTGTATATAAAACAGTTGCATAATTATTCCTAAATATATGCTGAATTAATCAAAAGTGAGAGAAATTGGTGTCTTCAAGACAGGTATATCCCTGGGATTAATTTAGGGTGGAGAGTGAAATCAATTAAAGGCCTTTAATTGCATTGGGCTTTAATTTCCCTTCAATTATATAACATGAAAGCCTTCACAACTGAGCTTTAAATGTACCTATGTGTTGGATTTTTAAAATATATATACTATGTAAATAAAAACAGTAACTATATCAGCAACAAATGCCAGGAAGATTTCTCAGTAAAGGATTGGGAGGAAGTTTATTGTTTATTGTATTAACTGCACCCACCAAACTCACTGAAAGATGATCTCAATTCAAATGAGATTTTACCTTTACTATTGTACCTTGGAGAATACCTAGAGATTATTGGAGTAGACTTTCAAACTCAGATAAGGCCTTTTATTTCTATTTAATTTAATTTATTTATTTAACACATTTAAATAGCTGCCCATCTTGCATCAAAGTTTGGGCAGTTCCCAATGAACAATTAAAACAACATCAATAATAAAAGAGCATAATAATGAAACGAACAAAATGTTCAAAAGTTACATTTATGTAGTTACATTATCAAGCATATCTAAATTATATTAAAGTAACCAAAATATCTTTACAGTCCCCAGGGCATGTCACAACTTTTGAGCACTCCTAATGTTTGAAAATTTAAAGTTGAAAAATTTGACATGCTTATACACTGTATATATTTAAACCATGATAATAAAATATTGGATTTAGAAGGTTTGTTGATGCAGGACTATTTGTGTGGAAGTTTCTAGAGTATATTTTTTGTAGAATCTGCCATTGCTATAATTCCTTCCTTCCTTCCTTCCTTCCTTCCTTCCTTCCTTCCTTCCTTCCTTCCTTCCTTCCTTCCTTCCTTCCTTCCTTCCTTCCTTCCTTCCTTCCTTCCTTCCTTCCTGGGACAAATTGGTCCTCAGTAGAAGGCTATTAGATGAGATTTCAAAATGAGCAATAGACATGGAATATCACCAGAATTATTTTTATGGTCCAACAATGCATCAGAAAATACACTGGTGCATTGAAATCAGAAATGAAAATGTGATTCTGTTCCAGTTTATCCCCAACTCCTTCTACAATGAGCTTCCATCCATATCCTCTGGGCAATGTATAAATAAATCCATCCCTGACAAATGAAAGAGAAGATACAGAGAGGAGAGGAGAGAGAGAGAAGCACAATGCACATGATTAACTGTGGCAGATGTGCATGATTAACTCCATCAGAAATAATGGCATGCATGACTGGTTGCTATAAGCATTGCTAAAAATGCAGTGCACATTTTGCCAACACATTTACTTTCCTGTGATGATAAATGATATCCCCTCTTTGTTTACTATACATATTCCTACTAATGTGTTAACATGGATGCATTGAAAAAAATTAATTATATTTTGGCAGGCCATCAAACAGAACAGCTATAGCATCATGGTGTTCTGAATGCTCACGAGAACACAGAAAAGACAGCTGACAAAGATTTTCTCTATTTCTTTTATATCCTTAAAGTGTTTATTTGTTTAATGTGTTTTCAAAATATAACTATTTGTTCAAATTCAATTTAATCTGCTTATATCTCAAACATACATATATATTTTGAATGCAAAAAAGGGAGAAGGGTTAAAAGAAACCAGCAATTCCCAAAACTTATAGCAGAGAGATCAAGTCTGATTGACAGATGATTGAGTGGTTTGCTACACTGTAACTTTAGCTTGTTTCTGACACCATATTAGGGGGTATGAGTATGGATTTTAATTCACTGGAGGTGGGACTTTATTCCAATTTGAAGTCCTTTACAATGTCCCACATTTGATACAGTATATAGTTTGGGTATATGGCATGTTGAAAGAGAAAAGTATAGCACTGTGGACAGAAAAGAATTTCTCTGTCTCTCTCTCTCTGTCTCTCTGCCCTCTCCCTCTCCTTCCCCGCCTTCCTACTTCTCTCTTTCCCCCGCCCTCCCTTCCCCTCTCCCTCTGCTCCTCCCTCCTTCCTTCCCTCTCTTTCTATCCCTCTCGCTCTGCTCCTTCCCCTCCCCCTCCCTATAAAAAAGGTAAAGGAGCCCCTGCAGGTTGTACTCTGCTCATAGGAAGTGGTGCTCATTTCCATTGAGCTACCATTGTTCAAAGTAATTTCTGCAGTCATGTTGTCATCATGATGTCACAGGATGTTGTTACCTTCCCACTGAAGTGGTACCTGTTTTTATCTACTCACATTTGTTTGCTTTCAAACTGCTAGCTTGACAGCAGCAGGGATGAGGACAGGAACACACCCAGTTGCATGGCGCTTGGGTCTCAAACCTGGGCTGTTGGCTTTCCAGCCAATAAGCCCAGTATCTTAACCATCATGCCCCCATCTGTATATATCTGTAACATCTGTATCTGTATATCTCTATCTATCTCTGTCTCATTTATCTCATCTCTCTCTCTCATCTCTCTCTTTCTCTCTCAAACACACACACACAAACACATATCTCTCTTCTCTCTCTCTTTCTCTCCCCCCTCTCTCTTTCCTCTCTATTTTTCCTCTCTCTCACATACATCTGTCTTTTTCTCTCTCTCTTTCATCTCTCTCTCTCTCTCTCTCTCTCTCTCTCTCTCACACACACACACACACACACACACACACACACACTCATATCTATATATTTAGAACTAGAACTTCTTCATATCTGGGGTTTTTGATTAAAGCCAAGTGGGTGCTTGTATTGACTTGACAAATAACTTGACCATGATCAAGTTATTTAAATGCACTGTTGTAGCCACCATCTTGATTTTAATTTTTTAAAAGCCTTTTTTTAAAAATCATCTTTGAAATTGAGAGGGCAGAGATCTATTTTTTCTTGATTACTATTCTAGAAATGAAGTAAATTCAATTATCACTACTGGTAGAGTGGTGTTTTTTCAATCCTGGAAATTTAAAGTTGTGTGGCCTTCCACTCCAAAATTCCCCAATCATTCCACACATATTAAAGTTGTTGGGGTTGCAAAATATTGTCCTAGACTAAGACAAGATATTACAGAATAATAGAATTGTAAAAGAATTTAAAGGTCTCCTGTCCCAACCCCACTCTAGCAGGAGACCCTACACCAATTTACTTATATAATCTTCTTCTTCTTCTTTTTCTTCAGCGTTTGTCTCGCGCTCTGGCGAGGTCTGCTAATGTTCTTAAGTACTTTGGCGCAGGCCAATGGTCTCCTGCGCTCGTCGGTTCCCTCGAACGCGGTAGCATTGGACGTGTGTTTTGTAGTGGACGTTTCCACCATGTTGATGCGGCATTTAAGTACTCCAGCCGGCCTGTCGCGTGGGCCTGTCGTCGGAGGGTCTGCTCTCAGTTACGGTCAGCGTTTTACTTATATAATATATGCAATTATACAATTTATTTCCTGAGATGAAGTCCAGGCCATTTAATAGGACAATACTTAACCTATCTAATTTCTAATAGTTTAATAGGGCAAGCAACAATTGAAGAAAAAATGAGAAAGATTTTTTTTTAAAAAAAATCATCTACTAGTTGCATTCAACATTAAATCCCCCAAACTGAGCAAGAGTCCAATTATGTCAATGTTGTTTTTTGGCAACAAGATGAAAGCAGTATGCAAGAGTTTTGTTGTCAGATGTTTTCTTGACTTTACATTCTAGTTTAGAGCTCTGGGATTTCCTGTCTCTTCCATCCAAATATTGCCCAGATCTGACTTTGCTTCGCTTTTTATCTTCTGTTAAAGTGCTGAATCATTGTCTGAAATGGTAGAATTTTTTAATACAATTAGAGTCCCTATTGGGATTAAAATTCTGCCTGAAGACCTGGATCTGAGATTTAGTTCACCGGTAATTACAATCTTGAGACTGAGTCATCTTTTCAAATTAGAATGTTGAAGTGCACTTTCCATACCTTTGAATTGACTCAGTTTATAAAAGTACTTCTACATATAGAATAAAACCATCAACTTACCAATTGGTTTAGAAATCTTCATGACCTAATTGAACAATTTGGTTTGGGTATCCAAATAAAGCTGGACCATTTTTTTAAAAAAAAAGTCAAATCAGTTTTTTCTTTTCCAAATTGGTTTAGAACAGAGGTCTCCAAACTTGGCAACTTTAATACGTGTGGAGTTGCAGGAGTTTAAGTCCATAAAGTTGCCAAGTTTGGAGACCCCTGTTTTAGAACATAGAATAACAGGATTAGAAGGGAGATTGAAGGTCTTTTAGTTCAACACCCTGCCAAAGGATCCTATATAATTTTGGACAAATGGCTGTCCAACGTCTTCCTGAAAACTTCCAGTAATGATGCACCCACAACTTCTGGAGGCAAGCCATTCTATTAATTAAGTATTCTCACTGCTAGGAAATTTCCCTTAATTCTAGGTTGGATCTCTCTTTAATAACCTTCTACCTGTTACTCCTTATCTTGTCCCATGATGCTTTGGAGAATACAGTGAATTCCTCTGCTCTGTGACAGACCGTCAAATATTGGCTATCATGTCATTCCAATCCTTCTTTTTGTTGGACTAAGCATCTTAGTTCCCTCAATCATTCCTTGTATTGTTTAGCTGCCAGACCCCTTTCCATTTTTGTTACTTTTCTCTGCACTCTTTCTAGAGTTTCAACATCTTTTTTATATTGTAGTGACTAGAACTAATTGCAGTATTCAACTGTGGTCCTATTAGTGTAGTATAAAGCAGAATTATTTCACATGGCCTTAATACTATCTCTCTGTTGATACAGCCTAGGAAGGCAATGGCTTTTTTGGCACCTGCAGCTGCTAGCTTATAATTAGCATATTTTTCAGAGTATAAGATGCTCCAAAGCATAAAACACACCTAGCTTTTGGGGAGGAAAACAAGAAAAAAAATCTGCCTCTGCCTCCCAGCAATTTGCCTCCTTGCAGCAAACAGCAACAGCCTGTTTCAGCTTCTGTGCAGCCTGATTAGCACAAGCAGCTGATTGTCGATTGGATCAGCCTCCCAACGATCAGCTGTTTCAGTCTGCAGGGATTGCCATCGCCTATTGCTGCCTCCACACACCCCATTTTCAGCCTCCGCATGCCCCATTTTCAGCTTCTGCATGCCTCATTTTTGGCCCGTTTTGGGCAGCAGGGATCAGAACAAGAAGAAAATGGGGCTGCGGAGGCCAAAAACTGGGTGCATGGAGGCAAAAAATGGGATGCAGAAGCTGAAAATGGAATGTGCAGAGGTGGCAATAGGTGATGGCAATCCCTGCAGCCTGAAACAGCTGGTCATTGGGAGGCCAATCCAACCAACAATCAGCTGCTTGTGCTAATCAGGCTATGCTGAAGCTAAAATAAGCTGTTTGCTATTTGCTTCAAGGAGGCAAATTGCTGGGAGGTAGAGGCCAAAGGGTGAGGGCCAATGGGTGGGTCGGGCTTCAGCAACATTTGCTGTATAAGATATTTCCACCCACTGTTGGGGGTAGAAAAAGTGTGTTTTATACTCTGAAAAATACAGTAAGTGGTTGTTCATTAGGACACCTAGATCCCTTTCACGGTGATTACTGTTGAGCTAGGTACCTCCTATTCTATATCTGTGTATTTGGTTTTTCTTGCCTAAGCACAAGACCTTACTCTTCTTACCACTGAAATGCATTTTGTTGGTATTCAATTCTGTCCAGATTTTGTCAAGTCTGTATCTTGAATCAAGTGTTGGCTATTCCCTCCAGCTTGGTATCATCTGCAAATTTGATTTCCCCTTCTATCCTCCCATCTAAATCATGTATGGAGATTTTGAAGAGTACTGGGTCTCAGAACCTGAAGGCACCTGAATTGCCTGCTTCTCTTCATTTGGATGTAGTTCCATTGAAATACATTGAGTGTGGCTGGTCAGCCAATTACAAATCCATCTGGTGGTGATGTGTTATATCCCATGTTTTTCTATCTTAGCAATTGTGATCTACTTTGTAAACTGCCTTACTGAAGCCTAAGTAAAATGTGTCCATAGTATTTCCCTGATCCACCAATTTACTCCATTGACATATACAGCAATAAGGTTTGTCCGACATGAATTGTTTTAACAAACCTTTGTCAGCTTCTAGTAATTACTTTGCTCATTTCTACGTGCTCACAAATCTGCTGCTTGATTATCTTTTCCAGGATTTTCCTGGGTATTGATATCAATTGATTAGTCTGCAGTTTCCTGATTCCATGTTTTTCCCTTTTGCAAAATTGGAACCAATAAGTTCTTTTCCAATCCCCTGACACTTCCCCCTGCATAATTGATATTTGCGTTAATTCTCCATCTCTTCCCTAACCCATCCAATTTAACCGTCTCCCCGTACCCCCTCCTCAATACATACATATTATACTGTACATAGATGAAGTAGAGGATGAGGCAAAGACAAGTGCTGGCATGACCTTTGTTTATAAGGACAATATCCTCTAGGGATGTATAGTGTTTTGAATGCAACCTGGACATCGATAGTTCAGTGCATCTTTGCTCGATGAGAATTATATACATTGTAGTGCCTCCTTTCTGAAGGACAGAAGTTTTGCTTCCCTTTTGCCAGCTTATAAGCAAAGCTTATCACAAAGTGCTTCTGAAGCTAATTTGGAGCTTTAAACCCTCATTTGAGGAGAGAGCTTAAAAGAGCTGTTCAGAAATGAAGACTTCATTCTAGAATAGTTTAAAATCCTTTGGAGTGGAGCTATATTTTACATGCATGATTCTGTTTCAGAAATGATTGTTTTGGTTTGGCTGGAAAAGCATTTCTCAATGCAATTATGACACCTCGGGGATCATGTATACAGAAAGTATCATTCTATCTATCATCTATGAATTGAGTTCTGCATTTTTTTTTTAAAAAAAGAAAATACCAGAGTGGCTTTTCTTGGAATTGCAGTTTTAGATGCATCAACTCTTCACCTTTTATCCTATTGACCCTGAAGGGCATAAGAAGTAGAGATAGCAAATAAGGGATATTCTTTTTTTACTTCACTCTGTTCTGCTTTACCTGACTGGGATAATGATACTTTATTCTTGCCCCTTCAGTCTGTTTCCTACAGTAAGAACAGACAACATTTTATTTTCTATTTTGACCTTTTATGTGGACCAAACTTCAGAGACAATATGAATGCAATTTTCTTAATACACTTGATTTGTGTTTCAGACTGAAAATCTCTTTCAGACATTCGTAATAAGCTTGATTGTATTCATCTTTTCACTACCAGTTAAACATAGCTTCCACTGAATGAATTGGAAGATCCTAACCAGAATTATCTTAAGATTTTCCCTTCAGACTTTACTCCTTCGTCTTCTTGTTATTCTGAATTAATTTTTCACTGTACCCTTTTTAGATGCAGGATAGCTGCTGGAGATGCAGCTGTTTGCTGGAGAGTTTGCCATCTGTGACAAAAACAAATCCAGAAACATTGAAGAGGAATGGTCAAGGTTAAAAATGACAACTTCTATTCCTTTTTGTTTGGATATGAAGATAACCTACCCACCAGAGCTAGACTTTCCAAGCAGGACAATTCTGATTTCATTCACTTTTACTCATCTATACCATCTTCTTTTCCCCCCACATCCCCCTCCAACAAGATTGATAAGAGTAAGGCTACACAAAGTAAAATGCCTTCTGGTTTCTAAATGCAAAGGCAATTTAAGCCCAGCAACTAGCAATTCATTTGTAAAGTTACATTAGTAGATTACAGCTCCCTTCCCCTGACAAATCCCAAGACACATATAAAATCGTAGAAAACTATTCTATTTCATTAGAAAACACTGAAAGCAAAGAAAAAAAAATACAGATGAACACTGGGCTTTAAGAGGAAGGAGTGGTTTGAAACAATAGGTAGAAAGAAAAGAACCTTAGATGGGTTCATTTTAAATGAACCCTGAGGAAAAATATTTGTGCAATCAAGCAAGTGAATCTTAGAGCACATCCAGCATAAACACACACACACACACACACACACACACACACACACGGTATTTAGGTTTCTTCGGGTATTTCCCCACATCTTAATAGTTGTGGTTTTAAAGTTATAGTGACGTTTCGGCAGAATCTCATCTGCCATCCTAAGGCTTGTGTATTGGGTTTTTTCCTAATCGTGTGTGTCAGGCTTTGGCAGCCATTTCTGTTTAAATTTGGTGCTGGCTTCGTGCTTTATTTGAATGTTTTTTTCTTTATTTGATTGGCTGGGAGTCTAGGTCTGTGTTTATTGGTCTTCGAGTTGCTGTGTCCTTGATTAGCTGGCAACACTGTGTTTTGTGTATTGGGGTTTTATAGTGCAGCTTGGTTTCTTGTGAATGGCCGACAATTGTTTATTAGGAAGCTAGGTTTTATTTGGGTAGCTGACCTGGGTGTGTTTGGGTTGGAGGTATTGGGGGGGTGGTCTGTTTGTGTCCAAGTGTTCATTTGGATTGTGGTATAGAGATTTTTTTGTTTGTGAGTGCAGGCTTCCAGATGATTGATAGTCTGGTGGAGTCATCTCTTCTATTCATACTATTAGGTCTTTTATCAATTTCTATGATTATTCTCAGAAGTCTGTATATGATTGAATCTCTCCGGTGACATGGAAGACTTTTACTACAGAACTTGAAGTTGGCTTTGCCTTCCTTCCCATCAGTTGCTCTCACTCCTGGGAAGATTCCAAACAAAATTTCTAGCAAGCTCCTTTAACTTATTTATGGTACCTGAAGCAAAGCGGAACTGTGTTTGCACAGGGATTTGGCCAAATGTCTCTCATGAGTTTCCTTGAAAAAAGGGGGAAGTCACTAGGTTACAATCACTTATGGTATGCTGCTCTAATGGGGATTTTGGGAGCTTTCCATATTTAAGGTACCAGTTATGGTTTGGTGGTACCACCTAGAAAATAAAACCTGGATCGTTTTGGCTTAGTACGTATGCAAACAGCAGCCAATCATTTAATGAACTTCAAGCAGTGGCAAAGCTGTGATTACAAAGAGGTTCAAACTACTGCTGAAATTGAAGAAACACCACCTTGCCAACTTAACAGGGGTCACAAGGAATACCAAGGAAGTCATCTATTTTTTGCAACTCATTAAAGAAAGACTACAATTATCTTCCTCATTAATGTCCTTACTTAGGATGGCAAGGTTTCTCCCAACTATTTGTCACATTTACTGTCCTCTGTTTAAAATCAATACATAATTTGCATTTAGGGGGAGTATTCATTACATGGTGAGAGGACACCTTTTGTGAATAAAACATGGCTTCTCTTTCTAAGAGTAGGCAAAAATCAAGGATTTAGTAATGACAAAGATGCATTATCTGGCTTCTCCCATCACTTTCTTTTAGAACAAACCAGAGCTATTTATGAAGCGAGTAGCTTAGTCACAGGAAAGCTGAAAGCAGGAGAGTTTGACCTCATTGTATTAGGATGCATAATACTGGCTCTATTACTGGGGGAAATTGTTCACAGTTGTAATGTAATATTGTTCCTCCACAGAAGAGTGAATAGCCATTTTCTAGAAATAATGAGGAGACAGAATTGTGGGAGAGTCCTTGAGAAATTTGGTAAAAAGCATGTTAAAGCTTTCAGAGCCTGAAATTCCTTGCCTCTTTGAACATATCCATGTTCACAGCCCTCATATGCAGACATGTAAATTGATTATGTGCCATCAAGTCATTTTTGACTTTTAGCAACAACTTAGTATTTCTCCATAAAAATCTATTCCTAATTCTCCCAACCACTGCCAGTGTAACGGACTCCATCCACCTTGCTTCTGGTCAATATTGTCTTCTCTATCCTTCTAATTTCCCCAGCATTAGAGCTTTTCAGATAGTTATAACTTCTCATAGTGTGTCTGAACTAAGATAATTTGAGCCCTGTCATTTATGACTTTTGTGGGAGAACTCTGAATTTATTAACTCAATGACACATTGGTTTGTTTTCTTTACTGCCCATGGTATTCTCCAACATCAGGAGTTTTCTCCAAACATAAAAGTTTAAAAGTCCCACCCCCTTCCCCCCCAAAATTGGGTATTACCTGAATGTTAATTTTTTAAAATTCTGTGTATCATTGCATGCATTTAGAGTCTTTAAAGCTTTTTTACAAGTCTATCTTGTGTGATAAAACAATCCTTCATTTGTTTCCCAAATTTCTGTCATAAATTAGAAACACCTTTATACATCATAGATATTTTTTTGGCAATGTCACATGCCAATGATATACCATTTTGGAAAATTTTTCTTTTAAGTTATAATATATTATAAATTTCAGGCCTTTCAGTCACATCTTCCCTCATTGGTCCATCTTTGTATTATAACTTAAATTCTTGGTCCATTTTATCACACACTTTTTAACTTGTTCTTCCAATACCTTGTGTGATTCTGCTCTTTGTGGTTATAAAGACATTTGAATGTCTTTTTCAAACTGTTTATAGCTGCTCTGTCTGTGGTATATTTTTTGACTGCTTGATTTTTTGCTGTTGATGGTTAATCCTGAAAGGCAGAACCTATCCACTACTTCAGAACTTTTTTTTTTTTTTGTAATTTTAAAGCTGGTTGTTCTACCTGATGCCAATAATTTAGCTGTTAGTTATAGTTAGCCTTTGGTTTAGATCCATATATAGCTGGGTTGTATTTTCTTGAAAATAATTATATACAATTGTAAGCCCTTTAAAATGTTCACAGCATGTATCTGTCTTTCTCAATTTGCTTAATCTCCTATTTATTCAAGAGGCCATGTATTGGTCTACCATTTCACTATCAGAAACAATTCTAGAAAAACTACCAAATTCTTATAACCTGGTACGGAAATATAAGTAATATTTTTTAAAAAGTGTTATTGGTGGTAGGCAAAAATCTGTACTGGAAATATCATAATAAAATGGAGTCAAATATCACCATACTGAACATATCTGTTTAAACAAATTTGGAAGACAAACATAAGCATTGTATGCAAACAGGGCTCATATTTCCACTTTTGAAAGCTTACATCTGGCTAACAAATACAGAAACTTTTAGGAAATTACTTATTCCAATTTAAGCTCAGCTGACAGTCTAACTAGATCATCATGTGATTTTATTTTATTTTATTAAACAACAAAATAATCCATACTCAATCAAGAGTTTGAACTGGATCAGCTTTTACTGAATCACTGAATCAAATCTTTGTATGTCCCTACAAATAACATTCATGTTTCTATAATCTCATTCTATACATATATAATTTATACTTGCATTGTGACTGGATTAAAAAATTGCAATTCAATTAATAGCATAATTAATAATTTATAAAATAAATGGCAGTTCACAAGATAAAACACAATTTTTAAAATCTTGTTTGAGCATAGGAAAAGAACAGAAGACGAGTAGGAATGTCAATGAGGAAACAGCATGAAACACATTGATTTTTGCTAGCATATGGGAACATGAATCCTCTTGAATACTTTATACAAGTGTTCATAAAATTTCAAATTTGACTAGTTTTGCTATTATCCAAACATTGAATGCACACCTTGTCTTGTAATCCACAATTTAGTTTCCAAGAGAACATCAATTAGTGAAAAGTATTTCCTCAGGTTTTCTGTAAAACCAGTTAATTCTGTTAATATTTGCAGTAGATAGTAGATCCTGAATCCTTACCAATAGAAGCCAAAGAGAAAGCAGTCCTTATCTTCTTCCAAGAGCAACTGACAACTAAGACAGGTAGAAAAATGATCAGCTTTCTTTTTGTTCTCCTAAGTAGCTTTACAATTGATGGGATTCTTTTTTTAATTTATTTTTTTATTTTTAATTATGAGAATATAACACAATACATCCAATTTAGCCTTGTTATACATATATACATTTTATACATTCATCATTTATAATCTCCTTATTTAATATATTAATTACTAATTGATGTAATTATAACTACTAATATTTCAACCTTGTCTTCTGCTATATAACCATTGATAAAATTTATTCCATGTTTTATAATATTTAGATTCTCCTTTGTCTTTTATTTCTAAAGTTAATCTGGTTCTGCACATGCCATAATGTTTCTTATTATTACTGTTTCTGGAGGTATGATTTTATTTTTCCAGTATTGTGCATATATTATTCTAGCCGCCATCAATACATGTACAGTTAGATACATTGTTTCCTTCTTAAATTTTTCTGATATTATTCCTAGGAAAAAAAAATCTGGTTTAAATGAAATACACTTTCCCACCATTTGTTCTATCCATGTTTAAATCAGTCTCTAATATTTTTGTGGGAGATTTTAATGCCATATCAGATAAGAAATTAGATTACAAGAGTGAAAAAAAGAAAAGGATCTAGAAGAATATTGCCCAGAACATTTTTTTTCAAATGACAGAAGTGTTAAATATTCAAGACAATTGGTGGAATTCTTAATGTCATGACAAGTTTGAGTTCACATGATATTGATAAAGCAAACAACTCAATGGGGAAGCAAAGAAACAAAAAGCCAAAGTTAAACAAAGGCTCTTTGGCACAAAAAATAATAATGTATCATAGTGTAAGTGTTGATTGGCACAAAAAATAATAATGTATCATAGTGTAAGTGTTGATTGAAGTTGTCCACTGCCAGCAGTTCAATCCTGACTAGCTTAAGGTTGCCACAGTCTTCCACTCTTCTGAGGTTGGTAAAATGAGAGCCCAGATTGTTGGGAACAATAGGCTGACTGTAAACTGTTTAGAGAGTGCTTTTGAGCACTGTGAAGTGCCATTGCTATTGCTATATTTTTTTCCAGATCAAGGTTAAGACTATCTTTTTAAAATTATTTTCTTTTTTGTATTTGTTTGTGTGTATGCATGTGTATTTTTGTTTAAAACCAGAATCTTTTTGAGTGATTTCCATTCATGCAACAATTTTTAAACAACCACTAGCAACAATCCATCATATTTCTCATCTAGCAAAATTCTCATTCTGGAGGTGTTAATGTTAGTGAGCTTTACATGAAACTGCATGATTGATTAAAAATGGTAATCACATGTTACTGCTTGTAATTATGATTAATATTAGTTTACTGTCTCCGAGCAGAAGTGTTCTTCTTCTCTTTCTCCCCTTCCATTTTGTGTTACTCTTTAAGACTTTTTTTTTACAGAGTGAATGAAGGGCAAAGAACTGGATCACTGACATAAAAATTTAGAGAGGTTTTAAGTTCTAAATGAGCAATTCTATATTAATTGTAAAATGCGATTAGTGTATCTAGAGCTGTTTATTTTAAGCAGCTTAGGATGGAAGACAGTTGCTATTATTCCACTGATAAGTCTGTAGCCATTTTAACGTTGGCAATAGTTTTTTACAGAAAAGTGACAGCTAATAATTTTCTTTGTGATATCTTTTCATACTATTTTTAATTTCTTTTGGCACACTTAGATTTTCCAGTAGTGCTCAGCAACGACTTCAAAATGTAAGGAAAGAGTTTCGTTTCCTTTTTTAAAAAAATACTTTTCAAATTAAGAACATTTTACAACAGATGGAGGAATAAAATCCTTCTAACCAAAATAGGCCACTTTCTGGCGTCAAGTGTTTGCAAGAGCAAAGTTTTCACAGGGACATATTTATCTTGTTATGGTTGATGTAGCTCATTTGCACTGGACCTTTTTCAGAGAAACACAGTAGGAATCTGTTGTGGTTCGCCGGCAGCTGGTGTAGACGGCAGTGGAATTAGACAGTGTGGAAGAACGGGGACCAGTCAGGGAGTCTGGAGAGGACTCAGACTCTGCATCTGATGCAGAGATGTGGCTAGAACCATCTGGGAGTGGGGTGTTGTCTTCGGAACCTTTGGAGTCTGGTAGCAGCAAAGCAGAGGACCAGGGGAGTCTGTTCCCAGTGTGCATGTGTGCAGAGCTGCTAGAAAGTGAGAGCAGCTGAAACAAAAGGGGTGACTCAGAATTAACACTGGAAGGTGACTGCCCCTCCCATAAGGGATAAAAGTCAGGCCAAGATGATGAAACCTTTGCAGGAAGCAAAGTAGTTCGATCAGTTCAGAGTCATCGTTGAAGCTTTTTGTACTTTGGTTGGTTTTTCTTGTACTTCGGTTGGTTTCTTTTCTAGTTAATTTGATACTTCTGTTTTTGGTAGCGCTTCACAGAACTGAAAGGTTTATGCTTATCTTGGGGGACTGTTTGAGATTAATTTTGGCTGGAAATGAAAAAAATTCCTAGCATTGCAATAAAATAGGTTTTGTTTTTTAAAACAAGTTTGTGCATAAGTACAATTTATGAAGCCAAACAGTATGCATGAGGGCAGAAGTGGTATGCTGCTGGTTCACACTAGTTTTAGCGATCTGGTAGCGCTGGTCAGCAGTTGGCCCTGCCCACCCACCCCTGCCCTTTCCTGTCTCATATTTTCTTTGTTTGTAGATCAGCTGTTTTACTCACCAGCATTGAAGGTAAGGTAAGTTTTCATGCTTTAATTTCCCCTTTTTAGAATGCTTCATGTGCTCACAAAGTGCGTGCCCACAGAATGGTAGTAAAATATTTTGAATTCCACCACTGCATGAGGGGAGTAAGACAGAACTGATTAAGGGATCAATGGGACCTCAAAGACTGTAGTCCTGTGCAGTTTTAATTTTACTTAGAATAGACCAATTGAAATCAATGAGATTAACTTAAATCTCATTAATTTCACTAGTTCTTCCCTAAGTATAATTAGGTTTGGATTTAGTTCAGATCATCTGAGGAATCAAGTCATGGCCTGGGTGGAAACCTGTCAATCCAATAGGTAGACCAGACCAGGAAATCAACTAGGCTGGTTTCATAGTTGCAAATACCATCCTCACAATGATTACATTAATTCAAGTTTGCTTAGATTCCAATGGAATATTTGAGGAATTGCAGGTCAGAATCATGATGTTGGATTTGCTCTTTGGAGCTAAATAAATAAATCCAGAAAATAAATCCACACCATCTTATCCATGACAGTCTTTCCATGATTCCATTAATCTTTCTATTCTTTCAGCTACCAATGTAGCTGTCATGCCCCTGTCGGAATCTGATTCCAAGGGGGAGGCCAAGCAGCTGACAGGGAATGGGAGTGTGGCTCCATCGGCTGTGGAAGAAACTGGGGAAGGCACAGTCCGGCTGGGCAGAGCAGGGGAGAGGTAGAGCAAGGCAGAGGGAATTCAGAGGAAGATCCAGGCCCATCCCCTTTTCATCCTAGGGCATGCAGGGAGGAACGGAGGAGGGAGCAACATGAGTTGCATGGCTTATGGGGGAGGAAAGGGCCCTGATTCGCTTCATTAGCTGCAGCTGGGAACACAGTGTTTACAAAGAGAATTTGCTTGTTGGAAACAAATTGTGTATTATCTTGTTTTGTTGAGGCTTATCTGGGTTTATGGCATCTTCCCAACTGTGTGTGTTTTGTTGGCCCTTGAAGTCTGCAATCCCTTATCCTGCCCTGCCCAGTTAATTGCTGCAGTGTGGTTTGTGTGAATTTTTAATTACAGTTTATATGTACTTCATTTTCAGACTGAATTTCCTCCACTTGAAGACTTTTCTTGGGAGAGTTTTTTCTCCAGCCGAAGGTAACTGGACATTGGGGGCAAAGTTGGAGGTATTAAAGGGACTTTTCTTACTTATGTGACTGTGTTACCTTTGTGCCACGCCCCGGGTCATCACAGTACCATGAAACAGAACCGTCTCCTCCTCAATAAATGAATTGAGATGAGCTACAATAACAGACACTTTAGAAGTCTAGTTATGCTTCTTACTCATCCTTATACTCCAATGAATTAGAGAAGCATTTACTTCAGTTGCTTCCAAATCTTATTTGTTTCTCAGAGATTAAAAGTTGTTCAGTCTTTTTTTTGTGCATTTCCTGCTTATTTCCACCAAGATCAACTTCCTTATTCTTTGCAAAACCCTGGCAGGCTTCTCCTGGCCCACAGGGCCACTAAGTTCCCATTCTTAAAAATAAAATAACACATATTCTAGAAAATTCCTTGTCCTTAAAATGATGTTCTATAAAACCCTTTCTATTTGTACCTATCATAGGCTCTCTGTAGACTTATATTTTACTCTAGACCTCGACAGTTGTCTCTCCTATGCTATAACAGTTAGTGACCTAATATCTTGCTGGCTAAAAGTGTCTGGGAGAATTCTTTTTTTTTAATGTCAGAATTGATCTCTGTTAAAGCTATGGTGTAAAGCATGCCATTTCAGTGACAGGATTTTTAATACTCAATGGCTGTTGCCATGCAGTTATGTGCTCTTTTGTGTGTATTTTTCTCCAGCACTTTCGTCAGTATCATATCGATTGTAATGTGAATCTAATTTACAAGTGTATTTTATTTTATATCATAGATAAGATACATTTGGAGGAGCAAACCTTTCCAATTATCTCTTTTATCTGGTACATGCAATGCACAAAGAATGCATTCAAGCATTCTCCTGTTATACAAAGCAGAGCTGTCTGTGTTTATGAAACCCATATTTTTCAATATACGATGCCTTCTGCTTTGCCAATCTTCTTGGTTTTATCTCAGCCACCAATCCCCGAATATCCAATTTCACATAGATAAATCACACAAAGTTGTCAGAAGCTGTTGAGGGATGCAATCAGCACCAATAGACTCAAGCCTTACTTTTTGAGGCTGATAATAATTAGGAAGGAAAAGTTTGACTAATTACACCCAGTGATAATGTTTCCTGGTGACAATATGAGTTTTTAGAGGAGATAGTTACGTGCCTTGCTGGTATGGGATTTTGAAGTTTTTTGATAGTAACTTGGACAAAAGGCAGAAGCTCTAGAAAGGGGGCAGTTAAAAATAAACAAAAACTAATAACTATTATTAAAATATATTAAAGAAGAAAATATCTTCCCAACCTGCACACTATAATATAAATCATTAATTAGTTAATTAGTTTAATTAGTTATGAGTACTGCTTTTTGTGGCTAGTTAATGTATAGTTAACTAGTTAACTGCAGAGATTGCTTTGCAATACTTGTTTTGCCTCTTCTCTCTGCTTGATCCATTTTGTGCTTTGAACTAAGAAACAAAAAAAGTTCTGTTATCCTCTTTTGTCATTTGTATCAGGATTTGGAAATCTCTATTTTCAATTTGTGAACCTTTACTTATGATCAAACATTACCCTTAGCAATATTTAAAAAAAGAAATAATGTAAAATAAAAAAGAGACAACATTCAAATTATCAGCAGTTTTCTACAAATATTCTTGTAAATAATTTGAAACAGAACAAGGTTTTCATTTTTCATTTGTTTTAATTAGAATTCTTCAATACAATAAATATATAGAAATATTAAAGGAAAATGAAAAGAAAGAGAAGATAAAAAAGAAGGAAGAAAGAAGTATCCAAGATGGATCCTTGTTTACCAATTCTTGAGTGAAGGTAGCAGTAGATAGTTGTCCATAGACCCCAATGCATTGTGATCTCATGATGAAGCATTCTTTTAGCCCAACCGTCTGCCTAGGCAGGGGCAGAAGCAGCAGCGGTGGCGGGGCAGAAGCGGCGGCAGGAGCAGAAGCGGTGGCGGTGGCGGGGAAGAAGCGGCAGGGCAGCAGCGGTGGGGGCAGAAGCAGCAGCGGTGGCGGGGGCAGAAGCGGCGGCGGGGAAGAAGTGGAGGCAGGGGCAGAAGCAGCAGCAGTGGCAGGGGAAGAAGCGGCGGCGGTGGGGGCAGCGGGGCGGGGGCAGAAGCAGCAGCGGTGGTGGGGGCAGAAGTGGCGGCGGCGGCGGCGGCGGGGGCAGCGACGGTGGGAGCAGAAGCAGCAGCAGCAGCGGGGGCAGAAGCGGCGGCGGTGCCGGCAGCAGCAACAGCAGGAGATGGCGCTCTGACAGCGCCCGCCTTTTCTCTTGCTGCTTGGCCTGGCGCTCGCCTCGCGCCTGCCTCTCCTCCTCCTCCTCGCTGGCTGTGGCACGATGGTTGGGGTGGGCACTGGGCCGCATTACGAGGTGACCTGGGCCTCATGCGGCCCGTGGGCCACGGGTTGGACAAGCCTGATCTAGTTGGTCTCTTAGTTGTCCATGATATATTCAGAAGTGTTAACATTCTTTCTATCCTGGGAAGCTGGGATAATCCTGGGTGACTGTGCAAGAATCATATTTTCTTGGGGCATTTTTTTGCTCGTTGCTCTCCTAAACATCCTTTTGCATATTAAGACAGTGCAGCAGGACTTAGGCAGTGGGTGAGCTCTACATCTCCGCTAAAACC
Source organism: Pseudonaja textilis (assembly GCF_049901715.1). Taxonomy (NCBI): domain Eukaryota; kingdom Metazoa; phylum Chordata; class Lepidosauria; order Squamata; family Elapidae; genus Pseudonaja; species Pseudonaja textilis. Next base: position 13,337,047 of record NC_141994.1, on the reverse strand, counting down.
TCAGAGAGCTGATGTCAGTTCAGGCAAATAATACATTAATATATGGAGATATAATGTAACTATATATAAATCTTCCTTTATTCAATAGAAAATAATTACACATTCCTTTGTACAATAGAAAAGAAAAAGACAAAGCTAACATTTGAGGGAGAAAGAACTGGAAAGGCAACTGACAGCATGCAATGTTTTAAATTCAATTCAAAGAGTACTTTAGAGCAGGGGTGGGATTCAATTTTCTTGACAACTGGTTCTATGGATGTGGCCTAATTTGTGGGGGGGGGTGGCTTGTTGGTCATGGGACTAGCTGGGCATGGCTTGCATGTAAATATTGAATTTTTAATTTAAAAAATAACAACTTTTACCCAAAGTCAGGCAAAGCGGACAGGCAGATTGAGTTGCTTGCAGAATCACAGATTCACTCACAGATCTACCTTTCTGCAATCTGCTGCCTGAGTCTGTCACATAAAATTTGCTTGCGCAACACAGGTGAGTTGGATGGCATGCATGTGAGATAAGGAGTGACTGGGTGGGGCAGAGAGAGGTGGGTAGAGAGGGGCGGGGCCAGCCAGTGGCGTGATTTGCCAGTTCTCCAAACTGCACAGAATGGTAACAACCAGTTCTGTAGAACTGGTCCAAACTGGTAGAATCCCACCCAAGCTTTAGAGCATACAGGAATACAAAAATGGTACAATTCTGTAACTATAATTCTTAAATTCTGGAATCTACCATCTTTTCCCAGGATCAATCTGGCAGCTTTCTGCACTTGCCATGAAATCTCAGAACATGATTGCTTTAATGATTAAAGGCAAATGCTGCATTTGTGCTCTGCTTTACTCACAAGCCCGTATTTAGAACGTTTACACAATTGTACAAATTCCCCTATGTAAAATACCTGTATACTTCTTTTTCAGCTACACATTTCCTGGATTGATTTTGTTTTTCCTGTTCCAATCCCTTTTAGCTATTGCTTGTTTCTAGGCAATCAGGAAACAGTTCTGGTCTTTATGGTTATCTCCTGTTGTAAAAAGGATGCTATCTGTAATCATTGTTTTATTTTGTTGAGCAAGTAAGGGATTTTCATGAAGCTTCTTATTGGGACAAGAGGAATCACTCCAGGAATGAGGCAAAGCTTTATGGCAAGAATGCACAAAGCTTGGATTTAGTAGATTTATTTCTTCTCCTCCAAATGGACACTGATGTCTAAAGCTTTAGAGTAGTTTTGCTTTGTGGTCTTCTCCAAAAATTCTTACTCCAAATTAAAACCATTATTCTGATTTGATATACAAAGATATTAGCTTAGGAGCCTTTCCTTTCCTTTCCTTTCCTTTCCTTTCCTTTCCTTTCCTTTCCTTTCCTTTCCTTTCCTTTCCTTTCCTTTCCTTTCTTTTCCTTCCCTTCCCTTCCCTTCCCTTCCTTTCCTTTCCTTTCCTTTCCTTTCCTTTCCTTTCCTTTCCTTTCCTCCCTTCCCCTTCTTGAAGAAGCTTAATCTTTGAAGTTTTATTCCAAGATATCTCCCTCATTCCTGTCTTTCTAGAACTCCAGCTATTTTATTTTAACAGATAGTTGCTTCACACCTGGAAATAAAGAAGACAGACACTACTTGACACTAAATAAACTGTGGATACAGCTTTTATTAACTTGACAATCAAAAGTTGTTCTTTAATGGATGATTTGTCACTGTTCACTAAATGAAGTCTGGAATCAAGATACTCTGCTCCCTAAATCACAACAGCTCTAAGTTTCTGTATGGATAGATTAATCATATTTAGAAAATGTTTCTTTCTTTATTCTTCCCAAACCCTAGAATCTTTCCTAATATGTCTAAAATTGAGCCATTAATAAATCTAGTTTATGTTTCCCATACTACCCCATCAGTCCAGTCTAAATGGAGGATATTACAACTAACAGCAATTAGTGTTGGCAAATCAGTATGGAATAGATGGAGAAAACCTATCACTGTTTAGTTTAAGAAATATATTACTTGATGATGTTCAGGAAACTATTAAATACCTGGCTGTTCTCCCAGTTCTGGTGCAGTGAAGGTTAAACTCCTGCTGTATGGATTTATTTTGGTTATACTGTATGTTGTTTCTACAGCCAGTCATGATTCCCCCCCGTCCCCACACCTTTTGTATGTGTATGCTTTACATTTAGTGGTGAACCATCCAGTCATTCGTAGACATAGCAATCTACGCATTGTTAAAAAAGAAATAAATGAAGAGTAAAAGAGCTACTGGGGAAAAATTGAACTGGAAAAGCCAAATAAGCTAGAAGCTGGCCTTAAATATATCTTCAGAGGCTCCACTCTACTTTGACTGTCAGCAAACATTGAATGACAATGACTTTCCAGCATTATAAACATATTTCCCAGTCCTCTCTGGAGACAATAGATTTTGAACCAAATATCTTTTCCACGTTATGTCCCCTCCTCTCTGAATCATAAAAGCAAGCATGATGAAGATGAATTTTAATACACACCATGTTAAGAATTACATATCTAACAGTTATAATCCAATGGAAATATTTACAGTTATAACATTTGTTAACAACATTGTTTGGATCAGCATCTTTTTCAAGACACCAGAGACACTAGAACAGCAAATTAATTTTTTTAAACTAAAGGAATACCCTTTACTATTTACTATTTACTATTACTAGTTTTTATAGGTATTTGTTACCAATAAATGACTTGATATGCAGATGCTAAGAAATGAGTGGAATAAAGAATTAGAGGTTTCTATATTACCTAAACAATGACAGAGTGTCAATGAATCTCAAATTATGACTTATATGACCAAAAATAATATTTAGATTACATTAGAGCCCATTATGGTCACATAAAAAAGGATTGTCTGAACATTTGGTTGGAGGGGAATAAAGAACTTCCCCTTTAAAACACACATTTTTTTTACAATGTCCTATACTTAACAAGTTTGGAGAGAAAATAGTGGGCTATATAAATATGATTGTGTCATATTTATGATTGTGTCAAGCTAAAATTTTTCAGAGGATAATATTCTCTTGAATTATGTTCCTAGTACATGGATTTTGACAGCTGGGCAATGTAAACGGATTTTCCATGCCCTTGTTATGGCTAAAAGATATAATATTGCAGCAACAAAAAGATAAATATACGGCCACTTTGAATATAGTAGCTGATTCAATATATTTTAGTTAACATTCACATCTGCATTGACTTAATGTATAAATTTGGCTACAAAATTAGTGAAGCAAACATCAGTTGATGCAACCTGCAACATGAAGATTTGGCTGATCCTAAAATCATGAACATGAAGATTTGGCTGATCCTAAAATCAGCACAATCTTTATGACTGCTACAAGAAATTTCTGAGGATCCTGGCAATCTTTATTTTTCCTAAAAGGAGGCTGGTATTACACATTTTAAAAGTATTCTTAGAGTCTTATCTGCCCTATGCATCATTTGTCCTCACAGGAAGTGTTCTACACTTTCTGAAATACTGAATTAACTACACTAATGTTTGCTAATGCTTTTGAGAAGGAAACCACCATAGTATAATATGCATAGAAAAAAAGTTGAAATTATTAGTTCAGCTTCAGCTGCAATAATACATGGGCAAACAATAGATACAAACTCAAAGTAAACCTCTCCAAACTCAAATGCAGAAAATACAACTTCAGCAACAGAATGGTCAACGCCTGGAACTCACTACCTGACTCTGTTGTTACATCCTCAAACCCCCAAAACTTTAACCTTAAACTGTCTACCGTGGACCTCACTCTATTCCTAAGAGGTCTGTAAGGGGATGTGCATAAGCACACCAGTGTGCCTATTGTCCCTGTCCTACTGTCCATTTATTCATACTCATTTATTATATATATACTTATACGTGTTTATTCCTATATGTTTATATGTTATGTTCATACTTGTTTTCTCATACATGCTTGACAAGCAAAATAAATAAATAAACTATGATTGTAGTTCACAGAGCTTGCTTTAATTGCTGAGGAAAGCCACTCTAATAGAAATGCAATGCTTATCTAGCATTCTTAACAAGAATTCCATACATCTTATTGAAGTTCTGTCATATAATGAAAAGTCTAAACTCAATTCAGTTGCCTTGCATGTTTATTCATGAAAGTTTGTCTTATTCATTTACTTTATTATTGGTATGCATGTAGGGGAGGGAAGGGGGAATATTTGTTATATATCTGTTATAATTCTGAAATCCACCTTGTGCATAAATGTAATGCTGATTTTCTGAAGCACAGCCTTTTCATGGAAATATAAACATATCCAGCTATAAAATTAATTGGAGGATGTTTCAGTTTCTAAGGGGATTTTTTTTTTTTGCAGGAAGGAAAAAAGGTCTAGAGGCTAATGGCCACTTCATATAATGAAATTTTGCCATGAATTCTGCTTATTGATCAACCTCAATATGATCACAAGCCAGAATGGTTTTTATATGCTGATTATTCTGAACATAGAATAAAGAGAGTTCCAATTTTTCCTAATTGATAGCCACAATTTACTTTCCCAACTCCTTACAGGATTGGAGAATGCATTGTGTTAATTTAGTAATGCCACCTATTGTAAAAGGAAGGGTAGTTTCCTACTGTCTCTTATTTTAACAATTGTGGGAGTAGGTTTTGTTTACTTACATATTTTATTTGTTAAATTTAGGTACTACCCATCTCACTCACAGAGTTCAAAGTTGAAATAGAATGTGCTCCCATTTTTAATGGGATATGATAAAAATCACATCAGATCAGCCATTTTACATCCAGATCAGTGGTGGGATTCAAATTTTGTTACTACTGATTCTGTGGTTGTGGCTTGGTGGGCATGGCAGGGAAAGGATACTATAAAATCTCCAGTCAGAGGTGGTATTTGCCGGTTCTCTGAACTACTCAAAATTTCCATTACTGGTTCTCCAGAACTGGTCAGAGCCTGCTGAATACCACCTCTGATCCAGATGTTAGGGTCAAGGAAAGAGTGCTGGGATACTGCCAGCAAACTGCTATCCTTATCAGCACTGTAGCCATGAGTTCAAATGCCAACTAATGTTTCACTCCTCCCAAAAATTACATTTAAAATCATGTAATTAAAATGACATGTTGCCGACAACAATATTGGGCTTTATTTGGAAGAGTAACTGATGAGAAACTAAGACAAAAGACCAGGAAAGTATAGGAATAATATTGAATTTATTTTTCTTTTCTCATTTTTGGTATTGGATATTATATTTATATAATGGTTTTCTTTTTCTTTTTTTTTCTTTTACTTTAGGATAGAACTGGAATGATTATATGATTTGTTTTAGAATAAATTACTTAAAATATAGTTATCTCACAAAGGCATGATCGAACAAAAGTGTAGTCAAACTTCTTTTTTTTTTAAATAATGATATGATGATTTATAAGTTTGTATTGATGATAAGAGTTATTATATAAGGTAATTGTAATTGTGACTATGAAGTGAACGCACAAAACTGATGAACCAACCGACTCACTGTTTGTATATAAATATGGGGGAGCTGATGTTTTTATGTTTTGTCTGTTTGTTTGTATGTTAAAAAACAATAAAAACTTTTATAAAAAAAAAAAAAGACCAGGAAAGTATTAAGATATGTCTTGCAATAACAACTGGCTAAAGGATGGCGGGCATGTTTTGCTATGCCCACATTTCATAATTGGTTATGTTGTCCTTTGTGGCAGCCTTTTTTAAGTTGGACTGATGTTTTGTAAGAGCAACCATGAGGTCTACAAATTAAAAAAGGTGCAAGTGGTAAAATTGGGAGCATGACATCTAAAAAAATGCATCCTCTTTTAAGACCACAGAGCCAAAAATCTTAAATTTCCCACCTGTCTCAATAGAAGGGAATGAATACAGTGGAACAGAAGTACATGACAACTGAAGCTTTAGCTGACTACATGAGGGACAGACCTCATTTTTTTAAAACTTTAACTGGAATGTGTAGACTTTGGATAATATGAAAATGATACTTTTCTTTCCCCATTCTTTTACTCTCTTGTTACATGTCTAAGTGAATGAGTTTCTGCTAGACCAATTCTTGGGCTCTTTTGACTCTGCAGAACAGAGAGACTTCTAGGAACTGTTGACATTTGCTATTCTCAGATGTTTCATTCTACTGTACAGATGTTGCTTATTAAAAGTTTATGTTGTTTTGAAAGAGAGTTCTACTGTCTTCCTTCCCCAAATGTGATGAAATGAAACACAGCTTGCTGCTTAGGCAACCAGGTAAACTATAACGAAGTCCAAAGATAGGTTTCTGAGTCCCCTCCTTCCTACTGTATTTTATTATCCTTTCCCTTGATCCTAAAACACCCATATTTAGTGCTTAATTATTCAGATGCCAAATTCAGTATCGTCACTAATGTGCAGCCTTGGTTTCAGGAGGTCTCAGCAATCTTTTACTTTTTATAAAGGCTATCAGCATCCCCCATAGAATAACATCACGTCTGATATTGTACACTGTTAATAAACGGAAGTAAAGCTTAGATCAGATTGTCCACAAATGCAGCCAAGGACAGCTTAATACTTATTTTTCTCCACTTGTGCTTGCATTATAACTCCTGAATAAATATTTTCAACTTCCTTTTGTCCGGCTGTCTTTGGAGAAGCAAAAAGTACCATCTCCCTTTTCTGATGCAAAAGACCAAGAAGGAATTTTATTTTTTTTAATGCGAGAACATTTTTTTAATGTTTCTTTCCCATGCTCTTGTCTGGGTTAATGGAATTATTAGTAGTGGATTAGTGTATATCATTTATAAATGCTTGCTTCTTAACTGTCACTTAGTAATATGCAATTGTTATGCACTGAATTAAACATTATTCCATAGTTTCATTCATATGAAAATGTTAGGTCTTTTAATTAATGTGAATTAGAGCCCAATTAGATTTTCATATAATCTGTTTTTGCTGTGCAGTTTAAGTATGTTTCATTCTTTACAAAAGTAGTATTAATTATTTGGAAGGAGGAAAAGCTATGCTGGTGATCATTTTATACAAGCATTTTAAAATATTTTTCTATCATTCCATATAATCTTAATTTCTTTAAAGAAAAATATGCTGTTATCCGTTCACACATATTGACTTTTTTGACTGCTTCTTCATGGATATACTTGCTGTAAAATGTTTTTGATTCTTAATGTTACAGCAGCTTCAGTGCAGATTTACAGGTGACAGTTAAAGTGTGAATCTTTACATGGAGTAAAAAATTAAATTTCAGTCTCCAATTTAGTGTTTTTCTGCAGTTTTGATAATTTTGTCAGTTTTGGTTAGAGTGTTTTAAATGTTCTGCAATATATCTACAACTGTATAAATGGTTGAATATGGCTTTCTCATAGAAAAATGGAGTATAAATGCACAAAATAATCCTGTACATGTTTATACAGAACCATACATACATACATACATACATACATACATACATACATACCAAGGGTGGGTTTCTACCGGTTCTGTCCACCTCTGTAGAACCGGTTCTATGTCTGCTGATGTTTTTGCCCACCCACGTACCTGGGCTCTTACCTGATCTTTATTTCCTGATTTTTCAACTTCAGCTGCCAAACGAGGCACAGCTGCAGTTTAAAAAGCAGGAAAAGAAGGCTGTTTCAAAGGCTGCTTCTCTGCACACAGCTTGCTGATGAGGATTTACAGGCGTGCGGCTCGCAGCGTGCAAGGAAGCACATCATAAATCACCCAACCTTGTAAATCCCGAACCAGTAGTTAACCCTGTCGTATCCCACCCCTGATACATAGGTTCCCCCCCTGCACATATATGCTAGTCATTCCTGATTCTCAGGGGTGGTGCTCATCTCCATTTCTAAGCCAAAGAACCAGCACTGTCCAAAGATGTCTCCATGGTCATGTGGCTGGCATGACTTAAGGCACACAGAATGCTGTTACCTTCCTACCAAAGTGGTCCCTATTTTTCTACTTGCATTTTTACATGCTTTCGAACTGCTAAGTTCGAAGAAGCTGGGACAAGTAACGGGAACTCACTCCATTATGCTGTGCTAGGGATTCAAACTGCCGACCTTTCTGATAGCCAAGCTCAGCATCTCAGCCACTGAGCCATCACATCCCATACATACATCATACATATATACATACATATTTCTAGAAGTCGCATTAAACTCAGGAGAGAATGGATATGTACAGGAAAGAGGTTTATATGAGACAGTATAATTCCTTTCAAAGGTCTTTTTTTTTTGACTTTCTGTCTTCAATCAATGAAAGATTGACCATAGCTGAAAGATGAGTTCCATTGTGACCATTTATTAAAGGCTTCAGGTCGTCTAAGAGACTTCATTCTTCTTGTCAATACTTTATTTTGCACACTGTAATTATAGAGGGAAAAAAGACATCTTACAGTGTGATCCAGCTATGATATGACTGGTAAAACTAGAAAAGGAAATGTGCCAGTAGACCTGAGTATATAAACTCTTCTTAAGGGTATCATTTTCTCAGCTGAGTTTTCCAAATACTATGACTCATATTTATAACAGTTCCAGTGTCTGGGGTCATGTGATAATCTTTTGCGACTTTCTGACAAGCAAAGTCAACAAGGAAGGCAGATTGACTTAACAAACATGTTACTAACTTAACAACAGCAGTGATCCACTTAACAACTGTGGCAAGAAAGGTTATAAAATGGGGCAAAACTCACTTAACAAATGTCTCACTTAGCAACAGAAATGTAAGGCTCAGTTGTGGTTATAAATCAAGGACTACCCATAATATGAGCCTGCCCATTTTTGCTGTGAGTGAAAATTCTGGATTGATTCATCGATTGTTTTCTTGGCTCTCCACAGTATTCTCAATGGCATCAATACCCTTCTTATCCTGCTTCTTCAAAGTCCAATTTTCACTTCTATAGAGTACTAATGCTATTTGCATGCAATTTTAAACATTTCTTTTTTCTATGTGCTTTTTATATTGTTTATGGGTAAGACAAAGAGAATATTTGCATTTCTTCAAAATCCAGCTATAACAAAATACCCCCAGTGTAACATAGAATTAATTGTAAAATCCTAATAAATAAAGCAAATGCATTCATCTGCCCCTACTCTCTCCCCTCTCATGATTCTTGGTTCTAGTGGATGTGGAAGAAAAGTTGTATAGCCTTTGATAGAGCTGGCCTTTGATAGCTGACTGGATAAGTGATAGGATTGATTTAGAGCCCTTGTGGGAAAATACAATATATATATATATTTACAATCATGTTGAATTAATATACTGGAGGATGGAAGAACCTGGAAAGCTGGGGAAAAACTGGAGAAGAACAAGTCAGGTCATAGAATTGTCCTCCTACAAAGAGGAAAAGTGTTTGGGATTATCTAGACTTTCAAATACTCCATAGAATATATTACTTCACTGAGGAAACTACTGCTTTTTAAATGTGTTTGGATTGAATCATGTAGATCAGGGGTGTCAAACTCAATTTCATTGAGGGCCACATCAGGGTTGTGTTTGACCTTGGGATGCCAAGATAGGAGTAGCCAAGGTGGGCACGGCCATCACTCATGTCGGTGCCTGTGATAGCCTGAGCATTCTGCCAGTGAAAATGGGCTCCCGGGTTCCATTTTCTGCTGCAACGGCCTCCTGCAGCCCTCTGCTAGTGAAAACAGAGCTCAGGGGGCCACATGAGGCCTTCCCAAGCTCCATTTTCACTGGCAGAGGCACCGTGGGCTGGTCCTTTGCTGTTTCCAGGGTGGTCCAGCAGGCCAGATCTAAGCACCCCATAGGCTGGATTCAGCCCATGGGCCTTGAGTTTGACACTCCTGATGTAGATGGAATAATAACATTCTACCATTCTACTGTAGCCTAAATTTTCTGGAAGTATCCACAATAAAGAATAAAGAAAAGCAGCGTTTGTGGCATTTCAAACATTCTTTACTACATAAACTTTTGTGAATCACAATCAGTGGTGGGATTCTACAGGTTTTCACCTATTCTCTAGAACCGGTTGTTAACATTCTAAGCTGTTGGGAGAACCGGTTGTTAGAAGAAATTACTGGCCTAATCCTGTAAGGAAGGCAGGAAGGAAACATTCTGGTGTTGCTTACAGAAACTGCCTCTCTGTTAACCCTTATTACATTCTTGGCAGGACTAGACTTCCTGTCTCTGGAACTTCTCTGGAGATTTTTTCCCCCCTCCTTTTCTGGTACTTTGCTTGTGTGGAGTGACCATTCAAAGTTACAATTACAATTCACACTTACGACTATTGTAGCATCCCCACAGTCACAAGAGGCCAGGCGAGGAGATCCATGCCTTGATGTGAATGATGTTGAGTTGGCCACGCCCAGACACATTACCACCAAGCCACGCCCACCAACTAAGCCATGCCCACAGAACCAGTTGTTAAAAAAATTGAATCCCACCCCTCATCACAATCAATATCATTCTGAAGACTGAAATAGCTATCAGTGATTTGTTCTATGTAACTAATTTAACAAGCCAACAAGAGTGGAAAGAGAGGTTGGTAAACAGGAGAAGACCAGAAGAAAATTTTTTTTTATGCATATGGGCACATCTTTACAAATATCTCAGATACTGAAAGGAGGCACTTACAAAGGGAACTGCAAAGATCAAAATAGTTTATTCTAACATGTATTTCTATAACAGAACCAACCTGGCAACTCTGATCTCTGGAGAACTACTCCTTACTTTTTCATACCATATTTTGATCTGTGCTGAGCACTGAACAAAATAAGGCTTTAAAAAATGAACCAAAACTGATGCATGCCAAAAAAAAAAAAAAAAATCATGTTGCAATTCAGATAGTGGTATTTTTAAAGTAACATTTTCTCCACCAATTCAAAGTCAGGCTAGACTTTTTGGGTGTTCAGATAATTTTTTTTCCATTACAGATGTTGCAGAATTAGTAGGGGTTTGAAACAATTATAATGGAAGTTGCATTCATTAATAGCTTGACTATTGAATCCCTATATTGATCAAGATGTATTAGCAATCTTTTTTAATACCTAAGGTGAAGATAAGCTTACATGAACAGTTTTGATGGTAGAAAGCATCCGATTCCTATATCTATTACAATTATCTCCCACTCATTTCCACATCCGTTACAAGACCGGACATTATATTTCCATTTAGAATTTAATTAGTATTTTCATGTGTTAAAAGCATTTCATTTGCATTATCATGTTATAATTCTAACCATAAGAAATGTTATTACATTTGCTATTACTGTCAAGCTCTGTGAAGCTGACAAATGGAGGAAACAGGAATCCCTTGGATTTCTGGAAATATCTTTGTTGCAAATAGGATAACATCCATAATCTTTGGAAATCTGCCAAAAGTCATAGCCAGATGTGCTTCTACCTAGGATAATTAAGGAGAAGTTCCGGTAAGCTTCCACTTCCTCTGGTTCAGGTGTCTCTTTTAAAATGGATCTCCTTCCTTTACTGTGTTCCCAGGGCACTGCAGACGTTCCACTAGAAATGTTGGGGAAGGGAGACTAATGGATAAGCAATTAGAAAAAAACTTAAGCAATTTTGTTTTTATGTATAACAATTACAGCAAGACTACTCTAGGCTCAAAAGTAGAAAGATTCGATACCACCCATAATGGAAACATGGTTGATAAAAATGATGGTGAATTTGTGGAATTGCTAAATTAACCTCTTTGATTAGAGAAGAAAACCAATACATTTATGATGACTATGAATCCCATATACAGTGGAACCTTGGGTCACAAACATTTCTGACCACACCCAAATTGGGTGCCGACCCAAAAATCCACAAAATGTTTGACTCTGGTTGTGAACAAATCCTCAGGTGGCGATCAAACACAGCCACAGCGATTTCCCCTTCTGCACCATTTTTTTTCCCTACGTGCATGTGCAGTCAGTCTTGCTCCGGTCGCAACCAAATCTGGTTGTGACCGAAGTCCTGGAACGGATTATAATCGTGACCCAAGGTTCTACTGTAATGTTTTCCATAAAACAAAACAAAAATGCAATTATGACATAGTTTGATTATTGGGGGAAAAAAATGAGATAGAAGAGTGAGCTTTCTTTTGTAATCATAGAATAAGGGATAATTTCATAATTGTACAACATTTTCTGCAAAGGAAACAGGAAAACTTCGTTTTTATTCTTTCTTACTGCACTTTTTCTTTTTTTTTCATCACCACTTTTGCTTTTTACTTCTTTGTGAAACTTTTAATAAACACTTTTTTTAAAAAAAGAAGAATGCTAAATGTAGGATTGATAGGAGCATCTGAAAGAAAGCGGGTCAAACAAGGGTGACCAGAACCATATTACTGAAACCCTACTCCTTTGGAGGGGCATCAGATGATCACACAAAGAAGTTGGATGTCAGCATTGCCATTACAGTTGCCTTTCTTACATTTTTCTGTTTTCCCCTGGAAGGCTAAACAAGTATTTTAAAATAAAATACTTTTATATTATGTATAAAATACTTTTTTACATAAAAAGAAAGGTGAACACAAGTATCTTTCCTACCCGGTGCTTTAGCAATTATTATGTACCAATTATTCAATTTCATATTATTCATATAGGCATAGCAAAACTGTACAAAAATAGATGAACTCATATTATAGTACTGGGATATTCTATCATTAGCCTTTACATATTATTTTCAAATTATAGAACCTCTGTTCTAGAATTGTGTATTTTCCTAAGTATTATGTATTATCCATCTCTACCTCCTCCCCTCTCATCTCTATCTCTATTCCATATTCACTATCTAACAAAAGAGTGAAAAGAAGCAGCTGTAAATATTTAAAAACTAATTAGCTGCTGACAATAAAATTCAGTTTAAAAGACTTGGCTTAGAGTTTGAATCTATGAAAGATTCACTAACTGAAAACAAATTTATCTTGATTGATCAGGAAGATACTTATATTATAGCCTGAAATTAAACTTCCAGCATGAAATTGCACAACCAGTTGAGCTAATTCTATTTTATTGTAAGGCCACCATCAAGATAAGCAAGATAAGGTAATTAAATCCCACAGAGCAAGATACGGAGTTCCAGAAATGAAGTAATGAGGCAATAAATCAAACCAGTTGGAAGGATGCCAGGAACTCAGATAACTGCAGCCAAACACAAGATAAACTCAATGTTTGTTCCTGACAAACGTCCCTCCCAATTGGTTCTCCTTTAAACTCCCTTCCCAGTTGTGCCTTGTGAAGGAAATCAGAGCCCTTTCCTCCCTCATAAGACATACAACCCACATTGCTCTCTTCTCTGTTCTTCCTTGCGTGCCCTAAGATGAAGAGGGGGTGGGCCTTGGTCTTCTGAATCCCCCTCTCCCTTGTTCGATCCCTTTCCTGCTCTGCCCAGCCTGATTTTACCCTTCCCCAGTTTCTTCCACAGCCAACGGAGCCTCTCTCCTGCTCCCTGATGGCTGTTCATCTTCCTCCTCGGATTCAGACTCCAACGGGCATGACAGTAAAAGTATATGCAAAAGACCTTTGGAGATGAGGTATATAGATGATGATAGGGAACAAATCAGATAAGAGAGGGTGTGTTCCATAGCTAGATAATAGCAGAGCAAGAAGCTCACATGGGAGCTTCCCTAGCTTATTGGGTAATAAAGGAAACAGTGGGATATTTGTTCTTTGCAATATTCTTGCAATATTCTTTAATGTAGAATTAGCTCATCTGGTGGTGTTTCCTGTTTAGTCTGCTCAGGAAAGCTGACGTGAGTAGACAGGAAGATAGCTTGGTGATTTTGCCGCAGTTCCTGTGTTCCAGTTCTAGGAAGAAGACAAGAGTAAAGTACTTCTGTGATGAGTGTAACACAAAACATAAATAAATGTCATTTAATGCCTCCAACTTGGCCCCATTGTTCAATAATTCTCAGTTGGAGATAAAAATTATTCAAAAATAGTCTTCAAAAGAAAGCAATACAGTCCAAACTGTAGAGGTGAAATAAAAAAACCAAAACAAACTACAATGAAGGAATTTCCACAACGGACCAGGATAAATAATTACCAACTTCAAGGAGATAACAAGACATAGTCTGTTGGAAGGATGCCAACCAAGATAACTTAAGCCCAAAATAAAACATGCTTTGCTTCTGGCAATGCTGTGTTTTAACCGTCTCTCTTATATACTATTCTCCCCAGCTGCAACCAATGAGGGGACCATGGCCGCTTCCTCTCTCATAAGCTAAGTTGTTTCCTCCTCCATTCCTCCCTGTGTGTCCTATGATGAAGAGGGGATGGACCAGGTTCTTCCTCTGACTGCCCAGCTGGCCTCTGCCCTATAGTATGTGGACGCAGATAATAAAGTCGAAAAAAGGTGACTTGTGTTTTTTTTTAAAGAACTATAGATACATTGAGGCTGGGGGTAACAACGAGTGCTGGGAGGGGAGGGTCTGGGCAAAACGCCCCTTGACATGAGTGATGTCGGGTTGGCCATGCCTATCCAGTCATATGACTACCAAGCCACGCCCACCAAATGAGACACACCCACAGAACGGGTAGTAAAACAATTTGAATTCCATCACTGATTCTGTTCTTCATTTGGTCTTTCTTGTAGGCCAGTTTGGTCTCTCTGGTAGTCAGCTAGCCTTCCTGGCATATTAATTTCAGTGCATTTTCTTCATTGTCCTTCAGGTATTCTTCCAAAGCCTTTTTTTCTTCTTCAACTATCTAATGTACTTGCAACATTCCACACCCACCTATTTGCCTTGGTAGGTAGAGTCTGTCAATGTTGCTGCGAGGATGATGATGATAATGATGATGATGATGATCATCATCATCATCATCATGAGATCATCATCATCATCTTCATCATCTTCATCATTATTTCCCTCAAATGCATAAAGCTCCTGATCATTTCTTCCTTAAATATCTTTTTAAGATATTCCTTTAATATCAAATATAGATCTTAAATAAAGATATTCCTTAAATATCTTCCTTAAATATCTTTTTTTTTTCATTTTCCTTTAAAGATGAGATTCCAATCCTATCTCATCCATTACATTAGAACTAGACTTCTGATCAGGGTTTATATAATTAAGCAAAACCAAGTACACTTCATTCATTAATATATCTTGACCACATTACAGTTCCTGGATCTGTGAAAATAACAAAAATCCTTGCATATCCTCTCCGGTTAATGTATATTCCTAGCTTTTAGGGCAAAAAATGATGCTACAAAAGTAATATGTTTCCAGCATTTACAAATGATTTCATGGGCTGGAACTCTTAGCTGGCCCAAAGCAAGATAATGAATCAAGCTGCAGGAGAACATTGCATTTTATTTACTCAGCCCAGCATGGGATTCTTCTGATTACATACCTTTCAGGTGGGGAAATTATTCTCAGTCACAAATACCTGCACATTGATCGTGCACAACTCATTTCTTTTCCAATGTACACATCAGTGTAACCTTTGCTACCACGTATGGATCATGCTGCCATTACCAGCTACATTATAGCAAACATTGCACAGTCTTTCTTTCAGCTTACCTGAATGTATTCTGTATCTTGGTAAGAAAAAGCAAGGATAAGATGCTAAGTGACAGTTGGTTCTTATTCTTCAGAAAACAAAAACACCAAATCTGTCAACTTATAAATATGTATCAGTTTCTCCAGCGCTCAGAAGTGATGCTATGATCAAAAACGCCTTCCCTGTGTGAACTTATTGCTGCATGTGTTAGTACACAAAATGTTTATCTGCATGGATTATCATCTCCTATTAAAGCTAATGAAGGGTTGTGTACATCACTCTAGGCATCTTCTTAATGAAGCATTTGTGCTTTACTGTAGTGCATGGCATCAAAAAGCAAACTTAGTCTGGCATAATTTCCTTACAAAGAAAAAAAAACTTTCCAAATAGACAGTGGTTTTTAATGAGCTGTGTAAAACATGAGGTAATCTGAAGTTCCCCTCTGGCAAGCGCTAGTCTGGAGCTCAATAAATATCAGCACAAGATATAAAAGCATCAACTCTGGCATGTTACCTTCCTTGTAGCTTTATTTATTTATTTGTTATTGACAGGTAAAGTGGCTGTCATTTTCTCTGGTGCTCATTATACCAACTGAGAAGAACAATACACCAGCATTCAACTTGGCATCGGTAGGCTAAAATCATGCCCTACATTATGCTATTATGCCACTGAAGCCCATCCTAGCGTACTTTGTGGCATAATTTAATTTTAAAAAATTGGAAGTGCCTGTAAGTTGAGGAACTAGAGGTCAAATTTACAAAAAAGCAGCCAGGTAATCACCTGTTTTTTGAGAAAACCAATTATATCTGAAACCCAAAGAAAACATCTTGAAAACTCAAAAAACTTCACATGTTATAAGGTTTAATAAAGATCTTGCCCAGCTGTGTACTTCAATTATCTATACCAAATATAATCAGAAAGTGTGGAAATGCATCATTTTTAGTAACAGAATAAAAATCAAGCCTTCAATTCATACATACAAACTGAGATATGAGCCACAAGCCTCATGAAATTAATAAACTATTCTAAGGTTGGACAAATGGAAGGAAATGATGAAAGCAACCTTGCCTTCAATGTCATTTAGTCTATGTTCACCATGAAATAATTAGCTGTTGAGGAAGCAGATCAATCAAGCAAATGCTGATTCAAATAATTGATTCAATTGTATTTTCGAGAGTTGAGTTAATGTGTTAAAACATGTGTTGTGTTGATAGAATATTTAGTTTTGACTTGATCTCTTTCCAGCTATCTACAAAGAATGGGTTCTGTGTCTTGCCGTTCCTAGATCAATCACTCCCAGATTACCTGTGTATCTTGGACCATTCAAAGATTCCTTCCTGCCTTCAACTGTCCTTTCAATTCTGGTTCCAATAACCAGCCACTCTGGAGAGGAATAATTATTCCAATGTTCTGTAGTCTTGTTCATATTGAAGACCAAAAGGCAGCTTCACCTTTAACTCAAGAAAATAACATGTTCATTAAGGTTAAGGGTTCATTTGCTAGGACCTTTAGCTGAATTGCAAAGTAGTTCAGAAACATTGCTGAATTTTGATAAGGAGAGCATTGCTAAAAATATATATATAACTACAGCGAGGTAAAAATCCTAACAGACCATGACTATTTAGCAGCCTGGTTTAAAGTAGTCAAGAGATATAATTCTGCTCACTTGTCACAGTTACATAGTCAACAATTGTACAAGATATTTGTGTATGTATAAAACAAATCCAACGCTAAAATACGGTTATGGAGACAAGTTTCAGAAACATACTATTTCTTCCAGTGGACTCACTAAAAGTTATAGAAATGTCATCATATCCAATAACTAAGAATAACCATAATGTTAAACCCAGGAGGTTTAAATCATTGCCAAATACTCTGTAATATGAATCTCATATACCTTAATACATACTTCACATAGGAAAATGAGTGGCATATAAATCTGATCAAATAAATAAAAAATAGTGATCCTATGAGTTAGGGAAAAAGCTAAGAAAGACAGAAACGAGATAAGGAAAGATGGCATTGTATTCCTAACCAAAACGTTCTCTCATCTTGCCATTAAGCCACTAGAGGACTCTGTGTGAGCCAACAGATTGTACTAGTGTGGTATGAGAATGGCAGCAGATGTAAATGATGATAAAACAAGATGGTTTGGCAGAAGCACTACCACTGATTATGCATGAATTAAAGGGTTGACATGTTCGATCAAAGAGAAAGCATGAGCAAAGGCAATTCATGTGAGCCGAGGTGGACAGCAGTTGCTGCCACCATGAATTTTGGAAGGCCAAAATGCAACGGCTGGCAGCAGAGTTTGTTTTCACTCTGGAGAGTTTCACACTGATTTAATTTTACAAGAAGAGCTTAAATGAGTTGGACCCAAACAAAGACTAGAGAGAGAAAAAAGAAGGAATACTGATAATAATAAAAACAATGGAGCTTCAGGATTGTAGTCGCACTAAATTGGTACAAAAGCACTCAGAGGCAAAATTGCTCAACCACATTGACTAGAAATCTCAGTCATTTCAACCAAGTTGAAGTTGGCATACTGCTGGGAGAACGTGAATACTGATATCTTCCTCAGAACTCAACAGGGGGATATACAATATCTATATTTAACAATAATAGATCAAACATAAAATACATTCAAAAGAAAAAAAAACTCTATAGATTGGTTTGGATCTTTTAGAAAGAATTGTTTCCAGTTACACTTGAAACCTGGACACTGTGAGTTTTAGTCCTCTAGCACAAAGCCAACTACAGATGACCTTGGGCCGGTCTTTCTCTCTCAGCTCCAGGAAGGCACCAATGGCAAACCACTTCCAAAATTTTGCCAAGAAAGCTGAATTGAGGGCACACAGAGACAGAAATTATGTCATATGTTTTGTGCAGGATTTTAAATCAGATACATTTGAATTTAGAATTTGAATTCTTTTATTGGCCAAATGTGATGGGACATACAGGGAATTTGTCTTGGTGCAAATGCTTTCAGTATACATAAAAGAAATGATACAATTGTCAAGAGTCATAAGGCACAACACTTAATAATAGTTATAGGGTACAATAAGCCATCAAATCATACTAGGAAACAGTCTATATAAATGGTAAGGATACAAGCGACAACGTTACAGTCATACAGTCATAAGTGGGAGGGGATGAGTGATAAGGAGTAATGAGAAGATTAATAGTAATAGTAGTGCAGACTTTGTAAATAGTTGGACAGTGTTGAAGGAATTATTTGTTTAGCAGAGTGATGGCATTCGGGAAAAACTGTTCTTGTGTCTAGTTGTTCTGGTGTGCAGTGCTCAAAAGCGTCGTTTTGAAGGAAGAAGTTGAAACCGTTTATGTCTGGGATGTGGGGTCTGTAAATACTTTCACAGCCCTCTTTTTGACTCGTGTAGTATACAGGTACTCGATGGAAGGGAGTTTGGTAGTAATTGTTTTTTCTGCAGTCCTAATTGTCCTCTGAAGTCTGTGGCTGTCCTGTTGGGTTGCAAAACCAAACCAGACAGTTATAGAGGTACAGATGGCAGACTGAATAGTTCCTTTGTAGAACTGTATCAGCAGCTCCTTGGGCAGTTTCAGCTTTCTGAGCTGGTGCAGAAAGAACATTCTTTGTTGTGCTTTTTTATGATGTTTTTGATGTTAGGTATCCATTTTAGGTCATGTGATATAATAGAACCAAGAAATCTGAAGGTCTCTACTGTTGATACTGTGTTATCTAGTATTGTAAGAGGTGATAGTATGGGAGGATTTCTTCTACATATGGCATCCTATTCTTATTTTAGTCCACCCCAATTTTCTGTGAAGTAAATTGGACTGAAAGAGACTGGCCCAAAACTACTCCATCAATCTCTTTGGCATTACATGGATTATCTGGATTTCTCTGGTATTATTCTGGCAGCTTATCTACAGTAGCATTATGGTACCCCAAACAGTTTGTAACTGTAATGGAATACGGGAAAGAGTTTGGGAGACTGGGAGAAGATATCTTATTGTGGAACTATCAGATAACAGACAGCATAGCCCGCAACTGGGTAGTGGGCAGGAAAGAACACAGAAGGGTCCTTCCCTACATCTTCAGCCTGTAAAACAGGTGGCAGGACAATTGCACTTGTTGACTGACTTCCCAGATTAATATTAGCCTTATTTTTTTATTTATTTACCAAATGGTGATATTGCATTAGCAGGAAACTACTACATTAATACAGAATAGTAGTTTGGCTGCCTTAGACTGGTAGCATTCTTTCGAAGATGCATCACAGGGGATGAACTAGCTCTGCACCAGAAAGAAAAAAGAGCAACTTTCCCACAGCATCATGCAGGACCTTCTCTCTCCACTGAAGTGGCTCTCAAATGGGCATCACATCCAGGAAGGACCAGACTCAGCAAGGATCTGACTGTCTACATCAGTGGCTCCCAAAGGGGTGGTGGGATGCCTTGGGGGGGGGCGCTAAGAGGCAAGCAGGCTGGCAGGGGGGCGCTAAGAGGTGGCAGGGGGGCGCTGGAGGTGGCCCCCTCTCAGGGCGCAATTCAGGGGTGGGATTTTGCAGGTAGCTTGGCCAAACTCCTCGCCTTGGGAGTCAAAGCACTGAAGTGTGAGCGACGTGGGAAACTTTGGCCGGGGTCTCAAGAGGAGAGTGACTCTGGCTGCTTTTTCCGCTGACAGGTGGCCAAGATATCTGCAAACTGTCAAGCGCTCCTCAAGAGAGATGATTTCGCAGATAGCTGGCCGAACTCCTGTGCAAAGGGGAGCACAACGTTGTTGCACCTCACTAACATGGGGGGTGGGGGGCACTGAGGATGAGTTTGTAGCACCAAAGGAGTGGTGGACTGAAAAAGTTTGGGAACCACTGGTCTACATGAAGTGCCAATTCATCTTCCCACTGAAATGGTACTTATTTAACTACTTGCATGAAACATGCTTTCGAATTGCTTGATGGGCAGAAGCCAAGACAGGTGATGGGAGTTCACTCCACCATATGGTGCTAGGACTCAAACTGCTGGAGCAAAGACGATCTTCGGCGTCATTAAGCCACTGTGCCACTGGCCCTCTTATCAGTTTTACTAAATAGACCGGATAGGAAACATGGCCAAATAAGTTAATTCTACTTTATAATGGTACATTAAGACAATCTTACAAGTCAAATAACTTTTGTCAGGGTGAAACTTATTTAAATCAAATTACCCGAACAGAGTTTTTGCACAGCCATAAACAAGGAGATGGAGTTTCTGCATGCTTAGATTAAATGGGGATAATATTTGTGAAGTTGTTGCTATTTTGACATTTATATATTTATCAAAGCAGAACACCTGCTTGGAGAGGATCGAGCTGAAGTTCAGCGCTTTTATCTTAAAAGCATATAATTAATTCTACAGCAAGATTTTAAAGATAATACCTCATTGTTATATTTTGCATGAGTTCTAAATGAACAGAAGCAATACCAAAGGCTAGTACAAAAGCAGATTAGAGAGAGAGAATGTGTTCTGCTTTATCCCAATGTGCTTCCGACACTTACAACTTTACAATCTGTAGCTATCTAACACAATGGCAAGGCATCTGACTATAATTGAAAAACTTCTCCATGGATGTCAAAACAGAAATAAATGGCTTGGGGATCATTTAAAGGGATCATTTTATAAAAGGTATTCTGAAACATCAGATGTGTATTACAAAAAAAACCATGAATCCAATAGAAAAAGTTAAAATTATTTGCATAATAGGCAAAGTTATTTTGGTAGATTCTACAAAGAAGGCAGATCTCTTTGTCCTTACTAAACCAAACTTACTCCAATGGCACCTCTGCTATAATACAACTGGTGTCTGCTCTATCACATTTCCGTCAAGGATGGTTTGGTTTCCTGGGAGTTGAAGCGTAATGTCTTTCAGTTGTTTTATGGATGATAAATTCCTACACATTCAGGTGTGTCATTTTAAATGTTTTTGCAAATATTGGGGAAAGTATGCTTGTTTCCCATTTGATAAATTCCTTTCTGTATCTGCTCAGTCAGTGGCACACACATTACTGTAGTGGTCTTTCTAAAGGAACAGACAATATTTATTTGTGACAATTCTTAGCAAATATCCAAGTAAAGCAAACACCATTGTATCAACTTTTATCCTTGTTCCCTATAAGATGACAAAAATTGTTCATGGCGTAATGGCTATTAGGAAACAAAAGGTTTCTTAAGTGATATAAAAGTAAATATATACAGTTAGATTTAACTTGACTTTTTATTCTCCCATTTCAGTGAATGTTAAGCATTCTTCTACACCTTTGATTTTGGCCTATATTTAAAAAAACAACACCAAATCTATATGTTACCATTAGTTTATTAAAATTATACTCTAGATTACTTAATCAGACTATTTCATTTGTTTCATTTTTTGTTGTCTCATGTATGCTATCACAGTAATTTCATAATGATGTTAGATACAACTTTTAGAGTTACACTTCAGTATTAAAATGGTATAATTTGTTGCTATTTATTATTCTGTATCTTAACTTCTTATTCCTCAGCTAGCTATTATGGTAGCAATTAATTTCTTATATAGTGAATATATGAAAAGATAATAATAGAGATGATCAGCTAATTTTAGATTATTTTTGTTTTATTTATGCTCCTTGGATTTTATTAGCTGTACTCTATACATGTTCAACATATTACCATATTGTAATCTTTACAGTTTTAATAGCAATAGTAATCATTGTTTTAATAACAATAGTACAGTTAAGCTTTGATCTTAGTGTTATAAAGTTTTAAACTTTTCTTCAAGTAATCCCTATTATATTTCTCTAAATCTGTTATTCTATACTTTAAAATCTTAATATTGGAATGCTGGTAATTTCTGTATATCTGTAACACTTTCCTGACCTAAATATTGATAACAGTGATGATGAGTGGTGGATACTGAATATTTCCTTGCATAGCTAAGCCCTTAAAAAATGTCTTAGAGGAGATAGATTGTACCACTTTTTGTCTCTGCCTTAAATATAAGGGTATCCAGAATTTTCTTTCTTTCTTTCTTTCTTTCTTTCTTTCTTTCTTTCTTTCTTTCTTTCTTTCTTTCTTTCTTTCTTTCTTTCTTTCTTTCTTTCTTTCTTTCTTCTCACCATTCATTATATTTGCAGCTGGATGGCAAGAGGAAACAGTAGCAACAGCAGCAAACTTTAGTGTATATCGGCCAATGGGAGAACAAGAGGACAAGTCATTGCAGAGCCCATTTCTCTGCATGCAGTCACTCAGATCACACTGACTTGATGAGCTGACATGTTTGGTCAAGGTGAAAAACACTTGCAAATTCAGGCAAGCCAAGAAGGCCAGCTACATTTCCATGCAGGTTGTTGGCAGCAATTGCTTGCGGCAATATCATTCCTCATCCCAGGTGCCCTTGCCGTCACTCCTCAACAACAATAGAGAAAATGAAAGTCAACTTAGAGATGTCAGCAACAGCAAAATGAACTTTCCAAAGGAAAGTGGAACCTGCTCACTTCCTGTTAAGTTTGAGCAATGAGAGGCTGAACCAGAGCATGAGTGCAACAGTACTTTATTTACAAATAAAGGGCTGACCGTGCTTGCCAAGCCTGGAACTGGCTCGCAGCAATCAGCGGCCAGTTGGACCCCGCAGCCTGCTTTTATAGCTGGCTGCTGTGGAGAACTGACCAATGGGAATGGGGAAATAACGCCCACACAAGTGAGTGGACCTGAGTGAGAACTCCTAGAGTCCTCAGGACATAACACCCCTTCCCCCAGATGCGAACACGCATAGTCCTTGAGGTAGATGGGGGTTTGTGTTGGCGCCCGGAGCGGCGCAACTCGGGAACATTGTCTGACTGTTCGGCATCAGTCTGTGATGGTTGAGCGGGCATAGTGTCACCAACACTCTCTCTGGACTGGACATCCTTGGAAACCACCGGGTTGGTTTCTGGAGTCAAACTCTCGTGGGTTGGATCCAGTTGATCAACTCTCTGGGCGCTGTTGTCCGGGTTTGGGCTGACCGGAACGACCGCTGGCGCAGACTGGTCACTGGGTGCGATGTGGCTGGGTGGCGGATGGGACGGTTCCCCTTCGACTGGAGACTCTGGATCCTTGTTTGCGAGGTTGCTGAGGCGCCTTCTGAGTTGGTCTATGTGTCTCCTCCAGACGCGACCGTCCTCCAGCCTGACTCTATATGATCTCGGCCGGGTGACGGCGATGACTTCGCCCGGAATCCAAAGTGGGTCCCCAGCGAAATTCCTGGCGAATATCGGCTCCTGTAACATAAAATGTCTAATGCCCGAAGTGGAAGCGAGGGGAGAGTCAGGGCAGTATTGTGGGTGCAGTCTATCCAATACAGTCCTCAGGCGTCGGCCCATCAGAAGTTCCGCTGGGGACTTATTGGTGACTGCACAGGGGGTTGAATGCTGGCTCATCAGGAACTGTGAGAGTTTGTGGTGCCAGTCATCTCTGCCAAACCTAGCGAGGGCCTCTTTGGTGGTCCTGACGGCCCTTTCAGCCAACCCATTACTCGCAGAGTGGAATGGGGCTGTTAAAATGTGGCGAATGCCTAGGTTGGCTGCAAAACGACTGAATTCTACTGATGCGAACTGTGGGCCATTATCGGAGACCAAGGAGTCGGGTAGTCCATGGGTAACGAACAGGCGCGTTAACACGTTGGTGATTGCTAGTGTGGTTGTTGTGGATAGCTGCGCCACGTCTATCCACTTGGAATAAGCGTCCACGACCACTAGGAACATCTTTCCATGCACGGGGCCGGCCAGATCAATATGGATTCTCGACCAGGGGCGCTGGCGCTCTCCCATCTGGTAGGAGTGGCGATGGGGGGAGCAGGACGGGATTCCTGGCAAATGCTGCAGGAACTTACCCACTTGACAATGTCCTCGTCTAGACCCGGCCACCATACGTAGCTGCGTGCCAACGCCTTCATTCTCACAATGCCGGGGTGTCCCTCGTGCAACGCCTCCAGGACTCGGGTACGCAGCGAGGTCGGAATGATCACTCGAGTGCCCCACAGTAGACAACCCTGCAAACTGGACAGCTCCTGCATGCGAGTCTTAAAGGGTGCGAATTTGTTATCAACATTGCCTCCCGGCCACCCCCTCCTCACCCAGTCGAGCACCTGGGCGAGCGTTTGGTCTGCCTTGGTTTTGGCGGCGATGTCAAGGGCGGTGATGGGCAGGTCCAACTGGGTGATTTCAAAAATGGCATTGACAGGAGCTGGGTCTTCAGCCGGAGCAGGTAAGGGGCAGCGACTGAGTGCGTCAGCGTGGGATAGAGTTTTGCCCGGGCGGTGGATAAGTTTGTATGAGTAGGCCGCTAGAAAAAGCGTCCACCGTGTCATCCGAGGGGAGAGGACTTGAGGTGTCTGCTTGTCGCCGGCCAGTAGGCCCAGGAGGGGTTTATGGTCGGTGACCAGTTCGAAAAAGTGGCCAAAAAGGAATTCGTGAAACTTTTTCACGGCTGCAACAGCTGCTAGGGCTTCCTTGTCTATTTGGCTGTAATTTCGCTCCGTGGCCGAGAGCGTCCTGGAGAAAAAGGCGATGGGGGCCTCGGCGCCATTGGCGAGTCGGTGACTAAGGACTGCCCCAATTCCAAAAGGGGATGCGTCTGCTGCCAGTACTAAAGGAAGGTTGGGGTCGAATTGGATGAGCACTGCCTCTGACGTAAGTAGTGATTTGACGGCGTTAAACGCCTGGTCTTCTTTGTGCCCCCAGTGCCACGGTGACTTTTTGTCTAGTAATCTGTGTAGGGGTTCGGCTACTGAGGCTTTATGGGGCAAGAAGGATGCATAAAAGTTTAGGAGTCCCAAGAAAGCTTGTAGCTCCGTTTTGGAGGTTGGTGTGGGAGCTTCATGGATCGCCCTGACCTTGGACTCCAGGGGGTGAATGCCAGAGGCATCAATTTTATAACCCAGAAAGTCCACCTGTCTAGTGGCAATGGCGCATTTTTCTTTTTTTAACTTGAGGCCATGCTGTCTGAACCTCTCTAACACTGCTCGCACTCTCTGGAAGAGTTGGGGTCTGTCCCTGGCCGAGACCAAGATGTCGTCGAAGTAGGGTACTACACCAGGGAGGCCCTGTAAAATCCGCTCCATGAGGGATTGAAAAATGCCGGGCAACACTTACGCCAAATTGGAGACGCTTGCATCGGAAGGCACCCTGTGAGTGACGATGGTCTGAAGTTCCGCTGTTTGGTTATCAACAGGGAATTGTTGATATGCTTGAGACATGTCCAATTTAGCAAAAATACTGCCCGGTTCGAATGTATGCAATAAATGCTGAATGACGGGCACAGGATAGGCGCTAACTTGTAAATATTTATTGATTGTTGTCTTGTAATCCGAGCAAATTCTCAGGCTACCATCTTTTTTTAGGGGTGTGACAATGGGCGTCTCCCACTTGGCGAAATCTGTTGGCTCAATGACCCCTTGTTTTAGTAGTTTATCCAATTCAGCGTCTAGTTTTGGTCAAATAGCAAATGTAACTCTACGTGGTTTTAATCTGATTGGGGCTGCCTGGGGGTCAACGGTGAACGAGATGGGGGTTCCATTATAACACCCCAGCTCCTCGCTGAACACATCTGCGTAGTCAGCGAATAAGGAGTCAGTGTCTGAGGTTGAGACAGCATGGACTCCTGTTAACCCTAGGCCGAGGTGGGGAAACCAATCGAGCCCCAATAAGGTGGGTAGATTGCCGTTAACTACCACTAGAGGTAGGTGGCCTTTAAAAGCTCTAAAACTGACAAAGAACTTGCCTCTGCCGATCACGGGAATGGCCTTCCCCTGGTAGTCCTTCAGACCGAACTGGCATCTCTGGAGCCGGGTAGTAGATAGGCTGGGGTGGAGTCTCTTGAGGGTGTTCCACGAGATTATTGAGAGCGCTGACCCTGTGTCAACCTCCATGTGGCACGGTTTACCTTCTAGGGAAACGGAGAGAGAAATTTTACTAACAGAGTGGCAAGTCGCCTGGCAAGGCGGTGCGTGCGACAGTTTAATACTTGCCTCTGTGGTCCCGAGTGCGAGGACGGGGTCTTTGTGCAGCGCTTTGGGGGCTTGGCAGACTCTCGCAATGTGCCCCCTCTTATGGCAGTTGTTGCAAACGGCTCCTTTAAACTTGCAGGTGGCCCTTTGATGTGATCCCCCACAGGCTAGGCACAGGGTGATGTGCTTGGGTGGACCGGTGTATTCTTGTTTGGCCCCTACCTGCGACCGTCTGTCATTGGTGAGGCGATGGACATCGTTCTCATCGTTGTGGCCTTCCTCCGCTTCCACCTCTTCTCGGAATGGACTGGGAACGCTGCTAGCTTGGCGCTTGGGCCCTGAATTTCGGTGGCTGAGTTCGTAGCTAGCTCGGCTGCTAGGGCCTCCTCTACCGCTTGCGCGAGGTTGAGGTCTTTCTTAGCTAGCAGTCGCCTCTGTAGGTTGAGATCCTTGACCCCACAAACCAATTGATCGAGGAGCATGTCCTCTAGGTATGTTCCAAACCCGCAGTGCAGGGCTGCTGTTCTGAGGGCGGCCATATATTGGTTGATGGTCTCCTTACTAGATTGCTTCCTCATTCGGAACGTGAACCTCCTGGCGATTTGTGACGGTCTGGGAGCGTAGTGGTTTGTGAGGATCTCAAGGAACTCGGACCACGGAACGTTTTTCAATTCTCTCGGCGCTACGAGTGCTGCGGCGGTATCGTAAACGGTGGCTCCGCAGTAGATTAGGAAATAGGATTTTTCCGATGCTCTCCCGCATCCGACAGGCCGACCGCATCGATGTAATGATTGAAACGGTTCTTATACGATTCCCACTTCTCTTCGTCTGGTTTAAACGCCGGGAATACTGGATTGGAACTCATGGTGCTGGAACGGCTGGGCTACCTGCGGGAGAAATCTCTCTGGGACTACGAACGCTCGTGAGTTACAAGTGATATCAGCTCTGGAGAGGTTTTTTGCTACCCTCTCTTTCTCTCTCTCTGGGTTACCACGTTGGCTGCTAGCCGTTGGAGGTGTCTTGATTCGCGCCAAAAAAGTGGGCGTTAGTGACTCTCTACAGCGCTGTGCTGTGATTCCTACTGGCCCGAAATTCAAATGACACCCGTTTGAATTTCGCGCCAAATGCAGAGCGGCTGCGGCTCGCAGCGCTTCACTTTCCCCGTAGCAAGGCTAACAAGCGGCTACAGACGCTTCTAACTATTTGACTCAGACCGCTTTCTCTGGCTGCGGATCTGCGTTTGCTCTTTTTGATCGCTCGTTTCGCTAGCTGACCGCTCTCTCTGGCTGCGGATCAGCGTTTCCCCTGTTGCCAACCTATCGCTCTCTCTGGGCTGTAGATCGGTGGCTAGTGACTCAGCGGTTGCAAGGTGCTTCTGGTAGCCATCCCATCCTCGTCGCCAGTGTTAAGTTTGAGCAATGAGAGGCTGAACCAGAGCATGAGTGCAACAGTACTTTATTTACAAATAAAGGGCTGACCGTGCTTGCCAAGCCTGGAACTGGCTCGCAGCAATCAGCGGCCAGTTGGACCCCGTAGCCTGCTTTTATAGCTGGCTGCTGTGGAGAACTGACCAATGGGAATGGGGGAAATAACGCCCACACAAGTGAGTGGACCTGAGTGAGAACTCCTAGAGTCCTCAGGACATAACACTTCCTATAAAATCCCTTGCATTAAAGTGCAACTAATATAATCAAATCACTGGAGGTTTTCAATAATAGACTGGACAACCATTTGACCAGGATGATATAAGGACTCCTGTCTTCAGCAGGGAGTTGGACTAAAAGACTTCCAAGGTCCTTTCCTGCTCTATGATTCTGTGGTTCTATATACAAATGTATGAAGCTAGTAATGTCTCAATCTAGACAGCAATTGCAGGATCTATTCATTATTTTACACAACAGAACACAAGACTGCGTAGTACAAGGGTCTGCAAGATTGGAAAGTTTAAGACTTGTGGATTTCAACTCCCAGAATTCCTGAGCTAACATGACTGGAGGAGGAATTATGGGAGTTGAAGTCCACAAGTTTTAAAGCTGTCAAGTTTGAAGACCCCTGGCGTAATAGATATTATTATTTCCTTGCTGAAGGTAGCATGTATTCATTTATGAATATAAATCTCCATTAACTACACTGGTTAAATTGATGGATTGGGTTAGGTTCAAGTACATCTTCAGGCATGGTTTTGGTATGGTTACTTTTTAAAAAAGAAATAGATCACTTTCTATAGATTTCTATCACTATTTCTATTTTTAGGGGAAATAGGAGGACGGAGGGCTAAAGACTGTCTTGAGTATCTGAAGAAAAACAAAATGGAGAGAGAAAGAGGCAGAGGGAGAGTTTAGGAGACATGTTTTTCATAATGTAGGAAGAAGGCTAAGGGGAACTTGCAGCCCTCAGCTTTGTTTTATGGAACCACTATTTTCACTTCAATAACACTCTAAGAAAGCAAATAATTCTAGCCAGTGGACAGAAAATGGACTGTTCCTTGGCAGTCTCATTTGAGGAGAAAAGCATGCCAGGCTGGAAAGGGAGATATACAACCTCAACTATATTTAATTTTGGCTCTACCTATTACTTGGCTTGCAGTTCAGTTCAAAAGAACATAGCTCTTCCGAATGATAAGACTGTCATGAGAATCACTTAGGTCTATGCAGAGATAAGTAAGAAAGAAGTTTTGTTATTTTTTCCTTTTTCTTAATGGAATAGTTTCAGTGATTCATCACCATATAGATTTAAAACCTACCTTGAAAGTGATGGGGTGGTGCATATCACTATTTCAATTTTAATTTGTCTCTGGATGCACTTTTAGGGAAGATAGCAAACTTAAGATAGCTTCATGGAAAGTGGAGCTGACATTTGCAGCCAAAAATAGGGAGCTGATAAGTAGATTGAGTAGATGGTTCCCCTCAGTCCTCTCTGGATAAAGAGAGGAAGTGAGATCTTTCAAGCTGTTGTCCTTTATGGTTGCTACTCATGAGGAAACTGCAGAACACTAGTCTCTGGAGATGGGTGAAACAGGAGCTGAGGGAATGTGCCGTAATTGCTTCAGCTGCAAATGGAGCCTTTTTAAAGGACATTAAGTCCACACTTTCCTTGCTAGCCTTCTGAAATTGCCCATTAACTTCTTCAAAGAAGACACTTGCAAAGACAGACAAGACTGTAACCACCAGATGAATGCTTTCAATCCTTAATATAAGAAAATATAAAGCTGTATCTTTATAATTTTTAAGAATTTAAAATAAGCAGCAAAATAATATTTGGACTATAAAAAAGTTTTGAACAAATGAAGAGCTCAGAAAAGCTCTTTTCTGGATATTACGTCTTTGAAATTCATCTTAATAAATAAATGCATATTTATGGTAAATATTGTTTTTCATATTGGAGACATAACCGGCCAAGTAATTTGTAATCACATTCAGAGATATATTTGAAGAATTGCACTGGGAACCACATCAGGAACTGCACTGGGAATCAATTATGTCAGCTGTCTTCTGTCTTCTTGACACCAGCCTGTTTCCAGAAGAAGACGATGCCTCAGAAAAAAGATATAGAACAAATTCTACCTGAGAATAACATGGGAAAGAATGTGAATTTATTGTCAAATCTAAAAAAATTAATAGTTGGATGAAGCTTTCAAAATTAGGAAGGAAATAGGACTGACAATCTCAGAGAATAATTGGAAGAATTTCTTTTTAAAAGTGGCTGTTTAATGTAGTGAATAAATTTCTGACAAGAACCAATAACTATCTGAATGGATTGAAGAACAAGATTGGTGTTTTTGTAAAATGAAGGAACAAAAAGTGGGTTTATCTGACTTTCATTAAAATGGGACATGTTGATATGGTTCCTTTTGGATTTATTGATATATGGACTGGAAAGATATGTATTGGATTGGCTTACATTTAATATGGTGTTTAAGCTATTTCCTCTATAATTATTTTAAATAATTTGACAGCATGTATTTAACTTACTTTTTTTAACTTAAAACTTTTTTTTTAAAGCAAAGAACTATAGGCATTTATAATAGAAAAAACGTTGTATATTGAGTTTGTTTTAGTTAACATAGCATTTAAGCTTTTTTCCTCTCTACAATTAATCTAAAAGTAATGGCAATTTGTCAGTTTGTGTTGTTGTTTTTTTTTTAAAAAAAGAAATGGTCCCTCTTTGTCATGTTATTTTAATTTTTTGTTTATATTATGATACTAGGGCTTTTTAAATATGGTTTTGCTTGCAGCTAAGAATTGAATATGGAATGTTGAATTTTACATATGTTAATTAATATTATTTTTTTAGGGTTCTGTTTGGGCTTTTTGCTGACACCTGGCTGGAAGAAGATATTGCTCATTGGATTTGCCTATGCTTAAGAGATGAGTTATAGAATGAGGAATTTTATATCTGTTAATTAAAAGGAGGTGAAGATATTGTGAAATCGTTTATACTTGTAATAAGGGTGGGAAGTTGCTTTCTTAGGGTTTTTTCTTTTTCTTTAATGTTTTCTTTTTGCTCGTTTTTTATTTTCTAGTTTACATTATCTTTTATTTTCATAACTAAAGCTTTAAATAAAAATCATTACAAAAACAAAACTGTCTTTTTTTCCCCTTTTAAATAATTATATCTTTGAGCTGCAAGAACCTATTTTATTTAGCTACTCAATTCTGTCTCTAATTCATGCATTCTGGAAGTATTTTATTCCCCATCCCTGTCCAGCTGTATTAAGGTCAATAACGCTACCTAGATACATACAAAAGACACTGTGTCGCTTTAAAAATAATAATACATATTTATAAAGTTTTTTTTTATGCCCTTAGGCTTCTGGATGTCTTTCTTTGTCTTTTATACAATCTCAGAATTTCCATCCATTGGGTCTTCTTTATATATTTATTTATGTTTCCACTTCACTAACTTTACTTCCAAAGCTCCCATTACACTGGTGACATTCAATGACTGCTTTTGCCTTGTGTTTTCTGGATAATTAAATTGGCCAGGGATATTGTTTGGCATAGTTAAGTAATGGCATGCAATTTAGCAGTAGTTTGTGTCCGCTTCACCATTTTGTTTTTAAAATATGGATACAATGGAATCAGGGAAGACTAGATATATCATTGTTCCACACAGTGAGGCAATCTAAGCATGAATGTTCAGGTGAATGTTCAGCCTTCTAACACTTCCTGATCTCAGAGCCATCTCAACCAACATAGTATATTCTGAGGGATAGTGCAGACTGTAATTAAACTGTATTTGATTCAGACAGTTATATTTGGAACTCTGAGAGAGTCTGAGAAATATTCTGAAGTATTTGGTTGCATATTGCTGCATATAAGCTGTCTTATCTGAGCTCTGCTCATTTTATTCTCCTTACGAGTAGAACCTCTGTGTCAAAATAGGACCATGCCTTCACCTTGGTATTTCAGTTGTCTTCACCTTGGTCTATATCCTATAGGTCAGGAATGCTCCCAAGATAGCCTAGCCTCTCTTGAGCATCTCCAAAAGAGTGATGGATTTCAACTGTTAATGTGACAATAGGAAAAAAAACCCAATAATTTTACAACCGTGTCTGGAGGAGACCATCAGTAGACTTTTGAATAGATGGAAAGTTTTCTTAAAAAATCATAGCAAGGAGCAGTGGCAGATTATTCTCATATAATATCAGCAAAATAAAAATTATCTTTAAAAAAATATTTTTCAACTCTTGTAAGGGAAAAATGGCATTGCTCAAAATCTGTTCCTCTCAGATATTGAATTAATAAAAACTATTTAACTGGCTTCATTTAAAAATAATTCAAAACATCTCAAAAGTAAGAACAACAACCTAGGATGCTGACAGCAACCTGTTAACTTGTAAAATATTTCCATGCCTGTATCCAAGTTGCCATAAGAAAGTGTGTGTGGTGTGTGTGTGTGTGTGTGTGTGTGTGTGTGTGTGAATAAATTCTTTGCTGGGGCAAAAGCTCCAGTAATTTAGCTACAATCTTTTTGAGATAAGGTCAGAATGTGCTTCTGAATCCATTAGATTGTAGCTAAATTACTGGAGCATTTGTCCCCCAAATTCTTTAACTGGAGAATGTGATTGATGACACCCAGGCCCTGAACATGCTTAATTGGAGAATCTGATTTATGACACACCCAGGGGGAGGGGGAAACAGGGTCACAGGTGACTATAAATTACATATGCCAGAGTTGGCTTCATACAGGTCATGCCAGTATGTCACTACTAATAAATTCTTTGAAGTTTTTTGAAGTTTGGCTCAAGGCTCATGATTTAATTATGGCTATCACTGGACTCCTGACACAACCCATATCAATCATCAGCGCCAGTTAATTATATTTATGATACATTTTTAAATGTTCAGTTGACTTGAGTTTCATGTTTAATGAATAAAAGAAACAACAACAGTAATAATTTGTCCATAATTGTGTGGGAGGGGATTGTGATGTTATGATTAAGAATTATGCTGGCAGCAGCGTATTGCCTATCAGACATATCTTAGTGGAGCAATCAGATTAAATGTATCCATCAGCGCATTTAATATGATGACCAAACTGAAATAGAATTCTACTAATGGATCAGACATTGATGGTGTCAACAAAAACCACATCAGATGTGAGAAATCCTTGGTATCTGTTGGCAAGTTGGCAGGAAACAGAAGGTATGACTGGGAAACCAGGGTCTAAGCCATGTAGGATTACTGAAAGAACAACCACCACAGACCAAATAATGATATACTGTGTTGGAAAATCACACCAAACAATGGTATACTGTGTCAGAAAATCACATCCTGCTATTATAAATTAGAACCAAGAAAGTGGGTGCAATTAAAGCAAATGTTGGAACATTGGAACATTATCCAGACTCAGCTATCACATTTGATGACCCAACTATGGATGAACTATGATTAACAGATCAAATGAGATTCATTACCAGAAATAAAATATTCAGGGATACAGAACTGAAATAGGCTCAGAAAAATTGTGAAAATGGAAGACAAGTAAACAACAGCAGAACAGTAGAAGAAATATATATAACAACAATTTCAAGTATGGAAGTAAAAGCTGATATAAACTACAGAAATGACAACTTAGAATAAATAATAACAAGAGAGCCAACAGAGGTCATCACTGAAATAATCTACGAGCTGAACTCCCACCTAGAAATGTTTTTTTAAAAAATTATGGTTTGTGCAGAATAGCAGAAAGTCAAAGACAGCCAGCATTCAAAACAGTGTCCCCTCCCAAGACCTGGCACCTATAATAAAGGATGTGAATAAGGCACTTTCAAGGATTAAAATAAAATCTATTGAACAAATCAATCAACTTGCCTATATTACAGCACTGGTGGTTACGGAAGAACTGGGAATCAAAATTAAAATAAAATCTTATACAATCTCAAAGTTGAAGTTCTGCCTGGAAGCCAAGATTTAAAAACAACACAACAACAAACAAATACAAGTAATTTAAAAATCATGAAAGTAGGAAAAAAATTGAACAATGCAAGAATCAAGACAAACCTAATTAAAAGTATATATTGACCTAGCACTAGAAAAATTAAAGATGCTTTGAAAACCATAAAACAACAAATAACAGCAAAAGTGGGTGAAATTAAAAGCTATGAGGCACAAATTATCCAATGTAAGCAAAATAAGCTATTTTCAATCAGACTAGAGATGAATCTATCTAAATATAAATGTACATTTTGAAATGGAAAATGAAACAAAAAAACCAATCTAATTTTGGAAAGATCTACAGGAAACTCAAAATTTATAATGAAAATGCTGGATTTGAAGATAAATTTAATAAAAATCAAATGGAAATATTAATTATAACAACAGAAATGGTTAAAAGTGATAAAAAATGATTAAAACTGGACACTTCCTGGAAATGATCAATTGCATGGCTTTTGGCTCAGAGATCTGACTAGCTTACATCCAATTATAGCTAAAGAGCTTAATGAAGAATTGCATAAGGGTTAAAGCACATTCTGAGAAGCAAATGGCCTTGATGTTACTGCAATTGATACAAATGGGCTTTGGTAAAAAAATTATCCAAGCCATTGAAACAATATACCATGAACAATATACCAGCAAAGGTGATGGTGAATGGAGAATTAACAGAATGTATAGATATAAGAAAAGGGACAAGGCAAGGCTGTCCATTGTCGCCTCTGCTGTTTGTGTTAACATTGGAAGTATTGAACAGGAATATTAGAAAAGAAAGAGAAATAAAAGGAATGAAAATTAAAAAGGAGGAATATAAATTGCAAGCTTTTGCAGACGACCTAGTATTTATATTAGAAAACCCATTGGAAACAGCACCCAAATTAATAGAAAAAAATAGAAGAATATGGAAAAGTAGCAGGTTTGAGAATAAATAAAGACATCAACAAATAAAGATATTAACACAGAATAGGTTAACAAGATGAAAGAAAGAGTTGGAAGAAATTTTAAAAATACAGGTCACGAACAAGGTTAATTATTTAGGGATACATATTACACCAAGATGTAGTACACTGAAGGAAGATAACTATGTTAAACTCAAACAGCAGATTGTGACAGATTTGATAAAATGGGAAAAACTGCAACTATCATTGATTGGGAGAATATCTACAATTAAGATGAATGTATTGCCTAGAGTTTTATATTTATTCCAGACAATTCCTATTCCTCTAGGGAAAGAGTTTCTTGAAGATTTAAATAGAATTGTGTTGAAATATATTTGGCAGAGTAAAAAAGCAAGAATAAAATTAAAACTGTTACAAGATGCAAGAATAAGAGGAGGGTTTGCCTTGCCCAATTGGGAGCTATATTACCAGGCATCAAGTTTGATGTCGGTAAAGGAATGGATAACACTAAGGAACAGTAGATTACTGACTTTAGAAGGCCATGGCTTGCTGTTGGGATGGCATGCCTTTCTCTGGTATAAGGGAACTAAAACACAGGGATATTTTAGAAGACATTATATTTGAGAGGCATTGTTTTTGAAGTGGGAGAAGATTAAAAAGATAATATTACTTAAATATTCCAACATGGATATCAACTATTGAAGCTTTTTCTTATCCAATAATATATAAAAAAGAACAAACAGATATGGTGAGATATTGAATGAAAAGGGTGAACTTAAATCTATGCAGGTGTTGAAAGAACAAGGTGTAAAAATGAATTGGTTTTCATATTTGCAAATACAATTTAAGTTTGATAAAGACTTTAAAGCAGAAGGTATTTATGATAAGTTGACTGATTTAGATAAAATTTTGATGGTACTGATGAAAAGGTAATTTAAAAACTTTATGGATATCTATTAGAATTTAAATTGGAGAAGTAACAAGTTAAAGAAATGATGATTGCTTGGGGGGAAAATTTTGGATATGGGATTGATTTAGAAAAATGGCAAAAATTGTGGTCTCAAAATTATAAAATGACAATGTCAACTGCATATAAAGAAAATTTCTATAAGATGTTTTATAGGTGGCACATACCCCCCAACGAAACTTGCAAGAATGTTTAAGATAAATGCTGGAAATGTCATCAGATACCTGGTTCATATCACCATATGTGGTGGACCTGTTTGGACGCAAAGAAATATTGGACTAAAATCCACACATGGTTGGAAAAAATGATAAAACAACATATAGACTTTAAACCAGAGATCTCTTTATTGGGAGTCATACCGGACATATACAATAAAGAATTGAAATATCGGATTGTAAATGTTTTAACAGCGGTAGAATTGTATTTGCGAAGAACTGGAAAAATGACAAAATACCTATGCAGGAGGAAGTTGTTAAAAAAATTATGGACTGTGCTAAAATGAGTAAACTGACATTTGAAATTAGAGAACAAGAAGACAAGCAATTTTATATGATATGGGATTTGTTGGATAAAAAACATGGTAAGGTAACAGAATAGATAATTTTGTTTTAGAAGTTTAATAGACTGATATAAAATATAATGTAGACATATATAACCATTGGATGACAGCATAATATAATATTGATGGAATAAATAGCAGGATAATTAATAATTGATAAATAGATAAGCATATGTTAGTTTGACAATGTGAGATGGATATAAATTGTGAACAATGATTATGAAAGGATCACGCAAAAGGTTCTAAACCAACTGACACACTGTATATACAAAATGGAAGATGGTTTTATGTTGTTTTTTATGTATTCTCTATGTATGTTTGTCTTAAGATAAAAAAAATATTCTACAAAAAGAATTGCATAAGGGAAACATCAGTAAGAGGCAAAACATATCTGATTCAAAAAGACCCAGTGAACAGGACATGTCCAGGAAATGATAGGATGATAACATGCTTGTCTATAATTTTTAAATTACTCACTACCATAATAGCGGATGATATGCAAGATTATATAGAAAAAAATAAAATCTTTCCAGTAGAACAGAAAGGACATAAAAGGAAGGTGCAAAACATAAAATGTTTATTAACAAGGATTAATAAGATGGTTTTTGAGAATTGAAAAAGGTGTAAAACCACTTTACATGTCACCTGGATCGCTTATAAAAAGGCATTTGATTCATTAATGTGTAGCTGGATCATCTAAAGTTTGGAAACAATTGGTGTTAGTAAAAATGTTTATGGAAAAAATAATAATGATGAAATAAAAGAGAGAGTTGGTGGTTGGAAATAAAAACTATGGGCAATATTAGGAGAGGCAGCTTCCAGGATGATTCATTATCACCTTACTATTTGTCATTGCTATGATCCCTATCGCTATCAATAATTTTGAATAAAATAAATCTTGGCTACCAAACAGCAAAATGTGCTACCCAAATCTTACCGCTGCTTTGTATGGATGATCTGAAACTTTATGGAAAATCAGAAAACTAAATCCAGTAATTGATAAATGCTGTAAGACTTGGTAGCACAGATATAGCAAAATAATTTAGCTCAGAGAAATGTGCTATTTACTGTAGATTTTACGGGGCAAAATCTTGAACAATAATGGAATTGAAATGCTAAAAAGCCAAACTATCAGAGCCATCAGGTTTGATAACATCAAGTGTGGTCAGAATAAGTTTAGTAAAGAATACATTCAAAAAGTGAGAAAATTGCTAAAGTCAAAATTGAATGGTAGAAAAGCCAGCAAAGCCAGCAATCCTCAGTCATATCCGTGATACAATACATGCTGAAATGATTAACTGAACATAAATTGAAGTGGACAGTTTGAAAGCTAATGATTATTCACTACACATTACTTCCTCATAGTCGTATTAATAGATTATGTAAATATTGGACAAACATTTGTCCAGGATAGTATAAGGTCTGCTCAAGCAAGAGGACCGTCAAGTCCCTTCTAATCTTGTTATTCTATGTTCTCCTTGCCTCAGAGAAAGGAGACAGTGCTTTTCTTCAAGTCAAACAATAATATATAAAAAAAGGATGCATTGGCTGATTACATAAAAGATAATAAGAACAAGCATAATGCAAATTTAAAAAATGGAACTTGCTAAGTG
Source organism: Pseudonaja textilis (assembly GCF_049901715.1). Taxonomy (NCBI): domain Eukaryota; kingdom Metazoa; phylum Chordata; class Lepidosauria; order Squamata; family Elapidae; genus Pseudonaja; species Pseudonaja textilis. Next base: position 13,299,143 of record NC_141994.1, on the reverse strand, counting down.
TCCAGGAAACAAAAATTGAATATCAGAATAATGTAATAAAAACATGAACAGAATGCTGGCAAGGAATGGTGAATTTCTACAAAATGTTAAGAGAAAAGTGGACAAAGATATCACTTGGTATTGACCTACATTAGGAACTTTTAACAAAAAGAAATTGAAGGCATGATTTTGGCTGCACAAGAGCAAGCTGTTCAGACAAATGCAATCAAGGCCACAGTTTTAAAAAATCATCAAATGACTAAAGTGCAGGTTATACAAAGAAACAGAAGAAACAATATATCATATTATCAGTTCATGCAAAAAGATTGCACAGACTGATTATGAACATTGATATAATATATTCACCACAATGATTCACTAGAACATCTATACAAATTATCAGGTACCAATGATGAAAAATTAAAAATTTGGGAAATGTATAGTTGAAAAAGTAGTCAAAACTGACCAGGTTAAAATATTGAAACTGAAGGCTTCATTTTGGGTGCTCAAGAACAAGCCCACAGACCAATTCCATGATAGCAAAAATTCAGCATGTCAGTAACAGCAGCAAATGCTGCCTATGCAATGAGAAAGATGAAACAGTGGATAATCTTATCAGTGGCTGCAGCAAAATCTCACAAACTGATTATCTACAATGACATGATTGAATTGCCAAAATTATGATTGGAAGCTTTGCCAGACGTTTCGGTTCAAATGCAGCAAAAATTACTGGGAACACTAAATTGACAAAGTTCTTGAAAATGAACAGGTCAAAATTGTGTGGGACTTTCGAATAGAAAGACATGCCTGATATCACTATTATGGAAAAGAAAAAAATCTGGTTCATTGATATTTCAATACTAGTTGATGCACTAATTGAAGAGAAACAATTAGAAAAAAATAATGAAGTGCTGCAATCTGCCAATTTGAAGTTGAAAGATTGTGGAAAAAGAAATCAATGGTTGTATCAATAGTAATAGGAACCCTTAGAAAAATACCCAATATTCTGAGTAAGCCAACTTATTCGGAATTGCCTATGTAGTCAGAAGTTACCTTAACAGCTGTTAGGTCCTTGGCTAGGACTCAAACTGTTAAGTTTGTACCAGTCCCAGACTTTGAATAGAATTGAAGATTAAATCAATGATGATGATGATGATGATGATGAAAAAATTGTCAAAAATGAGACACCACCAGAGTCAAAGAAAAAGAACTGAAAAAAAAAAATCACGAAATATCGCAACCTAGCCATCAAAACTACACAGTTATATGTGAAACATGTAACAGTGATACCCATTGTCATCAGGGCACTTGGTACCATGTTCAAGAATTTTGGAAAATACATCAAGAAATTGCAGCTTCCTGCAATAACACTACTGGAACTGTAAAAAACTGCTCAGAAAATCATATATTTTAAGAAAATACTTGGTTGATACCTAGGATGCGGGCAGCAACCCGTATCAAGCATTAGCACCAGTCACTGGTATTTGTGATAGATTTTTAAAAGTTCAGTTGACTGAGTTTCATGTTTAATTTGATGAGGAGGAGGAGGAGGAGGATGATAATGATGCTGTCCCAAAACAACTGGAGCACCACTTGGGCAGCTTCACTTGGAACTGCTTCCATCCTGCAACGATATCTGTAACACCGACAAACATCCAGATTGGCCTATCCCAGGTCCTTGGTAAGGACTCAAGAGGTAGACAAAAATGCCAAACCCCAGTCTGAACCTCTGACTGACTGTGCCAGGATGGATAATAATAATAATAATAAGAACAACAAGAACAACAACAGAATAAAAAGGTAAGAATATAATGTTAATTTTAAACCACATTTCATGAATATACATTTTAAATATTTAAACACAGACTTCTTGATGTGATGTTGGCTGATGGTCAAGAAATGTTTGCCATTGAGTCACAGTATATAATCACTAGAGATGATGGTGGGGTTATAAAACAAAACAAAACAAAACGAACGATTTTTGCTCAGCTGAATTAAAATGTTATCAGATGAGATTTATTTATTTCTTTGTTTATTTCAATTTATCCCTTAGCACTCATGATTCTTGCCTCTTTTGATTTCTGTGAATAGCTTTTATATAACTGTTGATTGCCTGAGGCATATCTAGCTGGAGTCCTGGCTGTAGAAACAGTCACAGTGAACTTAGCCAATTCATCTCCTTTACTAGAGAGAACAGCTGATAGCTCTGAATAGCTCGCTTTGACAATGGCTAAAGAATGGCCAGAGATTATTCCCTTTTGGCTTGAGGACGCTATCATCAAGCTATGTGTAGGAAGAAACTGCTGTTTGAAGAAAGCCTGGCTGAATTGGCTCTAGAAACATTTCAGGATCTTGGCTGTTCCCCTAGAAATACGGCATGGGAACACTGAATGTCGAGCCATCTGTTGGATTGTTTAATGCGTTAGCTCCCCCAGTGTTCAGCCTACATATTTATAAATAAATACAAATATTACAAAAGACCATAAGTCTCTTGCAGTTCCTCCCCCGTCCAAGAAACTAAAACCAGTTTCAGGTTCTGGAACTTGTTATTTCCCAGAGGATTGTGAATATGCTTAACAACATTTTAGAGTGCATCATGCAGACAGCTTGCTATAGAAAAGAACTCCCACATGAAAATGATTCCAATAGGCTGGCCTGTTAAGAAAGCTCCATTTCTCCATTTCCATAACATGCTGATATGTTATTTGATGAACTTAATGAAACTTTTGTAGCTTTGGGAAGGTTTATAAGAAAGATTCAAAAGAAGGTATATTTAGATGGGGATGTAAGTGCATTTATTTGCCTTGTGCATTCTGAGTATATCAGAGCATTGTATATATACCATCTTTATGCAGGTGGGATACAGGTAAATGTTGTTTCTGGCTCAAATATTTTAGCTTGTGTAGAATGGCTTAAGAATGCAATATCTGGTATCACTGGTAACAAACCTTTCACCCCTGGAGTTTGGAGTTGTGAACTTGGGGTGAAAATGGGTCTAGGAGTCACAAAGATAGATCTGGGAGTTAACAGATAACAGATAATCAGAGTTGGAAGGGACCTTGTAGGTCTTCTAGTCCAACCATCTGCCCAAGCAAGAGATCCTACACCATTTCTGACAAATGGCAGTCCAATCTCTTCTTGAAAGTCTCAACTGGTGGCTCTCCCACAATTTCCAAGGGCAAGCTATTCCATTGGTTGATTGTTCTCACTGTCAGAAGGTTTCTCCTTATTTCCAGGTTGAATCTCTCCTTGTTCAGTTTCCATACATTATTCCTTGTCTGGCCTATAGGTGCTTTAGAAAAGCGCTTGACCCCTTCCTCTCTGTGGAAGCCCCTCACATATTGGAAAACTGCTATCATGTCTCCCCTGGTCCTTTTCCTGACTAGACTAGCCATGCCTAGTCCCTATAACTGTTCTTCTATGTTTTAATCTTCAGTCCCCTAATCATCCTGGCTGCTCCTCTCTGTACTTTTTCTAGAGTCTGAACATCTTTTATATATGTGGTGAAGGAAACTGGATGCAGTAATCTAGGTGTGGTCTTACTAAGGCTTTATAGAGTGGTATTAGTGCTTCCCTTGATCTTGACTGTATCCCTCTGTTAATACAACTTAGGATTGCATTAGCTTTTTTGGCTGCTGATGCACACTGCTGGCTCATATTTAGCTGGTTGTCCACTAAGACTCCAAGATCCCTCTCACAGTTACTGCTATTGAGCCTGGTTTCATCCAGTCTATAATTGTATTTTTTATTTTTCTTGCCTAAGTGTAGGACTTTACTTTTCTCTACATTGAATTTCATTTTGTTAAATATGGCCACATGGGCTTCCTTGTTCACAACTAAATCCCATATCTGCATTTTATAGATACTTATTTTGTAGATATTTATTAATCTTTTTCAGTTTCAAGGACAGATATCAATTAAGGAAATGCTCCTTAAGGAAACTAGGACTATTAAATTAGTCTTACACATTTTGTATGGTTCTTCTCTATATTTTTCAATACACGTAATCCCAGAAAAGCATGAGCAGTCATATAGCAGAGATGCTTCCCCAGCTCTTGTTGAACTAAATTCCAACTTATATTGATAGTGTTTTGGAATTGAAATCGCATAGCATCTATTACAGGGGTCCACAAATCCTGGGCCATAGCCCACTACTGGGCCGAGTCTTACTGGGCCATGTGAACAGCGGGCTGCCATGCACATGCATGCACACAGCACAACTTGCACAAGCAGCAAGCCGGTGCATGTACACATGCGCACACAGCTCAATTTGTGCAAGTCAAGTTGTGCATGCATGCGCCTGTGCACCAGCCCACCAGTTGTGCAAGTTGAGATGTGTGTGTATTTGTGTGTGCTGATCCATGCAGTTCATGCAGCCCAATCCCCCCCCCACTGGGCTGCCAAGCCGCAAAGTTTCAGGACCACCGATCTAGAAATAACAGGTTCTCACATTTCTATGGTGCACATCTCAGCTGGTTTGTGCTTCAACAGTAGACTACCAGGCCATACCAGAGTTGAAAAACACTTTCTACAGTAGAAGACAAATACACTTTTGCTAGCATTGCAAACTTCAAGGATTTCATGAAATTAGCAGATTTTGAAGTTGACTCAGAATAAAGTCCTCCTAAACTCAATCAGACACATTTCTCAGTATCTGAAAATACCCAAACATAGGTAGGTTTTCCTAGAGCATGAATGACAGAACCTATAAAAAGCCAGTTCTCTGGACTTCCGGTTTGAACTTCTTCAGCGACAGACCGAAACTTCATCTCTGTGAGGCTTCGATCCGTGTTCGCCGCTGGAGCGCCCCGAGCTGGCTGGTTTCGGGGCTAAGCCACCCCGTAAAGGTGGTGAAGAGGGGGGAGACTGCCAGCAGGGTTGAGGAGAGCCGCATCTCTCCTCCCCAGCTGGCCATTACTCCCTTTCCTGAAGGTGGTTGCAGCGGTGGTCAGAAATGGCCACCACAAAGAAGAACTCGAGCAGAAAAGAATGTGCAGGAGGAAGATAAGAAGAGAAAGTTTTGGTTGACCGGGTCAAACAGCAAAAGCAACAAATAAGGTACCCTGGAATTGAAACTGTTAAAAAACAATAACATTGTTCCCTAAGAAGATTTTTAAGCTGGGAAGGAGAGAGAAAAGGGAAAAGATTTGGTTTTCTCCTTTTCCTATACTGACAGCTAAGAGACTTAAGCAAGAAATTGGAAAAAGTCCACTTTGACATCAATAGGCATTTAATGCTGAAAATAAAAAGTCAAAGGGATAATAAAGATTTCTGGATAATTAAAAGCTTTTGAAAACAGGAAAGGAGAGAAAAAGAATAAAAGGGCAGGATCTGGAAGGGAGGAGACTGCCTGGAATTAAAAAAGAACTTACAGCAAAATCTCAACAAGACTTCCAAAAGATACATTCTAACTGAAATATAGCAACAAAAACCCCAGGAAGAGAAAGTCGAAAAAGAAATAAGAAGATATAACTTGGGACTATCTGGATTACTTGATGATTTCTGGATTCTTGGTTATTGTTTTGAATGATTAAAATCAATTGGGTGGTTGTTTAATTTTTTTAAAAATGGTTCCACTTTTAGAAGAACTGAAAATGGAACTTAAAAAGTACAAAGAAGATGCACAAGAAGGGAGAGGTTCTTTTGGCTTCATATTTCAGTTTTTAGAAATGGAGATTTGGAATTATGAGAAACAACAAGAAATGCGACAAAGAACAAGAAGATTGCGACAAAGAAGAAGCCATCTTTAATGAACAAGTAAACTTAGATGGGGGGGGGGAGGAAAGGAGAGGAAGAGAATGGAAAGTTTAAGATTGGGAAAAACAACTCTCCCCCACCCCCACCCCCCCAAAAATAGAGTGAAAACTAAATATAAAATCAGAAACCAACAGAAGAGGGAAATGCAGAAGAGAGAAATAGAACTAGAGACAAGGGGGTAAAAAGGGGAGGGAGAAGATGAGAGGGAAGAAAGAAAGGAAAAGAAGTTATAAAGGACAGAAGCAAAATATAGAGAAACAGGGTCTATTTAGAGATAATGGGTGAAAACTTAATGGAAAAAGGGATTCTGCAAAGGTACATAAGATAGTATGGTTATATTAGAAGCAGAAATAATTTTAGAAAATATGAAACAATGCATGATTAAAATGTCTGATAAAATAGCTATCGTAATTCAGTGGAATGCTTGTCAATAAATAAATGTAACAAAAGGTATATTTAATGATTTATAAAACATATGTGAAGAGAAATAAGGGAAAAATTAATTATGGAGATTACATGTGTTTTTAAGGAAGTATGATATTTAATTGAAAAGAAGTGTTAAAGATGTTATGGTTTTAATGATTATTAATGATAGAACTGAACTGGAATGGAATGAGGGTTTATAATTACATATATATTATAATCTTTCTTTTTTTAAAAAAAAGAATATAGTGTGTATTATAAGAATGTGTCAAGCAGAATTCGATTGGAAGTTATGTATTATGTATTATATTGAAAGTCATAAACTTAAGGTATATATTGAAGTTTAAATAAGAGTTGAATGGATGTAATTAAAAAATATAAAGGTGTCATACTCCAATTAGTAACTACAGGATAAAATTTGTTTAATGAGAAAAGATAATATGAAATTGAAACAGAACAGACAAAAGTATAAATATAATGATTTGAATTGAGATGAGATAATCATAATAAAATTGAAAAAATTAAAAGAGGGGAAAAACTACATAGAAAATGTAAAATAGTATAAGATATGGAATAGAATACACAAAGGAGCATGAAATTGAGTTTTGTGTCTTTATAAAGAAGTTCAACCCGGGACCATGCTATTTTCAAAAAAGATGTTTTACTTGTATTTTGTGTGTGAAAACCCAAATAAAACTTTATTAAAAAAAATAAAAGCCAGTTCTCTGAAAAGGTGGTCAGCTGTCAATTTTGCTAGAGAAATAGTTTAGTTACCTCAGATTTAATAGCAGCAATGCTTCTCCCTTTGTTTCATGCCTGTCTAGAGCAAACTAACTAAGCTTTAAATAACTTTAAGAATGGACCAGACCAAAGTTCTCAACCCTGGCAGCTTGAAGAAGTCAGGTTGGCAAACATCCCAGAATTTATGCTGGCTCGCTGGGGAATTGTGATGGAATGTGCACCTGCAGCACAGAGAAAGAAGATTTTGCCAGCTTAGAGCTATCTCAGAAACAGACCCCCGACTAAGAGACAGAGTAGTCCAGAGCTGGTTGAGGGAGCAGGGTAGCCACACTCTAAAATCTCTCAAGAGACATTCTGTAGTTTAGATAGAAAGCTATAGCTTTATATCGGCAGTATGCTATTAGGGGTAAGTAAATAAAGGATTGGGCTTGATTGGATTTCAAAGGCTCTGAGTTTGGACATGACAGGAATGCTGTCTTGCTGGCAGGAAAATTCTGAGAAATGAAGTCTAGACATCTTCAAATTACCAAGGTTGAGAATCCTGATTGGACTAGCCTAACCTCATAATGCTGTTGAGCCTTGGGCATTATAGAGTATCTGCTGGCAGGCTAATAATCCTTTAACAACTCAAAACTACTTTGGATATTTGAATGAAGGAGTGATTTGTATTTCCTTGAAAATAAAAAGGCAGGGCAGAAAGAAGAGGGAAGAAAAGTTTCTGCTAACTAGAATACTTCAATGCCTGGTGAGAATGAAATAAACAAAAGTAAGAAGAAGAAAAATGCTAAGAATATTTTGTGATATATGCACCTAGCTGAAGTGGAAGGATTCTAAGGAACCAACTAAGGTCAAGGTTCATCTAAAGAAAATGAATTTGACTGCTTGAGTCGAGAACGCCAGAAAATCCTGGGGTTATACACTAGACTAGATTACAACCCCTCCCCTCCAAAGCCGCCCCCCCCCCCCAGATGAAGTAGTGACTATGCCCATATAATTGCAAAGCAATTCAGATGAATTTGTCAATGTTATCTGTAGAGCAACAAGAGGGAGATATAATGTTGCCAGCTCCTACACCAACATTTAAGAAACTACATTAGGCCCTAATCACTGCCGGTCTGAACTTAGATCAGAGATGAAAATCTTTTGAATGTCAGTTGCACTATTTGGTGGGATATCATCCTCAACTTTCTATGTTGGATGGCTTGATACAAATTTGATAACTAAATAAGTTAAAAAGTGTGGGGCATCCAAAGGACAACTTCTAGAAAGAGGATGTTGGAGATGAAATTATTTATATTTCTGCATTCCTGATAAAGGTTTATTTGCTTCAATTCCTCACAAGCCAGAATATCCTAAATAGCTGGGTAGAAGGAGATTGCCAGACCGAAATATATGCCCTTCACAAAAGTTCAAACCTTCATTCTATGATTTTTGTATCTTGGGATATAAGGGTACCATTTTATTATGGTAAAACCCACCCTGTTCTAACTGCATATAATAAATGTCAATGCATTTTCATAATTGCTATTCTCGGCTATGCAAAAGTTTAATCATGTTTACTTTTCTTACAGCTTAATCATGGGGTTATCACTGTATTCTATCAACTGGAAGTAATGCTTGCACAATACTTCATCTGCATTCTGATTCCTCTACCAACATGCACTTGCCATCTGGGTCAAAAATTCTGGTCTACAAAGTTTATTTATTTCAGCATATAGTTGGCCAGAGCAAAGGTAACCTGTTTTTTTGCCCTCCCAGAGGCTCTGTGTGGACTCTGCACTTACCTCCATCCAAAACGGGCTGCATGGAGACTCCTGGGAGGGGCGGGGTGGGGTGGGCAGGGCCAGCCAGTCGGTTCAACTACCGGTTCAGTGAACCAGATGTAAATTTAACATCTGGTTTGCCTGAACTGGCTGGAATCGGCTGAATCCCATCCCTGGATATATGAATATCTAAAGTTTTATCTTAAAAAAATCTCTAATAGTAAATACTTTGGGGATAATGTAATTGATATCTATCATTTCTTTATCTTTGAAAGAGAAGATTAGCAATAGATTAGTTTGGTTAGTATAGAATAGAGCTGGAAGGGACCTTGGAGGTCTTCTAGTCTAGCACCTTGCTGAAGCAGGAGAACCTCAGATAAGTGACTGTCCAGTCTCTTCTTAAAAACCTCCAATGATGGAGCACCCATGATTTCTGGTGGCAAGCTGTTCCACTGATTAATTGTCCTCACTGTTAGGAAGTTTCTTCTTATTTCCAGGTTGCTTCTCTCTTTGATAAATTTCCACCTATTGCTTCTTGTCCTGCCCTCTGGCGCTTTGGAGAATAATTTGACCCCCTCTTCTTTGTGGCAGCCCCTCAAATACTAAATACTGATAACATGTCACCCTTAATTCTTCTTTTCTTTAGACTAGCCAGACCCAAAATCTGCAGCTGTTCTTTATATGTTTTAGTCCCCAGGTCTTTGATCATCTTAGTTGCTCTTCTCTGAACTTTTTCCAAAGTCTCAACATCTTTTTGGGAGTATGGTGACCAAAATTGGTAGCAGTATTCCAGGTGTAGCCTTGCTGGGGTTTTTTAAAGCGACACTAATACTTCATGTGATTTTGATTTTATGCCTCTGTTTATACAACCCAGGATTGTATTAGCTGTTTTGGCTGCTGCTGCACATTGCTGGCTCATATCCAAGTGAACATCCATTAGGACTCCAAGGTTCCTCTCATAGTTACTCTTTTATTTATTGATTTTATTTCAGTTGGCATTTCAAAATTCATAGAGGAAATCAACAAAGATTGCCTTAAGTTTTTAATTTACCTTAATAACTTATGCCACATTTTAAGAATGATTATCAGATGCAACTGTCATTTCCCTAATCTACAGATAAAACAAACTTGGGGCAGGCAGATTAAATTATTTTTCTAGGAAAAGAAGTCAAGTGAATTGAAATAATTTTATCAGCATCAACCAGCAACATCCTTTGGACATTTGTTTATGATTCATCCCAGAGGTGGGGAAAGACCAATGGCTAGGATTCAATTTTGCACTATCCTAAAATTCTAGAATTTTTATGGAAGAGCTCAAAGAAGTCATGGTAGATCTATGAATCATCAATGACCTTAAGGACTCTATGAAAATGTAGCATAGAATGGATGTTCTGGAAATGTCTAAATTGATAGGCTGGACCCAAAGTCAGCTGCCATTAACTTCCAGAAGTTTGATGTCAACCAATGAAGTACCTCATTGAAAGTGTTACTACTTGGAGTGGATGTGGGGTTTCATTTCTAGAAAATGGCTAGACCAAGAGCAAGAAATATAATCGCATTATCATTAGCTATATAAGATCTCAATCAGAACTAATTCTTTATCTCACAGTAGTTTACGGCATGATTCTTGATTGATGAGGATCTCCTTGAAAGGAAATAAATATGCAATAGATTGTTAAGTAAGATTAAAGGAGAAGAAGAATGCAAGAAACAGTTGTATAATAAATAATAATAATAATAATAATAATAATAATAATAATAATAATAATAATAATAATAATAATAATAATTTGTAAGGATTTGGTGGGAAAATCTTTCCTCACCCTCTCCATTTCTCCTTTTTATATGTGGGCAAAATTCAGACAGGTTGTCAGTTAGGCTTTTGTAAAAAGGAGTTACATTTTCAATCCAAATGTTTAAACTGAATGATATGAAGCGTAGACTTTCCCTTGGCATTTAATTATATTTCCAGTTTAATTACCTATTGGTGCCAAAGCAGATTTTTCCGATTTCTCATTCATCTCTCTTCGCTGTCAATGTAAGGAAGGAGAGTGAAAAAAAAGCTTTTCCTTTTCACTTTCATTCACTGCTTCCGAGTCTTCTTTGGGAGCGATGTATCTTTTATAAAATTTAAATTCCAGGATACCTTAGTTATTGCTTCTTATCCCGGTCAGCCAAAACTTTCACTTCTTAACTTCCTCCTGCACTTTCTTTTCTGGATGAGTGCTTCTTTGAGGCGGCCATTTCTGACTGCTGCTCTTACCGCCTTCAGGAAAGGGAGTTTAGCCAGCTGAGGAGGAAAGATGCGGCTTTCCTCGACCCTGCTGGAATCCCACTCCTCTTCACCACCTCTACAGGGTGGGTTAGCCCCAAAGCCAGCTGGCTCGGGGTGCTCCAGCGGCGAGCCCAGGCAGAAACTGCACACGATCGCGGATTCCTGTCTGACACCGAAGCCCTGCAAACTGGAAGTTTAAAAGCACAACTATAATGACATGGGAAAATACCCGAACAAAGCTGAATACCATAGATAGATAGATAGATAGATAGATAGATAGATAGATAGATAGATGATTTTTTTGCTCATTAACTACTTTGAGAGTTTTGGATTAAGAATCCTTGGCCTATAATAACTCAGATATACATATTTATTTATAAATAATTAATCTGATGTGCACAGTGGCATCCATGAGGTGGGATGTTTCAAAAATTCAGGTTGGCAGTGCTATCAAAATCGCTATATTTTCTTTTTTTAACACCCCTATTGGATGTCCCTGGAAATGCAGCATGTATTTAGCGTTCTTATAATATTCCAAGTTTGACTACATAGCTTCATCATTTTCCAGCAAAGTGCAGCAAAAGAAATCATACAAATCTGTAATCTCTACAGCAGGCTTGTCCAACCCGCGGCCCAGGGGCCGCATGCGGCCCAGGTTGCCTCGTAATGCGGCCCAGTGCCCACCCCAACCTTCATGCCAGAGCCAGCGAGGAGGAGGAGAGGCAGGTGCGGGGCGGGGCGAGACGAGCGCCAGGCCAAGCAGCAACAGAAAAGGCGGGCGCTGTCAGAGCGCCACCTCCTGCTGTTGCTGCCGCCGCCCCCGCCACCGTTTCTGCCCCTGCTGCCGCTTCTGCCCCTGCTGCCACTTCTGCCCCCGCCCCCGCTTCTGCCCCTGCCGCCGCCCCCGCCGCCACTTCTGCCCCCACCACCGCTGCCGCTTCTTCCCCCGCCACCGCCGCTGCTTCTGCCCCCGCCGCCACTGCTGCTTCTGCCTTCCAGTCCTGCCTCATCCAGCCGGGCCATTTGCAGGAGGAGAGGTAGGCGCGAGGCGGGCGAGCTTCCCCCCCTCCGCAAAATTTGGCTGGAAAATAAACCGTGATAAAGAAACTGTGATAAAAAAAACATGATAATAAAACCGCGATAAAAAATAAATATTTTTTAATAAATAATAAATAATAAAAACATCTCACTAACTTCATTTCCAAATAAATTTAATATGTTAACTATGTTTTCTATGGTTTTTTTTGGATGATCAGGTATCGTTACTGTTATTTTATTTTATGTGCGGCCCAAACCAAATTTTCATCTTCTAATGTGGCCCAGGGAAGGTGAAAGGTTGGACACCCCTGCTCTACAGTCTAATTTTATCCTGTTTTTTTACAAAGGTATAACTATAACATACTGGAATTGATCAGATGACCTTTTTTTCTAACTACTATATAGCAGAGCAACAGACAGCAATGGAAATTTTATTCCAATAACAGATTTACAAAGAAATCATTGCAACATCTATGCCTGTGGCTAAAAATTCACAAACTGCTGACTCTATCTCACTGTCCTTGTTTATATTAAACTTATCCAGATGATATTATTTTGCTCCACAAATTCCATTGTTTGAGGCATTGAAAGGAACTTTAAAAACATTACTTACCTAAATTTTCTTCTACATATTTGAGTCTGAATACTTTTTGAATGAGATTAATGGCATGGAAAAGTATGTGAGTTCTGATCACAGCAAAACTAAAAGAAAAAATTATAAGTTTACAGACAGCTTGTTGTTTGGTATGGAGGAAACAGAGGGTGATGCTGAAAATAGAAGACTTTTATAGTTAGAAGGTCATGACCTGAGATTTGGGTGGCATGGATATTTGTGACATGATAAAGACAAGGTTAATGTGTGTTTTAAAAGTCATTATATGACATGTGCCATTTGTCTATTCCATATCTATTTGGTCACATATAAATGCAGGTTGTTCCTAGAACACATTTATGGCTCTGACCATTAGAATCATTCTATAGACAGAAATAATAGGCAAAAACCAATGGCTAATGGATCGTGAAATATTAGAATTCTGTCAAGGTGAATGTAAAATAAAATCATTAGAAGAACTGGTAGCAGAGGGGCATAGTTCTCTTATTTGCAGTTAACAGAAAGATTTAAAATAGATAAAATATTTTATGGTTTTGCACATTGCAAGACTCATTTTGCAACAGAACTGTGTACAAATAATGAACATGTAATTGCTAAAATGTATACAATTCAATTGAAATTTGAAACAGATGAAGAACAAGTTAAGGAATATATGATAAAGTGGGTTAAATTTTAGGTTATAATATGCATACAGAACAATGGGAAAATATGTTGAAAACCTATTGAAAAGACTGAAATTATGTAGTTGAAAAGGCTGAAATTTACACTGTGCCAAAACCTTAAAGACAGTGTTTATAAAATCATGTTCCATTGATACAGGACACCAGAAAAATTATCTAGAATGCATAAGAGCATTTCAAATTTATGCTGGAAATGTGAATAAGAAGGATATTTTATTAATCTTGGTGGACAAAAAAGCTAGAAAATCTGAAATTCAAATTCAGAAGATTCTAAAGATTAAAATTCAATGGAAACCAGATTTTTTTTTTCCTTTTGGGATTGATCTATAAGGAATTCAGTGAGACCAATTAATCAGTGGAATAGCTTACCTCCAGAAGTTGTAGTTCTCCATCATTGAAGGTTATTAAGAAAAGTTTGGACAATTATTTTTCTGGAATGATATAGCAATAGCAATTAGACTTACAAACCACCTTGGTTACAGAGTCCCATTCTTCTCCATAATGCTTTACAACATTCTCTGAGCAGTTTACAGTTGTCAGCCCTCTATCCTTCCGAGGTTAGTAAAATGTGGATCTAGATTGTTGGGGACAATATGCTTATGTAGTAAAGCACTGTAGAGTGGTATATAAGTCTAAATGCTAATACTCTTGGTATATAAAGAAAATACAAAAAATAGAGATAATCAAAGATGAAAGCAAAGATCACTGATATTGTTCAAATCTCATTGCAGATGGATTTTGTGTTAATTTCCAAGCTGAAATTATTTCCGGTTCCAGTTCCAAATTTAACAAATTCTTCCTTCTTTGAGGAAAAAAAAGCAAAGTGGTGATATGCAAAACACTAGAAGTGAAAACAAAATGCTCTAAATAAGAAATATGAAGCTTAGAAAATAGGGAAAACTCTCAGAATTTGCTCTTCTCAGCTGAACTCCCAACTTTATGGAACATTGTTTGAAAAACTGAAAAAAAAAACAAGTACATGCACCGGGGGTTTGCCTTCCTAATGATTGTACCTTTTCATTGTAGAATTATTTACTTATTTAAACCTTTGCTCTTTAGAACTGCTTGACATCTAGAAATGGCAAAAAACCAATATACACTGGCTTTTGTCAGATATCCCCTCATGTGAAGCAATGCAGACACAGCATATAAAACCTGATCCCATGGAAATCTTCTGACAAGTCTCATGCATCTTTCAAAAAGGCTGATGGGAAATTAGTGGTCCCCATGGAATTCCACATGGAATTATCAGCCTGATGGGTGGAACCCTGGCACTTGTATTATTATTTTTTATACTAAATGAAACATGAAACACACACACACAATCAACTGTAAAATTGGGAGCTTTACCCCACTTGATGACAATTATCACATGTTCTTGAAATTTGTGGATTAATTGTTTTCCAATCAACAAAGAAGTCCCTATGGATTTTACTCCACTAGTCATTTCTGACTATAGGGGCAGCGCTCATCTACATTTCAAGACCATTGAGCAAGCGCTGTCCAAAGACATTTCTGAGTCATATGGCCAGCATGGCATCATGGAGGCTGTTACCTTCCCACCGAAGTAGTACCTGTTTATCTACTCGCATTTGCATGCTTTCAAACTGCTAGGTTGGCAGGAGCTGGGGCAAGGATAGAGGTCACCCCATCATGTGGTACTTGGATTTTGAACCTGGACTGCCAGCTTTCAAGCTAACAAGCCCAGCATCTTAATCACTGAATCACTGCACTGCCCTATAATCGATATACAGTTGATCATATATATGATTAATTGGAAACATAATATTTCTTTTTCTTTCTTTTTAAAACCCTTTGAACCCTTGTTTCAGTGTGGAGTCAGGGTGACTGAGTAGAGCTTAGAGTTAACTGGCCAGATGCCCTTCCTGACACCTAAGTGAAGTTCGTAATAGAAATTCTCTTTGCGCCCTGATAAAGAAACATCAGAAACATCAGCCACTGGCTGGAATTGAACTCTCAACTTTCCACATAGGTTCTTCATTTCTAGGCAACAACACCACTTTTTCTTGGTGTAATGTATTTAAACCAAAAAGCTACATGCTTAGTAATTTTTAATTATTTTTCCCATTGTTGCTTGGGGCAATTTAATATGTATCCATTTCAGGGGCATGTAATCTGTTAAATTCAGGGTGGAAACCAAATATTTATATCATTCAGGAAATGAATAAGGTAGGATGCATAAAGAGTTCAAAGGTTTTTTCTTTTTTAAAAAAAAAATCCTTTATTGAAAGTGAATGTTTCAATTATTCCTTCTTCCTATGAGAAATATGTATAATAATATGGTTTCTAATAAATACTTTTGCTGTATTACGACAGTGATGAAATTGACTTCTTATTATAGTGAAAAAGATCTATTCTTATTCCATCTGCTTAATCAAATCATTATCATTCAACAAAATACATTGAAAAGACCTAATAAAATATATGTAAATAATTGTCAAATGAGACTATAATTTCACAGTACCACGGGTCTGAGATAGTTACAGCATCTATCTTGCTTCCATTAATTTTAGGAATATGATATTAGGATATAATATTAGCTGAAATCATTTCTATCTCTCTTCTAGATGGAAAGGTGTACAGAATGCCTGAAATTCACACTTGGCATCCTGTAGATTTTTCCGTTAAAGAGATTTAACTTTTGTCTTTCATTGTTATATTCCTTTAAGGGGAAAAGAAATATAGACTTCTTTCTTTTTACAAGTTTGTACAGTATATGAAACAACCACCACAAATTGGATTTTGCTATACAGAAAAATTAAAGACTTTTATATGCCTTCTACCTGGAGAAACTCGGACAAAGCAGTTTACATGCAAATGCTGGAACTATGAATTCATTTTTGAAATCTAATGGCAGACTTTCAAAACATGATGGTTATCGACTTTACTAACAAATCATTTTCCCCATGGCAGAGGGAACATGCTTGCAATCCAAAGAGGGTACCTCAGTTTGTGCTTGCCTAAAGTAGCCATAATTGAATATAGTTTGTGCTTTCCTAGAAGCAGCCTTCACTGAATACAGTGGGACCTGTTCATGAATAAATTTAAGTTTTATGTAATTTGACTTGAGAGGTCTTGGGACAATCATTATCTCTTCCTTGTACTTCTTTGCTTGGTTTTTAGCCAAATAAATGCTGCATCACAGCAATGTCCTTGGGGAGAAAATGTGCTAGTAATCAAGTCCAAAATCTGAAGCTAGTGTGCTCTACTACTGTAATTCTTTCAGCTGCCTATTTTTTTATCTAAAATAATCATGGTTGCATATTTTTTGGATGATTTGAAAAAGAAACATGTGTCATACTGGTATAGGTCCTTGGTGTTCTTCTCTAGGATTTCTCCACTCTAAGAGATTTATTAGTTCATAGGGAAAAATGAATATAGAAAAAGAAAATATGTATGTTGAGTCAGCAGGAGACAAATAGATAAGAAATCGCGTTAAGCTAAAACATTAAGAACAGCGGTAGAGATGTGCTGCTGAATTTATTTCCAAGACAAGAAGCTTAGAAGATAAATATATTCAATTGTTGATACCATGAGAAGCCAATTTCTAAATTCAAAGAGGCAAAATATTTTGAATCTATTTATATACCACTAAAACTATTGTCATGACCTTTAACTGGGTGAAATGGTGTATCATGGTCAGTCAATTTTTGAACCAAGGTATCTCAAATAGGCTAACTTACACAAATGTCTCCAAAATCTGGAATTGATGACTCCTGAAATTTGTAGAAGTTATGGCTGCCTCACTGCTGCTACACTTCTTGGCCTTTGGGCTAAGATCAAGAGTAGTATCTGCTAGGCTAAGGGTCTTCAAACTTGGCAAATTTAAGACTTTTGGGCTTCAATTTCCAGGATTCCTGAGCTAACATGACTGGAGGAAGAATTCTGGGAGTTGAAGTCCATAAGTCTTAAAGCTGTCAAGTTGGAAGACCCCTGTTCTAGGCTATTGATGAGACCACATGATTTTCATTTTCAATGTTCTAGGACAGTTTCTCAGGCAGTCTTCCAAGCTACCACTCTTTCCACCACCCAGCAGCAACCATCTACCTAGTTGCTGGGAAGGGGAGGGAAAGGGGGAGGGGGAAGGAGGGAGGGAGAAAGGAAGGAAGGAAGGATGGATTTCTAATTATCTTTGCTAGATTCCCACAAGGAAGCTCAGATGGAAAGCCAGTAGGAAGTCTGAAGTTGCTCCTGCTCCCACGCTTTTTTGCCTGCCCTTGGTCATTCTGTTTCTCTGTTTAGGTAAGGAAATATCTCTGAAACCATGATCCAATGGTCACTGTCTAGTTTTCTAGTGGAATACTAATAATGAGCTAAGTCACTATCCTTTAACCTAAAGGGCTCTCTACCAATTGTTCAAACTTCCAGAGGGAAGAAAAACAGAGGCAGAAGCTCAGGGAATGAATGAGCAGTTTTGCACAGATGGCAGAACTAAGTGAGAAGAACCATCATATTGCATATCGATCTATGGATAAAATTGTATATATTGATAACAACAAAAGGACAGGAAAAACTGAACTATGCCAATTCCATGCTAGCAAAAACCCATACATCTTCTCCTGTTAGCTATGATGTTATATAAAAATGCAATTCTGTATGCCATCTGGAAAAGTTGCCCCTCGAATTTCAATCTAATCCTTAAGATTCACCATTTCACAATTCTATAATAGGATAACTTGGTCTGAACAGATTCCCTTCCCCCATCTCTTGAAATACTGGACTCATCCAGCATAGGTGAGAGTTAAGTCATTATGACAGATTACTATGAAGTTGCTCAAGTTGAAGACCCTCTTAAAAATAGACAGCGCCAATGTAGCATAAAAACACATTTTTCTAGGACCAGAAGAGTCAAGGATCAACTGTATTCTAAGCCACAGAAGCTGACTGGGTGACTTTGGGCCAGTGACTACATTTCAGCCTAAGCTCCCTACAGAGTTATTGCTGTGTAGAAAACCTGGAGAAGTAAAGGCTGTATATACCACCTTGATCTCCCATTTATTTAACAAATAAATAATGCATTCTGTGCTATCAACATGGCTCGGTGCACAATATTTGAAATCCAGACATTTAAAAGCAAAATATTCTGCAGGAAAGATGTGTCTCTCTCTCTTGTTTTCTCACACGTTCCATGTTTAAGCTCAAGGTTTTTTTTCCAGACTATTATATTCAGAAAACTGTGAATTTGGTGGAAACAATATGCAAATAATAGTAACCCTTTTCAGTTTCTGAATTCAGATAAGAATATTATGATGTCTAACTGCATTTGTTATACAAATTATTTATCATTTAATATGGAAATGTTAAAGTATCCTTTTTTCAATTCCATAACTGGTTTCTGAAATACAGAATTTAAACTAACTGCACTATGATCACATACATAACAGATTAATATTACATTCCTGAATTTGGTGATATAAGATTAAAAATTAATCAAATCTAAAACAATTCTGTACCCCACTTGAATGAAATATATATTCTCTTTTAGTCAGATACATCAAATGCCCAGGTCCATTAAATTCAACTCTTCCATATATATATATATGATTTATGATAAAGTGACAATAGTGACAATTCTATTAAGCTGAGAATCAAATATTTCATTGACATCTCCTATTGTCACTTTATCATAAATGCACTCATTCAAGTGCTGAAAACATTCATAAGACATAATAGAAGATACTAAAAATTTGGACATTAAGCATAATTATTGTAATCTCTGTTGTTTTAACACATAAAATTAATAAATGCCCATTTTCTTGTATATCAATTGGGAATCTTTTTTTTTTGAACTAAAATGGCCACATTGTTAACTTTGGTCAAAGTTCATGTCATATAAACCTGTTCCAGTGTTCTATCCAATCCTTCATTAATTAAAAAAAACCATTGTCTTGTTCCATTAATAGAGATAAGCAATGCCTGCCCTTAATAAATTTAAATAGGATAAAATGATAAGTTTTTTTGCATTCTCACGGGTCTTTTACATTAAGACTGACTAACCTCATCCATAAATATTTTTTTAAATCTCCTTTTTAAAAAGCTCTCTTAAAGAGTCTAACTCTTCCTTAAACTGAATATAAGACAAATATGTTAGAGGACAAATTAACAGTATAGGATTATTTGACGGCCAAAGTCCTGGAAGGATTTGTCACACACATTGCCTGGAGTATAAAGTTTCTGGAAGAACTTTCTTGTTCATGTCTCCCCAAAATTTTCTATAGGATAGTGTTTCTCAACCTTGGCAACTTTAAGATATGTGGACTTTGATTCCCAGAACTCAACTTGCTGGCTGGTGAATTCTGGGAGTTGAAGTCTACACATCTTAAGGTTGCCAAAATTGAGAAATACTGACCTAGGCAATAGATGCTTCAGTCTGAAAATCTGTCATCTGCACCTCTATAACTGTCTGGTTTAGCTCTGCAACCAAACAAAGCAGACACAGACTTCCACAGATAATTAGAACAGCAGAAAAAACAATGGCTACCAACCTGCCTTCCATTGAGGACCTATATACTGCACGAGACAAAAAGAGGGGTGTGAAAATATCTACAGTCCCCTCATATCCTAGACATATATCGTTTCAGCTTCTACCTTCAAAATGATGCTATAGGGCACTGAACACCAGAACAACTAGACACAAGGACAGTTTTTCCCCGAATGCTGTCACTCTGCTAAACATCTAATTCCCACAATATTGCCAAACTATGTACTAAGACTGTATTATTATTATTCTTCTCATCCTTCCTATTACCTATCTCCTCCCACTTATGACTATAACCTTGTTGCTTGTATCTCTATGATTTATATTGTTTTGTTTCCTAGTATGATTTGACTGCTTATTTAGTAACCTATGACTATCAATAACTGATTGATTCTTATGATTCTTGATGAATGTATTTTTTTCTTTTTATATACACTGAGAGCATTTGCACCAAAGACAAATTCCTTGTGTGTGCAATCACACTTGGCCAATAAAGTATTCTATTCTATTCTATTCTATTCTATTCTATTCTATTCTATTCTATTCTATTCTATTCTATTCTATGCCATGCCATGCCATGCCATGCCATGCCATGCCATATTATCTATTCTATTCTATTCTATTCTATTCTATTCTATTCTATTCTATTCTATTCTATTCTATTCTATTCTATTCTATTCTATTCCTTAATGAGTTTGAGGCAGGTACTACATGTGTACATCACCGTGGACTCAAATATCCACAATTATTAACCAGTCTGGTAATGTACGGTGGGGAATTAAGGATGGCTGAAATGGATTGCAATAGAAGTATAACTTGCTTTGGAGAGATTTGAAATGATGAAGATCTATCTTTCTGGATTATATTTTTTCGTCTTTTCTCTAGGCTTTTTTCTATCTTTCTCTTAGCTAGGACTGTCAAATCCAAGCAGCTAAATCCAGACAGTGGAGAGAATTTGCTCCACCTTGTGGTTGCAGTAGTCATCTACATTTTCACATGGTCCAGTTCTAGATTTTAGAAGAGCAGTTTGAGCCTAAGTAGCATGATATGGTACTTCATCATGTAATATAGCAGTAAAAGAGCGGGGAAAAAAACTACACTGTGATGCTGCCTGGATCTCTTGCATTTGACCTGCTAAGAAGTGAATAGCAAACTGAGCCCAAGGACTATTACATAATTGAAGTATGTCAAGGAGCACATTTACGTGTAAGTAGCAAAGCGGGATGAAGATACTTTGAATAAATTAAATCAGTACTGTAGCATTCACTGGTATTGGGGCTCAAGGCAGCTAGCAATAATAATAACAAAGATAAAGCTGAATTATAGTTAAACATAAGGCAATTAAAACAAGTTAAATTCATTCAGTAAAAAGAAACATAGAGAACCTGCCTATCCACAGACACAGACATTATTATGCTTGAATAATAAGGTCTCTGTTAATCAATTGTAATGTATTCCAACTGGCAATGCCAAGCCTCTCTTAAGGTCTCTCAAATCATAAAAGCCACAAGGCTGTATAGGAAAATGTCATTGTATCACATTGTGTGGTTCCAAATCAAAATGGATCATAGGCAGCACTTTGAATTTCATCTGGAAACAGACTGATAGTGAAAATCTTTTAAGAAGAGAGTTGTCTGTAGTGTAAAAACTGCCTACTAAGGGTTGGACTATGCAAAGCTTTCAAGCTTTGATTTGATGAAATTTTAATCAAAGCTTGTTTTTTGAAGCAAAGTGATAAATTGAAGCTGCATTTCTCTTCAAAGAACTAGATCAGACAGAACCGCTCTTTTCATTCTGGATGCTAAAATGTGTTTAAAGTTCATATGCCATCCATGCCCAGGTCCTTTCCATCAAATCTAGACAACTGGCTCTATTTTACCACAATTTTGAACACAAAAGCAAAGCAATTTCATTGTCTGTGTTAAGGCACCACACCCCAGCAAATTGGATTGCTATGCTGGTCCAGACCAAGGTGTCAATTCAGGGCAGAATGCTATTCCTGGTGAAAGAGAATATTTGTAGCTCGGGGTTGACATGAGAGATCCTTGGTGCTCTCTGAGCTTGCTTAAACAAACTAGGTAACATCTTCAGTGCTCAGCACTGATGATGTTACCTAGTTTGATCAGGAAATGTCTGCAAGAAAACAAACAAGCTCTGAGAGACTCTTCAGAAAGCTATTATATCACACAGTCATTATTTAATAGCAGAAACACAGCATTTTCGATTAAGTTTCCAAACACTGCTTAAGGCAGTTTCATATATACCACATTAAATTACTGCACATGCAATGTAACTGAGATATGAGATAGATAACTCTAAAGAGTAGAAGTAATTACCATTTATTATTTTTAGTAAATCTAGTGACTGCAAAGCTCAGGCAGCAGATTGACAGAGATATATATGTATCTGTAGACTTTACTAGATAAAAGTTGTAATACCAGGCCAACCTATCTTTTCTCAGTGGGTAATCTAAGTCCCCAAACATATGAGGGAAGAGTCCAGCAAATGTTGAGTTCCTGTTTATCCAACTCAAGTCAAATTATTTGATCTGCCCATTGAATGACCAGGAGTAAGTAATATAATGCCAGATGAAAACTCTGCGAGGTGTAGTTTCTCTGAATTCTGAGTGGAATTACAGAATGTGTATCAGTATTTACAAGAAGAAAAGAAGGGATGTTGTTCAGAGGTAGAGCTTCTATTTTGTGTGAAAAATATATCATAAATTTAATTTCTAATCTCTCAAATTGGAACAGTAAAAGATTCCAGATGGGAAATCAAGAGAGCTGCTGTTACTTATTGAGTAACAGAGTCAAGAAAGTGAAGAGAGTGAAGAAAAGAAGCATTGTCGACTCTCCTGTCACATTACCTCCCAGACAAAGTCATCTTTTAAGACTGCGAAATAGCTGAGACATAGAAATGATTCTCCAACCACCAATGCAGAATCCCTCATGTGGAAAAGAAAACCGAGAAGAAGGCAGGAAAATAGTAATGTTGACATTGGAAAGAGAGGAGAAATGTCTAACAAGCAGACGTGGAATTGAACTGCCCTGACTTGCTAATACTTGCTGATTCAAGAATCATGAAGAGGATGATACACTATGGAATCTGCTCACACAGTATAGAAATCCAGGTGGAAGAGGGACGTTTAGATTCTACCTTATGGTTTTTCCCAGTGGGCAGAGGATCCGAGGATGCTCTTTACAATTATTTTCAATTGCAGAATAAAATACACCTCAAATAACACAAATAATACAAATTCAAATTAACAAACACAACCCAGAAAGCCAATCCAATGAGCAAAAATGAGCAAGAAAGATACCATTGCCTAAGGCTAATTAGAGACCAGATTGATGATGCCACAATGACGAATGGATTCCTCGTTTTAAATTCTGTCTGCAAAGTAATTAGTAATGTCACTGATATCATTACCAGCTCTTCCTTCAACTTCATCATCAGGCTAGTCTCATTGTTCACCTCCCAGCCATTCTTTTTATCTTTTCAGTCATGGATTCTTGAACCTCAATAGAATGTGTTTTAGTGCTACCCAGGGAACAGGAAAATCTGTTAACCACGCAGAGATGGTCTTTGACTAAAGATCAAACAAACTTTTTATTGTAAATTGCATTGGCATATTTTTATGCAGCCATTTAAAATGATAGTCTAATACTACAGATTTCACTGGGGCAGGTTTCCAAAACTGGATCTCAAAATATAATGAAATGAATGTGTGGTTGCACTCAAAACCTGCCAGAATGATAGATTACTGAGTAACGACTTGGGTGGAGTAATGTGTCCAAGCTTTATTGTACCCCTTCAGCATGACAGCACAGAACTCTAGGAGGAAATAGATTCCATTTGCCTTTTTTCTCCCCTTGAGTTCAGGAAAAGCCTTTCAGAAAAGCAAGGCAAGATCTCTGCAGATTTCTTTCTTGCTTTCAAAAGAAGCACTTCTGCTGATGAGAATATTTTCGGGGTGGGGTGTGGGGTGTGGGAGGACAAATTTCTCATCTTACAACGTGATTATGAATTCTGTCACTCTCCATTGTTTATGGATTCAGCAGGAAAAAAATAATGGGGCAGACATTTTTTGTAATTTTTCCTCTTTCAGCATTAAATACATTCGGGATATATTTGTACTTGCAGACTGCACCATTTCTTTTCATTTAATGAGGTTTTTTTTAAATAAAAACATAAGTTTACTACCTTTTTGAGTAGTAGAATTTTGAATACAAAATAAAAACTAACTAGAATTAATAATTAGAATGGATGTTTTTGGCCACTAGCACATATGATATTTTTAAAAAGTAGGAACAGTATTTGTTTCTTGTATTTTTATTTTCTTATCCTGTATATTGTTAGTTAAATGAGTCTCTGTGTTTAAGATATGAAGGGAATTTTCCTTTTTCTCTTATGTTAATGTAGCTTAGACAGAAACACAGTTTCTTATCCTAACCATTAATAAATCAAATTTGCAATATAATGAAAATCTGTTAGCATTCACTGATAGCTGGGATAAGTCCATATTGTGTATCCAAAACAGTTATATTGCAAATTATTTTTTAGTTGATATTCTTTATGTCCAGGAGCACATCTTTCAACAAAGGCTCCTGCTGAATTTACTTCTCCAATATTTTTTTGTATATTTTTTTGAGTTACAATTACCACCCAATCTATTCTAAACAGAGCCACATACTTTCAAAACTGAAATCATTATCTATAAATAAATTGTGTTGGTCCTAATTTCCATTGATCTGTACTTTTCATCACTTGTTTCCATTTTGTGGAAAGGTGCAATATAATACACAATCTGCTTCCACTAAGTATTACATTTGGAAATTGATGCCCATAAGGAAAAAAAAAAGCTTGTTTTAAAAAGTGAGTAGTGAGGTTACTGTTTTTAACAATATCTTACAGGCTTCCCACTAGGACTTTGGGATAGAGTTAAATCTGTGAAAACAGACTCAGCTCTTTCCCTCAGTTGCGCTGAAGGTTTATGAAATGTTAGTGAATTTCTGATTAGTTTAAAGAGAGAAAAGTGAAGGAATATATCAAGTTTCTTTGAAAAGCAACAGGCAGTTCTGTTAGAGAATATTACATAGATAGTTAAAAAAAAAGCCGCATTGAATTACAACTCACTAAATTGCTACCAAAAAGTAGTTTAAAAAGCAGCCCGGATGAAAAGTGATTTGATCCAAACTAAACAGATGTTGTCCCCATACAAGAAAAGTATAGCTTATGTTGCTACTTCAGAAAATGGAAATGAACTGTAGTATATTACCCCAGGGTATTTGCATGTTTCAGCCGAACAAGCCTTAAGAATGCTAATTTCAACTGATATCTTACAGTTTTATTTCATCACAGCCAGTGAAGCAAATACCTAGGGTTAAGGTTGAAACCTGTTTTTGAAATAGGCTGAGCTATGGAATGGGACGGTGTTCCTGATTTTTTTTTAATAGAGGGAATTTCATTTAGCTTTATGACCATCACCATTGCTTTACCTGCTATCAATCTGCATTATATTTAACGCTATTAAAAACTAATAGTACAGATTATTACCCAATGGCCTTTTGCAAGGAAGATAGAAGAGAAGGAGGAGAAGAATGACAGAGCAAACATATGACCAAGGGAGGAAGAAAAAAACAAAAAACCCTGGCAATAGTTTAGGCTGTAAACAGATGTTTATTTAGTCAATCTCTATTTAGAAAAAGTGTGCAGAATTAATGGGGTGTATTCAGCAAAGCCATGGGGTTTTCATTATCAATTTCATTAGAGCTCAGGTGGCACATTGAAGCCATCATCTCAACAACATGGTTGTGCATTGGGGAATGTTCCTCAGCTGCTGCAAATTTTCCATAATTAAATCAAACAATTTGTTTTTAGACTGACTAACATTCAAGAAAGAAAAAAACTTTAATTCAGGACATTGTTCTTGTGATTGTGTTAACTTGTCCCTTGTCTTTTCCAGATGTACTATCCACATTCTGCAAAACCCACCTAAAACATGCTCTTTTGATATGTAAGCTAGTAAAAGGAGAGCTACTTAGCATGAAAAGGAAAAGAGGAACTGCCATGAAGGTTCTTAATGGTGATAGAAGACCGCAAAGATCACCCTGAACAAATCTTTCTGCTAATAAACTCCCCATAATGCAACTTTGTACCATATGCTTATATAAGTCATATATGTTGGTTTAATTGATGGTTCCATATTTGTATTGTTTTGGTAATTCCTTTGCAAGGTTAGACTAGAGAAAAATGATTTATCCTGAAATAGATTCTGATATGCTGCAAATGGTGTCTGTAACATTGCCTATTGTATCACCTTATTACATTAAAATAATGCAGGGGTGTCAAACTCACGTCATCATGGCATTGTCACATGACATATCATGACTTTTTTCCCTTCACTAGACTGGATGGGGGTGGGGCCAGAACAGACGCATCCAGCCTGAGGCCCGTGAGTCCTGATCTAATGAATTAAGGGAGATATGATAGCAGTGTTTCAATATCTAAGGGTCTGCCACAAAAAGAGGCGGTCAGTCTATTCTCCAAAGCATCTGAAGGCAGGACAAGAAGCACTGTATGTAAAGTAATCAAGGAGAGAACCAATCTAGAACCAAGGAGAAATTTCCTAACAGTGAAGACAATTAACCAATGGAACAACTTGCCTTCAGAAGTTATGGGTGCTCCATCATGGGAGGTTTTTAAGAAGAGATCAGACAGCCATTTTTCTGAAATGATATTGGGTTTCCTGCTTGAGCAGGGGGTTGGATTAGATGACCTCCAGGGTCCCTTCCACCTCTGTTATTGTGCTATTCTGTTAATTCTTCATTATGGATTTCCTTCTTTACTTTTAACCAATCAATTTTTTTCAATAACCAGCCTCTCATGGGCAGCTTATGTGTACTGTTTATGTGTTATGAAATAAGAGGGCCAGAGAGGTATATTTTCCAATATTTTTATTAAATCTTAGCAAGTTGCTTTCTGTAGTTGTGAATATAATCACAGTACAGGATTTAAGCTAATTACACGACCAATAATTTGTGATACAGCATTTAGCATTTGTTGGCAATCTATTTGCATGTATTGACTCCCCCACCATATAGGATTAATGTCTGGTTTAAACATTTTACAATGAAAAATGATTAACTGAAAACATCCTCTTGAGTCTTGGTAGACTTAAATACGATCTAAGCATCAATTTATATTGTATATCTTATACAGAACAACTGATGGCATGGTATGCTTCATGGATTAACATTTTTTCCCATTCTTTAAAATCCTTTTTCACAATCCATTATATGTAGTCATATTATTATTATTAAGCATGCAAATCACATTAATGCTACAGACTCCCTTTAAGCTCTTCACCTGAGAGTATTACCTTAATATTTTCAGGTTGCCTAAGCTGTTGGACTGCTTAAGTTACTGATTAAGAACTCCTTACCTAGAGATTCTGAAAGGAAGGCCGACATCCCAGATTTAGT
The DNA here is from genome assembly GCF_049901715.1 of Pseudonaja textilis. Classification (NCBI taxonomy): domain Eukaryota; kingdom Metazoa; phylum Chordata; class Lepidosauria; order Squamata; family Elapidae; genus Pseudonaja; species Pseudonaja textilis. Next base: position 13,271,891 of record NC_141994.1, on the reverse strand, counting down.
TTTGACTAAGAGTAAAATTACTGTATGCCTGGTCCATATTTAAACAATTGTTTTCAGTAAGATGATCTCCTACAGTATATTGCATAGAAAGGGAAAAACTGTGTTTATAATTCCACATGATTTGTGGAAAATAGACAAAAAAGCTTTTTCATTAATAGGCCTCTGCAAAAGAAAATTCTTTGATGAAGAAGCACTTCTCCAGTTCTTCTTGGTGAAGCGATGGGATGTCTTAGGACTTAAAAACATAATCCTCTCAAGGTGCTCCATTACTTTCAGAGGCAGGAAAAGGCAAAGCACCTAATGAACATCAATTTTACCATCTTGGTGCCTTTATGAAGATTTTCATATCATTTCTGTGGCCTGAAGCACTTTGTCAAGACAAAGCATAACTTTCCCACCTCACCTCTATGAATTAGTTGTGTCTGGAATGTGTTCAATGAAACAGAACCTCATACATACTAATTAAATTTCCCCAATATTCTGAGTGGCAAAATTACATAAATTACATTAATTGTAACTGTACTTGGGTGAAAAAGGTTTCACTTGCACATCCACGTTCACAACAATATCTTCACAGAGACACCACAGCATTATACTATGGCTAGGAGTTAATCCTTGTTCTTGAGATTTTCTGTAAAAATGTAAAAAAATTAAAGAGCTCTGACACAAGAGGTCTCTTGGTGGTAGACTCTCCCAGGACAATTGACTAGCTGACAAATTCAGTGGTTTGGAACATGGAGCAGACAGATACTCAATAGAGATGACTTTTAGTCACACACCTTCCTCCATTTTAGATCCCTTGAAACAGCAATAAAATAATTTTAGATAAATAGGCTTAAAAAGAAACAAGGTCTCACTTTTGAGCATAGCTGAGGGGGGGCAATTTCAATCTTGTTCAGAAATATCTGCTTAAGAGAAAATATTCTTAATACTTTCAAACAGCAAAGAGTGTATGTATTTGTTGGATTTTTATCTCCAATTTCCTTATTACTTTGTTATTAAATGTCATATTTGGTTTTTTTTTCACAACAGTTAATTCTATATTCTCCACCACACATAAATTGGTTCTGAGGAAATGTCTAGTATGAATGCAGTTGTCTTGAGATAAATGGTGCTATCTAAGACATTCTGTTATGTGACTTGAAAGACAAAATGGTATCTTCTTCCATCATCTTAGACTGCATACAAATGACAACTACAATGTGAGTTCTCACTGCGGCCAATTCACTGCAGGACAACTCCCCATGGCCAACTCCCCATGGCCAACTTGCTGTGGGACAATTTAACAATGCTATTTAATTATTTAAAATAAATAAAAATATTTTTGCCCTTCACATTTCATTCTGTCCTCCTTTTGCATCCTTTCTTTAATGATTCTTTTCCACCATTTCTTTGATATTAGTGTAACTCTTGTCCCACAGCAAGTTGGCCATGGTGAGTTGGTCATGGCTAGTTGGCCATGGAGAATTGTCTTTTATTTTCTTCATTTTTTAATTGTAATAAAATAAGAAACAAAATACAAAAGAAAATAGGACAGTGAAGTGAAAGTGGAAAAAAGGGAAGTAAGGAAGGCTTGGAAAGCTCAGTATATGTCCCTGAACCCCAATTGTTATCCCAGAGATGCCAAAATCCTCTAGGGTGGATGAACAATTCCCATTCTCATTTTCGGATTTGGTGAGTTTGTTGGTCTTGAATAATGAAATATATAACCTAAAATGCCAGTACCACAAATTCCCTTATATTAAAACAATGGTGCAACTGCATCTAGAACATTGTGTTCAGTTCTGGCTACCTCAAAAAATACACGGTAATTTTAGAGAAGATTCAGAGGAGGATAACTAAGATGATCAGGGGGCTTAAAACAGCTTTCTTTTGAGAAAAAAGTTGTGGCATTTGGAGCTTCATAATCGAGAAAGAAAGATTCAGAGGAGGATAACTAAGATGATCAGGGGGCTTAAAACAGCTTTCTTTTGAGAAAAAAGTTGTGGCATTTGGAGCTTCATAATCGAGAAAGAAAGTGGGTGAAGGAGGATATGAGGGGTTCAAAATTATGATTAAGAAATACTATTTAGACAACATGTAATTAAACCTTGGAATTCATTTCTGCAAGCTAGCAGATTGACTGACTGGCTTCAAATAAGGTTGGACAAATCCATGGAAGACATGAGGATCAATTTGTCTTGATGGCAGTGTGACTGTGTCTGGAGATCATCTTATGGGACATTAGTCGGCTTCTTTGTCTATTGGCTGGCCACTTTCAAGACAGTCTGCTAGACTAGAAGGGCCAGGGGTCCTATCCAGCAGCGTACTGCTTAGGTTCTTATATAAGCCTTGCAGAAGTTTTTACTTCTTAAAAATCAGAACCCTAAAAATAGGTTAACTTGGATAGTGGAAGTGGGGGGTTAAGGGTGTTAAGAGGTGAAGAAAGGCTTCAAACTTTCAAGAACAGTTGAGTATTATGTCATGACATTGCTAGACTTGTCTCTATAGCATATAGACAGATCAGAAACAAACCAGAATGAAGCTCTCTGGATGAAAAAGTGTAGCCTATCGAGATTTTTTAAAATCCTATCATGATTAAACATCTGTCCAGTTCTAAAATGAGAGAGAGAAAGAGAGAGAGAGAGAGAGGGAGAGAGAGAGAGAGAGAGATGCAAAATTTCAATCCAAGTCTTTGCATGTAGACTGTGGATTGGAAATGCAGTGTTTGTATTAAAGTTGAGGATCAGTACTTGTATTTATTTATCTTATTTATTTATCTGATTTGTCAATTGCTTACAAGATAATAGGTATAAGTATAAACGTAGTTATGAATATATGAAATGGATACATATAAGAAAAATAAAAAGAGTCAACAGGACAGGGACGGTAGGCACATTGGTGCACTTATGCACGCCCCCTACAGACCTCTTAGGAAAGGGGTGAGGTCAATAGTAGACAGTCTAAGGTTAAAATTTTGGGGGGTTGAGGATACCTGACTCTGGTTTCTTCCTAGCATGACATCACAAACAGCTGCCAGAGATGACACAGAATTGCTTCCTTAATATCTTTTTTCTCCTTCTTTCTCATTACTTTTATTTCACCTTGGAGGAGGTGTCTATCTATATGGTCAACACTAACTGGATGGCAGATCAATCAAGCAAGCAAGTAAATGTACAAGCAGGTTTTTCTTTCTGTGAAATAACAATGTCTTGTAAGACTTACAAAAACAAAATAAATCAATGCTTTGTTCTCATGATAATAGGAGACTTGATAACAGTTTGATCATATTTCCAGAGAAAACCAATTCTTTTTGGCCTATATGTGAAGAATTAATTTTAGTTCACAAAGGATGAAGTGTGGAGAATTCAGTCTTACCTGATGAACATTGTGCTAAAAATGTTACTGCATTTCTTAGATGGATTCTTTGGCTGGAAGCAAGAAATGATAAGACTAAAAGTTTGCTGAAGTCATAACACTCAGGGCCCTGATTTGGTGACAATTCTTATGAATGTGTATATATTCAGCAAGTGGAATATTCTTTGATTTCATCCAACATTAATAAACACCTGCCCAATGTTGAGGTAACATTTTCCAATTATCAGATCTTTCAGATATGCTAGATCATCTTCTTAGAAATTTTTTCCAAGCAATATAGTTACTGATATTATCTGTATAATCTGCTTCCTTCACATTTTCTCATGATTAACCATTTCCTCCACATTTGCACGCTGTCATATGAAAAAGAGAAACAGGGAATCAATTGAAAACTGAATGCTTTCTCATCTATCTTCATTGACTATGTCAGCTTGCAGTCTGTATGCTATACACATGGGCAAGAAACAGCTGTTTCTTAGGCATGATAGACTGTATGGTAAATGCATTTTTAGTGTACCTGATCTATGGTAAATTCATTGGTTTTACAAAGTTATTCTGAACTGTTTATTTTGTTTTTTAAAGTCACCATCCTCTTTGGAATAAATGTCACCATTACAGCAGGTCCTTATATCATTCACATCTAATTTCTATGTTCAGGTGATTATAAGACTCAAGTACTTCTCAGCAATGATGAAAAAAAAAACAGCGGAGATTGGAAAAATGTAAAAATATAACAGTTGAAATCAGAAAGGGTCATTCAAAAGGGAGAAAAAGGGAAAGAACTTGAACATTTCCATAAGAAAAATACTATTTAGGTTTCCCTTTTTCAATTATAATCAGTCAGACCTTTATTTCTAGAAGTTTATATTTGTTTATTTATTAAATTTATGTTGTGGCTCCGGGCTTGGATTCAGCTCCTGTGATTGATATGAGTTCAAGTGAAGAGGTTATGTCAGAACAATATGAACCAGCCTGGCTTACTGATTGGACTGATAACCAGGATGAGGAGCTGGACGTGACAAAGGACGACAGACCTGATGTATTAGAATTGTCAGGACCTTTGACCTCCTCTGGTTCCTTATCTGATCAACAGCTGGGAATGGCTGACAGGGAAGTTTTGAGAGAGTCTTCTAGTGGAGATGAGAACTTGGAAAATTTGTGGTTAAATGTAAAAAATAGAAGACGGTTGAAAAGGCAAAATCAGCTGGAGCAAATGAGAAGGGCAAGTCAGTAAATTAGTACGTTGCCTTAATGAGTATAAAAGGACACAGCTGGGCTGGTGCATTTCGCCAGGAACAAAATGACTATTTGAGTGAGGACGTTACAGCAAAGAGCTCTGAGGCTGAGGATTTATTGCCAGGACTGGTTTGCCGGACAGAGTAAAGATTTATGCTGTGGTTTCTGCCAGCCGTTATCTTGTAAGACTTCTTTCCGTTTGATTTAATTGTGAAACGGCTGCTTTCTGTTTTGTTCGTTTGAATTTCGAAGGGGAGTCATAACAAATTTATATGCTGAGTGCCTCACCTGGAGGTGGTGCTAGACAGCTTCAATCAAGTAAAAGCAACATGATAAAACATTAAAATAATGAATGTTAATGTTACTGTTAACTTTTTAAGGGAAACCTTAGAAACATGAGAGTATCCTTGCTTGTCAAATGAATAGCTCTGTAGTCTATTCTTCTATTCACAGTGATGGTCATCCAGATTTTTCTGGAATGTCCATAATGGCAGCAAAAGACACATAATACACCTTTTTGATGTGATAACTGGTAACCAATGGCGTTGATTCTTTTTCTTTTCATAAAATGCTATTCATCTCATTCTTGCCTCCCTCTGTCTTTACCAATTTCAAATTATAAATGTCCAAGCTTGTGTCACCTTTGTTTGCAAGTCTTTGCAGTTTTCCAAGAATTTGAGTCAACAGCAAAGGAGTAACACGAGCAACAAAAGCTTAGCAAAAGAGCTGGAGTGACAATTTGGGTGATACCTTAATTAGGGGGTTGGATATGCCCCATAAATATATAGCACTTAGGCTAAGCACATATATTATTCACATTTTGTGATGGCCCCGCTAAAGCTGTAATTAAGTTTGAGAGTGCACTGTGAGCGAGATTAATGTGTTGCATGTTGCGTGCCATCTTATCTGTTCGGGGCAGGAGGAAGTTCTTTGAGGGAAAAAATGTAGCATCTGTCACCACAAGAAGCATTTCACTATGTACGGGCTTACTTACAAGGCAATAGCACAATGAAATGAAAGTGAAAAGGAGATTCAGAAGCAGTAGATTTACAAATAGATTTGCAAGACATGACATGAGAATGATTTTCAAATGCTTTGGGCTAATAGAACTGTCTTCAGGTTGTAATACAATAACTTTCACGCTAAGCATAATTGAAAAATAACTTGGAAAAGACTGTACCTAAATATACAGACACTACAATTTAAACATACTACCATTTAAAAACAAATGGAACATTTTAAGACTAATTTTGCTTGGATGCACATGTTGAAATAGTATAAAATGTTATGAAATAAAGAAAAATACAGATTTTTGAAATCCAGCTTATAACATAATTTACTTTTAAGTGAGTAGCCTTAAAGTTACGCTCTGTGTGTGATTCAGCCAGCTACTTCTCATCATACATGAATGTGTCTTTGAATTATATACCAAAATTTTGGAATTTATTATTATAGGAAAAACTATGGAATAAACCAAGCATGGTGTGTAGGGTATGTGTGGTCTTTTATAATGGAAAAACAGTGCCAGATTTACAATCTTTCATTGTTGACCCAGGTTCACCTTTTGCTAATAAACTAGTGTTTTATTGATATAAAAGGAAGACTAATCAGTATAATTTTGCATGGTCAAGAATTAATGTTTGTTTAAAAATTGAGTTTTCTTCTCCAATATATGCATTTAATCTCTTCTTTTCTTTTTTTTCCTCCCCCACCTTTTTAAAATAAAGCCTGTAAGCAATTCTGTAAGTGAGAAACAATAACCCTCTACATAGTGTGATGTAAACATCAGCATTTCTTCATCAAGATGATTTGTAACACAAGATGTATATTTTACAACAGGCATATTTAAGACATATATTTAAGAAATGTGAATCCTGGAGTGGAACAAGCGATACATAAATGTCAAGGTTATCACTCTCAAAGAATACCATTCTGAGGAAAAAGGAAGAGTGCAAAAAAGAAACAAGAATGATAAACAGGTGATGCAAATATCGGTCATTGTAGCCATGGCAAACTTTGGAATAATGGCAGCAGTGATTTTTATGAACCTGGATTTGTTGTTCTGCATCATCTTTTGAAACCCTAAAAAAAATCTCCACCACCACCCCCTCCCAGCAGAGTGTTATCAAAGCCTCTCCCAAATCAGGTAATGTATCTGTAATTTCAAAGACTTCCATCCCCTTGCCATTTTTTTTTAACTAAAAGCTTTCATATGCTTGAGAGCATATTTATGTCAAAAAGCTGGGAACATACAATTAATTGGACAGACACAGTATCTGCATTGAGAATGGTATTCTGTCTCTTAAGCCAGACTGTCAGTAGATTCCTTAGTCGCAACAACTGGCAGTTTATTTGATTACATTTAAATTGCTCTTTCATCTACATCTTCAATAAAGCCAGGAGGAATCTTAATGCAGGGAAGGCTTCCTTTTTAAAACTTCTGCTCCTTGTCATATTTAATCTAGAACATAAACCAGGCCTATACAACATGTAACATCAGTAACATGTAATTGTCCACAGCAGGATGAATGAGTATGGAAGAAATGAATTGCATGGAGGGATAAAAGTGGAAAAATTATAAAATATGCACAGCTTATGTGTTGCATCAGGTGTCAGGATACAAGTACATAATGACAGCTATGTGTGGTCATGTTAGTATACAGATACAACATGGTAGCATCATTGGGATTTATGGTGGATGCTCCTGAGTAGAATATATGACATGCAAATTCTATAGTTATTTTAGTGGAAAGCTAAACTGGAACTCAAAAATGAGATCTTGGTAGTATTCATCCCAATATTTACAGAAGTAAGTTATGAGTGTAAGGATAGAATAAATTTAGATTTTATACACTCTTAGGTCTTCACTCTTGAGTTTGTGATCAAAAACACAGAAGCTTCCTTTTACAAATTGTAACTACAGATATTAAGGGAAGTGTATCCATTAACTTCATCAAAATCAAAGTTTCAGTTTAGAACCTCATTAGATTCTGATCAGATATTTCACCACAGCCTTAAGCAGTAATAAAAAATCATGGGGTATCTCTTCTATATCATTTTCTTTTCCTTCTCTATTACATTTTCTGGAATATTGAAGTGATCGCTTCTTTATAAACTCATTAACACTGTTCAGAAAAATATGCCTCTGAAAATGAAAGTTTCATAGTATGCAGAGAGCTGAGATTTAAGAAACTATTCATGCAACTGTATGACAACATTGGCAATGCAAATGAACACAGCTGACACTAGAAAGTCTCAAACCACTTAATTACCTATTGGAAAGGGAATTTAAGCAATTAAATATTTGGCTCTTTAAGCTGTGACATACTTTTTTCTATCACTGGAAATGGGAGATCTCTGAATATGCATTTGCAAGAGTGAAAACCAAACGCCATGTCCAAAGGTTCAGATTTCAACAAAATAGAATATTAATGGAGAAGAATAAACAACACAATGAAAAAAAGATGTAGTTCCTAGAATGACTCTACCATTTTCTCCTAAAGCCCATGATTCTAAATCTAGAATTGCTTTCCTCTTATTCAACATTTATAAAGAGGGTGTAATTTTTTTAAAAAAAATAAGACTATTAGAATGTTATCTTATTCATGGAGAATTGAACAAGCATTATGATAGATTACTGAAACCGATGCCTTTGATAGAAGTGTGCTTTGAACAGGGTTTGATCAAATTTGCTGTGGACATGTTTGCGACAGAACTTTGGATAAAATAAGGTTGATTCTTCAGAAGGATTAATATATAACTCTGAATCAACCTAAAGTCAAATCAAATCCAGGACGTGATGGTAAATCAAGTCCATTTGAGACAAAAGGAAAATAGAAATCTTTATTGGCCAAGTGTGATTGGACACACAAGGAATTTGTTTTGGTGTAAATACTCTCAGTATATATAAAAGAAAAGATACATTTGTCAGGAGTCAAGAATCATCAGGTATGACACTTAATGATAGTCATAGGGTACAATAAGCAATCAATCATACTAGAAAACAGTCAATATAAATTGTAAGGATACAAGTGACAAAGTTAAGTCATACAGTTACAAGTGGGAGGGGATGGGTGATAAGGAGTGAGGAGAAGATTAATAGTAATAGTAGTGCAGACTTTGTAAATAGTTGGTCAGTGTAGTGGGAATTATTTGTTTAGTAGAGTGATGGCATTTAGAAAAAAACTGTTCTTCTGTGTAGTTGTTCTGGTGTGCAGTGCTCTATAGTGTCGCTTTGAGGTTACGTGTTGAAAGAGTTTATGTCCTGGATGTGAGAGGTCTGTAAATATTTTCACAGCCCTCTTTTTGATTCATGCACTATACAGGTCCTCGATGGAAGGCAGGTGGGTAGTAATTGTATTTTCTGCAGTCCTAATTATCCTCCGAAGTCTGTGTCTGTCCTGTTGTGTTGCAGAACCAAACCAGACAGTTATAGAGGTACAGATGGCAGACTGAATAGTTCCTTTGTAGAATTGTATCAGCAGCTCCTTGGGCAGTTTGAGCTTTCTGAGTTGGCGCAGAAAGAATATTCTTTGTTATACTTTTTTGATGACATTTTTGATGTTAGGTGTCCATTTTAGGTCTTGTGATATGATGGAACCTAGAAATTTGAAGGTCTCTACTGTTGATACTGTGTTGTCTAGTATTGTAAGAGGTGGTAGTATGGGAGGGTTTCTTCTAAAGTCTATCACCATTTCTATGGTTTTGAGTGTGTTCAGTTCCACATTGTTCTGGTTACATCACAAGGCAAGTTGTACAACCTCCCATCTGTGTGTGGATTCATCATTGTCTTGAATGAGACCAATCACAACAAAACAGATGCATTAAAGTTGTAATCCAGCACTACTATGATCTTTTGCCCATCATTGTGGAATAATTTTATGAGATTATTAGGATCTGATCACTAACTGATATATGTGGAAAACACCCATTAAAGTTAGTGGAATTTGCAATTGAAATTAATGGAATAATAATCCCTTTAACGACATAAGATAGCTCCAGTTTTCAGATTACTAAATCATTAAAAAGACAAAGTGAGACATGAAAATTATAGTGTTAATAAAATCTAGCAGGCAGCTATACATTGATTTCCTTTTCCTTTCCTATTTCTTAGAAATCTTTGATGGCTTTTGGCCTGGAGGCTAAGAAAGTTCATCAGTACCACCATTAGACAGAAATGTTGTTGAAACTTCAATTACTTGGAAACATGGAGCTTATTCCCAATTTTTTTTGGATGTGTTTATTCCCACTTTTATTGAAAAGAGTGTGATCTAATAAATTCCCTGATTTTCTTTCTTTAAAAGAAGATTACCTTTGATGTTTAATATACAAATTTGCAACTTCAGTATAAATCTTTTAGTTCCAAAAGTCTAGCTCCCAATATAGTTTCATTTAATAATGTTTTGACTGGATTTAATTAAGAGGTTTGATCAATATATGAGCCAAATTATTAAAACTAGATGCAATTACTCATGTTAAATTTATCAAGAAAGAAAACAAAAGCAGCGTAGTTGCTAACATGCTGGACCAAGAAGCAAAATTCTAGACCTCCTTTTGGTACTGAAATTGTCTGATTTGGGAGCTATCATTCTTTTTTCGTCTAGATGGGAAATCCAGAAACATCTACCTACAAACCCACACTGGAATAATGTAGTAGTTTATCATCTGTAATCTTTCATGAAAAGGCTTTCATTTCAGGGTAATAGTAACAATTACAATAATTAACCAGGTGGTAGTGTTTCTTTAATTGGGTATTTTAAATTCTATACATCATTGGACAGTTGGACAATTTCAAAATCCGAAAATTAAATTAAGCCTGATGCCTTATCATACCAAACTGGCTTTTTAAGACCATTAGTGTTATTGTTTTTGTAAATATGGATGATGAGAGAGACATATAATTACAGCAATCTGCCATAGTACATGCAAATGTAAATAGGCTTCAGCCTTATTGAATAAAAATAAAGATGTTGTGCTGTCATTTTTATATAATAGGGGCATTTCACAAAGAGGTGGAATAGAAACAAACCAAAGATGGGATAATATGCCAGGTTTTAGTGATACAGTGCTCCTTACCTGGTTGAAACCAAATATCCCCAAAGCCTACGTACATCTTTTATATATTCAGACACAATTACATCTGTATCCAGGGGTGGGATTTAAATTTTTTAACAACCAGTTCTGTGGGCATGGCTAAGTTGGTGGGCGTGGCTTTGTGGTAATGTGATTGGCTGGGAGTGGCCAACTCAACATCACTCACATCGAGGCACGCATCTCCTCGCCTGGCCTCTCATGACTGTGGGGATGCTGCAACAGTCGTAAGTGTGAAAAATGGTCATGTCACTTTTTTCACTGCCATTGTAACTTTAAATGGTCACTTCACACAAGCAAAGTACCAGCAAAGGAGGGGAAAAAACTCCAGAGAGGTTCCTGAGATAGGAAGTCTAGTCCTGCCAAGAATGTAATAAGGGTTAACAGAGAGGCAGTTTCTGCAAGCAACACCAGAATGTTTCCTTCCTGCCTTCCTTACAGGATTAGGCCAGTAATTTCTTCTAACAACTGGTTCTCCGAACTACAATATTAACAACCGGTTCTAGCAAATAGGTGCGAAGCTGTAGAATCCCAGCCCTGATTATATATATGCAAGGAGTCTAAAGGCTTTAACTCGATTTCCTAGCCTTCTGAAATATTAGTCTGGCAGTGATTTTTCAGAAGAAATATGCCGGAATTTTGCCCCCCTTTATTTTTGCGGTTTAAGGGTGGGAAAAGAAGCAAACTATTTTTGAAAATTAAATTACCAGATTCCCCCTCATAAGCAACTCCCCATCAAAATTCCTGAAATTGCATTGTCCATATTCATCTACTTTGCTTCTAAATTTCAACAGAACTAACTCAGATTGTTACTATTATAGTGGGGTTATATGAAGGCCATAGTTCACAGACTGTCCGTTCATGATTGAAGCATGATACTCAACATGCAGACAAAAATAAGCATATATTTAGGGTTGTCTGAAACGTTTTGTTTCTTGAAGCAATGCATGAAATAACACATTTAATTTATCTACAACTGGCCTGAAAATTGACATTTTTAAAACATTACCAGATAGAAACCTTCCACTTCATCTGAAGGTATGGATAATTACTGAGCATTAGTAAGACTGCGCAATCCGCAGCCTATCCTGTAAATCTACTGTTGCCTCATCCTATTCCAAAGTAGCATCTCTGACTTGAATAAGCTACCTACCTTCGGTTCCAACCTACCCCTGTTTCTAACATGAAACCCTTTTCCACAGCCTTTCTTAGCCATCTCCACACAACTGTCTGAAAAAAATCTTCATGGGTACAGTTTTATGCAGAAATGTTTATTTCAAAATGCAGAGCCATTACAGTAAGAAATACTTACTTACTTGCACTGAACTTTCCCTATGTACAGATATATGTATAAAAGGCTCTTCTGTATATAGTTTATTGCCAGAAGTGTCTGCAGGGGGTGAAAAGGTCAAGATGGCAGCAACAATCTGGTGACCAAATCAACATTTTTTTCTACCTGCACTATAATGCATGTTTAAAAGGCCATGGCTTCAATTTCTTGGTTGTATATTCCACCTTGGCTTTTTTTGACCTTCATCTGATTATTGCTAAAAGAAATTTACATAACTCATCATGTCAGAGGGAAATCTATAACATATAAATAAACCAGTAGGTGGAGTTACTAAGTGTTATCCAACTCAGATATGTGTGGACTTAATAGTGTGGTTATTTATTTGTTTATTTAATCAAATACTCTGGCTTGTTTGCATTCTCTTCTTGAAGCCCATTGCCCTTCAAGTAAGACCTATTTATAATATTAAAAAAATCACATTTCTCATTTCTTTGGCTGAGAAAAATATGCCAGATCCTTGTTAATCTATTTTCACTAGTAACCAATATAACACCTTTGTCATTGATTAACGGCTATTTCATCTTTTGTTCTTGAAAAAGAAAGATATGAAAAATGTTGGTTAGTTGAGAATGAATAGATTCTAAATTCATAGATCAATAAATAGAAGGAGATCCATCATGTACCACATTAGCACACTTTTGCTTAGGCTTTTTTTAAAAAATGTGTGCAAAGAACTTTGTTTTTATATTCCAGAAATCCAAACTGTTCACTTTTAGTTCACTCAGAATATATTATGAAAATAGGATTAATTATGCAACTGCAATTTGACCCTAATAAATCAGCCATGCTTGATTTATTGGATCCAATCTCAATTTAGTAATAATAGACGTGGTAATCATCTCTTGGTAACAGTGCTATCCTGGCTTAATTTTGAAGTTCACAGCAAATAGTCGATGAAAAAGTAGATGAAAGACAGGAAAAATTTGGGCCAGATTATCCAGTATCTGACCTTAAACTGGGTGTCCATTCTTCACCTCTTTTCAGGGGACACCAACTCACCATCTATTGTACGATAAGGTGACTAATGCCTAGAATGGACTTTAGAATAGTGCATAAATTGTTTTAATTATAATTATTTAATTATAATTTAAACACAGTGGATATGTGTGTGTGTGTGGGAGAGAGAGAGAGAGAGAGAGAGATTTTCATTTAAAGTTAAATAGGGACAAGTTAAAAATTCAACAGATCAGAAATATATAACATTTACCTGTCTACACTATTACATTCTTTTCTGTCATTCTTCATGCGTCTATCCTTTCTGCTTTGAAAAAAGGACCTGTTTCAAGCATTTGTGGCAGTATTCAAATTGAGAACTCTGAGAAAACAATTTGAAGGATAGCTCTTCCATATGCTCATAAGTTTGGTGGAGCCAAAAAAATAAATAAATCACATCATCATCACATTTTGGGGTCACCTAGATTTTGCTGTTTGTTGAAAATGTTGCATTTGCTAACATCTTTCATAAAGGTATATTCAACCTTGGCAACTTTAAGATGTATGGACTTCAACTCCCAGAATTCCTCCTCCAGTCAAGTTAGCTCAGGAATTCTGGAAGTCGAAGTCCACAAGTCTCATAGTTGCCAAGGTTGGGAACCCCTGTGAGAGATGACTGTTTTTGAAAAAGTAGCCTCTGTCGAACCAAACGTAAACTTCAGAAGTTCAACAGGAGCTAAGAAGCATGTGAGGGAGGGTAGAAATGCTAGTTTTGAACTCTTGAGTTTTATATTTCAGTGGACCCTCTCTTTATTAAACAGGACTCCGGTGGCCATGGAAATCAGTGCCATATTTAAAAAAAGATAAAACACAAGAGAGGAAAAAGGAAGAGACACTATGACAAGTACAATTTTCACATTTCTTTCCTCTGGCAACTGAAAGCTTCTGATGAATCAAACAGATACTGTGAATCTTTCTTCTTCTGGAAGCTTCTGAATTTCACAAGCAGGTTTTAGCATCTTTATTCTTTACCAGAGTTCAGCTCTCTAACCAAAAGGGTTTTAGTTCCATTGATGCCTAGTTGTGCTGCAAAGAAAATGCCCCCCACAGAACTATTTCATTTTAATATGGCTTGGGAAAACAAAATTACATCGTAAGAAGAGATAGTGGTGGAGGGAACTCCAGTTGAAAAAAAAAAAAGTGGGGAGTAAATACATTATAGAATCATAGAAACATAGGGCTGGAAGAAGCCTCAGAGGTTTTCTAGTGCAATCCTCAGCTCAAGGAAGGAGCGTTATACCATCCCAGTTAACCCACAATTCTGGGAGTCCAGCTACTCCATCGATTAATTGAAATTTCTCATTTTAGGTTGGGCATTTTCTTTTTGCAGAAAAAATAGTATTGTCAGATGCAATACCAATTCACTTGGAGTAAACCACCTCCCTTGAAAAATGGATTTATGAATGGGCAGATCTTCCTTCCTTCCTTCCTTCCCTTTCTTTTTTCTTTCTTTCTTTCTTTCTTTCTTTCTTTCTTTCTTTCTTTCTTTCTTTCTTTCTTTCTTTCTTTCTTTCTTTCTTTCTTTCTTTCCCTTTCTTCCTTCTTGTCCTTGTCTGTGTCCTTGTCCTCCTTCTTCTTCCTCTTCCTCTCTTCCTCTCTTTCTTTCTCTCCAGTAATACATGCCGCAGATGGAAATGTGTTAATGCTGTTTGCTCCAAGATTTTGAGATACATCTGTATAATTTCACAAAGCAATTATCTGCAGTAATTAATTTTATTCATTCTATAGCCATCCATTGATTCTGCAACAGTCAATATGAATCTTTAACAATTAAACACCTTTGAAGGAGAAAGGTTTACATTATTTTCCTTGAAGTCTCCAGCATAGTTGTTTCTGAAGCATTCAGGAAAAACCCACATGGACATTAAGATACTTACTTATGGAAAACATTATGAAACGACAAAATTCATATTTCAAACCAAGACATAAATTTTGGTAACATCATTAGCTGAGCAGATCCTTAGTGGGTCAATGTGGAGTTTGTTGCTGTTGTTTGTTTCCAATATATTTCTCCTGTGAACCATTTTATCTCCACATCTGCATTCTGTAAAACTCTGGGGCAGCTTCTCCACTATATATCCAAAGAGGGGTGTGTGTGTGTGTGTGTGTGTGTGTGTACACACACAACACACACACACACCTTTGGATACTTCAACTGACAGTTGCATGAACTTATCTTTATCTTACATAGCAGGCAAACATTAAGCTCCTGAAAGCGGATACCTCAATACAAAAGAAAAGTGATTTTGAATTCAGTAACAGGAATTGCTTTCAGCATCCCACTATGTGTTTCCGTGGTTTATACTTCCTTTATCTGAGGTCTCTGCTTCTCTCACACATTCATTCCTTGCTTTTGATTTCTGCTGGCTCCCTGTCATGACATTGCTCCCCTAGTAATACCTACAAGCCTTTTTTTCTAAAGCCCATTTGCTGTGCTTTCCTTTCCTTTCTTTCTTTATCCTGTGAAAGACATGTCATCTTTCTGAGATATTCACCCTGGTAGTAATCCACTCTGGAGTACATTAAATTTTCCGTAGAGAGACAGAAGTCTAACATGTACGGCCATTTTCCCCTTTGCAGGTGGATTGATGTAACAAGTGAAATATAAATGATTTTTCTCTGCTTTTTTTCTACAACACAGGCTCAAACTAGACATAAGTCTAGTTAACTTTTTTTTTTTTTTTTTACTATCAGGCTATAGCAGTTCTGGCTTAGTAATTATTTCAAAATGGAAGTTTACATATAAGAAAAAGAGTGGAGGAAAAAGGGCCAGTCCTTCCTGCTTTAACCATTTCTTTCAGATTTGATCTCTTCTTCAGTTACTTTCCTACAAAGGGGAAAAAGGTCACGTGGGTATTATTATTATTATTTTCCTGGAAATGGAAAAGAAACTAGGCGAGGATGAATATGTGTGCTTTTGAACTCAACTTTTATCAACAAAGTTATAAGTTAAGAAGATGTCACTAAGGTCAGGAATGAACATGACATAAGTCACAGCATTATCTTTAAAAAGTCAGAAGATTCATGTTGGAAAGAAAGCATTTCTATTCTTTGCTTCAGCACAATCTTTCTTTCCCTCCCTCCCTCTCCCTTTCCCTCCCTCTCTCTCCCTTTCCTTTCCTCTCCCTCTCCCTCCCTCCCCCGTCCCTCTATCTACCACCCTGGGTCATATTCATGTTATTAACAATGACAGATCTAATATAGAGCCATTAATGTTTGAAATAGAATATAGTAACCAATAATACTTTTGTATTGCATAGATACAACCCTAACCATTAATTATTAATTAATTGTTAGATTTCTGATTTGGAAGAGGTTGGTCTTTTTGTAGCCCTTTCCATAATGCCCGGACACAGCTGTTTGTTGTTGTTGTTGTTGTTGTTGTTGTTGTTGTTGTTGTTATTATTATTATTATTATTATTATTATTATTATTATTATTATTAAATCTTTAGTGAGATTCACAGCCTTTGGGGCTGGTTGGTAGCTCAACAGCTCGAGTCCTAGCCAAGGACCTAAGAACTGTTCAGGTAGAGTCGGAGGATATAAGCTGTTCCAAGTAGGGTGGTTTTTTTGTAGAATCAGGGTATTCAAGTCTGATAAATTCAGGATTTCCAAATAGTGAGGCAGCCCTTTAGGTATTGCTCCAAGGGCTCCAATTACAATTGGGATAACACACAATTTCTTTTTCCAAAGTCGCTCAACTTCAATTTGTAAGTCCCAATATTTTGTGATTTTTCCTTGCCGCATGTCTACAATTTCTGCATCACCAGGTATTGCAATGTCAATGAACCAAACTCTTTTCTTCTCAACTATTGTTATTTCAGGCATGTTGTGGGCCAAATGCCTGACCGTCTGAATTCTGAAGTCCCACAAGATCTTGACTTTTTCATTTTCCAGAACCTTCTCAATCTGATGTTCCCAGTAGTTGCTACTATACTCAAATCCAAACTTTTGGCATAGTTTCCAGTGAATGATTTTTGCAACTCGGTTATGGCGAGTAGCTAAAGTAGTCAGTTTGTGAAATTTTGCTTCATCCACTGATTAAATGGTCCACTGTTTTTTTTTGGTTTTTTTTTTTATTATTATTATTCACAGAAAACATCAGTGTACACAGCAAACAATATAACTATGCTGGGTTTCGTATCACAAATCACTATTCGAACACTTCCCAAGTGTTTAGGATCCGCGATGTATCGGCGGATTATGTGAGCAGATCCCAGTAACGTGGCCTTCTGCAGCTGACCAATGGTGATTTTGTTAGCACCAATGGTTTTCAAGTGCTTGCCTAGGTCTTTAGGCACAGCATCCAGTGTGCCAAGTACCACTGAAACCACCTGCACTGGTTTATGCCAGAGTCTCTGCAGTTTGATTTTCAAGTCCTGATATCTGGTGATTTTTTTTCAAGTTGTTTCTCATTGATTCTGCTGTATCAAAGTATGGCAATGTTGACAATCCACACTTTTTTCTTTTCCACAATCGTGATATCCAGGGTGTTGTGTTCCAAAACTTTATTAGTCTGTATTTGAAAGTCCCACAGTAGTTTTGCATCTTTTGGGATCTGGTTTCATAAATGGACAACTGTTAGTTAATCATGTGGAAACATGGGATTCCTACTCTTCCATTTAGGTTAGTCCTAAATTCAGTGCCAGATACAACATACACTTATACATTCATAGATGTATATACATTTTATACACATAAATGTATATAAAAACAACATGAAGTGATTAAAACCTTTTATCAAATAGATAATTCTGTTATTGAACTGCTCTTACTGGTAGGATTTTTAGCTGCAGTTTCAGGAAATATCTGTTCTCTTATGTCTTAAAGTTCTTCATCCAAATTTTTGTTGCAATGTATGCCACTGTTTTTCTCCCTATCCTCCACCAGTTTGTTCTTATTTATTACAACAAAAGAACATTATAGATTAGATAACATTTAACCCATCCCAATAAATGAGAAAGTTCTCTGCTTAAATCTTGCTCATTTGGATAATTTTCATAATGGCAAACATTCTTATACTCTCGCAGAGCAAATACAAAAAGCTTTTTAGTACAGCAGAAATGTGCACTAATTCAAGTCAGTACAAAAGCTTTTCATTTAGCCTGATTATGTGTGTGAGAGATTGAATTATTGTGAGATTTAATGCATTAAACTCAAGTACTTTCTTTTTTTTAGGTTGAGCTCAAACAATTCCTCAAGTCTCCATAAATGTATTTTCTTGAGGATTTTTTTAAAGGCAATTGAAACAAAGGAAAGAAAAACATTGTCTAGCTTTCCAATGACAAGAAAAGTGGTAAGTATTCAAACAAGTTTCTCGAAATATACCAAACTACACATTTTTCATGAGAGATCAAGGTAATGTGGACAAAAGTGTCTCTTTATTTCACTGAACTATTTGTAGAATCTTCTAGGAATAACATTAAGGATAATAGCAATATCTTCTCAGTTGCAGTAAATATCCTTTTCTCCCTTACCTCCTTCCCTCATTTTTAAAAGGTTTTGTGCTTCCAGCCAATTGTTTGAAAAGAGAGAAGAAAAAACATTTTTTACTCTAATGATTAAAAATAAACTTCAGTAAACCTCCATCTTTTACAACACTGAGTATTTAGCAGTGATAAACTAAGATGTTTGCAGAATTATGTCCTGTTTTAGGTTAGCTTCAGCAAATGATACTAGAGGTGAATTATTAGCAGTTCATCAAATGAAATGAAATTATGCAAATAAAATTAAGAGCAAGAACATCTTTTGTGAGATACATCAAAAGGTCAAGAGATGGGATCCTGGGTGCTCTCTGAGCACGGCTGTTTTCTTGCAGAAGTTTCATTATCCAACTGTCTAATTCATCATCCATACATCATTATAGAGAAGACTATAATAATTCCTCTAACCAGCTTGCTCTTTGTATTTATATTAATACCTCTGCTTTTTCAGACCTTGTTCATATTAATCATTGCAGTGTGGTCTAAGGTTACCCGGTGTTTGATTTCAAGAGTAGAACCATTGTAAACAGTTTTGGATATAAGGAAGATAAATTCTCGAATTAATTCAATTTTCTCCTTGTGATTTTAAACATCTCATGTACATCTGCAGTTGTCATTATCTTTGTTTTCTTGATGTTAAGATTCAATCCTATTTTTTTCACTTTTATCCTTGATTTTCCATGTTGTTTGTTCCAGATCTTCCTAATTTTGTGCCAATAGTGTGAATCATTTGCATATTCAAAATAATGGAAAGAAACTGTACTTGAAGAACAGCATGGAAGGTCTTTGCCTATAAAGTTACCAAGAGTTGGATTCGACTAAATTGTTAAAACAACAACAACAATTATTGCAGGCAGGGAATAAAAACAAATATTGGACTAAAACCAAAGATCAATTCTATGTACAGATTTAAGGTTGGACAGGTAAAAATCTGAAGTTAAGTTGCTGTACCATAACATCCACAAAGATTTATTAATAAAGGTGGTTAGGAGTACTTGATGAGCATTATCATACCAGTGGAAATTTGCATCAGGTTTTCTTCTATTTATCCCCATACAGAGGCATCTGTACAGTGGTGAAGGTTAAGTGATGAAATGTGTAATATGGGACACAAATAAGAAAAAGCTGGATTTGAAAGCGGCATCACAATTTGATGTACCATCACTTCAGTAATGATATTTCATCATTTTATTGTTAGAGTGGTTAGTGCATAAGGGCTCTTATCTCACCAATCTGGTTCAGGGATGTCCAATCTCAGCAACTTTAAGACTTGTGGAATTCAACTCTCAGAATTTCCCAGCCGCTTTAAGTCCACAAGTCTTAAAGTTTGCCAAGGCAGGACATTCTTGATTGACTCCTGAATCAAGATGTTCCTCCTCGCAGAATAATAAACACTCCTTTTAATGTTTGTCTCAGAACTCATTGTTGGCCTTCCCAGATAAACCAGAAAGGGAACATTAGAAGAGATAAATCTACTTTATTGTTACCTCTACATTTCCTTATTTCTTTTTCTTCATTTTTCTTCACTAACCTTATACAGTGTAGGGATGTCTCTGCACACATTCTGCTAGTCTGATTGCATTTGCCCTCAAATTGCTTAATTTTAAGGCATGGGGGTTCAGCTTATTTTGGGCTGATGGCCGCATTTGGAGTTTATAAATGGCATCCAAAGATCTGTTTTCTGAACAGACGTGGGCATGGCATGGAAAGGTTGCTTAATTTTAACCCATATTACAATTTAATTAAATCTGAATGCTGCTAATATGATTACCCTCTAGACTTTTATGCATAACTCTTTATAACTCTTCTCTTTTGTCACTTTAAAAATTATTTTCAAAGTGTTAGTAGGCACATCAAATAGTTAGGAAACACTTATGCAGTCTCAAAGTTTAAATCTGTTGTAAACCATAACCCACAGAATTGATCCTACCTACCTTATTCTTAAGACCATATTCCATATATCCCATAAACAACAGGAAATTTGATTAAAAATAAAAAATAAAACATTTTTTTCTATGTATAAGGAGTCTCTAATAATACACAGAATATAATAATTACACGATTATCAAACTGGTCAGCACCCAGGGTGAATTTATTTCAGTAATATTTGTGCATTTCATGTGCAGAAATATTTTCATGTGCATTTCATGTGATCTCAAAAGATGAATTGACTGCATTTGAGTCAAGAATTATTTACATTTTCATTCAGGAGATGAAAGAGACACGTGTATTTAACCTTGCCACAATGTCTACTCTCGGTCTTATTCCCCCAACCTTTATCCAATGAGGCAGAAGATCCAGAGGAAGTCTTTTCACCCATCATACAGTGGTCCAAGTGGATCCAAAAGATTTGGGGACTGCTATTTTTTTCATAATTTAGCACAACTATATAGCTCAGTGGCTAAGACACTGAGCTTGTTGATCAGAAAGGTCGGCAGTTAACAATTTGAATCCTTACATCGTGTAACAGAGTGAGCTCCCGTTACTTGTCCCAGCTTCTGCCAACCTAGCAGTTTGAAAGCATGTAAACATGCAAGTAGAAAAATAAGGACCACTTTGGTGGGAAGGTAACAGGGTTCTGTGCACCTTCGGGGTTTAGTCATGCTGGCCACATGACCGTGGAGATGTCTTCGGACAGCGCTGGCTCTTTGGCTTTGTAACGGACATGAACACCGCCCCCTAGAGCCAGAAACAATCAGCACGTATGTGCAAGGGGAACCTTTACCTTTATAGCTCAGGGGTGTCAAACTCGATTTCACTGAGGGCCGCATCAGGGTTGTGTTTGACTTCAGGGGGGCAGGGTGGGTGTGGCCAGGGTGGACTCCCAAGCTCCATTTCTGCCTCTGACGACCTCCTGTAACCCTCTGCCAATGAAAATGGAGCTCAGGAGAGCTGCATATGGTGTTCCCAAGCTTCATTTTTGCTGGCAGAAGTACTGTGGGCCAGTCCCTCACTGTTTCCAGGATGGCCCCGTAGGCCAGATCTAAGCACCTCATGGGTCAGATCCCTGGTACAGCTGGTCAACAAAATTCTCCTATTGTTTTTTTTTTAACCATCTTAAGAGAAAATACGTTTCAGAAAAAAGTAAAAACTTTCTAAGAGATTTTCATGATTGAGGTGTGGTGCTCTTCCACTTTTTAATATAATGCGTGGCCCAGGTGGGTGTGAATATCCTACTTTACATTTCACCAGTGAGTTGCCCTGTCTCTGCTCTCTGGTTTCTGTGGTTTTTCTTAGCATTTGTCCTGCTTAGCTGCAGGCATTGCCTGTGTTCCACTATACTTGCCCAGTTCTCACAGTTCACAAAGTTTATCAGTGCATGATACAAGAGATTTTTTCTTTGTTTTCAGATGACTTGTTGAAGAGTCTGATGCTGATTTGAGCTGAGAGGAGTGACTAGCCTGAGGTAACCCAGCTGCCTTCTATCCCTAAGGGAAGTCTCAGCCTGGGTACCCCAACATTAATCCAGCACATTATCCACTGCACCGTGGCATAATGTATTTTTTTTTGTTCTATGGGTTTTTTTCACTTGTGGTGTCACTTGTACTGGGGGAACCTTATTCTTGTGAATCTCAAGTAAATTTGGCCACTTACTTTTTTCTGCCCAATAATTGTTGAAGAACTTTGAAATGCCACTTTTGCCTAAATGTAGCTCTGTGTCTGTGACCTGTTTTCTAGTGTATCTGAGTTATTTTAGAAATGTTCTGATCTAATCTCCCAAAGTAGTTCTTCAAGTTCTGTTATTTTGGTAAACAATTTTAAGACATGAGTGTATTTAAAAAGTAACACTACCTCATCACTGATTACATTGGTGTTAGTGTATTTACACACTGATAGTTCTGACTGTATTTACACTTTTGTCTATCAGATGCATCTCAAGGATTTAGGATAGTTAAATATATTTATCATTGGAATATATGCTTGTTCCAAATACCGTAATGCTTTGTAACTGATGTGTTGCAATTCATACCTGTTGTATTTTTCCAGATCTTTTGTATGGTTCCAAGAGCACAAACCATCATTGGCACTTTCTTTTTCAGTCTTTCTTTGAAGGCTATATTTCCCTATTTTGCTTTTTCTTTCTTATTGATCCTTCTATCTCCAGCTACTGTAATATCAACTATTCATACTTGTTTCTTTTGTAACTCTAGGCATGTCTAACTTATTATGGGCTAAAATTTTAATTCATTGTATTTGGAAGCCCACAACTCTTCATCTTTGATCACTTTTTCAATATTGTGATTCCACAAATTCTTCTCTTAAGAATCCAATGAATCGAAGTGGCCATTATTGTATCTCTTTGAACATTCCAGTTTGGTGATTAAGATGCTGGTCTATAAACTAAGAAACCATGAGTTCTAGTCCCACTCTAGGCATGAATTGACTACCCTGGGCCAGTCACTCTTTTTCAGCCCAACTCATTTGTCAGGGTTGCTATTGCAGGGAAAAATAGGAGGTGGAATGTGTATTAAATATGTTCCCTGCCTTGAGTTATTTATAAAAAAATAATAAAGGAAGGACACACAATCTAAAAACAAATAAAATAAAATAATAAAGCAAAATAAAATCTCTGCAGCCATCTGATATCCATCAACATCCTCCTATTCTTCGCATATCAGGTATTGTTCTCATGCTGAGCTTTTTAAATTTTAGCTTTCATTACCTTTGTTTGTAACAACTGCTTTTGAACTACTGAAACGAACCCTGCCATTTCTATTGTAAATGTAATTTTCTTAACTATTGACAGAGTTTTCATTATTTCAGCATGCTTTGGATTTTGTTAATGTACTGACCATGTGGCTTCTTCTGCCAGCTTTGCCTTATCATCATCAGTTACTTATCCTTATATACTTCATTTATTCCATTGCTTTTAAATATGCCGTCCTTTATCAGTTCATTTAGAACATCTTCTTGACTACTCTTAGCATAATCGGCCAGGGCTTCTTTCTTTGCAGACTTGCAGTATTCCATGCCCGCCTTCACTATGAGTTGTTGTTGATATTGTTGTTATTATTCCAAATCAAGTCATTGCAATATGAATTTTTCTTGTAAGAAAGTAATGGATTAAAATCTACCATGTTGATCCAGTATGAGTTGATAGATAATTTTCAACTTCCTATTCTAGGGCTGAAAAAGAATGAATGATTGTCCAAAGTCACACAGCTGACTTCTGTGGCTAAAAAAGAACTGTATCTCTTAACTCTTTGTCTACCACTATAACCACTATACCACATTTCTGGTCACATACCTACCTATTCTTTTTAGTTTAGAGAAGTTTTGATCTCTGGGGAGAAAATGATGATTTGTGATTTGTAAGACAATATGGGGTGGGACAATATGGGTGGGACAATGGATATTTGAAGAATAATTGGACTTTATAAATCCAATATTTTGTAAAGAAACATTTTATAAATACAACATCTTCTTTCACAGAGCCAAATAACTAAATAGCTGAAATGTCAATGATGTTTTTAATCTACATGTAACATAAGTATTCTACTTGGTCCACCACACCTTGATATTAGTGTGTATATTACACATTCAGAGATGTCTCCCACAAAGAATTAAAGGGTAATTAATCTTCCACCTAATCAGGACAGACTAGTAAGGTCATGAATAACTGAGCTAAGCATTACAATTTCATGCGCAGGATAGTTCTTGATTTTGAGCATGTGGAGGAAACCCAGAGGACATAATATCCATAATATGTCAACCATGTCAAAAAGATTTTTTTTCAAAATAAAACATAAGGGAATCTGTAGATGGCTGCAGTCAAGTAAAAGTCACCCAGGTTGAAATTGTTGTGACAATTGTACTAGCAAAACCTCTTTTCCTCTAGATACTGTCAGTGTTTCATTTGATAAAAACCATTTGAGTGACACTGTCATTTTTCCATCCTTCGGGTTCTGCCATCTGGTTCTTATTCATTCCATGACCAGAAATAAAACAAAAAGATAGAATTTCAAAATGCTGCTAATAAATTATCTTGCAAAGCAGAGGATAAGGCACAATTCAGCATGCCTAAATCCTCTTCTTCTATCAATATTAAATGTATATGCAAATAAATGTCAAACACCATAATTCTAATTTTAGCCAAGAGTACCCTAATAAATTAAAAATCCCAGTGTAATCAATTCATACTTTTTTTTACAATAGCAATATCAATTTGTGGTGAAGTAGGAATATCAAGCATGCTCAGAATAGGAATTCACATCTGTGCTTTATTATCCAGCGTGTGACACAGACTCCTTAAACTGGACTTGAAGCCTCCAGGCTGGCTCACATTTGACAATAAATGGTTGGCAGAGAAGGTTTCCTTTCCTTTCCAACTGGAGACATTCTCTCCAAGCTCACACTGAACATTATTTTACCTTTGAATCAAAATAGTTGGACTTGGGAAGGTCTGTTTACTATACAATAAACCATAATCCAAAATTGTAATATATAATATACTGAGGAAATCTCCAGAAATAAATTTCCTTCCTTCCTTCCTTCCTTCCTTCCTTCCTTCCTTCCTTCCTTCCTTCCTTCCTTCCTTCCTTCCTTCCTTCCTTCCTTCCATATTTAGATTTCAGAAAGCCATGAAATAAGTAGAAACAAAACCTTTTTTAAACCTTTGATATAACTGCAAATGTCTTTATTTGAAAAGATTTCCTTTAAGATTCTAAGATCTATTGGTGGCATAGAACATTAACCCCATTCTTGAAAGTTTCTCATTTTATAAGTCTTTCGGGCATTTAAAAGATTCAAACATCTTTCTTTGTATCCACAACACAAAGCTTTCTCTTTGGCCATGTTTCACTAGGGACCCAAACAACCTCTTGATGTTCATTTTCACTATTTCACTATTGTTGTTCTCTTCTTGGGAACACTGAAAGGGTAAACCCTTGTGGACTTTTTTTTAGACCTGGTGATTGTCATTTTTCTCTTTTCAAAGATAGCTGTTAACTGGACAGCTAACCTCACTGGACCTCACTGCATGTCATATTCAGTAGGATGTGACATGTTGTCTATCAGAATAATAAAGTTGGAAGGAACCTTAGAAGTTTTCCAGTCCAACCTGCTGCTGAAGCAGGAAAGCCTACACCATTTGAGACAAATGGTTGTCCAATCCCAGGGCAATGGAACACTTCCAACCATTTGGAATAAAAGCATCAAGAATCATGCAATAGAGCAATAGTTGCTTATCTTTAGTCTTGGTTCAGCTGTTTGGGGAAGCATTCATTTGTTTTTCACTGCTGTGACTTGTAACTTTCCCTCTTCACAGTGGTCAAAAAATCAAAAGGTAATTCCACCATCAAAACAAAGAAGAAGAATTTTTCATACAGCATATAATTAACTTGTGGAAATTGCTGGAATAAAAAGTTATTATAGTGATTTGGAATAGGGAAATTAAACAAACCCCTAAGGAACATTTTAATCCTGATTGTTCAGTTATATGATTTGGTGAATTATCTGGTAACTTTCCTCAGTAAAAAAAATAGAAACAGTATATAGAAAGAAACTTTAAAATAGGTAGGTTTTATTTAAGAAATAATATTGGGATAGGAAAGTCTGAGTTAGGTAAGTTTTCTACAGTTCTCTTCCATTATGGAAGGAGAATCAGTCTGGTGAGAACTGAATTGTAAAAGAGAAAAGGACTGAAGCTAGAAAGTAAGAAAATTATCAAGGCTTCGGGAGCATCAATCTTACAGGAGGCAATTTAAAAAAGAAAAATAGATATATCCAATTTGGTTTTATTTCATTATATCTCAAATTCAGGACTCTGGATAGCTGACAATACTTTAAAACTAGGCAAACAATATAAAACAGCATAAATACAATAAGCAGCTAAGGTTAAAAAAACACATCACCACAAATTAA
Organism: Pseudonaja textilis; assembly: GCF_049901715.1. Classification (NCBI taxonomy): domain Eukaryota; kingdom Metazoa; phylum Chordata; class Lepidosauria; order Squamata; family Elapidae; genus Pseudonaja; species Pseudonaja textilis. The sequence goes on along the minus strand of NC_141994.1, from coordinate 13,245,517 downwards.
CAAAACTATTGCGTGAGTTCTGTCATATATCTGGAATCCCAAGCCTGATAATAGAAGCACATCTTAAAGGTTTTACTATATCAGCCATAAATACAGAAGTCTCTGTAAACTATCTCCACATCTAATGCTCCTTCAGGTCAATATGTACTGAAATGCAAGAAGCTAGTTAATGCAAAGCTGAAGTCTGCCAAATTTAGATTTTGTTAAATTAATGGTTGTACAGAGCTTTTCTATTTTTTATGTCATTTTGCATTATTTGCTTCCAAATAATAAGTAGTAGGACACTTCTGCTGAACTGTGGGAACCTCCAATGTATTTTACTCTGTGAGACCCATAATTGGGATCCTTAAAACTTGCTTGGATGACGCCAGTGATTCTAACTATGGACACATTGAGCAAACAACTTCTGGTAGTATGAAGGTGGTATTCCACATGGTATGTGAGGGTTATAGTCAAAAATCTAGTTTCTATCAAGTTCTGGGATAGTTTTGAATTTTTTAGGGATATAATATGGGGTTTAATTTTTGCAAGGCTTTTGCTCCTAGAAGAACTTTTCAACTTCCCTTAAAATGCAAAAGGGCTCAAGGTGTTTGGTTTTGCTCATACAGAGACTTGAAAATCAGGTGTTCCATATATGTGTCTTATGTTAATACAGGTGAAACTCGAAAAATTAGAATATCATGAAAAACTTCATTTATTTCAGTAATGCAACTTAAAAGGTGGACCTAACATATGAGATAGACTCATTCCATGCAAAGCAAGATAGTTCAAGCCGTGATGTGGCATAATTGAGATGATTATGGCTTACAGCTCATGAAAATACCAAATCCACAACTCAGAAAATTAGAATATTGTGAAAAGGTTCAATATTCTAGGCTCAAAGTGTCCCACTCTAATCAGCTAATTAAGCCATAACACCTGCAAAGGGTTCCTGAACCTTTAAATAGTCTCTCAATCTGGTTCAGTAGGAATCACAACAATGGGAAAGATTGCTGACCTGACAGTTGTGCAGAAAACCATCATTGACACCCTCCATAAGGAGGCAAAGCCTCAAAAGGTAATTGCAAAAGAAGTTGGATATTCCCAAAGTGCTGTATCAAAGCACATTAACAGAAAGTTATGGGGAAGAGAAAAGTGTGGAAGAAAAAGGTGCACAAGCAACAGGATGACCGCAGCCTGGAGAGAAAAGGCCATTTAAAAGTGTTGGGGACTTTCACAAGGAATGGACTGAGGCTGGAGTCAGTGCATCAAGAGCCACCACACACAGACAGATCCTGGACATGGGCTTCAAATGTCATATTCCTCTTGTCAAGCCACTCTTGAACAAGAAACAACATCAGAAGTATCTTACCTGGGCTAAAGAAAAACAGAACTGTTCTATTGCTCAGTGGTCCAAAGTCCTCTTTTCTGATGAGAGCAACTTTTGCATCTCATTTGGAAACCAAGGACCCAGAGTCTGGAGGAGGAATGGAGAGGCACACACTGCAAGATGCTTGGAGTCCAGTGTGAGGTTTCCACAGTCTATGTTGATTTGGGGAGCCATGTCATCTGCTGGTGTTGGTCCACTGTGCTTCATTAAGTCCAGGGTCAACGCAGCCGTCTACCAGAAGATCCTTCCATAGATGTGCTTTATGGGCATTCTGACTTCATTTTCTAGCAGGACTTGGCACCTGCCCACACTGCCAAAAGCACCAAAACTTGGTTCAATGACTGTGCTTGATTGGCCAACAAACTTGCCTGACCTGAGCCCCATAGAGAATCTATGGGGCATTGCCATGAGAAAGATGAGAGACATGAGACCAAACAATGCAGAAGAGCTGAAGGCCGCTATTGAATCATCCTGGTCTTCCATAACACCTCAGCAGTGCCACAGGCTGATAGCTTCCATGCCACACCACATTGAGGCAGTAATTGCTGCAAAAGGGGCCCAAACCAAGTACAGAGTACATATGCATGCTTATACTTTTCAGAGGTCCAATATTGTTCTATGTACAATCCTTGTTTTATTGATTGCATGAACTATTCTAATTTTCTGAGATTGTGGATTTGGGGTTTTCATGAGCTGTAAGCCATAATCATCACAATTATGACAAATCATGGCTTGAACTATCTTGCTTTGCATGTAATGAGTCTATCTCATATATTAGTTTCACCCTTTAAGTTGCATTACTGAAATAAATGAACTTTTGCATGATATTCTAATTTTTTGAGTTTCACCTGTAAGTTATGACAGTTTTTAAGTCCTGAGAACTAAATTGAACCCCATGCTGAAAATGAGTGTAGTTTTGAACCTTAGATGTTGAAGCTGGAGAGAAAAAAAATACTCTCAGTCCTGCTTATGGACTTACTGTTGTAGAAAATCCATGTGCATAAACATCGTAGAAATCAGAAAGAATGTATACATTAGTCTGCTCCTTGGTTTAATTCTGTAGGATGCTTCTTAAATTCATAGAATATACTTGATAATCAAATCAATGTACTGTAGACAATTCAGCCTTAGGTTTCTCAACAGGGCAGCTGTGCAATTAATTAAGCTAGTTGCTTTGTTCATTATGCAGCCAATGTACAGTTTGCTATGATTCTATAGATACCATAACAAGCAATTGATTGGGCACATCTATGCTGATGGTATAGTGCCTCTATCAAAAAAGAGAGAAGTACCTACAAAATTAAAGTTTCAGATAACCCTATTCCAGTATAAGATACTTTCTAAAAAGAAGTGGATAATTCTAGCTTGGATTATGAGCTGACTTCCATTAAATAAAAAGTCTAAACAGCTTATCTGAACTGTTTTTTTTTTCCTGGAAATTGGAAGATTCTTTATTTCTTTTCACTAATAAATTATATACACAGTTTCCAATGAGGGAATAGTATGTCATCTAGTTTAAGATTATCAAAGGAGCATAATATTTTTAATATGAATTTTACACATCAAAGCTTGCTTTCAGAGGCAAAAAAAAGAGACTAGCTAATGTCAATCATTAGATTTTTCTAAGGATCATTTCCTTTGACACTGTGATCAAAAGTAAGATAGGAAATGTCATTTCATTTAGAAGGAAATTAATTTAGAGAGCACAATCTCCAGTGTCTTTTACTTAAAGCTGAAATTAGAAAAGACAAATCTTAAAGTATGAGAAATGTCAATGCTTTTGTCAGATGCATTTCAGAATATGAATAAGGATGTGAACCTGATTGTTTCTGTAAGTCACTGGTGCTCTTTTTCTTTTATTTAAAAATTTATTAAATCATTTATATAGCTGCCCATCTTCTAATCAATTCTGGGAGGATTTGAAGAGCACATTAATGCTAAAGTGTACCTTTGCATCCCTTGAGTATTTTTATAGCTAAGATTTATTAAGTAAGTTTCATTGAACAAGAAAGTTATATTGAGATTTCACATCTTCTCTGCAATCATATAAGAATCAGAGTATCTGAAGAGACTTATGTCCCCATTAGGACTAGTCCACTCCTTTTGCATCAGAAGAAGAGGTCTGCTATGGATCCCAACTGCTAAAGAAGAGGGCAGGAAGACCTCATCCCCATGTTGTCCACCTCTTAGTTTTGTTTTTTACATAGATTTAATACAGTTGAATATTTGAACATATTTTTATTACTTTTCTGATTTGTTTTTATAATCTGTAAGCCACCCAGAGTCACCTTATAGGGGCTATGGGGGACATAAACATTTAAGAAATAGCAATGGCACTTATACCCTTCACAGTGTTTTTACAACCCTCTCTAAGCAGTTTACAGAGTCATCCTCTTGCCCCCAACAATCTGGGTCCTCATTTTACAAACCTCGGGAGGTTGGAAGGCTGAATCAAACTTGAGCCTGGTGAGATTCAGTTTGCCAAATTGTAGGCAGCTGGCTATCAGCAGAAGTAGCCTGGAATACAGCATTCTAACCATTGCACCATTGCGGTTCTTATGAATAAATAAAAATAAATAAACTTTCTCTGCACACATTCTATTCTATTTTATTTATTTATTTATTTATTTATCAAAAGCTTACAATATAATAGAAATAAAAATAAACATAACTTTAAATATAAGAAATAGGAGCTAATAATTGGGGACAATAAGATGGGGGCGGTAGACACGATTGTACGCTTATGCACACCCCTTACAGACCTCTTAGGAATGGGGTGAGGTCAATAGAGGTTAGTTTGAGGGTAAAGGAGTGCGGGGTTTGAGCAGGTGACAACAAAATCAGGTAGTGAGTTCCAGACATTGACCACTCTGTTGCTGAAATCGTACTTTCTGCAATCAAGTTTGGATGAGGCCACTATAACATGTGGAAGAGAACTGCCATTAACATCCTTCCAATGGTAATTATAAGTATGGTCTCATCTCTGTCACTCAGCTGTGCTATTCTCCACATTTTATACCTTTTATCTCTTGCTTAAATAGCTTACTTCTCTTCTTGATTTGTGATCCAGGCTTCAAAACTGGTCCTTTCCCAAAGGAAAGGAAATCTAGTGCTACAGAAATAAAGATTGTGCATTGCTTTTCACAAGAGCTAACAGAAAGACTCAGAAGACATACAATGAAATATTTTTCAAGTAAACAGGTGGTAGAAGAAAAAGAAGACCTCACTGAAGTTGTTCCTTTCTTCTTCTTTTTGGGTGTGGGGGAGGAACTTCCTAGAATGTCCAAGACATTCTCTTTTAAAGGACAGAAGCTCAGTTAATACATTATTTTTGTGAATAGCTACATATTAAGAGATGTGTATTGTCCCTCTCGGGATCACAAAAGTTTGAGTTCAGTAACAGTGGGAAGAGATCTCCATGTCCTGTTTAGAGGGTTCTTCGAGCATTATTTTGGTGAGAGAAGTGGTTCGCCCAATCCAGTCAAGCTATTAAGGTGAGACGTGGGATATCTCTTTGTGCTTGTATGCACCCTTTACATGCACAGATCAATTAGTGTGAAAGACAGTCTATGTGCGCAAGAATTTATAGTTTATAGACTTTTCCCTACTTTTCCTGTTTTGTTTTGGCTCTTTTTTATTTTCTATTTTTTTTTTTTGCATATGCTTTTCATATAGAATCATCCACATGCTATTGTAAGGAAAATATTTACACTAATGGGCCTTTGCTGCCTATACCAGATATACTATTTAACATGCTAAACCAACACGTGAATACCTGCCTAAAATTTATATGAGAGCACAGCTCTGTTTTCACAGTATCTTCGGAAAAGCTTTCTTAATCTACTGGAGAAGATTACCTGGGAACAACAGAGAGGAGGATTACTGAAAACTACATTGAAGGGTTCCAAAAGTGAGAGCTCAGGAAGACTTTCATATCTAACCACTGAAATATCACTGGAACTCTCAGATCTTAGTATTGACTCCTATGCTAAACACGTTCATTGATCTGGTCCTTAGGAAATGCTTACAACAAACATAATATTATTCTTTCGAAAGAGTCAAGTTACTATCATCATCTGAATTAGTTGGGCAGATGTTTTCCATTTCAATATATATTTTTCTACAAGGAAAATTCAATCACCAATATATCACCTTCAGGTTTCAAAGGATTAACAGAGTATATTATCTAAACTTTAAAATGATCAGAATATTAAATGTACTAAGGAATAGCAGGACTAATATCATTTGTATTCAGCTAAATCTGGTCATCAGGTTGGGGAATTTAAAAAAATTAGTCAAAATCTCTGATGGCTTACAACTAATTAAGAATTAAACAGAGTTTTTAAGAAGGTTTGAAGAGTAATTTATAGTACACAGAGAAAGATTAATCAACTGAGACAGTTGATTAGGAATCCTGGGGATAAAAGGTCATGAGAAAATGCATTAATTCAATTGAGTTGATTTTTAATGAAGATTAAAATGTGTCCTCATACAGGCTGTAAAATATTGTACAGGTTTTAAGAGTATAAACTATGCGACATCATTTATACTTATGCAGTTCAAGACTTGTTTATATGCTTACTTGATGAAGGAATGTACAGGCATATTAACCATCTCTTGTATTCCATTCCAGCAATAAAAAGTTGTTCAGTAAATCTGAAAGGTCAGTAATTTGTAGATCACAAACATCCATGGCCAGATCAGAACAACCATAATCCTCACCAATATTACATACCAAACAGTCTATTGTTTTTTCTGCTGGGAAAGTCAGCAGAAAGATGAGGAATATGATTAGGAGATTGTTAGGAGAAAGGCTGAAACAATGTCCTTGGTCAAGATTGCTACTTCCATCTCCTAGTAGTAGTTGAAATCATTGATCTGTTCAGGGATACTTAAGAGGTAAACAACAAGGTTGTACTTGCCTCTTTCTTCTTGGTGATTTATTCAACTCCATTATGAGGAAGGAAGGATAACTAATATGCACAACTATGTGTAGCCTTTGGATTCTTGATTCACAAATCAGCAACCAGAACCTGAAAAGCTTGCTTACCTTAAACAAGTGATAGAAATTACTCAAAATGTTGACTTCAGCACTGGAAAGATGAAACTAATCTGCACTGAATACTGGAAAGACCAAATGAAAAATAGAAAAGAAACACAGCAAGGCAAAGCATTACATGGTCAGTACATTAAAAAAAATGCAGGCAAACCAGATGGCAACAATGCCTGGCAATGACTAAGAACAGGGAAATTGAAGAAAGAGCGAGAATTTAATTCTGGCTGCACAAAACCAAGCCTTAAGAATAAATGCACACAAAGCCAAAACTGAGAAGACAGGAACAGACAGCAAGTGCTACCTCTGCAAAGAAGCTAAAGAAACAGTAACCACCTGGTTTATTGCTACAAGAGAATCACACAGACTAACTACAAATAATAATACACAATCTTGCAACCATGACGCATTAGAAGATCTGCAAGGAATACCATTGGCCTGCAAGCAATAGCTGGTGGGACCACAGAAAATGGCAAACTAATAGAAAACGAAGAAGCCAAAGTACTCTGGGACTTTAGAATTCAAACAGACAAATACCTGCCGTATAACACTTTTAACAACTGTCAATAAGAAACACAAAACAATCTGGATAGCAGACATGCATGCCTGGAGACAGCAGAATGGAAGAGATAGAATTATAGAAAGTCACAAAATATAAAGACCTGCAAATAGAAATAGGATGACCATAGAAAAAGAAAGCAATGATAATACCAATACTAATATTAATATTTGATGTAACCCCAAACTATCTGGGCTACCATTGGAACATCGCTGGCATTGATAAAATCGCCATCAGTCAGTTGCCAAAGACAGATTAGGTAGGAAAAGAGAAAAAGTTTGGTACAATAATTCATTTATCAGGGGAAAAAGAAAATAAGACAATAAAACATCATATCTAATTAAAAGTACTAATAACAATAACAAAAAACCAACATCAGTTGCATGTATTAATTGGTCAACAAGAAGACTGGATAAGTTAGAAATGGGATTAGTAAAGAATACATCCAAAAGGTGAGAAAAGCACAAAAATTGAATACTGGATATACCATCAAAGCCATCAATACTTTGTCCCACTTTGACATAATGACTAACTGGACACAAGTTGAGTTCTGCAATTTGGATTGATAAACAAGAAAACTGATGATTATTCATTATGCATAACTTCCGCACAGTGATATTGACAGATTGTGCCAGGCCTTTAGAAATGAAGGCAGAGGTTTATTTCAGATAAAATGAAGTGTTGTAGAAGAAAGCAGTTTGTTTGGCTGAAAAACAGCTAGGAACAAGCATTGAAATAACTTAAATATTAGAACTTTGTAAAAGTATGGAAAATGAAAAGTGAATATCAAAATAATGCAATGAAAATATGAACAAAATGCTGGTGAGGCATTATTACATGGTTAATTTCTCCAAAAGATCAAGGGAAAAGTGGATAAAAATGAAACCTGGCAACTGCTTATATCTGGAAAATTAGAAAGAAACTGGAGACTTGATTTTGGTTGCTCGAAAGCAAGCTATTCAAATTAAATGCACTCAAGGCCAGAACTGGAAAAAAATAATTAAAATGATTCAAAGTGCAGATTGTTCAGAGAAGCAGACAAAAAACAATAGATCATATTGTCAGCTTGTGCAAGAAGATCACACTGATTATAAACAATGACATAACATATTGCCAAAAGTATTCACTGAAACATCTGCAAAAAAGTAGCATGCACCCATCATGAAAAATTGGTGAGTTGAAAAAGTAGTTGAAAAGATTAAAATATTGTGGGATTACTGAATGCATAATTATCACATTTGGCTCATAAGATATAACTGTGATTAAAAAGAAGAAAGTGTGGAAAATTGATGAAGCAATTCCTGGGAATACTAGAGGACAAAGAATTGGAAATCAAAAAGGATCAAGATCTGAAAATCAAAATTGAAAAATATGGCATAAACTGGCCATGATGGTTCTAGTGGGTTATCGGCACATGAGGTGAGATCCAAAAAAATCTTGGACAGGTACTTAGAATATCTGTGCATTGCCAAAATTTCCATCTGTCAGTTGCAAAAGGCTGCACTGCTGAGACTCACACATATGCTATGTTGATATAGTCTGACATTCTGGGTTCTTGGGAAGAACTTGATGCCTATGAAGGCCAACAACAACAGCTAGAGAACTGGCAGTTGTGACTTCACATTGTGGTGAACAGGTAATAATATGCCAAATCTAGTCTAAACATCCGCAGACTGTGTGACCAACCGTAACGATATTGTGCGACCAACCATACACTTTTATTTTCAGACTTAGATCAGAGAAAGAAATGATTTTTCTCCTCAGGGTTTCTGTTGTTTTTTTGCCTGGTTCTGGGCCTTTAAATCTCTCTCTTTTTGAACTGCAGTCTATGACATTATTCTCTCCTTCAGAGTCAGTAGTTGGTGTTCAGTGTTTAATGCAAATAAGCACAGGCAGTCAACATGGATACATTGTTGAAGATGTATGTCTAAGAGGAACACATGGACCATGGCAATAGTTCTAATTGTTATATAGCTTCTCATGGAGTGAGATTTCATTGGTCTCCTGAAGCAGAATTACATACACTTTGTCCCATTCTCCCTCCTTGAATGATATGTTTGATTAACAAATGTTTTCCTTATACAATTAATATTGCCTCTTGGCCACTGGTTTTCCCCTGCAATAATTACAACATTTCCACTGGAGAGCAATAAAAGCATCAAATACAACAAGCTAGTGAAGGTTAATGCAAATCATATAATGCATATATTGCAAATTTTCTGTGACTAGTATGTTTTCTTTGCATTTGGTTATGAAAGCTTGCATTATGTGATAACACCTCTGTTTTTGTGCCACAATTTGCCATGAATTAAAAAATAATATTTATACATTTACAATTATTTAGATTTTTATTTTGGCCAGTAATTTCCTGTAGTCCCTTCTTATTTTGTTACTTCCTCCCTTTGCCTCCCAATTCTTAACACAAACTCTGGGTTTTTCAATTACCTTTATATTACCTACTTGGAACCATATTTGTAAAGGTATATTTTAACTGTGCAATTTGTTTTGACAGCATGATTTGTAGAGCTGCAGCAAGCTGTTCACCAGAGATTTGAAATCTGGTGAACAAACTCCTTAACCTAGCAAGCCTTAATTCACCAATAGACTGTCATTCATTCATTAAGTCTGTGATGAAATGCAAATCAGAAAGGGGGTGCTAAGGCAACAATGCAGAAATACAAGGCTATTTTAAACTTGAGAGTTAAGTGGAGCCACACAAAATCTGGATGAGTCAGTAAAAAAGGCTGGAAGGTAAATCCAATTAAAAAAAAACTGGATTTATAACAGGCAGAATAGTAATAAAGGAATGTGGATCTTACCCATTAAAAATAATCAGCAAAATAAATCATAAGCCAGACCAATAACATCTCGAACTACACATCCCAAGGGCCAGGTGGAGCCCTTGGAGAAATATCTGCTATTTCTTTGTTGCATAAAACAATTAAGATTATGACTACTTCTGGCTGTCTGACTTAGAGACTGAAAGATCAGTGAATGGATATCTATAAGGAAGATGAAGAGAACAATAATACCATACCTCATGGCACCATCTGTGATGACCCAGGATGGGATACAAAACAAACACAGTCACAGAAAACAGATAAAGCCCCTTTTATTCTTTCAGTTTGCTTCCAAGCTCCGAATATCTTTGACGGAAGACAAAAAAAAACAAAAACCCCTTCCACACAGTTACACAAAGAAGGAAAAAAGCAACACAAACCAGGCAAGATAAGGGCTGGAGGATGTCCACAGATAACACACACTAGGAAGAACGCCAGACTCAGAGAGGAATTATAAACTAGAGATATTTACATGATTGGTTTCCAGCATTTGCCAGTACGCAGGTCCAAATTATTATTTAGTTGTCATACCTGCAGCCCATGAAGAGGATCAAGGCCCTCTCCTCCCGAGGAGACCACATCTCTCCCTTATCCTCTCCACCCTATGTGCCCTAGGATGGATAGGGGATGGGCCTGGGTCCTCCTCTGACTGCTCAGTCAGCCTCTGCCCTTCCCCAGCCTCCTCCACAACCTCCAGAGCCACACCTCCACTCCCTGTCAGTTGTTTCTCCACTCCCTCAGAGTCAGTCTCCACTAGGGGCATGACACTATCATACAAATGAGACAACTGAGCCAAATTACATAAATTCAGCTTTGTTTGGGTATTTTTCCACATCATTATAGTTGTGCTTTTAAAGTTGTAGCAACGTTTCAGCTCAAACACACCCCAACCAGGCACCCAGTTGAAACCTAGCTTCCTAATAAATGATAGCCATCCATTTACTTGGAGCCAAGCTGGACTAAAAGCCTCCAATACAGGAATACAATGTTGCCAGCCAATCAAGACAAAAAAAGCCACAAAACAGACAGAAGATATTAGAAACACCAATCAAGTAGAACACAGCAAACTCCAAGACCAATAAACACAAACCAAGACTCCCAACTAATCTGAAGAAAAAACCATTCTGGCACAGCAGTAGGCTAGCCCCAAATTTAAAACTGAAATGGCTGTGAAAGTCTGACTCATAGACGAACACAATACAGAAGTCTGATGATGGCAGATGAGATTCTGCCGAAACTTTGCTACAACTTTAAAAGCACAACTATCATGACGTGGGATACCATACATATAAGTACCCACGAAAACCTCAGAATGAATATATATATATATATATATATATATATATATATATATATATATATATATATATATATATATATATATCTTTGGTTGTTCGGGTTTTCTCCGCGTAAGATTCAAGTATCTAGACAACGTTTCGATGAAGTCTCATTCATCATCTTCAGGCTTCTGTCTCCAGCTCTGTGCTTCTCAGAGTAATGGAGATTGCAGCTGCTTCCTCCTTTTAACTGCCAGTGGGGGTGTGACTTGATTGGGTGGGGGCTTGGCTGTGTTCTGATTGGGTGGGGTGTGTTCTCATTGGTAGGGAGTTTGGCTGTGTTCTGATTGGTTGGGGGTTAGCCGTGTTCTGATTGGTTGGAGGCGTGTTCTGTTCAGGTGGGGGCTTGGTTGTGCTCAGGTTAGTCTTAGTTGCTGGGGGATTTGAGCTGGTGAGCTGTGATCTTGCTGTTTGGCTTCGAGTTCGAGATCCACATACAAATACCCGCGAGAACCTCAGAAAATATATATATATATATATATATATATATATATATATATGTGTGTGTGTGTGTGTGTGTGTGTGTGTGTGTGTGTGTGTGTGTGTTTTCATGGTACTTACATGTATGGCATTCAGCTTTGTTGGGTATTTTCCCGTCATTGTAGTTGTGCTTTTAAAGTTGTAGCAGCGTTTGCAGAATCATCTGCCATCATCAGGCTTCTGTATAGTGTTCATCTGGACACTATACAGAAGCCTGATGATGGCAGATGAGATTCTGCCGAAACGTTGCTACAACTTTAAAAGCACAACTACAATGACATGGGAAAATACCCGAACAAAGCTGAATGCCATATATATTGGTTTCTGAGGTTTTCACAGGTATTTGTATGTGGATCTTTGGTTATTGGTTTTCTCCCGCATAAAATTGGAAGTATTATACTACCTGAACCTGTTTGTGTATAAATAACTATAAAATCTTGATTGTTTGTGTGACTTGGGAATTGCCAAAGGACACCTTATCAAATGTATTTTTATATGCTTGACCCAACTCTTAATAAAAGTACTGGAAACTTCACAAATGGTTTCCTGTTTGAGTAGAGGAGTAGACTTAAATCTCATTAATAGGTGACCAAAAAGAGAAAAAAGCATTGAGGGAACTCTAACCTCTCTGACATAGGTTAGAATTTAAGTATTTCCCACATTTTTTTAAATTTATGGTAAGTGCTCAGGAGAAAACAATAGGAGAAATAAGAAGGGGGAGGGGGAAGGGAGGGAGAAGGAAGAGGGGAAGATCCTATCTATAAACATTCAATCTCAAAAAAACTTCTCTTCAATCAACAGTACTCAAATCCAGGGCCTTAGAGATGATAAATGATTAGTTTAGTTAGACTGATTATGTTATCTAGAATATTGTGTGTGATTTAGATCTTCCCCATTTTCTCTATGTTTCTCAAGAAACACTTCAAAATTATCTTGTGTTTCGAGACTGGTACAAAGTTTGGCGAATTCTGCAATTTGAACAGAAACATACTTGCTTCTACTTCTGGAAGAACTTCTGGATTAATGATCTAAGAATTCCCCAAGTGGAAAAACTAGGTGTTCAACCTGATTGGAGGCAATTAGTTAAAATAGTTTTTTGTAAGATAATGTCTATGGAGATTCTTCTCCATAGACATTATCTAATCATTTATGTCATAGTTGTCCCAAAGGTGCTTTTTCAAAAGGCAACTGGACTTTGTTATTCCTTGAAGATGTTTTGCTTTCAAGGAAAAACAAAGACCAGGTGCCTTTGGGACACTTTTGGAGATGTGTTTGAAAATGGAGCCTGCCAGGGAGATTCCAAACACTTCACACCTCTAATTTAAAACACATAATTTTCCCAAATAAATGTTACTTAGGTGGTTTATACAGTATTTTATTTTTTATTTAAAAATGCTGTTTTGTACAAACTCTTCCAGATAAAGATAAAATATATTAATGAAAGTTTCTGCTTTCCTCATTAGCTATGGCCTCCCTTAGTGGATCAATACCCTTTGTGTTAAGAAAGAGAGAGAGAGACAGAGACAGAGACAGAGACAGAGACAGAGGGAAAAAGAGACACAGAGAGACAGACAGACAGAGAGACACAGAGAGAGAGAGAAAGAGAAAGAGAAAAAAAAAAAGAGAGAGAGATCCTATGAGGTAGCTTTAAGAGGCCTTTCCTTAGCTCATTTCATTCTTTCCAGCAGTGCAATTTAGTTTTCTGACAAGGACTTGAAAAGTGCTGCAAACAAAAGTAGCCAAAGATCTGTGACTTTGCCAAAGTTTTAAACATCAATATCCATCTACATGTTTCCCCATAAGGCTTCCACTGACAACAACAAGCATCAGTTTAGTAGCAACATCTGCTCCTTCTGCTGAACAGTCAGGGACTGACCCTCCTCTTTACAACAAGCCTTTTTTTATATATATATCCTGGACATTTTCCAAATATCTTTGCTTTTGGATACTTTTTGTTCCCAAAGGAAAATATTACTCGCTGCATCCAAATTCCTATTTTTGACCCTAAGGATTCTCTAGTATGACAATAATCCCCATTTCTGACATTTCTGCTTCTCAACCACTGATGAGAAAACTGACATGATTTATTTCCTGTGTTCCAGGGCTACTCAAAATGTATATTATGGAAAAGCTTCTCCTCCCTTACAAGTTCCCTGAATTTATAAATTGTTCTTCTGGAATACATTGCTGTAAAAAAAAAAAATCTGACCTGGTCTGCAGGAGAGATCTCAGAAAGAGGCAGCATTGAACATAAAAGGAAGGTATGTAAAATGTTAAGCTTTCCAGCTAGGCAGCTCAGACAGCATAATCAGGAAGACCAACTTGAGAGGTGATATTTCTAGGTTTATTAAAGGAAAGAGAGAGAGAGAGAGAGAGAGAGAGAGAGAGAGAGAGAGAGAGAGAGATTATTACATGGACAAACTTGTAATTTTCAATTTATTATAAAAATATTGACATCACTTCTTTCCAAATGCTAATTACCACAGATATTTCCTGTAATTATATGTTTGTATACCTTTGTCTTCCTTTTCCCTCTTACCTAAAATAGGTTTTGAGAAAAGGGCAAAACCAAATGCAAAGAAACGAAAAACCCATGTAGTAACTCCTGCCTTCTGCTCTGCATATTAATCCAGGACATAATAATCAAACCAATTTATTTTGAGAATCAGACTAATAATAGTATTACTTATAAAATGCCACAGTCCGTGCCTACAGTACATGAATACATTGCAACATCATAAGATCTTGAGAAGAATTAAAGAACTGGCAGCTGTAACACTGTACATCAGCAGCAGCTTCCATCATCCTTGACCATATTTTCTGGGCAATTCTCAGGAATTCTAGCCCTGGGATCTAGTCTTTACTTTCCATAAACTCTTGGAAGCAAACTAAACCTTCTCCAACAGGGATAAAGGGATGGGAGTGAAAGAATTTTGCAAGAATGGAAACAGAACAATTAACGTCTTGAGTGATTTAATCAGATATCTTCCATCTGACTCCTATGGTACCTATTAGACTGAGCCACGGAGTTAAAATTTAAAATGCTTGGGTAAAAAGAGGAAGATTATTGGGGTGAGGGGAGGAAAAACCGAATTCATTGTTAGCATGAAACAAATCCATAAAGGGAGACACACTTAAAACAAAGATTACACGGGAGCAAATTTCATAGGAGTAGGGCAGTGGTGGGATTTAAAAAAACATTCTACTGGTTCTGTGGGCATGGCTTGGTGGCCGTGGCATGGCTTGGTGGGCGTGGTAGGGGAAGGGTACTGTAAAATCTCCATTCCCTCCCCACTCCTGGGGGAAGGTTACTGCAAAATCCCCATTCCCACCCCACTAACCTGCTTTCCAGCTCCGTTCTCCTGTGCGGGGCAACAAAAGAAGACCCAGCCGATCCGATCAGCTGGGACTCGGGAGACAGAGAATAGATGCGGGCGGGGCCAGTCAGTATTTGGTATTTGGCGGTTCTCCCAGCTACTCAAAATTTCCACTACCGGTTCTCCAGAACTGGTCAGAACCTGTTGAACACCACCTCTGGAGTAGGGCTGATTCCTAAATAAAATGCACATGTGAGACCCATTGGGACATGAAGAAAATGGAGATGAAGCAACAAAAAGCAACACCTGGAATGCCAGGTGACAATGGTAAAAAGTGAATCTGATCAAGCAAGGGTAGAAGTCATTTCTGAGCCCATAAACAACTTGTCTTTACTCTTTAGTCGGGTTGCCATCTAACGGTAATTTTTTTAAGATCACCCTTTCGTTATCAAAGAAACCTGGATGGGAAGATCCACCAGATGGACTTGTTAATAAACTGACTTTTACTTTTCTGAAGAAATTGCTCTCAGAATCTTGAGACTTCATGGGTAGAATTTAATGTAGCATCTACAGCATGCTTTACAATATTACCTGGCATATTTTTTTGGTGGGGGGGCATATGGATTCTGAAGAAAAATGTGGCTTCTTTCCACTGACAAATATAAGCTAAGACTATAGACTCATGCAATTGGATGTGTGTGTGTTGAGATTCAGTTCCCTTCAACTGATGGGCAATGCTATAGAATCTTAAAATCTTAAAAGGAAGGAACTGCTTTAACTTTTAATTCCTTTATTCCTAATGCAGAAATGGCATTTTTCATCCAAGAGATTGCTCTTTGGGTTTAACTTAAATATATCCAATGTATTACTCCAGGAAATCATGGAAACAGGTGCTAGTTTTCTCTGTGATGTTATTTCAGCTACTTAAGAATGCTATTATAATCTCCCTCAGCTTTCTCTTCTGAAGGCAAGATGACCTCAGCAACTTCAACATCCCTTCACAAAATCTGGAGCAATTCCATATAGACAAGCTAAAGTTCTATCTTCCTGTTTTTGAACCAACAGTAAACAAAGGACTGAAATACCAACAGTGAGCTATATAGTAGATCAAAGATAATTGATACTCTGATTACAATTTTTATTCAATTCATTCAATCAATCATGCTGATTGTACATATGGTTATACAAATATCCAAATGAACTGTATAACTGATCAGGTCCTATTTTATTTGCTATGAAACTTTTAACAAACAATCAGTAGGATTCTCATACTTTTGGATGTTTTCTTTCTTGAGCACACAAAGAGGGTAAAACCTCTCTGACATTTCTGAGAGTTCTAGAAAAATGATTGAGACATTATTGTCTCAGTTTTCTTTTTGCTGAAGCACTTCCAACACAGCCAGACTGAGAAAGAATGATCAATACAATGTGGGTTTATTAAATACTTCAAACCTACACTAAATTCCTGTTTTAAAAAAAGACATTAGTAATATACTGTCCTGTAATATATACTGATGAATCACATTTGACAGGTGCAAGTTGCCAAAGAGAATTGAATGATATAACCATGTCCAAAAGCGACTTCTCCATTCCAAAAAACAGGCAATTCATGGGTAACACAAACTGCTGTGAGATAATAAGCCACTTACAGTGTGCACAGTTCCATTCTTAATCACCTGACTACTTTCCACACTATCCCACATCCTGGAAATGAAACAAATGACTGGTTTTGACTACTGTTACCGCAGATGCTAGGAGAGTGTTGCACACAGATCATAATAAACTCTGTCACATCAGCCTGAGATGAAAGATAGAACTATAAAAAAAGAAAGCTTATGATGTTGCCAGCAGCAGCCTCATTCCAGCTTCTCTTTTCTGTGTTGATGACTTATTGAAAGCCTAGCAATCAAATCTCCATTAAAGTCCAAGGAGTGGGAAACAAAAGGAATTTTCAAAACAACAGAGAACCTGTATCCGATTACTTAGAGTTGTTATCCCCTTAATTATTATGCTGAGGGATAGATAACTATTCCTACCGTTCTTCATTATCAGAAAGCAAAGAAAATAAAAATAAAAATGGGCTAGGTAATTAAATCTGAAAGAACCTCTTTTTCCTCCATGTACAGATACTTTGTGGAATACTGTATGGATAATGTAAATAATACAGTTGTACAGTGCTGTTCAGAATAATTTCACAATAAGCAATAAGTAGACTCAAATATTTGTATGCAGTCATTGACTTTTGGTATAGATGGATGGATGGATGGATGGATGGATAGATAGATAGATAGATAGATAGATAGATAGATAGATAGATAGATAGATAGATAGACAGACAGACAGATGCCCAATGAAACACTAAGAAATCAGAAGTCTGTGAGTTCTAGTCCTGTTTTAGGACTTTGGACCAGTCACTATATCTTAGTCCTTGGAAGGAGGTAATGGCAAATCACTTCCAAAAATCTTGCACAGAAAACTTCAAGGACTAGTTCAGACATTCACCAGGAGTTAAGACTGATACCAAAAAAAAAAAACAACAACCAAAAAATCAAAAAATCAGCAACTAGAACCTGCTGAGTTCTAGTTGAGAAACTGAGAAACACCTCCAAAACATACTTTTCTGCACATTTCTATTGGTTTCAGCAGCTATTTTGTACATGATCTTAACAAACAAATAGAGGCTATGAAAATTGAATCTGCTTATTTGAGTCTTATCATGGGGTTTCTCTCAAAAAATGCTTTCCTGGGAGCCAATTTATTTTAGGAACAATGTTCCTCTTTTCCAAACCATTGTCAGGTTGGTTAAATGTTAATTTTTGAAAGCATATTATGTTGAATAACGGACCATATTTACTTTTTTATTGTTCCTATGAAGCACCATTTCTTTATCTTAAGTCTTGTATGGCTTAAAAATGTGTGCCATATTTTCTTCAAATAATTCAATTGCCTTTCCATAAATTTTAGCTTTACCATACTGAAAAGGTGGGTAGACTAATAGATGGTAACTTAACCCAGGTTAAGAAGCGAGCTGGCTCAGTGGGAATTCAATTTCACGTCTCCTTGACCTTTGTAAATCCCTCAGTCCACTTCACATGTTCTTATGAACCTGGAAGCTAAAAATATCACTTCTAGGGCAGCAGCATCAATGGCATAAAATGAACTGGAATCTTATTATATTACAGAATTTCCAAAGCCATTTGTTTTGTAACCTTCCAAAGTTAAAGTGAAATATGATTACATACAGTACAGCAAGATCCTGAGTGGTATAGAAATTAAGATGCTAGAGTAATAGTGGGGAGATTTAGGTTGTAGTCCTCCCTTAAGCTGGGGGCCAAAGTGATGACCTTAGACCTCTTTCTCTTAATACAAGTTAGCATTAGACTCTGTAACAAGCCAGCTTTCTAAAATGCACACAAACACCTCATCACATCATGCATCAATAAGCTTTGCTGTAAGAACTAGCAGTGCAAAAGCCAGTGAACATACCGTGTGCCATGTGGGATAATCACTTGTTTAAGAAAAACCAACAGCAACCATAAACACACTACGGATGGAAATATAATATCACATTGCTGACAGAGACATTGTACAGGAAAAAACAATGGGCCCACGTGTATTTTTGCTTTCAGGAGTTGAATTTGATCCACAATGAAAACTTCAGTCATAGTAAGAGCGGGGACCATGGGACAAAGGAGGAGACCAAACGATGTCAGAAGCAACTATAGTAATCTAGAAAAGTCGCTTGTTGAGTTTACGTGAAATAGCATTGAAGGAAGCCTCAGAACCCTAAGATACTAGTAATAATCTATTCCATGGTGGAATCTATTCTATTATGGCAACGTTACACAAAGTACAGAAAAGAATTAAGAAATATTCCTTACATAGAAATATGGGATGAGGAAAGAAAGAGAAAAAGAAATATACGCAAATCTATTATATATAAACCATATTTCTATTTTGACCAATCATTTTGACCACACATTTATACATGTCTTCGTACAATGCCTTTTGTCCTTTAAGCTTCTCGTTTTTCAAAAATTCCATCAACTCCATTTAACTGCAACTTTCTTGAACTTCTCATTGCTCATAAACTAGGCACTCTTCTTTCATTTGTTTTCCCATTTAATAATCGCTCATACTCTTTATATGATTTCAGTGGTCTTCTTTTATTATGTTTACTCACTTTTGCATTAGATTTATATTCTTTTAGTAGCACTCTTTCTTGACCCTATCTATTTTTGTGCATAGTCCAAGATTCTTAAATGCCTATTTTCCACTGCCTTCAACTTATGTTTCTGTTTCCCTAACCTTCCCAGTGATCACAAAACAATGCGGAACAAGCACAGTTTCATACACAGCCAGTTTAATACCTTTAAAAATATTCATTACTGGCAACAGATTTCTCTCCATAACATCCACTATCCTTTTATCAGTATTTGCACATCTGAATTGTTTTTCTGTCCATGTTTTGTAAGTAGTAATTTAGCAAATTTTATCAAGGTATATAAATCCATCTATCCAAATTCATACTAGACATTTGGTCCAGTTTTCACTATTTATGTATAACATACATTCATAAATTCCATTTGCCTATCAAATGGATTTCACATCCATCCTTGTATTGCATCACACAATCTAACTAATATTTGCTGAAAATCACTTGAGTTTTACAAAATGTCATTTTCATATCCCCAACCAATGCACCTTTAATGTCAATGCAAGAACTCCTTAAATAGATTATAAAATCAAGAGGACATCATACATATTTGTATTACTAACTGGTCAGTATTGAACCCCTCCTTAAACTTTCCATTTATTCTGACTTGCATTCTTTGTATTTGTCATATTCAAGCAAGACTCAGTTCCATATTTGTGCAAAGTATTTGTAATTCAAGTCTAATCATTTTATCATCCCTGGGATTTTATTCTGTTACCATCAACGGTGAGTCTCCAAGAGGCTGGAGAAATAGTTGAATGCTTGAAATAGTATTTTATTTAACAGTTCTTCAGCGTGACCTTTGAAATTGTTGAGCTAATGGTTATACCTTACAGCATTTCTTTTCACAGTTTTTGTCTCATTTAATTAGCTGTAGAATCATCAAAGTCTTGACCTGTTAATGACTGAATAAGTGATTAAGCCATACATTTTCTTTATTGATTTGAATAATATATTCTAAAAGCAGTTCTATAGGTTCCAAAGGAGGGTTCCATTTTTTTTTTTTATCCTGCACTCTGGATACTTTGGAACAGAGTTTTTCAAACTCAGCAACTTTAAAATAGACTAGGGAATTCTAGAATTTGAACTTCACATGTCTTAAAATTGCCAGCTTGAGAAATACTGTTTTAGAATGTCTTTGAGCTGCATTCTGAGCTTGCCCTATTATTTTAAGTTGATCATGGACTCCCTTCTTCATTTTATTACATTTCTTTCCAATCCTCAACAGTTGTTTGCTTGCCTTATCTTAAAGGATGGAAAAATCCTATGAAAATTTTCTTATATTTAATGTAGACTGGTGCTTCAGAGCATTTGAGAAAAGTCAGGAACTCAAAAAAACAAAAACACAGAAACCCCCACCTTCTTAGCAATTGAAATAAATGTAAAAAAAAAAAACCCTCACCCATGAAAATTTTGCCAAATGTCCTCTTTGGAAAAATAACAAGCGAAAGCAACATTTCTCTGCAAAATTGAAGAAGAATGATGGGTATACAAATGAAGAATAAAGTTCTGCCATGATTTTAATGTTAAGATAGTTCTCTAAACTGTTCTTCAGAGCTATTAAAGGAATTGGTATTTCCTGCAGGGAATAGGAGATACCCTAATTGTTTCTCAGCCTTCACTGTTATTATTTGGATTGAAGTATCTCCAGAATTGATGAACTAGATCTCTCACATTTCCCTGAAATTAATTTTGCTTTCTGAGAATTGAAGAACATCTAGATATTAGAACTAGTTTCCTTCTGCACAGTGCTTACTGCAGGGGTTTTCAAAGTTG
This sequence comes from Pseudonaja textilis, assembly GCF_049901715.1. Classification (NCBI taxonomy): domain Eukaryota; kingdom Metazoa; phylum Chordata; class Lepidosauria; order Squamata; family Elapidae; genus Pseudonaja; species Pseudonaja textilis. The sequence goes on along the minus strand of NC_141994.1, from coordinate 13,224,570 downwards.
ACAGCTTTAAGACTTGTGGACTTCAACTCCCAGAATTCCTCCTCCAGTCATGTTAGTTCTGGGAGTTGAAGCCTCAAGTCTTAAACTTGCCAAGTTTGAAGACCCTTGGCTTACTGGGATAAGCATTAAATTTATCATCTCCCACTCATAGTCACCAATAATTTGGAACAAGAAGGAAGAAATCTGATAATATGATGCTTATTTATAGATGGACATTGAATCTTCACAGGCAGCAGAAAAAATAACTCCCTTTTGGTCTAAAATTCTGACATACCCAAGTTGGAAGATACCTCATCAATAATATTTTTATTGCCTTACATTGAATGTCTTAATTCATCGGAACTATTGTTTATTTTTTATTGAATGTATATATCTCCTATGTCATAAATGATCCTTTTTCTTCTTGGCTGGAATATTAATATGAGTAGTTTAGTTTGATCGTATTAAAGGTAGAAAATAACAAGGCAACAAAACTGACACTTAGTGAGACAAAAGTGATTTGAAATGAGAATTATGAACTTAGTCAACTGAAGATTTATTACCCCAGTCTATGATGTCCCATGGTCATTGCCCTAATAAGTTATCAGAGCTACTGAAATATCAATTTGGCACATGGATTCACATGATTGCTTGCATTTCTTTCCCAAACTTATTACTTAACTCTTCTGTCAATTAGGAAATAAAATCAATGGTTCTTGCAGAAACGAGAAAGTTAGGAGCCTAGGAGTATTTAAACTGCCTCATTCATACCCAAGAAAAGTATTCCAAAGCATGTGAGTCTTTTTTAAATGGACTATTTATTTGAACATTTCTTTCTCTTCCTTTCCCCACTCCTAAGTCTTGCCAACATGGGGGAAAATAGGATGCTGAACAACTTTTCATAGGGCATGGGAATTGATTTTCTTGAGAAAAAGTACACTTGTTGATGCTTAATTAACTGTAAAGAATAACCTATAGATTTTTCTTATTTCCAACATGGATGACAGAGGCCCTACAGTGCTTCATTTCTATCTTGGTAAATACTTATGACCTGTGATACGCTTATTTTCAGTGCTATTAAATATGAAAACATGCTTCTATTGTTGAGTAATGAGCATATCTGTGAGGCAACAACCCAAATAAATAAACAAACAAACCTAGTAGGCAGTCTTGAAAGGCTCTTCTCGAAACAGTAAATTTGAACTAGCATTCATTCCCTTTCCTCCTTTTCTCAAACACACACAGACACACATAGATGCAAACATACACGTATGCATATACACACGCGCGCGCGCACACACACACACACACACACAGAGTGCTGACACAACACTAAGAAAATTGTATTGTTTTTTCATGTTTTCTAAAATTCTTGCTGCAAAAGAAAGAACATTTTAGAAAATTTACTTTAGAGTTTACTTTACTTTACTTTATTGTCATTGCACCTCATACAACAAAATCAAACACCATCTTCAGTGCACATCATGACTATGACCATGAAAATAAACACAAACACACATCCTTCACCCTCCACACATTGAACTGAACCCCCCACACTGCACCAATACTGCACTATACAGCAGAATTCAACAGAGTTACTGCCCTGGGATAGAAGCTGTTTTTGTCCATGTTTTTATTATCCTGTACCTTCTGCCAGATGGTAATAGTTCAAAAAAAGGGTTCCCAGGATGAGATGGATCTTTGAGAATATTTTGAACTTTCTTAAGGCAGCGGGAGCTATAAAGCTCTTCCAAAGAGGGGAGAGGGCAACCAATGATCTTCTGGGCAATGATGTTAACTCTCTGGAGTGCTGTCCTATCTGCACTGTGCAATTGGCAAACCAATTGAGGTGTAGTAAGTTAAGATACTCTCTATGGTGCAGTGGTGGAAGGACACCAGCAGTTTTTCATTCAGTTGTTGTTTTCTGAGAAGTCTCAGGTAGTATAGTCTCTGCTAGGCCCTTTTGACCAGGGCTGCAATGTGAGCACCCCAGGTCAGGTCCTCTTTTAGGGTAACACCCAGAAAGCAAGGGCTGGATGTCTGATCTGTTCCTTCTATAGTCTACTATAAGCTCCTTGGTCTTATTGGTGTTGAGGACCAAGTTATTGTCTCCACACTATGAAAGCAACCGGTCCACCTCATCTTGGTAAGCAGACTCATCATCCCCAGACATGACTCCGACCACTGTTGTATCATCTGCATATTTAGCGATAGAATCACTAGCGTGAGTGGGAATGCAGTCATGCATATAAAGAGTATAGAGTAAGGGACTCAACACGCACCCCTGTGGTGTACCAGTGTTAAGAGACAGATCCTTGGAAAAATGCCTGAGAAGCTCTTACGTTTCTTCTGTAATGAGGCTCCTTTCAATTAATTAATTAGGTAATTGACTGACCAAATAACTAGTATGTATGTATGTATGTATGTATGTATGTATGTGATCTGCTTGAGCAGTAGGCTGGACTAGAACATCTCCAAGGTCCCTTCCAGTTCTATTCTAATCCATTAACTAATGAATAATACCATTAACTCAGAGATATTTCTAACAGATATACTGGCTTTGCTGCTATCACCAAATCCTTTCCTGATTTGGAAATTCTTCAGTTTTTCTCTTTTATTTCTTTGTCTATGTTACTTGTTAAAACTAAAATACTACTAATAATAAATAATAAGAGATATATAGAAACAGTTACCTTGTTAATATTTAAGAACAGAATTGAATTATTTTAATTATATAAATTGAAATGTGTTGCACATTGGCTTCATTATATGTATAGACTGTTAAGCTTTCCTCTCCGTATCAAATCTGTATTCATAAACTTGCCACTCAGACAGACGGAGGTTTTTCCTGACGTTGGCCTCCATTCCTCCCCATCCTATCCTTGCGCTTACATTTCTCAAATCTGTCTCTCCTCAATCTCTCCAGAATATAAACTGGAAGAAGATGACTTTGATTGACATTTCCATTATTCAATCATCTCACAAGTAAAAATCAGATGAGAGACAATTTTGGACATTAGCAAGTGAATGGGTAACAATAATTATACCTGTCATGATATTTAACAGAAACAAAAGTGATGTCCTTTACTTTGTGTATCTTCAGTTCGGTCTGAACTTCTATGGACTACTTGTGCTAAGAAAGTAGAACTGGCCCTAAGTCACCCAGCTGATTTTGTGTCTGAGAACCCCCGGTTTCTAGCCTGGTTCATTTATATCATTTCATTTATACAAAATGATTGTATTGTTTCACTTAGAAAACAAAGAAATAAAAAAAAAATAGATAGGAAATAGGTGATATCTGGTTTACTGAAAAAAAAAATATGTGTGATGCAGCTGCAATATAATGTCCAAATCATGAGAAATAATAGCATCATGGTATTCTGCATTGTTACAATGCCATCTCAAAGACTATGTCCAGTTCTGACACTACACTTTTTCATAGAGAATGGAACAGCTTCAAAGAAGAGCAACAAATATAGCAACAGCACTGAGACTTATATACCACCTCCCAGTGCTTTACAGCCCTCTCTAAGTGGTTTACAGAGTCAACATATTGCCCCAAACAACCTGTGTTCTCATTTTACTGACCTCAGAAGGATGGAAGGCTGAGTCAATATTTCTACATATTACGGCGTTTTTTTAAAATACATGAAAAGAAAAAGAAAAATGAGTTGAAGAAAATCTAAATAGTTAATAATGAATAGCAGAGAAAGAATAATACCTGTTCTTTCTCACTACGAAGTAAAATCACAAAATACTACGGTAGATTAAATTAAAGGTAGGCAAAGTCTGATCAAATGTTGTGGGGACAAAAGTATTAGTAGTAAGAGCAATTTGACGGTATTTACCAGAAGGATGATGGGCTGCCCAACTCTTGAAGCTGAGAACTATCCATCTAAGATGCTTTACTATGTAAGTGTCTATATAATAGTAATATTTTGATAGAAGTTTGAAAAGCATCTGACCTTCCCCCTCCTTTTAACAACCTTCTGATCTAGAATTAGAAAAACCCTGTCTCCTTTCATACAATACAATGTTTCCTTAAAGACAATAGAATTCTGGCAGGTAGGAGTCTAAGAACAAGAATCATCCTATATTTGAAAGAGATGGAAATTTTGCATCTAGGTCTATGTTTTCTTGAGCTATTGGGGTCAATCAGGAAGAGCCATGTGCCTCGGAAATTTTTTTTTTCCTGATAAAGGAGATAACTAGAAGACTATTTCCTCTACCCTAAAAAGCCACGTTTCCTATTTTTTTTCTTTCATTGGCCATAAAAACATATATTACATCCATATATCCTGTTCCCAGTCATAAAATCATACATCAAGCTTGCATTTCCTTCACAAAGGGTTCAGAAATCCTATAAAAATCTTACCGATGGGTCAGTCTCTAGCCAGCTGCCGCCCCCAAAGCAAACCTTGTATTGTTTTTGGACCAAATAAAGATACCTTTTTTTCATCAACTCATTTCAATATTTTGATTGCTTCCTGGCTCGAAAGAAAGAAAGCCAGGGAAATTCTCCCAGTAATCTAACATAATACATTTTTAAAAAGAGATAATATAGAGAAAAGGTAAGAATTTCAAGGAAAAAAATGGGAAAAAGAAAATTAAAAAAAATACAATAAAGAGAGAAAAGAAATATATAAATAAATGACTTCCAACTTCATCACAAGTATAAACAAATTTGTTACTCTTCACTTCTGGTAAGGTTACAAACATTTATATCTTCACTCTAAATCCCATCTCTTATCTATCAACAAATCCATCAAGCATAATATTATCAGTCTTGATGTCAGCAGAAAGTTGATAAAGCCAGAAGTAACAATGTATTTTGTTTTAACCTTGATTAAATAAACAAACATTATATTTTTTTCTTTTCATTTCTAGTGGTTTTAATTTTTAGTCCATTCAAATGTTGTTGTAAGATTTGATTCATCTTCATTTCTTCTTTGTCTTCAAGGCTTTAACAAGCCACATTCATAAATCCAGTTGAAAAAATAATTATCCATCTCTATCTCTTGGGTTGTCATTCATATTTCCTTGATAAGGTTTAAAAAGTCATCCGAATTCTTTTGTAGGTCCAGTTAAGCACCTTTTTCTAAATAATTTTCTTGGCCTGCCAGTTGTACATTCACTTTGAATACCGTCTCTATCTTGTCAAATGAAATGTGTTCACCGTATGACATTTCTTCAAGCTTTAATTTGGATTTTTGTGCTGAGCAGAGGATTGGACTCAGTGACCCAGATTGCTCCTTCCAACCGAAGGATTTTGTGATCATAATTACTGATTTTTAAATCATACATTATTATTATTATTATATTCATCAGGGTTGTGTTAATGGTCAGTTTAAATATGGATTAAGCTGTATTCCCAAAAGCTTAGAGGAAAGAGTCCGATGATTTAAAAAAAATAGCTTGAGACTAAATTTATTCTCTATTGCCACAGAAGAAAACTCATGGATGAGCAATAGAAAAAACAAATACAAATGTTACACTTAATTTAAAACTCCTTGCAGTACAACAGACACATGAACAGAAATGACAATTGGTAACTCAAGTGCAATATTGACTTTTTGACAGAGATGGTATTCAACAGGTTCTGACCAGTTCTGGAGAACTGGTACCGGAAATTTTGAGTAGTTCAGAGAACCAGCAAATACCACCTCTGACTGGCCCCACCTCCAGGGATGGGATCCGCCCATGTATAACTTCTTCCAGTTCTGCCACTCTGCATTGCGTGCACATGCGAGTGTGCGAGTTGCATGAGTGCAATTTATGACCTGCTGAGCTGCCCGGACAACTGAGCAGCGCTGCATGGAAGTTTGCAGCAGTTGGAAAAGCCCTTTTTTCCTGCTTTTTCAACCACAGCTGTGCCGCGCAAAGCAGCTGCGGTTTAAAACACAGGAAATAAAGGTCAGGTAAGAGCCCAGGCAGGTGGATGGGCCAAAACAGCAGCAAACATAGAACTGGTTCTATGTATGCTCTCTGTTTGCTGCTCTTCAGAGCAACCAGTTCTACAGAAGTGGACGGAACTGGCAGAATCCCACCCCTGCCTACTCCTATCTATTCTCTGCCTCATGAGCCCCAACTGATCAGCTGGGTCTTCTTTTGTTGCCCTGCACAGGAGAACGGGGCTGGAAAGCAGGTTAGTGGGGTGGGGAGGGAATGGGGATTTTGCAGTATCATCCCCTACCACACTCACCAAGCCACGCCCACCAAGCCACGCCCACAGAACCAGTAGTAAAAAATTTTGAATCCCACCACTGCTTTTTGACAACTTTTGACAATTGCAAGATTGAAGGGGCCTTTCAGATAATCTATTCATGTCACTTTGTCTATTGAAGATATACTCAGATCTAGCAATCAAAAGCATTTTTGAGGGAGATGGCAATAATGCCCATGGTATCAGCTTGACATGTTTAAATGGTGCAGGGCTTTGATTATGTCATCCTAGCTGGTTTCTTGACTTTCTGGATACCCATGCGTAGACTGTATTGGTATTAAAGCTTTGCCAATTTGTTTCTTCCTCATTTAATACATCTCTGTTAACATCCATCCCCGGACTGTTGAAGAATTGATGAAATGCATGCACAGTATAAATTTGCTTTGAAGGGCTGGGAAATGCTCAGTAACTGATAAAGATGATAGCCTTCTGTTCTGTCGCGGGAAACAGACCTCGCTCGAGACCAGTGTGATTTCAGCTCTTTATCCGCTCATCAGTAACACCGGAGCCGCGGCAGCCTCTTTTATAGTAGCTGCTCACGGCTCGCAGCCGATGACGGCTCCTTAAACTTACCGCCGTCAGGCGGACCAATTATAAAACAGTATTCAAGTATTCAGGATGGACCAATCAATAGGCAGCATTGGCGGACCAATCATAATGCAGTGTTACAAGTATGCAAATATATAACACCTTCAATGGCTATGTCAAAGCTGTAGAGAAAGAAACTCCCATTGTGTGAGTGGAGTCTGATGTGTAACCTCATACTTTACAATAGCAAAATGTTCAATCCAAATTACATATGGGTCTGGTATTTGGCTCATAGATGCAAAAAATAATAATAATATTTGATTACTTTTTCTCAATGCCACCCTCAAAAACTTGGGATAAACAAGGATTGTTTATTTTACATCTTCCCTTTTTTTATTTTGCATGGTCAGTGCTTTCATGGATACCCAAATCCTCATTCCTTTCGGAAATCTAATGCCAGAAAAAAAAAATCCATTCCTTAGCTTAGATCTACTTCTAACTAAATGTGCACAGAGGTATCTCCCCATTGCCCTTTCTCACTATTAGGAAGGGATTTTGCAAGCTATTTGGGACTAACAATTACTGCAAATTGCAGGTTAAATTATTTTTATAGTCCACTAAAAAAGAATCAGGACACATTGTAATCACAAAAAGAGGGAGACTAAAGAAACAGTAATGAAAGTATAATTCAAAGTACCTGCTAATTTCCTAGTGTTTTATTGTATATTAATATGCACTGCCAAATCCTTGATTTGTGTGTCTGGGTTCAAGCAGAATAGTGAAAAGTACATATCTATGGAATTCATGAAACATCAATTTAATCCCTGGCAAGAAATAAACATTTTTAATGAGATTTTCCTCCTGGTTGTGGGAAAACTGTGCTCCTTAGCTAACAACAAATTTGGTAAAAGCACCTTTCCACTCCTCTCTGTCTTTCTGTCTATGTTTAATCTACAATCATTGCATCTGTACAAGAGGTAAACTCATTAGCCACCTGCTAATTTACTCCTGAGCATTTAAAACTAAGAAATGAAAAGCTGCCATTTGCTTTCCTCTCGAAAGCATCAAGCAAATAAAGAAAAGAACAGAACAGAAACAAATGTTTTCTCAATCCAGTGCACTTGTTCTGAAAAAGCTTAGTGTGTCATCCACTCCCAATGCAGCAAAAGAGAGTTCTTTAATGTCAAAAATATTTTTCTGAAAGGATGTCAAAGCATTGGTACAATCCAGATCATTATGTACAGATCATCTAGGATTGTGTTGGGAATATAGATGGTAGCTACCCCTCAGTCTTTGTGCAGGTTGAAAGTAGAATACTAGTAGACTAAAAATAATAAATTGTTTCCTCCAATTCAGATTAGCCTTCTGGAAGACCTCAAGATCTGGCTTTGCCATCTGGACGGGAGATCAGAGAACAGTACGGAGCCCATCAAATGGCCGTACTGTTCTTGAATAATTGTGGTCTCCTGATGACTGTAACCATATGGTTTTTAATTGTTTTAATGCTTTTTAATATGTCCATTGTTTGTATGGCTGCTTTGTTTGTTTGTTTGTTTGTTTAAATGTTGGTATTGTTTATGTTTTTAGTTGTAAGACACACAGAATCATATATGGGCGATAGGAAGCATTGATGAATGAATGGATGAATGGATGGATATCAATTGCTCCTATTAAGAAAAGACTGTAACCATTAAAATACATCCCACCCATCCTTCCCATCCTAGTCTATCAACCTGAGGAAAAGGCCAGATCCACAGGACTTTTTTGGAAGACAGTAGCATCACGGCTGTCTGGATCTTGGGAACAAGGAATTCTTTACACAGGGCACGTGCTATAACAAGGAAGGTTTCTTGGTTCCATAAGACTGTATTGCCTAATAGATGGACCCAAGCATGCTGACCTTGTTAGATCTTATTGGATCGATATAAACAATGAAACAATGACTCCTCTTTACTTTCATCCTGTCCCCTGTTCATACTTTTCCAAAAGTCCTTCTTTCTCTTTCTAATAGGAACAACTGCAGAAAGATGCAATCCTAGATAGGAGTGTACATATTCCTATTTAGGATAATAGCCTTGTAATGATGGTAAGAATTTGATTATTCTCTTATATTTTGCCAGTCTCATTAATCATCCTTTAAATAATGCCATGGATCATATTTTCCTGTCAGGCAAAGCGTACATGAAACTCTTTGCTTTTTTTGCTTTTTTCTTTTGCAAACTGACCAAGCAATTCATTTTAATGACTTTTTGTTAGGAATGTGTCACTCAATCTTAATAGTTTAAATTTAAGCAGGTTTTGCAAATGGGTAGGTTTGCAGATTATACCAAAGAAATCTATCATATGATGCAGTGCTATGAATAATTATTTTAGCTGTGGATAAAACTATTTTTTACGACATGTCAGAGCCCTGACATAAATGAAGCAGCTGCATTAAAAGCGAAGTTTAAAATCCAAGTGTAAATGTTTTGTTCATCCATTCCGTCCCATTTATAAGATGATATTTCAGGAATTGGCTTTTGAAGTCCATTATGTGCTCAGTTGACCCACATCTTTCTGAAATAATATACAGATTGAAACTTAGTAACCTACCAATTTTGGTAGATCTTCTTTTGAAACCCTGTTCTTCATTCTCAGTGAATAAGAATTAAAAAGATATTTCAATTCCACACTGTTCACAATGTCTCTGTTCACAATGAAGAACAAACTCAGAATGAAAGAAGCAGGATTTAAATGTCACTGTGGTGATGATGCAATATTGGTTGATTAGAGAATGGTTGCCTCACCAACTGAATATTCTCAAAAAACAAAAAACAAACTCATAGTGAACACAAGTAGGAAACTTGCAGTAACACACACTGTGAGACTAAAATGCTAGGTGAAAGCAGGCTCAATAGCAGGAACTATGAGAGAGATTTTGGAGTATTAGTGGACTACCAGTTAAATATGAGCCAGCAGTGTGCAGCAGCAGCCAAAAAAGCTAATGCAATCCTAAATTGTATTAACAGAGGGATACAATCAAAATCAAGGGAAGTACTAATACCACTCTATAAAGCCTTAGTAAGACCACACCTAGAGTACTGCATCCAGTTTTGTTCACCACATTATTAAAAAGATGTTGAGACTCTAGAAAAAGTACAGAGAAGAGCAACCAGGATGATTAGGGGACTGGAGACTAAAGCATACAAAAAACAGTTACAGGAACTTGGCTTGGCTAGTCTAGTAAAGAGGTGGACCAGGGGAGACATGATAGTAGTCTTCCAATTCTTGAGGGGCTGCCACAGAGAGGAAGGGGTCAAGCTATTTTCTAAAACACCTGTAGGCCAGACAAGGAATAATGGATGGAAACTAAACAAGGAGAGATTTAACCTGGAAATAAGGAGAAACTTTCTGACAGTGAGAACAATCAACCCATTGAACAGCTTGCCCTCAGAAGTTGTGGGAGCACCACCACTTGACACTTTCAAGAAGAGATCTGCTTCATTCACATCTCACACTTATATACAAATACCAGATACAGACATATTCTGGTCTTTTGTATTTCCACAATCCCTCTTTGAAGTAACAAGATCCTTACCACCTTCTAATGGAACTCTCAGAAGTTCTTGCAGAAAAGCAAATATTTGCTTTCTCTCAAACTTTAGAAAAGAAAGCATTAAGCACCAAGCTTGTTTCCTATCTCGGCAAGGATGTCCACTCTTTTGCCCCTCTTTCTACTGTTGTTCAGTTAATGTCCTTGCACATATATTTTTCTGATGTAATGCATTGTATCAGCTGAGAAGAGAAGGTTGCTTAGGTAGGAGCTTCTTACATGTTGTGGAATCTTATGATGCACTAGCTAAGAAAAGGTTTTGTGTATGGCAATGTTTTTGCTTTAAAGTCTTCTCGTTTTGTTTTGTTACCACCTTATACACCTTCTACTTATTTATCATTTCATTTTATCCCTTCCTCCAGAGGTGGTATTCAGCAGGTTCTAACCAGTTCTGGAGAACCGGTAGCAGAAATTTTAATTAGTTTGGAGAACTGCAAATACCACCTCTGACTGGCCCCGCCCCCATCTAGTCTCTACCTGCCAAGTCCCAGTTGATCGGCTGGGTCTTCTTTTGTTGCCAAGCACAGGAGAACAGAGCTGGAAAGCAGGTTAGTGGGGTGGGAAGGGAATGGGGATTTTGCAGTATCCTTCCCTGTCATGCCTACCAAGCCACACCATGCCCACCAAGCCATGCCCATAGAACCAGTAGTAAAAAAAATTGAATCCCACCACTGCCTTCGTCATACTCACTGCAATTGTTCATAAATCAGAAATTGGCATAGTCTCATCCCCAGATGTATAGAAGAATGCTTCACCATTAAAAATGTTTGAGGAAGATTTACTTGCTTGTAGGTTTAACTTTTAAAATAGTATGGGATGGTGTCACTATCCTATTCACTTCAGGCAAGTCTTAGGCTATATCTACCCTGCTCCTGTCATGTAAATCTCTGTTATCCAATCATAATTATATTATTCCTTCCATGATAGTTATCCTCTAGAGTGATTCTTGCTTAAATTATCATATAACTTACTGGTCAGGGGTACAGAGTCAAAAAGATCAAGATGGTATCCATGACGTATGATCCTTATTTTCTTTCTCTTTGTCTCCGCCTCTCTGCCTCTCTCTCTCTCTCTCTCTCTCTCTCAGTCTCTGTCTCTCTGTCTCTGTCTCTCTCTGTCTCTCTCTCTCACACACACATACACATACACACACAAAGAGGAACTTAATGCATTAAGCTGGTCTATGAAACTATCAATCTGAGAAGCTCTAGAAAATCTATGAAGGGCTACCACATGCAAAATCATGTTCATTTATTTTCAATAGCATTTGAGGGTAGTACAAGAAACAATGGATGGAAGCTTGTCAGAAGGTAATCCAACCTATAAATAAGAGGAATTTCCTGACAGTGAGAACTACTAAGCCGTGGAACAACTTGTCTCCCAGAATTGTAGGTGCTCCATTTTTGGAGGCTTTCAAGAAAAGATTGGGCCAGGATTTGGACAGCAAGTTTAACTAGGAGATCTCAAAAACCCCTTCTAGCTTTATGATTCTATGGTCTATCAATCTGAGTTGTACTATTTGAATTTTAAGCTGAGCTACAATGCTGTGACTTTAAAAACCCTCTGAAACATTTTTCAACTTTTTCTTCTTCGCTGAGTTCAAAAGCTACAGACCAGAACTTTGGAATCAATGAGTTCCTTTGTTCTGAGAGGAAATCATTAGTATTTCCTAAAAAAAATAAAAGTGCAAAAAAGAGCATCAGACATGACTTACACTCCTTATAGATTTTTAAAGAGTTCTCACATTGCCAAAAACTACAGAGAAGCAGAATAAACCCACTAAACTATGGAGTATGACATCTGGGAGCAAAGAAACTTGGAAAGCAAAATTTATTTGGGATTCTTTGCCTCAGGACCTTATAGCTAATGTGTTATTCAGTTCAAGCAGATCATAATAAAAGCCAGTACAAGTCTCATTCCACCCATTGGTGCTGTATTTATTCCAGTTCTTTCCCAATGTTCACAGAAGCAGACCGATTTACAAATCTTTCAACGAGAGAACTCAGCTGCTATGAGAGGCAGGCTGTCTATGGCAGCTGGAGAACATGACAGTAAGTCTGGTCAAGGGACTAACACAAATCACCCTTGCTCAGCATGGCTTGCATATAAAAAGAGGGAATCTGCACTGAAATATGTAGAGGTGTTTGGCTGGAATGCTTAATCTGCAGATACATTCTGGCTACATCATACACACAGAAACAATCTCTTTGCCATAACGTTCTGGGTTTCTCTTCTGTGGAAGCAGCTCTAGCCATAAAAAAGAAAGGCTCTTCATCACGAACATTTAGAAAGCTCTAAAAGCCTGTGATGAAGTAGGTGAGGTAGTAAATAGGATGAAATAAAAGTGCTGTATTACTCCAGTACTATATATGTTAGTATTATACATGCATTCTTATTTATATGTGTGAGTATGTGTGCATATGCATATTCTCTCTGTGTGTATATGTGTGTATATATGCATGCTTTGTTGGATAATATTGTTTAATTGGGAGCTGCTCAATGAAAAGGGCATAAAAGCTTACTTCTTGCTTCAACTGTCATATTATCTGAGGAACCGTGCCCATCCCACTCACACTGTCAGAAGAGATTCCAGCCAGTAGGATCCAAGAGAAGAGTCATTTTGGCTGGTTCTTCTTCTCTGAAACACTTCTTCAAAGTGAAAACTCCATCCATTCTTTTGGCCTTCTGAAAGGGCTTGAAAACCCGACTTTGCCCTTGATGGTATTGTGTCATACTGGAGGTTAATGTACTAAGAAGGGACCCATGTTCATTTGATCCCTTTCCTTCCCATCTGTGACAATTTTTAATCAATTTCAATGTTAATATTTATTCTTTAATGTTTTTACTTAAGCTAGCCAGTCATTAAGTGAGATGGACAGCTCTAGAAATTGAGTGAATGAATGAATGAAAGAAATTCATTTATGTAGGTTCGATGACCAAAACAAAGATACAGAGTCCATTGGAACGACCCTTCCTTCCTGTCTCCTTTGGTTTGACCTTCAAACTTGATCAGCTATTTGTAACATAAAAGCCTTTAATCAATCAATACATAAAACAAACCCTTAGACATTTAGCAAAAGCAGATCTGCTATTTCTTTACTCTTGAAAAATTGAGAAAGGGGCCTTTTACAATAATGGTACAGAGGAAAAAAAGATCTGAAAAATACCTTTTTATGTATAATGTATAACCTCAGTTTCCAAAAGAAACAGCCTCACTTTTTCCAGTGATGCCATCTTAACCTCAGAGTCAGACCAAGTTAATCAATAATAAAGCAATGAATCTTAGATGTAGAAAGTCAAATACAATTTCAAATACCCAAATTTTAGTGATTAAACCAACCCCATCTTTATGTTATAGCACAATCCCCAAATTTAAGAGAGCCCTATCTTTAGTTCTTCCTTAGATTTCCTGGACGATAAATAAAGGAAAAACCTACATGAAATCCAACATTCGCTCTGCAATATGGATATTATAGAAACCACAGCTCACTTTCTTCTGTATTGCCATCTCTGTACAGGGATATTTACCAGCAGTTCATTACCACTCTTTTATTTATATTTCTGATACACTCTGATAGCTTTTGTTTGTGTTATCTATAACTAAGAAAAAATTATTTCTCTAGAAATAACAAAAAATTTACTATGTTATATGTCAGCTCCACCCACAAATGGTTGCTGATAATTGTTGTTGGGGGATAGTTTTTGTTGTTTATTTTATTTATTGTTCTTGTATGTAGAATTAGAATTAACATCTATTTCTGTCAGCTCTGTGTATAAGCTCAGCCCTATTAGGTTGCCCAGACCAAGAATCAGACTCTATAATAAGACTAGAACCAAACATCACTGAGATAAAACTACAGTAACTGAATTTTACAAGTCTTCTTGGGTTTTATCTTCCCTCCATCTTATACCCCATTGAATTAGGGTATAGTCCTGTGATGGTGAACCTATGGCACATTTGCAGCTAAGGGGGCGGGAATCACACATGCAGGTTCAGGTGGCAGGGGGCGCACATTGCCTTTCGGGTGCTGGAACATGAGTGCATGCACGTGAGCGCACGCACAATTTTCGGCACAGGAGCCCAAAAAGGTTAGCCACCACTGGTATAATCTCTCTCCCTAATACTTTTTCTTTTTTCAGTACTTCAGGAACATGTTTCTCTTGTTACAGGAACATTCTCTGAATATTTTCTTCAAGGCATTTTCCATGGCTCTCTACTATAATAGTCATTCACATATGCAATAACATAAGTTAACACAGTGACTGAGTAAAGTTGTTAAGATCATATAGCAGCTTTTTGAAAGTTCAAAAGAGAACACCGTTTCACCTAAGGATAGATCTTTAACAGCTGAACAAAATTGGCTTTTCAATTTTACATAAGGACCGAATGAAGTGGAAAAAGGAATTGTTGTTGTGCAATTGATAAACAAGTTTCAGAAGATATATAAATTGTACCATAACTTATATATCATCATAATAATATATTACAGCAATGGAAATCCAGGCAAAGAATTCTGCTTTCATTCAGTTTTAATCTGACTCTCATTCCTTTGTTCCATTTCAGTCTGTAAATTTAATGGCAAGCTCCCAATGACCACCTAAGTAGCTCTCCTGATCTTTCAGTGTGCTACTCTTAACTGCCTACTTCATCCTTTGTTTAGCTCCATTTCCAAGAAGAAAGGTGTTTCAGTTGTAATTTCCTCATCCTACATGCCTCAAGCTCAAAGAGAAAAACCTATTGAAAGGCATGCCTTTTCATCACCTTGCCTGCAATCTCATTTACCATTTTTTTCCAGCAAGTATAAATCAAAAAAAATGAAAGAGAAACATTGGCTTTTCATGAGCATTAATTCTCCTTCTGGTTTTCTTCAGTTATTTTTTTTTTAAAAAGTGGAAGTTTGAACAGTGACCTTGACATTAGCTTTCTCACCATGTGGAAAGGCAATGGCATTCAGCATTTTCAATCATCCCTGGAAGAATGCTGACAAGCCAATTGCCAATTCAGCTTTTCTTTGTGCACCTCTATTGTGAGGAAAGAAAGAAAGAAAGAAAGAAAGAGAGAGAGAGAGAGAGAGAGAGAGAGAGAGAGAGAGAGAGAGAGAGAGAGAGAAACAGTTGGTTTCAATTTATAATGCATCATTGTTTTCAAAGGAGCTTTAATTTGAGAAACACTTAGGTGTCTTCTGTGAAATACTGTTATTCTGAGAATGGCTGGATGGTATAAATTTCCTCTATTTCTATTTTAATGACAAGCTCAAGCTTCTTTTTTATTTTTTCCTTGCTAATGTTCTTTTGTTTGACAAGTACAATTGCAACTGAACTGTGAATTTGAAAGAGAGAGAGAACAATATTTATAATAGTATATCCTTTTATAAAAGGCCATTCTTTTGTACTGAGTGGAAGAATGAGGTAGATTATGTCATTTAGTCCAAATTGCTTTTAAAGATTAAAAAAAAGTAGACCAACAACTACACTGCAGTGGAGCTGGGTAAGGTAAGTGTGGAAAAGAAATTTTTAGTTTTAGCAAAGGAATACTAAGAGAATGAAGTAAAATATGGGGGAGAAAAGTCATCACTTCCTAAACCGCGCCAGCAAATCCTGAGTAGAGCAACATTTTCCTTCATTTTTTTTTTTAAAAAAATTCATTCTGTTGTTGTCTCAAAAGTGCTTCAGGAAAGAATGCACAACGCACACTAATGTCTACACAATGAGAGGGCTTGTATAAACATAGTTCTTATTTCTAGATGGAAAAATAACTGCTACTGATGGAGAATCATGGATCTTCCTGTAGTAGCTTACTCAGTGGCCCACTCTCTCTTCAGCTTCCTTGCAGAGGTAGCATTTGCTTTCTGTTCCCGTCTTCTCAATTCTGCTTTTGTATGCATTTATTCTTAGAGTTTGATCTTGTGCAGCCAGAATTAGCCCCTCTGTCTCTTTTTTTCAATTTTCCTGCTTGTAGTTATCTTAGTTACCCGTTTTGCCTCTCTCTCTCTCTCTCTCTCTCTCTCTCTCCCTCTTCCTCTCCCCCCACTCTCTCTCTGTGTGTGTGTGTGTGTCTGGTGGGGTTCAATTTTTTTTACTACTGGTTCTGTGGACATGGCTTGGTGGGCGTGGCAGGGAAAGGATGCTGTAAAATCTCCAGTCAGAGGTGGTATTTGCTGGTTCTCTGAACTGCTCAAAATTTCCACTACCAGTTCTCCAGAACTGCTCGGAACCTGCTGTATACTACCTCTGGTGTGTGTGCCTGTGTATACATACTGGCCATGTGGGATAAACCAGAAAATAATCACTATCCGATAAGTTAATTCTACTTTATTGTGAAACTACATTGAGAGAGTTTTTCAAGTCTGGAAGTACAATCTTTGCACCCCTTCCTGCTCCATCTGCTCCAGTCTCTTTTATAGCCCAATAAATTTGGAGGGTCTCTGCTAAGCCCCTTGCCCTGTCCATTATCCAATTGCAGACTCTGCTGTCATTTATCTGACCATCCCCTTGACAACTGTCTGGTCTTCCAAGGCAGAGGTGGTATTCAGCAGATTCTGACCAGGCGATAGCAGAAATTTTGAGTAGTTTGGTGAACTGTCAAATGCCACCTGTGACTGGACCCTTCCCCATGTATACTCTGTCTCTTGAGTCCCAGCTGATCAACTGGGTCTTCTTTTGTTGCCCTTCACAGGAGAATGGAGCTGGAAAGCAGGTTAGTGGGGTGGAGAGGAAATGGGATTTTGTAGTATCCTTCCCCTGGAGTGAGGTGGGAATGGAGATTTTAAAGTATTCTTCACCTGCCATGCCCACTAAGCCATGCCATGCCACAACCACCAAGCCACAACATATGCACCAAGCCATGCCCACAGAACAGGTAGTAAAATTTTTTGAATCCCACCACTGTCACAGTCCCAAATCTTTATTGGAATTAAATTTGTTGTGATAATCCCCATCTATTTTCCTCTAAAGTGCTCTTTGTTAACTCGTGCTTCACTTTTATCTGTACAGAGGATAAAACACTACCAAATAAAATCAGTGGCCTGCAACCACAAACTCTTTATTTTCTAAGAAATATGAATATAGTGAGCCTACGATGAGTCTCAGAGATCCTTTTTGAAATTCAGATCATCCTAGAACGTAACATTTTTCACTTTTCAGTTTACATTCATAATACATCTGAGACTTTTTTTCCAGCTAACCAACCAGTATCATCTGTATTTTATGTTTCAAACTATTAGCATTTTGACTTCCAGTTTTGATTCTAGATGCTGTGGAAAGGGAATTTCATGAAGGCAGTAGTGTCACAAAAAACAGGAAAAGCCCAAGGGGAACATCAGGTCAGCCAGAAAACAAACTTACATAGGAAAACGAATCAAATAAAAAGTATTAAAGAATCCCTGTAGACCAAAGCCTAAGTAATTAAGAAAACTAGACAAATAGGAAAAGGAAACAAAAGATAATTTAGAAAACCCTTACAAACACAGGACATACCAAAAAAGCAAAACAAACAGACAAAGGACACAAAATATAAATTACAAAAGGGACAGACAGGAGATTGCCACAGAACAAATATGAAAAACTATCTTAAAGCTAAAAGAGATTACAGAAAACCAATAATACAATCTGGCCACCCTGCGGAGTTTGTCTTCTGCACCCCGCGGAGTTTGCCCTCCGACAGAAATAAAGACAAACTCAAACAGAATTTGAAACATTAGGCACAAATACAAACACTCACACAATATCAACTTAGAAAGGGAGAAAAGGGTATAAAAATCCAGGGGCTTACCATAAGAAGCTAGCTAGCCCAGGAATGCAAAATTCTCGCTGTTCTCCGCCTTCCTGAAAAATAAAAAGATCCAGCTTCAAGCAGTTGTCCGTATCCTTGCGCTGGAGCTCTGCCAGCGGGAAAATCGATTCCTTGAAAGAAAGGCATTTTGACACCTTTCAACAATTGGTGACCATGAAGGTTTCCCAGCCAACCCTGCCACCAGACCAGGCCTGCGGATCCAAACCCAGCCGGCATGGACCTTCTTTGTCCAGGGACAACATCTATGGACTCAGCCCGGAAGGTATAGGGAGTCCTTGGGCTTTTCTGCTCAACAGCTGCTTGAAAGCAGGTGAGTACCGCTTCAAATTTATAATCTTATTTGTGAGGGGAGTGGAAGCGTGAGTGGACCAGGTGTGTGATTGTGGGTTTTCTCTGTAGAAACAGGGGGACCTCACCTCCTCCGTGATTGCAGCCACATCCCAGCCAGCTGCTAGCTCAAACACGAGCTGTGACCGGCTGGATTTGGGAACGCAAGGGGTGATCATGGAGAGTGAATCCTTCTGAAGGACGTAAGAAAAACCGAGTGGGCTTCAAAAGGAATTGGTGTTAGGAAATAAATAAAAAACAGAGGAAAAATAGTCCCAGTGCATCCCGCAAGCAAAGCCCTGTACATTTAGAAGGGGGCCCGTACCAGCTGCTTGCAAACAACATTGGAAATAGTTTGTCTTAAAAAAAAAAAAAAAAAGCAGAAAAGGTCCTTCCAGATCCCCACCTTTAAGGGAGATCTGAAAACTGATGGCTGAGTGTAGGGAGGGGCCTGTACTGAAGCTGCTAGGGGGCAGACGGTCCTCCGAGATCCCCGTTTTTTAGGGGAGTCTTAAAATGATAGCTGAGTTTCCCTAAAGAAAGGGGCCCGTACTCCATGTGTAGGGAAACCAGAGTCCTTTCCAGACCTTTTTTATCTGAAAACTGATGGCTGCAGCCTGGCTAAACCAAAGTAATGCCCACACCAAGCAGGGAATATGGGAAGTTGTAGCTCGAGGGCAATGGAAGAGACCCCCTTCGATAAATTACTTGAGGCTTGGGAAGAAAGGCAAGTGCCTGTCCCCACTGGAATGCATAAAAAAGAAACAAAAAGAATTTGCAAAAAGTGGGCTTTATTGCGGGATGACACGGTAGACAAATTTGGCCTGATAGCGGTACTTTAGATTATAAAACCCTGAAAACACTTAGAACACGCATTAAACCCAGCCAAATACCCTATTGGTACTGCTGGGCTGAAATGGCTAGGAGCAAAGACCTGACCGAGGGAAAAGATCAGGAAAAAACCTGAAACCCATTCCCTGGAAGGAAAGACTGAGGCAGGGATTATGGCTCCCCTTTTAAGCAAACCAGTGCCAGGCAGAAATAGGGGACAATTAGAATATGTTTTAACCCACACTCCCTTCTCTGCCTCTGATTTGGAAAAAGGATACCCCAGCTTTCAGGGCTGATCCTCAAACAGTAATTCAAACCCTGAAATCTATCATAGACAGCCATAATCCATCCTGGGGTGATATGACCCAGCTGCTACAAGTCTTTCTAACTAAAGATGAACTATTAAAACTATTTGAAAAAAACTATCCCTGGACACGCAGCCCCAGCTCGCATTGCATGGCCAGTACATCGGCCTGACTGGGACTACAATGATACCAATCATTGGGATGAATACACAAGAGCAAAAAATAACTTACTAGAAGCTTTAGAGGAAATAGGTAAAAAGCCTTTAAACTGGTCAGAATTTCAAAGAAAAACAACACAAAGAGAAAAGGAAAACCCTGTTGCCTTTTGGGTACACCTGTCAGAAGCAGCTATTGCATATGCCCATCTAGACCTTAGCTGCCTGAAGGACCAAAGGATTTTAGCTTCAGCCTTCATGGATCAGTCCACTGTGGATATCAAAGAGCATTTCCACCGCTTTGTCTCTAACTGGCCAACCTTAAAAATAGCAGAGTTGCGCAGGATTGCTAACTTTGTCTATGATCAAAGAGACAAACTGAAAGAGGAAAAGAAAGATAGGAAAAGGAGGATAGAAAGACATGAGGACTTAAAAATGTTTGCTGTAATGCAACATGATGCCAGACAAATGCCAGGTAAAACCCCCTATAATTCAAGGAAATGCTGGCATTGTGATAAAGCAGGATGGCCTCAAGGAAACTGGACTGGTTTTTTTCTTCTTTTTATATATTCTTCTCTCCTTTTTGATTTTATAAGATTTTAAGCCAGAGACTCCCTTTTAGTTATTTTTTAAATATATTTTTTTAATTAATTCTTACTATATTTTGCCTAGAAAAGGAGGGGGAAAGTGAAAGCTAAAGAAACTTTGTAACACTGCCAACTAGAGGCTTGGATATATTCTATTTTTTCTTTTGACCAGACAAAGCTGAGAAAGAACTGAGACTTTGTTTCAAGGACATTGCCTACTTGATAAGATAGAGGGAAGAGCACGGGAGAGTATTATTACAGGTGCTCTTCTGGGTTTCTATCAACAGTTGGAGTCTGGTGTTGAAGCTTAGGAAAAGAAAAGGTGATAAGTCTTTGGAGAAAAGAGTTATAACAAGAGCCTTGGATAATTAAACAAAGTGCAGTGTGCTCTTTTCATTCTTTTTAAGCTGTGCTACCCCTCCTCATCAGTTTACCTTTTTTTTGCAATAGCTATTTGGATTTTTGGCTCTCTGGAACTTGTCTTTGTTTGTTTGTTTTTTTCCTTGTCTTTGGAAGTTAAGTTTCTATGTCTGCTTTTTATTTTAAAGGAAAAGCAGACTAATACTTCCCTTCCTTTTCTTTTTAAGGGAGTAGCCTTTTTTTTTCTTTCCCTTCCTGGTATTTTTGTCTTTCATCTACCTTCCATATTGGTTCTTTTTTCTTTTTCTCTTATGCAGCCTTTTATATTTGAGACCTCTTAATTGGATTAAGGTGTTGAAGAACCTGAAGAATTTTTCCTTTCTTTCTTAGCCTTTTTCTTCATTTTTTGCCTTTTTTTAGGATTTTACAACTTTTTCTCTTTTGTGTGTGTTCATGGTATGTTTATGGTCTTTTCCTTCATTTTTGAATTTTTACTGTCATCTAACTAACCAATTGGATTAAGGTATACAAGAACCTGAAGAAATTTTTTCTTCTTTTTCTATTATTATTACTATTTGGCTTCTCTTTTCTTACTATTTTCCTACTTTTTTCCTACTATTTTTATGCAATTGGTGATTTTACAACTGGATTAAGGTCTAGAAGAAACTGAAGATTTTGAACTCTTCAAAATGAGTCAAAAATTAACATCTCTTGGTTCTTTAACTTCCACTTCTTCCTCTCCACCATCTGGAGGACAACATTCAATACAGACAATATTAAGACAAGAAAAAGAACAAGAAAAAGTGACCCTGCAGATGATTATGCAAGGAATTCAAAATATTCAAACAAGATCAGAGAATATTGAAAAGAGAATAGAGAACAGAGAACAAAGAACAGGGAAAACTGATGAAAGAGTGGAGAACATCCAACAAATGATGATGAAGTATGATGAGAGACTCCAAAAAATTGAAGAAGATAAACAAAGAGACAAGAAGATTGGAGACATTGATAACAGATTAACTGTGGTTGAACAAGATAAAAGTGGTAGGCTGAGATGGGAGATGGACAGATCAGAATTTTATCTTAGATTTCAAAACATAGAGGAAGAAAAAGGACAAAATCTAGCTGAGATAATGATAGAAATATTGGCTGAAGCTTTGGAAATAACTGAAGGGAAGATGATGGATGGAATAGATGAGGTTTATCGAGTCTTCACAAGATATGCAATGAGAAATAGCTTACCAAGAGAAGTTCACATCAGATTTACAAAGAAAGCCATTAAAACACAAATATTGCAAGTGGCAAGAGAGAAAACATTGAAATACAAAGATAAGGAGATTGTGGTTTTGAAACAAGTACCCAGAAGAGTGAGAGAGATGAGAAGGGAATACCGATTCTTGACCAAATTATTACTTATAAAAGAGGTGAATTATAGATGGCTGATTCCAGAAGGTTTGTAAAATCTTTTCTTCAATATTGGCAGAAAGACTTTAAAAAAAATTAAATAATTTTATCCATCCTGATCAAACTAGATTTCTGCCAAAGAGACAAATCAAAGACAATATGAGAGTAATCTTGGACACTTTGGAATACTACGAGGCACATCCCGAAAAACGAATGGCTTTGATATTTCTAGATGCACAGAAGGCATTTGATAATGTGAATTGGTGATTCATGTTATTACTGCTGGAACAGATGGCTTTGCTAGAAAATTTATTCAAGCAATAGAAGCTATATTTCATAAGCAGATGGCAAAGGTAATGATAGAGGGAGAACTGACAGAATCTATCGATATAAGAAAAGGAACAAGACAAGGGTGCCCACTATCACCTTTATTGTTTGTGTTAAATTTGGAAGTGCTAAACAGAAATATTAGAGATGAAAAGAATTACAAAGGGGATGAAAATTAAAAAGGAAGAATTTAAGTTGCAAGCATTTGCAGATGATCTGGTTTTTATCTTAGAAGACCCACTAGAAACAGCATCAAAATTGATAGAAAAGATAGAGACATATGGAAAGGTGGCTGGTTTGAAAATAAATAAAGATAAGACAAAGATCTTGACAAAGAATATGCTATCAAGGAGCTCTCCCAAGGGGAAAATCGAATCCTCGAAAGAAAGGCATTTTGACACCTTTCAACGCTGCCATATCTTTCAATCTTGCCATTCTTTTATCTTTTATCTATCTATATAATATATATAAAAGCAAAAGACCAGTCATGCATCATCACAAAATCTCCAGAACCATAAAGCCTACAAATTTGAAATTTGGCATATATGTTCCTCTTGGCTCCTAGGTGCTCACTAAGAAAGGATTTTTTGAAATGACCATCAGAGTATTAGTATTTTGTATATTATTATTGACACACTCTGAAAAGAAATCTCTTCCAAATGCAAAACACAAGCAAAGAGAGGAGTTTCGGTTTCAGTTTTAGTTTCATAGCACCAAGCAGCTTGAGTACAGAACAGTTGACCTAAACCATGCCCTGGCTCCTTGCTGTCTCCTTCTTGCTCACACAGCAAATACTGTTTCAGTTTCCAAACAGTCCTTAACTCTCTCACACACTGACAGGAGTCTGGCCAGATGAATACCGATGGATGCTGGTAGGCAAAGGTAGAATATTTTTCCTTATTTTCCTCCCCCAAAACTAAGCCCGATCACATAATTTCATAGCGAAGCATGAGTATTGAGCTAGTATCATAGAAGTTAAATATATATAGTATGGGAACATATATCCTTGTTTCACTTTTTTCCTTGTTTTTCATAACTCATAAATTCTATTGGAAGTACAGTTCTTAGAGTAGCTTCCTTTTAATTACAAAGATCCTTCAAAAAGGCAGGTGTTCTGAAACATTCATTTATCTTAAATTAATATGCTCCACATTCTGATAAGATCTATAGAGTTAAAGGCATTGCTGTAGTTAATTAAGAAAAAGTAAATCTTCTGTTCTCTTGCTAGTGCCAGTATCCATCCTATGTTAGCAGTGTAATTGTATATCCTTGTCCTTTTATAAAACCTTCATTTAATTTTTTTCCCCTATTTTATGAGTCTAGTCTTCTGAGTAAAATATCAAGGAAATATGTGTTTGTATGAAGAAGTCGTGTTTTGATGTGGAAACTTATGCATTCCCTTTGTGTGATATAGCTATACAAAGATTAATTCCTAAAAACACAGTCAATTTATCAGTTCCTAAAACCATAGCTATGTTCCATATTTGTTGCTACATTACTGTTAGCACTCCTTTTAAGCAACTCTCCAGCTGATTTTGTACCTAATAGTTAGTCTACCTCCCAACAAATTTCCAGTAAAGTCATTCTGTACGTGGTCTATTTCTGCATACAGTGGAACCTCCAGTCACCACCCTAATCCTCTCCATACCTTCAGTCGCAACCCGATTTGGTCATGGCCAGAAGCGAGACTGACTGCACATGTGCTTACAATTCTGTGCATGTGTAGGAGAAATTGGGCCAGGAGGGGAAATCGGCGCAGCTGTGTTTAATCACCACCCAAGTATTTGTTCGTGACTAGATGCAAACATTTTTCAAAATTTTTGGTTGTCACCCAATTTGGTCATGATCAGAAGCGTTTGTGACAAGAGGTTCCACTGAATATCATTTTGTCATTCTATGTTTCTATTTGCAAAGTGTAGTCTTACCGTATCCAGTGATCTGTTTCGATGAGGTCTCTTCCATGATTGCTCTTCCCTGCATATTTTTGGTTTAACTGTACAGATCTCTGATTTCTGTAAACATGTTATCTATCAACTATCTGTCCACTACATCTATGTCTGTATTATTTATTGCCTTTTTTCACCTCCTTGACTCAGGTATTTTTTTTCTTATCCTTTCTTATTTGACATAGGCATTGTGTATTCAGTTGTCATTCATCCTTCTCATTGCCTAAATCTTTCATCTTCTGTGTTTCTCTGGCTATCATGATAGCTTATTCTAAAAGCTACTTGGAACGTTGTCTTTTTGAAGTATTATTGATTTCAAATGTGTTGATTTTGTAATTTGTTGAACTGCCTATTTTCTGTAACTCTTAAATTTAATCCAAATATTTGCCACCAATAATGCATGATATATATATTTATAGTCTATATCTGAAAGTGCCCCTTCTTCATTTCCAGTTCTACCTGAAAATGTCCAACATCGTTCTAGAATGTCAAATGTGTGCTAACCTGGCCTCATCATCTGATATCTAAAGCTCAGAATGTGGATCCTATCCATACAATTTACATCAGGCCCATCCCAAGAATGACGTAGAACCACTCAGGCAAAGTTCAGTTCTTTATTTGCTCATCCCAATAGACAGAATTTTGACAGACTACATCTATCCTACTTTCACCTTAATGGATGTAGCTTGAAAGATTGCAGACAGTGGCTATCCTAACTTTCTTCCTCTGTCTTCTAGCCAGTTCCAAACTGTGTTGTTTCTTGTCTTCACCCACTCCTTGGAATGTTGTCCATACCTCCCGTGGAACTGTCCCTTCATTATAGTCCATTACATCATATCTCCCTCCATAGCATCATCCCTTACACCAGGGGTCTCCAACCTTGGCAACTTTAAGACTTGTGGACTTCAACTCCCAGCTTTGCTGGCTGAGGAACTCTGGGAGTTGAAGTCCACAAGTCTTAAAGTTGCCAAGGTTGGAGACCCCTGCCTTACACTTTCAGAGCAAAAATATAGAATGGTCTTTTTTTTTTTCAGGTTGGATTTTGGAGTTTTTTCTAGAGTGTCAAGTTTACCTCATACTTGAAGAACCCATCTATCATTGAAGAGTATTCTTGTTCTCTCCTCTGCATTTTGCTTCCTTTGCCATCCAACCACTTCACAGTGATAATACTTTTGGAGGAGAAACACTTGTTTACTACTTGTAAGTGGCAGCCTTTTTATCATTCTAATCAAATCAGATTTCTTGTACTACTTCACCTAAGCCCTATGAAGCAAGAGCTTCATACATACATCCATATATTTTCTGTTCTTTTGTTAAGCAAGCACAGTTGATTTCTTTTGTGCCTGGAAATAGTACAGTTTTGTACCTAAACCTATCACTATTCTAGTGAACCAAAGATTCTGCTTTTGCTGTGTTTCTCTCCCAACACACACACACACACACTTTGAGTGGTTCTTCCTTCTCTCTTAAGTAGGTGAGTTTCCAGCTTGATATTCATGATGCTTATCTAGACAGTCAGCATTTTCTTTGAACTCTCAAAAGAGCATTAAGGAAGGAATGCTAATACCAGTTTCTCACCTCCTTCTATTTCTTTTTCTTGTTATCTCAAATCATCTGAAATTCATATTTCTGTACCCTTTCTTTCTGAAGCAGAATTTTTTGGGGGGAAATCTGATCTCACCTTAACTGTTTTCTTGGTATAAGATTATTATGCTTCCTAGGCTAAATTATTCTGGTAATGCATGGTTATGGTTATTCCCTATATTTGATTGTTTTATCTAAAAGGTCTAACCATCACTCTAGTCTTTTCTCTGGTGGGATAAAGTCTCTGTAATAATCTCAGTTGGCTTCCATAGAATTCTACCCCGGTCCACTCCTCTTTTAAAAATGTTACTTTTTCAATCTTCTCCTTTATTAAAGGCAAGTGCCCCAAACAAGCTTAGTAACATACTGTACATTTACTTTACTTGTAGGTCTAGAATGGAAAATAATAACAATGTGCAAACAAACTTAATTTGCTTGAAATATTATCCTAATTTGGGTAATTTCCCTGTGCAGTGTTAAAACTCAGTTGAATTTTAGCAGGTAATATTCCACTTGTGATTTGATACTTATTGATTTATCTGTTTGTTCCAGCACTTTCTGTTCTTACACACTATGATTATACCTTACCTGAGATCTGTTGGGGTTTTTCTTTTTAAATTTCCTCTTGTAAACCTGGATAAGATAATACAATTTTAATTTGGTCTTCTTTGGTTTGGTAAGTAGATATATTTAAATATTATTGTGTAGTTGCTTTTATAATGTGGCTTATGCAAAATGTCATCATGCATTTCTTTATTTGGATGAAATCTGCAGAAAAAAATACATATGAGCAAATAAATACCAGTCATTTATGGTGGACTATAATATGATGAATTATAATGACTATAAAGTTTAATATAGAAATATTGACAATTGCATTTCAAGCCATAGTGTCCAGTCTTCTTTCAGCATAGACCAGAATCTCCAGTTGTGGTTGTGAATGCTCTACCTTAGAATTTACAAAAATGTCTAAATGTGTAAACTAGTGCTATATATGATATTTCTGCTCCAAATTCTCTCCCAGATGTAATCATTCTTCTTCATCTGATGTCAATTCCCTTGCTATCTACCATTCTCTGGGCTACATTTATATATAAGCAGTAAAGATATGTGTACAGAAGGATCTTGTTCTTTCATAGAAATCTAGAGTATTCTAGCTTGTTTAATGTTTTCCTGTCTATACACCAGCTTCTTGGGGATAAAATGTTTGCACCTCTCCTGTCTCCCTGGATATTTTGCTCTCCCTACTTACCCTTCCAAATATCTGTCAATCCATCCATCTATCCATCCATTCATCCACCCACCCATGCATTCTGTTTGGGAATTCAGTCAAGGTATGGAGAAATGGCTTGAACCTAGGCATAACCACAAAGGAATTCATACTGCTATTGAGGAAAAAAAATCATGTGAAGAATGTATCTTATCTCTGAGAATAACTCCTTTAAAAGGGTTTAGACTGTTTAAAATACCTGTATATACAGTACACTGAGTGGCTCTGAGTCTTTGGTTCTGGGGGATTATCACTTTTGGCAATGCATGGAGTGGCACTATCTAAGACAAATAATTTGGGATCTTTCTACACTCATGACTCTTTTTGCACAGCTTTGTGTTATATACCAACTGAATGAAGTCTTTCCTGGATCATGAGGATAATCTACTCATGGTCACCTCATGGTGAGGTAGGCAATAAACAAATTTAATAGATAGATAGATAGATAGATAGATAGATAGATAATAAATAGATAGATAGATAGATAGATAGATAGATAGATAGATAGATAGATGATAGATATGTCAGCCCCAGAATTAATTACTGTAATGTGGTGAGGCTACCCTTGAAGAGCATCTGGAAGCTTCAGCTGGAGGAGACTGCAGCTACAGGTAGACATTAAATCTCTATTCAGTGAGTTGCAATTCAGGGATGACCATGGCGGATCTGAAGGAGGCGTTGTGAGAGACATGGAATCCATTAAAGTGACTGAGGGTCGGACATGACTGAATGGTTGATGATGACAATGATGCAATTCAGGGTTCTATTTTTTTTAAAGTCCTAGATGGCATGAAATCAGGTTATTTGAAGGACCACTTCTTCCTGATTACATCTACCCGCCCTTCCAAATCCAGCAGAAGGGATATGCTGTGAGTCCCATCAAATTGGTTCCATCTGGAAGGACCCAGACAGAATTCTTCATTGTGGCCCCTGCCCTCTGGAACAGTATTCCTATTAAGGTGAGATTAGGCCATCTTCATGAGCCTTCTGGAAGGCTCTTAAAAATGCTTTTTTCATAAACTTTGAGGAACTCATGGGGAACGTGCAAAATGGCTTGTAGTAAGCAAGTTATTATTGTTCTTCTGCAATCTTGGACTGTTGTTTTTAATTTATATTTTAGATTATTATGTAGTTTTATCTGCTGTTACATTTATATGTCACCCAGAGTCACATTTTCATGAAATAGGCAGTTATATAAATATAATAATTAATTAAACATACTATGTTCCATTTTCTTGTTACTTTCTGTTTCTGGGACATGTTTTATATCTTGTGCAAATGATTCATATTTTTTATTATTCTCTGAAGAGAAAGTGGTTCTTATTTCATCTTTCATTAAAGATGAAAGTGTTCATCTTTAGCTCAGTAACATTTTCTTTTAACACATTACTATTATTTCCTTCTGGGGCTCATCAAATCAATCAACTTTGCTTTCTTGTTATTGATATGTTGGCTGCCTCCAAATTTTAGAACTCACTGCTCACAATATACCATGGCAAAACATTTGGCCAAACAGGTGCCTAGCTTTCATTCATGAAAGCATATTTCATAACAAATCTTTAACTCTTTGCCATGTCAGTCCAATATCCTGTTTACCTTGGAATTGCAGATAAGGACGGGAGAAGAAAACAGAAGAGCTGTTAAAGGAATGTGCATCAGAAAGGTCTGAGGATATAAAAATTGAATGCAGGAGCACTAATATGTCAATTCTGTTTCTGTTTATTTATTTTGTACCCCACGTTTTACTTCAGGAAGTATTAGCAAAAAATAAAAGTATTAACCAAAAATAAAAAAAAACCCACATTTTGAAACAAAGGTCTAGAAACCTGGAAGTGCAGGGGATCTTAGTTGCCATCTCTTCATTTTCCCAAACAGTGAGATACTCAACTGAGCATGTGTTTCAGACAATCATCCAGCATTTGTTTTAAGATCTCTAGTGAAGTGACCCAACATTTCAGGTGGCAGCCTGTTCCATTAGCTGATAGGTTGCAGTTAGGAAGCTCCTTCTCATATCTAGACTGAAATTATTTCCTTCTTTTTGAGAAAACGGGTTTGAATCCCGATCTCCAGCCGAATAGAAAATTAAGATCATCCGTTTCTCTGTGTAATTATCATCAACTGTGGAAGAAGATGACCATATCTTCTCCATTCTTTAGAATAAACTACAATCTTTTCTGGTTAAATATAACCAGATTGCAAATTAAAAATAAAAATAAAATAAATAATTAAAAACTGGGGGAAGAGATAAATCGTCACATAGTTTCTAAATGGTAAGACAATGTGAGGGAAATGCAGTTCTTGAGAGACTGCATAATTTAGCATCCAGAAAAATAAATATCTCTCATCTATTTGATTGTTGGCAACAGTTATAAGTAGTGATTATTCCAACCATGTGCTTCCTATTGCTCAGTTATTTTTGCTAATTCCATAGTAGAAGACTTAGTGCAATACTGAAGGGAAAAGATTGGGAATAGTTTACCTAATTCAATCCTTAGATTGCCTTTTGAGTTTTATATTCAGATTCATGCAAATAAGGTGTTAGATACCAGTATTCAGTTCTGAAAGCTGAATAATTATTTGACGAAAGGTCAGTTGAGAATGTTATGATGCAGATATATGAGCAGTCTCTCAATACAGAGCTGTCAAACTCCTGGCCTACAAGCCGGAAGCGTCTTGTGCTGGCCACGCCCACATCCGGTTTAGAAAAGGGGAAAAAATCCTGATATGTCATGTGACGACCCTGTGACAACCTGAGTTTGACATCCTTGTAGACTCAACATATAGTTGTTCTTTTTAAAGAATAATGACACAACCACGACAGAGTGCAAGTAAGATGGGGTTTAACCCAGTGGTGGGATTCTACCAGTTTACCTACCAGTTTGGTGATCACACACTTCACGTGCGTGCGCACGTGAGCATCTAGCACAATGGTGGGATGCTACCGGTTCTGCCCAGTAGCATTTCACCGCCGGTTTAACCCTTTTTGCTCTGAAGGGTGCTTCCAATCAAAATATCCCTACTGGGCTAGAAATGGACTCGTTTGAAAAATGAAAGGATACGAATTCATGCTTGACTAGGTAAACTAGCTTACAAAAGACTGGATTGAGCTTATTTGTGCTTCAGATATGTAAGCCTTTTCATGTGTGTTTGGTTATCTCCATTTTGAACTACGTGATTCCACAGAGAAAGCCTCTATTTGGGTCTCTGAAATCTTAGCCATATATTGTTAATAGTCAGTTCCTGGAGAGGTAGTTTTAAATGACTCAGAACAGAAAATGTCAAATCCACAATGCAGACAGTGCCAAGAAAGAACCTGAAAAGCTGCAGTATTGTCACCAACAATAGAGTATCAATGCTTCCAACCTATTATACAAAATGTTGGCCTCCTCTTCTCAGAAGATTAAAAAAAATTTCAACAGTAATCCAGGTCTTGTCTGACATGACATTTTGGAAGCAAAAGCTCAGAAATTTTTGTACTTAGCTATAATAGGATAACATGGTACAGAGGTTCCAGTAATTGCCCATCTCTCCCTTTTGCTTGGTCCTTTGTTTCTCCTTCCCCCAGTCCCATTTCCAAATAAAACATGGTAGCTGAAGTGCTGTTATTTTCACAGATATTAATGCATGCATGTTCAGAAAGCAGAGAAATCCAAACTAAATTGCTGCCCACACCAATGAGGTACTTAAAAGAATACATTGTTTTGCTGATGGTGAGGGCATATATAGCCTTGTTTGACTGATCAGATTCTTCCAAGCTATTACTTTAATGGCTCTGCTATGCAGTGAGAACCGCTAGAAATGTGATTCCTTGGGACTCTGTCTCCCTGGAGACATTTACAGCTTTTGCACAGAAAAGCTGCTAAAATTAGTCCATTCTTTTTCTTTCTTTTTCTTTTCTTTCTTTTTTTTTCTCACTTTACTCCTGCAATTCCTAGAGTGTTGGTTGGGGAAAAAAAAACATTTCTTAGTTTAATCTGGACTCATTAATTGGGTGCACTTTGTCCAAAGTGGCAGTATTGTCTCATAGTTTTGCAAACCATTTGTAATAAATTTATGAATTAGAGAGACTCTAAGATGACTGGAGGCTACTCAAAGACTAGTAAGACATGGGCTTCTTATCTTTGGGCTGGAAATAATAGCATAGAGTTTAAGAGAAGGAAGCTTACAGCAGAGTTTCTGTAGCTTTCAGATTGCTTTTCATTATCTTTTAAACTCTACAATAAGGACTTGGCTTCTCTGAGGCTGATGCTTGTTGTTGGCAGCATAATTTGTAGTGTGGCACTTTATCATATACAATTTTGGACAGATTGCAAAAAATGCTGTGCCTAGTAAGGGGCATCTTGATCAATACTTTTGTAACCAGTAAACTCATGTAGTTGATATTCTTTTCCTTGGTCTCTTTCAACTCTTTGTGAATTGATAGATAGCGTTTTGCAAATACTATCTGAATGATCAATGATTTCATCCAATCAACTTAACTTCTAGGGACATGATCTAAGATCGCACAACTATGAATATTACTTGCCAGAAAGAAGGGGTCTTAGTAGCTTTTGTTCTTGCATCTTTTCTTAATTAGGTCCACAGGGATTATCACATTCCTTTTCATCTCTCTACAGTTCTGCTATTTAGTAGAACAGTCGCTTTCTGTTTCTAAGTTTCTACATTGGTTTTTAAGACTAAAAAGCAAATCATGCTTGCAGCAGTAATTCTGACAGATACTTTATTCCTAACTGCATATGAATGGACAAGGCTCTTGGTAACCTGTAACATTAAGTGTCCAGAACTTTGCAGTAAAGTGCACATTATGTTTTGCAAAATGTGAGATGAACCAAAATTAAAGATTTAAGGAACCAGCTGTATTTCAAAGCTCTGTCCAAACAGATTGCATGGGTAATGGGACATCAGCCATTTATCCAAATGGTCTATGGTCTATTATTGAAATGCTAACTTATGGCCAACAAATCAACAAAAGTTATACATCCATTGAAATAATTTCAACAGATTTCGAAGTAGTTTTATGTCTTCAAGGTAATTTTATTTCCATATTAATTTAGCATTCCTTAGAAATACGTACTATCTCTAAGCATATATAATCTCTTTGTGTATCACAATGTTCCTTAGGCATGGGAACTGCCTAAATAGTGAAATACAGCATTGGTTATATATTATGATTTTCCAAATCCTGATCCACTGCCAGCAGAGCAGTAAATCACTTGATAATTGAACGAGAAAATGAGTCATAGGTTGGCTTTCATGTATATCTGCATATACTTTCCTATTTGAATTGGAAGCCAATCTTAACAATCTTATTGGTCCAGTGACATTTAGTTTGATATTAAACTAATCAACGATATGATTATGGTTGATTGCACAGTCAGCCAGATGTTTAGATTGGATTTGGTGTTTTATCCCCCCATTGAATCCTTCCCAAGGTCCTGGGGATAGGTAGATATTGATAGTGCTGAAGGTATTGCCACATGATCTAAGCTTTTCTTACTAAAATTGTCTTACCAAATGACTGATGGTGATTTTATCATTGTCAAAGGTGTCCTAGTGGTGCTTCAGATATTTTGAGATTGTATCCAAGGCTCTTATTATTATTGGTACTATCTTGCTTTCATTTGACACGGTTGTTCAACTTCTACTTGCAGGTTTTTATATTTTATGATTTTTCTCCAGTTCTTTCTGGAGACTTCTTTGTTTTAATTATCAATAATTCTTAAGTCTGATGCTTGTTTGGTTGAATTATGAAAGTCCTGGAATACTTGGTTTGTTCATTTTCTATTGCTTTCTCTATTTAATCAATTCATGTTTGAAGGCAAGTGGTATTTTTTGAAGATATTCCAATGTACCTCTTGATGAATGTATCTTTTCTTTTGTGTACACTGAGAGCACATGCACCAAGACAAATTCCTTGTGTGTCCAATCTCATTTGGCCAATAAAGAATTCTATTCCATTCCATTTCTATTTTGCCATGCAGTTGTTCATATAATAGATATGTACAATCTTCTTGCAGCAGTTAACTGTTTCTTCAGTTTCTTTGGAATACTGTTTGCTGTCTTCTCAATTCTGATTTTATATGGTTTGTTCACAAGGCTTGGTCTTGTGCAGCCAGAATTAGCCACTCTGTCTCTTTCTTCAACTATCCTGCTTTTCAACATTGCCAGATCATGCTGTTTGCTTTGCCTGTTTGTTTTATTTTAATGTATGGTCTATGTAATACTTTGCCTTTTAAGCACCTCTTTTTTTATTCTTTATTTGGTCTTGATTATAAGTCAGTTTAGTCTCTTTGGTATTCAATGAGTTTCCAAGTTGTACTAGTTTCTTTAGTGCATCTTCTTCACTATCCTTCAAATATTCTTCCGATGCCCTTTTTTTTCTTATTCAGCTGTTGGGTGGATGGGTGGGTGGGTGCGGAATTGCAAAATTTCACACCCACCTATGTTCTTTGGTAAATAGACCCTGTCAATATTGCTGCATGGATGAAGAGCATGATTTATTGTCATTATGTTTCTGGCCTTCCTGTCTGAGGCATCTATTTCATCTTGACTCCAATTCACTATTCAACCTGTATATCTAATGACTGGAACTGCCCAGGTATTAATTGCTTTGTTTGTAATTCCACCACTGAGTGTGGACCTTAAAATCTTCTTTACTCTTCTGATGTATTCAGTACTAACCTTGTCTTCAGTATGCTTTTTATCATCAGCTTGATGAATGCCAGTTATTTGTAATGTTAATCTTCATCCAGACTCTTGATGTTATTTTCTTAGGACACCTTCAGTTTTTATTATTTTCCCCCTTTTGATGGTGAGTGTGACACTTTTGTCCAGTCCAAACTCATTGTAATAACTTGGCTGTATATTCTGATAGTGTTGAGCAGGAATTCCATTTCCAAGGAGGTCTTTCCATACAATTTTAGATCGTACATGTAAATAAGATGGAACAGATTGATACATATTTTGAAGTTGGATAGTCATGGCTTTACTTGTTCAGTCTTGCTGGCAGAGGAATCAGTACAATGACAAACAGTAGTGGTGATAGTGAGTCTATTTGAAAGATTCATCTCATTATGCTAATCTATCTATCACAGTTGACCAGCAACTATGCCTTTTATTGTGCCACTGATTATTGCACAAAGCTTCTGATGTTCCTACTTTGTTATTTCTAGGCATTTTATTATCCAGTCTTGTGTCAGGGAGTCAAAGGCCTTCTTTCAGTCCATCAGTTTCAATTACACATGGATAACCAAGCAGAGAGAACCTGGAAATGCCTTAGAAATCATGAGGTAAATCAGTGCTTGAAGAAGTGGTGTTGATGTATTTTATACACCAGCCATCCCCAATCTTCCTAGCTCCATGCATCAGTGGAAGCAGTGGGGGGAGAGGGAGAGAAGATGGTTTTGCGTGAGCATTCGCCACTTGCACAAATGGAGCCTTGTGCATTTATGTTCCCACCAACTGTGCGGTCTGGTTTCCAACAGGTCATGGACTGGTACTGAGCTGCAGACTGGGGGTTGGAGACCCATGTTATACATCACACCTAGGAATGTTTTGTGTTGTACTTACTGAACACATTTATGGAAATGACAAGTGAAGAAACATGCATTGCAATGTTGTGATGCAAGTATAAACTTGCATCAGATTTGATTGTTTGCCATCCAGAACTTGAAATAAAATGGGAGGCTATATAAATGTTTTAAATAAATAAAATGAAAGACATAATGAGATTGTATTTCCTCTTCATTGTTTTGGTGTCATGTGGTTAGGAACAGATACCAATCACCCATATTGCAATATTTATTAAGTAGCCCTAATGCACATGTTCTGCGGCTGTAGAGATTCTCAGTCATTTATTCCAAAGGTACTTTTTCAGGAGGCAACTGGACTTTTGGTTTTTTTTCTTTTGAATACATTTCACTTCTCATCTAAGAAGCTTCTTTAGCTCTGACAGGATAGTGGGAAATGGAAGGATTTATATTCCTTGCAGACAGCTGGCAATTTACATCCTTTTAGAGGGTCATTGAAGCACTTGAAGGTTTATCTGTGACCTCAGGGTCATCCGAGTAGTGCTCCTGGTTCCTTTAGTTTGCAATTCTTCCTCTGGAAATCCATTCCTACTCCCACACCATTTAAAGGGTGTTCATCCCAAATTATATAGCTAAAAGTCATGCAGGTCCTGGTTGTCCCAAAGGTGCTTTTTCAGGAGGCAACTGGACTTCCTTAATTTTTTTCTTTTGAAGACGCTACGCTTCTCGTCCAAGAGCTTCTTCAGTTCTGACAGGCAAGGAATATAAACCCTTCCATTCCCCGCTATCCTGTTAGAGCTGAAGAAGCTTCTTTGGATGGAAGCAAAGCAACAAGAAAGTCCAGTTGCTTCCTAAAAAGCACCTTTGGGACACAGGTGCTCTGCATTAATTCTAGATAACTTCAGGGTACTGAGAAGAGGGTCAGTGAAGATCCATTGTGAAATCTTGAAGAAAAGACGTGGGAAAAATCTAACCAAGAAACAAATCTAAGGGAACACAACACCAAACTACTGTAAATGGATCAGTTCTTTGACTCAGAATATCAGTAAGTAGCCCTGATCTTTCCCCTCCCCCCCAATTCTCTTACCAGATAATCTATTCCTCATTTCCTCAGAGTTGTGAGAAAAGGCAAAGCAGCTACATTAAAAATAACTGTATGTGGGCAGAACTGGCAGCTGCAGTCGCCTTGCAAGTGAGATGAAACAAGGACTGGAAGGAAGCCTTATAGTAAGGGAGATCAAGCAGTTTAAGAGCAAAGTAAAAGAGAGGAAATAACATTCTGAACAGCCTCAGAAGAATGTGAATGCCTAGAAAGCTCTTTCTTTAGCTGTGGGAAATGTGCCACTTGCAAAGTAGACATGAAAACCAATGATTATTTGTCCTCCAACTATAAAGCTACATGTTCTTATATTTCCTCCCCCCCATTTTTAATTGGAAATTGGAAAATTCTACATTGCAGGGCGATGTTCATGATTTGCTTTCAGCATTATTCACCTGTTCAGAAGTTAAGTGAGATAATAAAATCATATAGAATCATTCACGACCCAAACATTTTAAAGAAAATCGTTCTTATAAGAACAATCCTAGATTTACTCCTTTGTGTATGTGTCTGACATTGATGAATTCTAAAAGGTCCAAGGTTTAATCTGCAGTGAGTGGACTGCCATCTTGCTTTTTTTTTTTTACTCCCTCTTCCCTGTACTTCCAAACCAATCTTAGTAGCTGCAGTCATGATTGCATTTGTAAAAAAGAAAAATCCCCAGGGAAAAAATGAAAGGAAAATAAAAATGATAATAAGTTTGGTTTCTGGGAGAATTGCCAAAATGGTCAATCACAAAATAGCTATCTATGCTCTTTTGTCTGATAATATGTAAACATTGATAAAGAACTATGAAGAAGATACAACGGAACTCGGGCTTCTTTTTCTGTATGTCTTCCTTATTTTTCTAATACATTTTTTTTCAAAATGTCCAGGAATGTGTTAGATTATTTTGTCCTATTTTTAGGAGCAGAATAAATCAAACCTGCCACAAGTATTAATATTTTGCTATGCGTAGTTATAAGCCACTGGACATATTTTAGTTTATTTATTTTTTTAGCATATGGCAAATACATGGACTTATAGTGGTTCAAATGTTAATGTCTAGTCCACCTAGCCATTCAAGGACAGGGTGGTCTATGTTGAAAAAAAAATAGACATTGGGCTGGTGTAAGCTCCTGATGGACATTGGGACACAATGTGATAGATATATTGTTGAGAAGTACCATAGTCACACTGAGGGGTAGAGACAGGACCCCACTTCAACAATGAATCCTGGCAGGCACCATGTTGGGTACGGATCTTGTTCAGAGTTGACCAATGTTGGCGAGGAAGGTCAAAACCTGGCACCCTTTGTGTTGGGTCATCTGTGTAACTGCCGGTATCTGGGCGTTCAGCAGCCCATTTGGCTTTCCACTGTGTGTTGATGTCAAAGTTGTTGGACAACTGTTGAGTGAGTGCCAGGGAGAATTTCCTGGATTTAAGCCTGCCAATTGATAGATGAGGAAGATATTTTAGTTATACTTATTTTGGTTAATGTTTTTAGACATGCTTATTTTAATTAATGCGTATTCCTATAGGGTTTCCTCTTGTTTTTTTTTAATACTATATTTATTTTTTGCTTTATCTTGATTCTTTTTTCATTTTCCTGCTGTACCTCTATAAGGTATTGTCTTGTCTTGAAACTGTATATCAACTGATTCTAAAGAAACTAAGAAGGTTTAGATATAGCTTGCAGCTCACTAGGCAGCCAGAGTTATAAACTACATTTCCATTTTTTAAAAAAAATTAAAAGTCAGTGGTAAATCACTTCTATACTATGTAAATAAACTATGTAGATTGCTACAACTTTAAAAGCACAACTATAATAACGTGGGAAAATACCCAAACAAAGCTGAATACCAATCTATGTAGATGTGTCCATGAGGTCTTTCAAATGTCTTTACATTCTACACATAACAAAATAAATAGGTTGAAAGTTAGGCTTGTATGTACATTGTTCTGATCAGCAATGACAGACAAATAGGACTTACTTTCCCTAGCTGGCTTTGTTCGGGTATTTTCCCACGTCATTATAGTTGTGCTTTTAAAGTTGTAGCAACATTTTGGCAGAATCTCATCTGCCATCACCAGGCTTGTGTATTGTGTTTGTCTGTGAGTCAGGCTTTCACAGCTGTTTCTGTTTTAAATTTGGTGCTGGTCTACTGCTGTGCCAGAATGGTTTTTTTCTTCATCCTGATTGGTTGGGAGTCTTGGTCTGTGTTTATTGGTCTTGGAGTTTGCTGTGTTCTGCTTGATTGGTGTTTCTAATATCTTCTGTCTGTTTTGTGGCATTTTTTGATTGGCTGGCAACATTGTGTTTCCTGTGTTGGAGGCTTTTAGTGCAGCTTGGCTTTGGGTAAAAGGATGGCTATCATTTATTAGGAAGCTAGGTTTCATCTGGGGGCCTGGTTGGGGTGTGTTTGAGCTGGAGGTATGGGGGGGGGGTCTGTTTGTGTCCAGGTGTTTGCTTGGCTTGTGGTGTGGAGATTTTTTTGTTTGTGAGTGCAAGCTTCCAGATACTTGACAGTCTGATGGAGACTTCATGTGTTTGACTAGTGAGGAAGTGTATTCCAGCTTTTTTACTGCATTTTTGTGTTCATCCAGGCAGGTACTTATTCTTCTATTGGTCTGTCCAATGTATGAAACACATGAAAGCCACAGGTCATAGGATCGACTTCAATGGCACCAAAACCCTAGCCACTATAGAAAACCCCAGCTACAGAATTATCAGAGAAGCCATAGAGATTGAAAAAAGACCTGAAAGCATGAATAGAAGAGATGACTCCACCAGACTGTCAATTATTTGGAAGCCTGCACTCACAAATAAAAAAATCTCTACACCACAAGCCAGGCAAACACCTGGACACAAACAGACCCACTGATACCACTGATACCTCCAGCTCAAACACATCCCAACCAGGCACCAAGATGAAACCTAGCTTCCTAATAAATGATAGCCGTCTGTTTACTCAGAGCCAAGCTGCACTAAAAGCCTCCAATACAGGAAACATAATGTTGCCAACCAATCAAGACAAAAATAATCTACAAAAAAGACAGAAGATATTAGAAACACCAATTAAGCAGAACACAGCAAACTCCAAGACCAATAAACACAGACCAAGAGTCCCCACCAATCAGGATGAAGAAAAAACCATTCTGGCACAGCAATAGTCTAGCACCAAATTTAAAAAGGAAATGGCTGTGAAAGCCTGACTCACAGACGAACACAGTACAGAAGCCTGATGATAGCAGATGAGATTCTGCCGAAACGTTGCGACAACTTTAAAAGCACAACTATAATGACGTGGGAAAATACCAGAACAAAGCTGAATACCATACATATACATACTTACATACATAGAATATGTCTACCTACCTACCTACTTACCTACCTACCTACCTACCAACATCTCTATCTCTATCTGTCTATCTATCTATCTATCTATCTATCTATCTATCTATCTATCTATCTATCATCTATCTATCTCTTTCGATTTCCAAATTGTTGCTAGAAGACTTAATGAATATGGATATGAAAGCACCAGGAATCAAATTCAATCAGAAGAAAATTTTATATCACAGTGTATTTACCTGGCCATGTTATCAAAGCAATAAGAGTAATTATCACCCAACACTTTGCATATTTGAAATGTTCACAAAATGTATATAAATGTATTTTTATCCTTTTAGATAAAGGCAAGGATAGCCTGGAAAGCAAATAAATTGATTATAGATTTATTTTTTTAAAAAAAATCAGAGTTCTCCCTAGATATATAAATGATGAGGTTCATATTTCGGATACATTATGACACTATCTAGCTCTATTGAGAAATCAGTTAGAATATAGATTTATTCTTGTATTTGTCAGGATTCCGGCAGTTACTCCAATTAAATTATGAGCCTTTTG
The DNA here is from genome assembly GCF_049901715.1 of Pseudonaja textilis. Classification (NCBI taxonomy): domain Eukaryota; kingdom Metazoa; phylum Chordata; class Lepidosauria; order Squamata; family Elapidae; genus Pseudonaja; species Pseudonaja textilis. The sequence goes on along the minus strand of NC_141994.1, from coordinate 13,184,843 downwards.
GGAGCCACACTCCCAAAACTAAAAAGGATTTATCTGAAGTTAACATTCTACATCCAGCATTTGCCTGGGCGTAGCCAACTCTAAGATACATAATTCACTGTCACTCTTGATCCTGCTTTTTCCCCCACCCCTCTGGGTGTATCATCCAATGAAACATGTGCATAGCCAAGAGCTATTAATCATGCTCTCCAGTTAGATTTTTGCATGGCAGAAGCTTCAGTCATCTAATCAGTCTCTGAAGAAAATACGAATAGAATGTACTTTCAATTCCACACTGCTGCCTGCTCTTTGAAACTCCCCTTCTTGTTTCTGTTGTCATCTATAAAACGTGTATACAAAATGTTTTATGAGTTGACAGTATTTAGATTATGAGAAATCATAATCTAAAATTATGAAAGGTTTAACAGAATAAAAGAGTATGACGGGATCTTGGAGGTCTTCTAGTCCAGCCCCCTGCTCGAGCAAGATACCATTCCGAACAAGTGGCTGTCCAGGTTCTTCTTAAAAGCCTCCAGAGATGGAGAACCCACAACTTCTGCAAGCAAACCATTCCACTGGTTAATTGTTCTCACGGTAAGGAGGTGGAGGAAAAGAGAATAAGAGGTCAACTAGAAAGATAGTGGATTATAGTAATGATGGGTACACCATTGGAAGACTTGACTGGACAGTTTAGGGAAAGATCATGCTGGAGAATGTCTATCTCAATAGTCAATTTGAGTTGACATTGACTTGATGGAACTTTTTAAAAAATCCTAACCTAAGAGAAATGTGTTAAAAAAAATAGTCTTTCCTTAGAGTAGCCAATAATTTATTTCAGCAATAAGGTCTTCCCCTCACCATAAAATAAAATGTTGGCAAATAGAAAGAAAAGAGATGAACAAGCTAATAAAAAGCTCAAGTTAGGCACTTGTGCGGTGGTCTAATCTTTTAAACAAATAGCCTGGTTCTAGTAAATCATGTAAATATCGACATTGCAATAGGAAAATAAATTGTGGTAGGAAAAGCTTAGTAATTATGATTGGATAGGTCCTACTGAGGAATGTTGTTTTACAGTGTTGACAGTTGGTTTTTTGGGAAACCGGTTTTTCTTGTTTCTCTTATGTTTTCATTAATGTTAGTGTGAACTGCTCAAATTATGGCACACAGGATGAGTGGCGAAGGAAGGAAGGGTGGGAGGGAGGGAGGGAGGGAGGGAGGGAGGAAGGAAGGAAGGAAGGAAGGAAGGAAGGAAGGAAGGAAGGAAGGAAGGAAGGAAGGAAGCTTCATCACTGGAAGCTTTCAAGAAGAGACTGGACTTCCATCTGTCAGAAATAGGAGTATTTCCTGCTTAGGAGTAGTTGGATTAGGTGACCTACAAAGTCCCTTCCAACTCTATCTGTTAAAGACTACGAAGTGGCTTGAAGGAAGAATAATACCCAATTATTTTTATGTCACAACATAAACTATTCAGAAAATTCTTTGGGATAAAACATTTTGGAACAGAGGGCAAATAAGCACATTGTAGCTAAAATTCAGTGCAATTTTTGTTTAGACGGATTTTTTTGCAGAAATAAATTTTTTTTAAAAAAACCCAAAACATCCTGTAACTATTTTATCTCTATTATACCCTGCGACATATAGTACTGATCTTAGATTTATAAATGTTCTTATGAACAGGTCATGGAACATTAATGTCTTTGTGATTATTGCTAATTGTTAATGGCAAATACATTAAATCTGTGCTCTGTGAATCAAGAGAGTATGAAAACAGAAGGGTAATCTGAAATCTATAAATCGGAATATAAAATGGTATGAGTTTTCTTTTCCTATAAGAACATTTTCTGGAAATTTATTGGGTCAGTATTTTCATAAGTGAGGAAATCTGTGCTAAAACGATATTTAACTGTTAAATCAATGGTACCTGCTGTTTTAATCTTGGAATCAGGTACTATAGAAAAAGGCTAATGTTATCTGTGCACTGAACTTGGTCTTTAAACAATTTGTCAATATAAAGAAGAAATTCTACCAGGGTCTATGCCTTTAAGTAGACCTGAAATCTAATAAAAGTCTTCAGTGCTCAGGGTACTATTTGACTGTATACTATACTGAATCAAGCTTCTTAACCTTGCTATCAAATTAAATATCTTGTAACACCCAAAGTCTCTCTGGTTCCTTAGTTACTCCCAACTGGCTTTTTATCACTGCGAAAGTTCATGTTATATGGTGAGCCATAAAACTAATATCACAGCAGCTAGATAATTGCACACTCATTCCCCCCACGGAATGTCCAGTTGGCTTCCACCACTGTGTCTAAAGCAAGGTGAATATACATACATACTCCAAAGTAGAACTTTACAAAGTGGGAAAATTGGCAATGGTGTAAAAGGTCAAGATAAAAGTGTCACTTTCCTTATATATCTTTTTCTGACCTGTTTAGCAAGCCTCTTTTTCATGAGGACTCTATTGAGCAGCATTAAAAAGAATAAAGAAAGAAAATAAATAAATAAAAAGCTGCATTGGAAGCAATTAAGAATGGGCATTGTTTTCATATGTAAGCTAGGCCTCCGCTTGTTGTTTTGTTTTCCTGGCTTCCAAAGACTACCAGGAGCAGAATAGCAATGTCTGTATCTTGAATCAATACAAAAAGATTAATGGACTATATATGGCCTTTGAATTATCAAGGCCCTGATTAAAAATCATTTGGGAAGGCAGGTTGACGCCATATAATCTGTCAGAATGGCCTGTTGTCATTTAGCAATAAAAGTTAAAAGGTTCTTGACCTTTGCAAGTTAAAGAGTGAATTGGACAATCATTTGATCAGCTAACATGGATGGGATCAGTTTTCCTCCCACCCACCCCCATTACTTCTGGCTTAGTCTTTTTGTACAATTTCTAATATGTTGTTTTTCTCTAGTGCTTGTGGAAAGAAAAGAAGGAACATTCAACGCAATGCTTTGCTGTCAGCATTGCATTTTATTTATTTACTAAAACATTTTTCATATCATGACCTTTTTTTTAAAAAAAAATGATTTTGATCTACCAAAGAAAAAGAATATTAACAAACCCAGAACTGAATGAAAGAAAAAAAGTAAGAGGAAGGAAGGAAGGAAGGAGGGAGGGAGGGAAGGGGAAGAGGAGGGGAGGAAGGAAGGAAGGATGGATGGGAGCTTCAACAATGGAGCTCAAGTCTTAAACATAATACAATTCCTTGACCACAAGGAATGGTATTGATCAGACCTTTGACGTTGTTAGTTAAAGGTCAATTCATACATAGAAAGTGTGGAGACACCAGTCCACATTTTAAAATTAAATAGTCTAGAACCTTTCCTTTGGAGAAAAGCAATCTTCTTCCACATTATGATTTCTCCCTTACTGTGTAATATTGTCAGGTACTAGCTTCATGCTTAAGGTTCCTTTATTTCATAAACTATTTCAAGCTTACCTGCACCAGTGGTGGATTCTACTTTTTTTATTACTGGTTCTGTGGGCGTGGCTTGGTGGGCATGGCTTGGTGGGCATGGCAGAGGGAGGATACTGTAAAATATCCATTCCCTCCCCACTCCAAGGGGAAGGTTACTGCAAAATCCCATTCCCTCCCCACCCCACGAACCTGCTTTCCAACTCTGTTCTCCTGTGCAGGGCAACAAAAGAAGACCCAGCCGATCAGCTGGGACTCGGGAGGCAGAGAATAGATGGGGATGCGGTCAGTCAGAGCTGGTATTTGCTGGTTCTCCAAACTACTCAAAATTTCCACTACTGATTCTCCAAAACTGGTCAGAATCTGCTGAATACAATTTTAATTGGACTTTGATTGAATGACTTTCATCTTGCTCATTTGTGAGCGATCTTGATTGAAATAAGAGGACACAAAATTCCACCGCCAGTCCTGAATTAACCTATATTGCTGTCCTCCACCCCCAATCTCTCAAAAGCAACTCACATTTGTCCTTATTTTCAACAATATTTTAATGAATCAGCTTCTGTGATGGGATGGAGAAAAGTGCTAGGAGGCAGGGGAAGGACTCCTGCTAATTGAATAATTAACTTTCCACAAGTTCTGCTAAAAACAAAGGAAAAGACCAAATTTCAGATGCAGTATAGCAGAGTCAGCAATAAATTGGCTCAATTCCCAGAAATAGCTGAAGTTGTAGATCTGACAACTGCAGGCTCTGAAATATCCACAATGGAGTAACAGATAGTGAAGATTGCAGAATTAGCAGAGATGGCAAAATTGACTTGTCTCATTAGGGAAAGGACAAGAACCTAATTTATTAGCCACTGGAAATCCCTTCTGGACTTTTTGCTGAAAAGAGGAAAAAAAAATGAACCAGTGATTTACTGTATGTATTTGATGATTAGGCGAGGACTATGGAAAGAAGGAAATTACGATCTAAACTATGAGAGAGAGAGGACAAAATATAAATGCATTTATAATGACTATTAAGAAGTTCAGAAGCTTCTTTTTATAATATTTTCTTTTGTCTTCTTCCTTTTTTCTTAGTGTTTTCCTTCATTTCCATATTTTGTTTCTTATCTATTTACTATTTTTATTTATTTATTCTCTAAAATTTGCACTGTTAACAAATCACACACACACACACAAGCAAAAACTACTGCCAAAAGCAACTTGGAATGGAGAGACTTAAATGAAGTCTTCCCTATGGAACGAATGTACTCTATTACTGAATTATGTTTTTTATCTTGCAATCTTAAAGATAGGATCTAAATGATTAAATAATTAAAATAAATCTATATATAATGAAGATAACTGGAGTTCTTGGTGGAGGTCAGAGAAGACCTGTTCCAATTCTTCTTTAAATAATTGTGGCATTATTATTATTACAGTAATATTTGGTTTCCAAGTCAGCCCTGTTCTGGAGAAAAGCAATAACATTTTTTTGTTGTAAATAATCTAGCAAGGTAAATCAGGTACTTTTGAACAGGTAGTACTTATAAGAATATGGACTTTGCTGTTCTTTCATCTGAGAAGTTCCAGAAATCTAACAATATGAAACTTGTTTTTAGAATTAAATGTTGACTCGTGGCAGAATCATGATGAAGAGGAGAGCTGACAAGGGAAAAGATAAGGTGTCAGGACTTGCCTCTACTCTCTCTTGAAACAGGCATTATTTCAAAAGGAAACTTTTATTGAGAGAAAGTGATAGCAAATAAAGCAAGGCAGGATCTGAAGTTCCAGCTCAGAACCATTAGGTTAAATGTTGCAGAAAACCCCTCCCCTATGTCTAGTCCCAGGCGAACCAATCCACAGATGCCTAGTTGTTGTGAGAACTCAAGCTGAGAAGGTAATAAGAAGCTGTTCTCAGGTGCTGCTCTGCTGGTTCCTTTGGAGCTGAGACAAAACAGATGGCCCCCGGCCAATCCCTTCCCCTTCCTTCAGGAAGTCCAGAAACAGGAAAGAAATCGTAAAGGAGCATCCAGGACCCCCTCCCCACCAGAATGGCAGCATCTCGATAAGGATCTAAGGCACCTGACATAAGGACAGTTTGTACAAAAGAATGCATTCTCCAAAATTATTCTCAAATAAAGACATGCTCCAAGATTAGCACAACTAATAAGAAGAATTTAGATGACATGTACAACTATGGAATTCCCATACCCAGAAAAAAAAAACACTAAACAGTCTTTTCCACCTATTTCCTTTACCATTGGCTAAATATTAGCAAAGTAAGATTAAATCCAGCCAACGAGAGTTGCATTACAGCAATATGGGCAGTGAATAAACTTACTAAACAAATAAATAAAGTAAGTGGATATTCAAGGAGGGACAAACCTTTTACTTTAATGAATCCAATTTCAAAGTATTCCATGCTACCAATAATTACAAGATTTACATTTGAATAAGGTTATAGTTTTATTAAAATTTGGTTCAACCTTTCCTGGATGTTGCTTACTTTAATCGCAAAGTGGTGCTACCATTCCACAGACATATCACATCCATTTTTTGTTCTATTCTCAAAATGCCAAAATGCAATGTGCTTCATTGTTAAAATATAGTAATCCAAAATGACCTTTAATATTTAATGCTTGCAGTGTTTGTTACAGCTCTTGAGACACACACCAATAACATTGGTGCATCAGGCAATAAACAAAAGCACAACCACTTTAGAATATTACAAAATGTTGTGTGTTTAATACCCTATTGATCCATTTCTCACAGAGAAAATCAAAGCAAATAATAGGAGCCAGAAGTGTCACTTCAAATTTACATCCTCATTTGTATACGTATGCATAGGCACTCACAAAAACACACATGCACACAAACACACACTTGCAAGCATTGTATAAATGTGCTGCCTTCTTTTCTTCCATTAACAGCATGAAGTATTTATCTGTGCTTGAGCTTCTAAACACATACACATACCTACGTGGACTTCAGAAAAATAGGTTTAAATAGCTTAGAAAAAAAGCAAATAATTATAAGAACCAGAGTGAAAGGGTAAGACTTACACATACAGAGACACACACAAAGAAAACATATATGAATGTCAGGCCCCAAGTACTAAGAACAAGATGAGGAGTTGCTTCTGAGTAGTTTCTTTTATTGTTGTTCATCTGTAGACAGAATCTTGCCATTCCCAAGATGGAGCAGAATATAGTAGAGTGTAGTGTAGTATAGCGTAATGTTGCATAGCATAGCGCTGTGCTGTACTATGCTATGCTATACTATAGTAGCAAAGCATATAGTGTGTGTGTGTGTGTGTGCATGCGTATGTGCACAGTTTTTCTTGTAAAGCAAAATAAAAACAAAATATATGTTAAAAAATGAGTGAATTGGGTGAGCCAAAAATAGGCTTTGTTGAAAGTTATTCTTTAAAAGAATTGTAATACCAAAGCAACTTCATTAAAATGCACTTCACTCTAGAATTTTATAAAAAACTGCATACAAAGATGGCTGGACTGGACTATGTTAATATAATTATGATGGGAGACTTCAACGGAATCGTGGACAATAAACTTGATCATATTGCAACAGTAGCAAAGCATAATAGAAAAACTCTTCCTAAATCTTTTTTTAAAATGATAGATGAATTAACCCTAAAGATATATGGAGAGAAAGAAATGTTAAACTTAAGCAATATACGTTCTATTCAAATAGACATTTATCATGGTCAGACTTGACATGATCTGGATCTCAACAGACTTAATGTCTAGCGTTCAAGAAGTAAATATTGAAACAAGTACTTGGGCTGATCATAATCCATTGACAATCAAATGGAAGGGACAAAAAAAAGATCGAGATGGACATTAAATAATACTATTTTAAAGGAGAAAGAATTTACACAATGGATGGAGAAAGAATTGGTTTTTTTCTTAAAGAAAACAGAAAAGAAGATACTTCAATACAGAATGTTTGGGATACAATGAAGGCTTATGCTAGAGGCTTGATAATAGACTACACAAGAAAAAGAATATTAGGAAAAGGCAAGCTTTTAAAGCCTTGGAGGATGAATATAAAAGACTCGAAAAAGAACTGCAGAAAATGCCACAGAAAAAAGACGTTAAACTGAAACTGGATATAATTAAACATAAAATGGACTTAATAGAGAAAGAAGAACTGGCACAGAAAATTAGGAATGCCAAACAGAATTATTTTGAAGATGCAAATAAGCCAGGTAGATGGCTAGCATATAAGTTGAGAAAGGAGAAAGAGTCGAGGAAAATATCGCAGTTAATAGATGACCAAGGTAAAACTTGTCATGGCAGCAAAGAGAAAAAAGAAATTATTCATGATTTTTACAAACATTTATATAAGAAAGAAGATATTGATGAGGAGAAAGTTAAACAGTACCTGCAGAATGCAAATCTACCTAAGATACCTAAAGAGATTGAAGAAATGTTAGAAAGCAATATAACAATGATGGAGTTAAGCCAAGCACTTAAGAAACAAAATAATGGAAAGGCACCAGGTCCAGACGGGTTTCCTGTAGAATTTTATAAAACCTTTCAAGAATCACTGTGTATTCCATTGTTAGAAGTTATGAATGAAGTTATGTTAAAAAAGATGATACCTAAAACATGGTCAGGGGCCTATCTTACACTTATTCCAAAGGAGGAGGCGGATCTACTTCAAATCAAGAATTATAGACCGATTTCTTTATTAAATGCAGATTATAAAATCTTTGCTTCAATATTAGCAGAAAGACTTAAAAAGTACTTGAACAACTTTATTCATCCAGACCAAAATGGGTTCTTGCCAAAGCGACAAATCAGAGACAATATGAGAATAATTTTGGACACCTTGGAATACTATGAGGCGCATCCTGAAAAGCAAATGGCTTTGATATTTTTAGATGCCCAAAAGGCATTTGATAACGTGAATTGGAGATTTATGTTACTCTTAATGGAACAGATGGGTTTTGCTAGAAGATTTATTCAGGCAATAGAAGCAATTTACAATGAGCAAACAGCTATGGTAATGATGGAGGGAGAATTTACAGATCCTATTAGTATAAGAAAAGGCACAAGACAAGGTTGTCCTCTTTCTCCCTTGCTATTTGTATTGACTTTGGAAGTGTTGAATAGAAATATTAGAGAAGATAAAACTATAAAAGGAATGAAAATTAAAAAGGAAGAATTTAAACTACAAGCTTTTGCAGATGATTTAGTCTTTATCTTGGAAGATCCTATAGAAACAGCTTTGAAGCTGTTGGAAAAGATAGAGGCATATGGGGAGGTGGCCGGTCTGAAAATAAATAAAGATAAAACTAAGATTTTGACAAAGAATATGTTGCTAAGACAAAGAGAAGAATTGGCAGAATTGTTAAAAATCCAAGTTACAAATAAGGTTAAGTATTTGGGGATATACTTGACATCAAGATGTAGTACATTAAAGGAGAATAATTATATTAAACTTAAACAACAGATAGCCCAAGATCTGAAGAAATGGGAAAACCTACAATTGTCATTAATAGGAAGGATTTCAACAATTAAGATGAATATTCTACCCAGAATTTTATTTTTGTTTCAAACAATACCAATCAGGCTTGGAAAAGACTATTTTGAGGATTTAAACAAAATTGTCTTGAAGTATATATGGCAAGGCAAGAAAGCAAGGATAAAGTTAAAGCTTTTACACGATGCCAGAATTAGAGGAGGGTTTGGCCTGCCTAATTGGGAGTTGTACTACCAAGCTGCAAATTTGACTTGGGTTAAAGAATGGATAACATTAAGGAAAACTAGATTGTTGACATTAGAAGGTCATGATTTGTTGCTGGGTTGGCATGCTTTTTTATGGTATAAGGGAACCAAAACACAGGGCTATTTTAGAAGACATTTTATACGGGAGTCTCTGTGGTTAAATTGGGAGAAGACAAAAAAACAATGTTATTTGAAAATTACAGTTTGGTTATCGACGATAGAAGCGTTTTCTTACCCTATAATTTATAAAAAGGAACAAACAGTTAGCTATGGGGAATTACTAGATGAAAAGGGTGAACTTAAATCGATACAAAAAAAAAAAATGCACTTCACTCTGAGGGCTTTTCCTTCTGACTCACCCACTGCAGTTGGACAAGGTGAGAGACCTTGATGATGTCAGCATCAGGTTGTCACTATCTCTGTATGAAGGCAAACTTTAACTATGTTGCCCTGCTGTGCTTCGGAAGTGTTTCCCACAGACCTGGCATTGTGGTTTCATTGTGGTTTCATTGTGGTTTCATTTTTAATTTAACCTAACCTAACCTGTATTTCTATTGCTTGCTGGACAGAGGTGCTGGAAATTCCTCATTTGTCTGTTTACTGGTTGCTGCTATCATGGAGTGGATGGGTTGTCTGTCTACGAGGAAAGGAACATGGCCACTTAAAGCTTGAATCCTGTTGAGCTTTGTGAGCCAGATCATAGGCATTACAATTCATCTCTATATATCTGTGAACCCTTCAAGGTAGACATTACAAGAAACAAAACCATGACTGCTAACACCATGAAACATGAGCGGTATTCAGCTGGTTCTGACCAGTTCTGGAGAACCAGTAGCGGAAATTTTGAGTAGTTTGGAGAACTGGCAAATACCACCTCTGACTGGCCCGTTCCCCTCTATTCTCTGCCTCCCGAGTCCCAGCTGATCAGCTGGGTCTTCTTTTGTTGCCCTGCACAGGAGAATGGAGCTGGAAAGCAGGTTAGTGGGGTGAGGAGGGAATGGGGATTTTGCAATAACCTTTCCTCAGGAGTGGAGTGAGAATGGATATTTTACAGTATCCTTTCCCTGCCATTCCCACCAAACCGCGCCCACCAAGCCACACCACGCCCACCAAGCCATGCCCACAGAATCGGTAATAAAAAAAAATTGAATCCCATTACTGACTAACACTAACTTTAATGTAAGGTTATAGTGGCAGAATCTTGCAAGTCTGAACTCATTTCACCTTATTTTTACTTTCCAGAAAACTAGGGAGGGTCTCTTCTGAATCAAAGCAGGCAGGCATATTGAGTTGCTCACAGAATCACAGATTCATTCAAAGATCTATCTTTCTACCATGGGCTAGCTTAGTCTGTCACATAAAATTTGCTTGCAAGCAAACTCACAAAATTAACTCACAACACACCATGTATGTAAATATTGATTTTTTTTTAATTTTAAAAAAGAGCAACTTTTACCCAAAATCAGGCGAAGCAGGCAGGCAGATTGAGTTGCTCACAGAATCATTCAGTGATCTATCTATCTGCCATTGGCTAGCTCAATCTCTCAAATTTGCTATGAGTCTGCACTGAATAATAGAACGTTCAGTCCTAAGGGAGGTTCGGCTATGCTTAAAAGCAGAGCCAAAGATCTAAAGACTAGCTAGAAAGCAAGAAATCGAACCATTTCCTGCTTCCTAGCTAATCTAAATATTCCAGCACAGCAGAAGAGATGATGGTTGGAAAAAGGAAAAATAGCAACTTAGCAGGCAAGTTTGCTGGGTAAGGAGTGAGTAGGCGTGGAGGGTTCCCGTGGGCCATGTGGGCAGCACAGCCTTGTGTTTCTGCGCAGCCTAGATTAATTGCTTTGGTAGGGTTGCTCTGGGGTTGAGATTTATCTGCAGCCCACCAAAATTTTCTCACAGCCCACCAGTGGGGCTTGGCCCAACAGTTAGCAACCGCTGGACTAGATGAACTGATAGCTTGAGATGAGAACCAGCGGAATAGCTAAATGCTGATTTAATTTAGTGATTAGTGACAATGTATGTGAACACTGAATTTATACGCACATAAAAAGCATTGAAATATGTTGTCTGTGAATGTGTAGAATTCAGATTAGATCCAAGATATGCTAGTGTTGCCTATATTGCTTCATCATATTGTCTATAAGTCTATTACTTCTACATTTTTTTACAAATATAGGAGAAACTATGTATTTGTTCACTTGAAAGTTTCCCTCACTTTGACTAATGAATCCAACACAAATACTGCATAATTTTAGCTATACTCCATAGTACTTTTAAAGGAAACTATACCAGATTTATCTATCTATCTATCTATCTATCTATCTATCTATCTATCTATCTATCTATCTATCTATCTATCTATCGTTTATGTGTATGTGTGTATTCTCTCCTTTATATACATTCCCCCACCCACATACATGTAATTGTTTTTGGGGGGTAGCTTTCACAAAAAATATTTTTGGGTACACATCTTTTATCCTAAACACATACCCCTTATACAAAATGTTTTGCTATGAAAGTCTGGCACTGTTAGATTCTGTGAATTATTGCTTACGCATGTCACTGCAAAGTGTGAATTGGTGGATCACATCATTTTCATTCTAAAAAATAAATCCATAGCAATTTTTTTTACAGGTATAGCAAGCATTCTAAAAAAAAGAAAGAATGATAACCGTCTCATAGTATTGTAGAACAGGAAGACAAACATCCATGGCCCATACTGACCAGAATTCAGTATCAGCTCTTGAATGAAAGAAGGAACGTAAATCCAAAGAATGATTCATACGTTCTTCCATTTCTGCAGCTTCTAAAGGTCACTTGAAATATCAGTAGCATTTTAAGTTGGATCCACTATTGATGTATTCGCTCTGTCCAGGCCTGTGGTTTGTATGTTTTACTTTAAAAAAATGTTTATTTTTTTAAATAATGATGGTTTTATATTTTTATAAAGATTGTATTTATATCAGTGTTATTTTGACTTGATTCTTGCATGTTAACCAGAGTCACTGTTTTTGAATTGGGAAGCAATACATATTTAAACCAACCAACAAACAAACAAGCAGTTTTCTTAGAAGGCCAGGTGTTGCTCTTTACATTTTACAGGTGCATACATACCAAAGATTGCTCCTGCTTATTCAAGACATTATTTATTCCACTGATTGTAATGAGTGCTAATTATATGGAAGAACAGAATGGCAATGATTTTAAGGAAAGTTGACTGGGCACAGAGGGATGATGTAGGTAGACTTGGATCCCTGTGGATCTTCTCTGTTTGTTAAACAGATGGTGAAAGTGCTGTCGAAAATGGCACAGTGATCAAGAGCAGAAGGGAACAGTGGGATCGGTTCCCATTTTACAGTCCTGCCTGCAATTCATTCTGCAGAGGCTCGGTTGGCTTAAGGTAGTAAGGTGAGCAGCCTGCACGTTGGAAGTTTGATTTATCTGGCATTCCCAGTCAATGATTGTGAAAAGAATTCATTATTTGCTGAAGCTAAGAAAGCTGGTGGCAGCTGAAATCTAACTCACAAATGAGAAATCAAAACAAAAATAAATTCAGAGAGGAAGTAGAACATAGAACCTTGAATATAAAATAGCATGGTTAGAAAGGACTTTCAAGGTCTTCTAATCCAACATCCTTCTTAAGCAGGAGACAGTATAACATTTCAGACAAATGGATCTCTGTCTGAAAATTTCCAGTAATGGAGCAGCCACAATGTCTGGAGGCAAGCTGTTCCATTATGTCTTCTCACTTTCAGGAAATGTCTTCTTAATGCTAGATCAGATCTTTTTTTAATGATCTTCCACCCATTACTTCTTGTTTTGCCCTCAGGTACTTTGGAGAAAAGGCTAAGCCCCTCAGGATATTGGAAGACAGTATCCTGTCACTCCCTAATTCTTCTCTTCAACAAGCTAGACGTGTCTAGTTCCCTCAGCTGTTCATCATATAATTTGGCCTCCAGTTCCTTAGTCGTGTTTGTTGCTCTACTCTGCACTCTTTCAAGGGCCTCAGCATCTTTTCTGTATCATGGCAACCTAAACTGAATGCAATATACCACTAGTGCAGTACAGAGTGGTACTATCACTCACTGTGTCAGCTTGATGCTATCTTTCTATTGATGCATTATAGGATTGCATTGACTTTTTTGGCAGCTGCAGCACACAGCTGGATCATATTTAAGTGGTGGTCCTCTAAAAACCTAGATTCCTCTCATAATTATTACAGCTGAGCCAAGTACTGCCTATTCTATACCTGTGCATTTGATTTTCTCTGTCTGGATGAAGGAGTTTACTTGTCTCTCCGCTGAACTGCACTTTGTTGAATAGGTCTCAGTATTCAAGTCTGTAAAGATCCTTCTGTATCTTAAGCTTATACTCCAAAGTGTTGGGAATTCTGTCCAATTTGGTATTGTCTGCAAATTTGATGAGTTCCCTTCTATATCTTTGTCTAAATCATGTATGGGGATGTTGAAAAGTCTTCTCCCATCCAAATACTGATGAGGTTTGACTCTACTTAGCAAGCTCAGTTAGGTGATACCACCTTCTATGAAACTGTTAAGTGTGGAGGAACAACTTTCATTTTACCTTAAATGTAAACATTCTAGCTGAGCAGTTGAAACACAAGGAATGCTCTCCTCCTTACCAGTCAGAAGCAACTTCCATTCTCCAACCTTAAAACGTGCTGAATTAAATTGTCCAGTATACTATAAGGCCTTCTCATATAAAAATAGCATCAAGACTAGCCTCATGACAGCATATCCTGGTCAATTATTTGGAGTTTTATGTGCATTGAGAATAACGAGAATTGGTAGATACATCATATCAGGAATTCCACTGACCTACTGATATGAAAGCAGCATGGAATCATGGATACAACAGAGAGGGTTAGCATTCAGTGACAAAAGTAACAGGAAGATTGGGACAAAAAAGTTCAACTCCTTCCCTAAGCCCTAAACCAAAGTGTTCTCTGATGCCCTTCTATTTTTGCCACCAGAGCAAAGCCTTTCTATTTTGGAAACTTGCCTTGTTTGTTTCATAATGGCCAAATTAAATGTAATGTGAATCACATCAATTCAATTAATAGCTGCATTTTTGTTATGCAAATAGTAGCTTTGGGAAAGCCAGAACAATCTTGGGATTGAGCCCTTCTAGAAGGCAATTTCTCCTTCTCTGTCAGAGTTCCATCATTTTTTTTTTGATAAATTTTGTTTTATTTTGTCTGTTTGTGAAGTCACTATTTGCATCTCAAAGAAGTCCCACTGCTGTAAGTGGAAGATTGCCTTCAATTTCAAATAGCAACAGTGGAAAAGGGATTTTTATTTAGTCCATGGCATGGGTAGAAAGCCCTTCCTTCTTCAAGGGCCAAATGCAATCCAAGATTCTCCTTAGCTAAAACACTCATATTTAATTACATCTGTGCAATTATTGTCACTTTTAGTTTAGCCTACAGGAACCATTGAAAGAAACGTGATACAACATATACCTAAAAACAAATAAAGATACAAGACAAGCATTTCCTGCTTGGGTATCGTTATCTGAAAATAAAAAGTTCTTTCTTTCTTTCTTTCTTTCTTTCTTTCTTTCTTTCTTTCTTTCTTTCTTTCTTTCTTTCTTTCTTTCTTTCTTTCTTTCTTTCTTTCTTTCTTTCTTTCCTTCCTTCCTTCCTTCCTTCCTTCCTTCCTTCCTTCCTTCCTTTCTTTCTTTCTTTCTTTCTTTCTTTCTTTCATTCTTTTGCCATGTTTTGGTTGTTACTTGCTTATAAAAGTCATTTCTCTTCCAGGTGGCATATAAACACCATATACCATTTGCCTAGGAATTCATGCTAGAAAGACAAATGAAAGGTGGAAATGAAATTAAAGAAAGGATAGCATGGACCACTGAATCCCAGGTCAAGTATAGAGTATATTTCAAAGTCACAGTGTTAACCTTCTTGAGGTTCTGAAATCTGAACTGTTCATTCAGAAGTTAACTGAGCTTAAATTTGTTCTCAGAAAATAAAATGAGTGGAAAAAATAGTTCACCATATTCTAAGCAGTACCATCTGTTTAGTTTCATGAATGAGATATTATCATAGATGTCAGCAAATTAGCAGATGTACTTAACACTAGATAAGTATCTCTATTGTCAGAAGAGACTTGCTACAGATAGTTTCAACAAGAGTGAGGATAATTTAGCCAGTGGGTACCTAGAATAAAAGCCTATCAATTGAAAGGCTGTTGAAGTCTTTTTCTATCAGCACTTCGTTCAGATAATTTTGGAAACAATGGTTTTAATATAATACTATAATATGGTTGAAATGTTCCTTTTCATGGTAGCTACATATCTGGGACTGTTTACATATAGAACATTTTTAAAAAATTTCATTACATTGATATTCTGATTTTCCTCCAAAATATTAAGGCATTTTTTTTGTTATATCCCTTTACTTTTTACCCACCCAACCCCCATTCATATGTAGTAGGATAAGTGCCTTATTCAAGAAGTCTGATTGTAAGACTGAACCCCATGTTTCTCCAGTCATATTTCAGGACTGATTTTTATACCACTGGCTTTCAATTATGCACAGTAAAATCTCCTGGGCATTCAGTGTGATTTCATCCATAGCGTACCAGATTCTGATTGAATACAACCAAGCTGTAAATCTTGTCTTGACTATGAAGCTCACTAGTGGCCTTGGACCAGTAAGTAGCCCTATAACTGCTTTGAGAATATAAGAAAGTTGTAAAGATTATATGGAAGGGAAATTGTGTGTTATTCAAATGTTCTTGGAGAAATGATAGCTATAGAGTCTTTCCCTTGGCATCAGAACTTTCATTACAAATGTTTCTGTAGAAGAATCTTATGGTATACGATTTATTTCCTTTATATTATTAAAATAGTGTAAATGTTTTAGAAGAAAATATTCATAGCTCAGGATTGAGCTGTGGTGCTCTCTGAGTTCTTGCAGACATTTCATTACCAAACTAGATAACACTATCATTACTAGAATAGAGTGTGATTTGCTCTCTTTTGACAGTGGCTTGCCCTGCCAGTGTTGGTTGAGTGGTCTTGATGGTTCCTTTATAAGGCAGTTGTAATATTTTGCTTCTTTGTCTCCATTGGTAGTTCTTCGATTGGGGTATTGTTTACTTCTTGATTATTGGTCTAGTGTTAACCTTGTGGTGTATGCGACTTAATCCAAGAAAACTCCCCACCCAAAACACCCCCCCCCCCTCTAAAGTCATCGTATAGTGTTGAAAGCTTGCTGGTGAGGCCTTTTGATCTTTTTTTTTCCTTTTTGGCTTTTTGATTTTCTCTTTTGAATGATATTTAAATGTTGCTTATCTCTGTGTGCTTCTTGATGGCTGATTTGAGTGGTTTTTTAAAATCTTTGCTGTATTTTCTTTATCTTTGCCGAAACTGGAAACTACTGCAGCTCAACTTTTCTTGGCAGCTTCTTCATCCTCACAGACACTATGTGTGTTTTCCTGACTACACATTCTGAGATACCTGAAAAAGAAGTAGTACAGGCAAGCTTGCATAAGCTGGAATGAGATCCAGCATTGGCATTCAAAGCCAACCACAACAGATGTTTCTTCTCAATGTGGTTCTTCATTTGGAAAGAGTGACAGCTGCATTTCCTCATTTTCTTTTATCTCAGCTGTGAGTGTTGCTGAAAGGTTACCAAACAGAATCCCTCTCTTTTTGTAAGGTGACTATCACCAGCCATCAGCTATACACACATACGTAGGCACACATAAATTCTCAGGACACAATCTAGCTGATGATTAAGATTATTGCACTGAGCTGTGATAAAAGCCAGTGGACCAATACCACTCTAGAGCCTGCTGGATAGACAAATGCAGCTTTGTCTCAGTGATGAATTTGGCCCAACATTTCTGATTGTTATTTGCTTAAATGTTTACTGACTGCTCTGGCATACAAATAGTCCCACTAGAAAACAGGTTGGACACCAGCTGCATTTTTCATGTACTTTCAAAGACAGAAGAACGGACCCTGTCCCAAATGTTTGGCAGCTACACTAGGACAAGCATTGTGATTTAACAGAGTAATATTTTAGCATATACATTTGATTTTCTTCATCTTTTTTTTAAAGAGAAAAATCTTCTTCCCTGCCATAATTACACTGCCCTAATCATGCATTCACTCTTCTACAGCAATTACAAACTGAAGAAATACCTGAGTGCATATTTCATTGCTTGCTGTTGGTAACAACAGATGTGATTATTAAACACCCTCTACATGAAATATCCACAAGGTGCTTCAAATTCACTTCTGGTAATTTTAATTTAAAGTATTGTCAGATGATGAGGAACGTGTTTTAGTTCAAATGAAATTCTGGAATAACCAATACCCAAATCAACACTTCATTCCCGCCATTAGGATTTATTACAGAACAGTGAGATTCAAAGCCTTTCATATATTCAGCCACAAACTATTTTAAGGCATTTTAATTTATCAGGCAGCCTTCACCGATTGCACTAAAACAAAATGCCTACAATTTACACTGATTATTAGAAAAATCACCCCTGAGAGTTTGTATTTATTGTCTTTCACATAGTTAGATTTCTAGGTGTGTGATTGGCTTTCAAAATGAGACATATCCACAACCAATTCATAAAAGAGGATTAATGGATGCTAAGTCTACCGGTATTTATATGAGAACCTCTTGTGCAGAAGCAAGCTGCTGCTATAGACAATGTTAAATGTTAGGCAGTAAGAGTGAGAAATGATATAGTCTTAATGTCCAGTTTGTGGCATTTCCTAAGCCACTGGGGGAAAATATGTAATTAATATGTAATATATGTAAACATATGTAATATAATTAATATTATTTTACCAACTGCAATCATAGACTCCTTTAGAATGCAGTTTAGGCTGGTGGTATTAAAAGACTGTTATGATTATTTTTAGGGCAGCAGGAAAAATGCATTTCCATAGGCCAGAGATACAGAAAGAGGCATACTTGAAATGTTGGAATCTCTGTAGCATCTGGAAGACAAAAGATGCCAGCCTCTAATCTAGGAACTGACTATCCAGCAAGATCTTAAGAACTTCAAATTTCCCACCCCTTGTAAGGGCAGCAAAATAATGAAAGGCTGGGCTAAATGGGAAAATATCATCCAGAAGGAGAAAGGAATTGTCAAAACCTGAAGGTGATAGCGTCAGATTTCAATAGTTCACTGGCATTCTTGTCACCCCACACCTACTACTAAAAACCCATTTCTTTTATTATTCATTTCATTTGTAGTCAGAAGAAAAGATCCATCAGGGACAATATAAAATGTATTATTACCTTCTGTCCTAAAATGCTGTCAGCCGAAGATAATATTGCAAAATTTGTTTTATCTATTAGACCCCATTTTGTGCTCTGATAATAATGCAACCCAAGACATTATGCAGGGAAAATGGGTAACAGTTTTTTTTTTCAGGTTTTATAGCAGCCCTTTTTGAAATACAGAAGCATGAGGCTTTCTCTAACTCTAATACGATGAATGACTTTAAAATGTAAGGTGCCTGCATTTATGCTATTGTGCAATAGTTTTCACTCTGGATTAAGTACCATGCATACAATAGAATCATCATTAAAGAATTCATCTTTAATGGCTATTCATTAAATATACTCTCCCAAATGTACTATTTAGAAGAATAACAATGGGCTCTGCTTAGGGGAATAGGGGTACTTCATTTAAACTAGTGGTGGGATTCAAATAATTTAATAACCGGTTCTCTGCCCTAATGATTTCTTCCAACAACCAGTTCACCAAACTGCTCAGAAGGTTAACAACCGGTTCTCCCGAAGTGGTGCGAACTGGCTGAATCCCACCACTGATTTAAAATAAGCATATTCTATAATCTATGCATCTCATTCAGTATTTTTGAATGTAGATCTATATTTCCCGGGCTTCCCCTTAACACTGAATACACATTCACACGCACGCGCACACACACACATACATGATTGGAGAGAATGTCTGCCATAATTCAAAGGCTACATCTGATACTCCAGAAATATGCAAACTTCTGGATCATTACAGGATGACAGAAATCACAGAATTGGATGGTAACTTAGAAGTCTTCGAGTCCAACTTCCTACTCAACCAGGCGTCCCTATACCATTTCAGACAAATGGCTGTCCAGTCTCTTCTTAAAAGCCTCCAGTGATGAAGCACCCACAACTTCTGAAAGCAAGGCATTCCACTGTTTAATTGTTTTTACTATTAGGAAATTTCTCCTTAGTTCTAGGCTGCTTCTCTCTTTGATTAGTTTCCATCGTTGTTTCTTCTTGTCTTTTGGTGCCCTGGTAAATAAGTTGACCTTCTCTTCTTTGTAATGTCCCTCAAATATTAGAACACTGCTATCATATCATCCTCAGTCCTTCTTTTCACCAGACTAGACTAGACATACCCATAATTTTTAAAACTGTTCTTCATATGTTTTAGCCTCTAGCCCTTCAAAATCTTTATTACTCTTCTCTGCACTTCTCAACATCTTTTTTAATATTGTAGTGACCAAAAGTTTCACCTAATCCATATCTGTGCACTTGATTTTTCTTGCTTAATTACTTTTCTCTCCATTGAATTTTAATTTTTAGGTAAGTATTTGAGTCTGTTTGCATCTTAAGCCTATCTTCTGGAATGTTGGCTACTCCTGCTAGCTTAATGTTGTTTGCAATTTGATGAGTTCCCCTTCTATATCCTCATCTCAGTCACTTATGAAGCTGTTGAAGAGTACTAGGCCTAAGACCAAACCTTGGGATACCTCACTGCTTACTTATCTCCATACTGTAAAATCCTCATTCCTTCCCCACCTCACTAACCTGCTCTCCGGCTCTGTTCGCCTGTACAGGGCAACAAAAGAAGACCCACAATCAGCTGGGACTCCAATCAGCTGGGACTCGGGAGGCAGAGAATAGAGGGGAGTAGGGCCAGTCAGAGGTGGTATTTGTCAGTTACTCCACATTTCCACTACTGGTTCTCCAGAACTGGTCAGAACTGGCTGAATACCACCCGTGATATAATACCTCAGGTCATGCTGATTTGAACTCTGCTAAAGCTGACAGTTGCCCAAAAAACATCAGTGGTTTCTGTATCACTCTGTAGCTGTCTAAGAATCATCTGGATTTTTTTCAGCATAGATCTGGTAATTTGGGGTATCTAGTCTGGAGCTAGACTAGATTTCAGCTCATTCCAGGTACTGCAACATGATTTAGAAAAATAAAGCTATTTTTTTTTTCCTTTGGAAGAATTTTTTTCCTGTCATTAAGATATCAATATCTTTGCTGATGGTAATGGATACTATACCAATACCAAAGACCCATTTCTCTTGTGTTATACAATTAAGAAAAGGGTAGAGCTTAGTGTTGGGTATATGGATACACCAACTAGGTTTGGGTGACTAAATATATAAACCTAGGTTTAAGTGTTTGTAGCTTTAAGCACCAAACTGCAATGTAATTAGATAATTAAGGGTGCGGTTGCAAGCTGCAATAAAGGGCAGTGAGAGAAACGTAACACTTCCTGGTTACTGGTCACTGGTCTGCTGGTCTCTCTGCTATCTGCTACCTGCTGTTTACTCCTGTATGAGACGTCTGCTTCTTGGCTACTGTGCTTGATACCATTTCTACTGAACAAAAGGACTGTTTACTTGGTGAGCTGATATCCTGTGCATACTCAGCGTTGTCTTCGAGAGAAAGGTATCAGAAGGAGAAGATTTACAAGCAGATAAAGACATTGTACTGACTAGTTAATGGACTAGGTTACTGGACGGATATATTGGATAATGACATATGGACTGAATGACAATGCTTAAACTCTAAATGAATAAAATAACTATTTAAAACTACAAACAGTGTTTTTGTCTCCAGTGTGTGTATACTCTTGGGCCCAGCCTCTCTCTCATTTGGCTGCCTAGCTTGACTGCTGCTGTGCACTCTGCTTGGGGGTTTGTCCCCAAACACTAACATTGGTTATGGGCCCAGTGAGCACAGTCTAACTAACCAGGATATACCAGTGAGAGTTTGGTGTGAGTTGCACATTACTGCACAAACTGTTTGTTGAATAGTTATTTATCAGAAGAGCAATGGCACAAGTAAATTTGCCAAATCTGTCCATGATATCCAGACTAGATGGAACAAACTATGTTTCATGGTCAATGAAATGTAGTTTACTTCTATGAAGAGAAGGTCTGTGGGACATAATAACAAACCCACCAGATGTATCTAACTTAGATCCTAATGATGAAGAGGATGATAAACTGATACAAGACTATGAACGAAAGAATGAGCAGGCTTTATGCATCATAGGACTGACTCTCTCTGACCAGCAACTGATCCATATCCGTGGAGAGGAAAATGCTGCAAACTGCTGGGAGAGTCTCAGGAAGATTTATGTTCGAGACAGTGTAGGAGCTCATATCAATCTTACACGGAAGCTGTTTAGAACACATCTTGAGAAGAATGGAGACATGTTAACTCATTTAAACTGTATGAAAAGCATTTTTCAGGAATTACAAGAAAAAGAGCTTATATTTAATGAGTTGCAACAAGTATACATCATACTGTCTTCTTTGGATCGAAGCTATGATGATTTTGTGACTGCCTTAGAGGTATTGCCAAAAGACAGTTTATCAGTAACTGAGATTACTGGCAGGCTATTAGAAGAAGCCAGAAGAAGGTTTGAGCGTGACCAGCTGAGAGAAGATAAGCCTAATAAAGAAGAGAAATTATCTTCAAAGCTTGACAGAAACCAGCTATGTAAAGTAAAGCACCCGGAAGAAGAGAATTTATCTTCGACGGCATACACAATTAAAAAGTGTTTTAATTATGGAGGCAGAGGACATTTGGCAAGATTCTGCAGAAAAGGAAAAAGCCAGAATGTAAAAAAGCCAAAGAAATCCTTTGAACTAGCCACGTTTAGCAACTGTGATGTGAAGAATGATTTATGGGTGGTGGACAGTGGTGCATCCCACTGCATCACGAGAGATAAGACAAAGTTTATAAAAATGTCTACAAGCTCTCAACATATATCACTCGCTAATGGCTGGCACCTCAAGGCCAAGGGTGAAGGTATTGCATACTGTCCATGTTTAAACCAGAATATAAAAATGTTGTATGTACCACAGTTAAAGATGAACTTACTTTCTGTAAGAGTATTAGATAAACTAGGTTATGTAATTACATTTAAGGATAATAAGTGCATACTTGAAAGAGATAACAAAAGGGTAACTGCAGCTTTAAATGGAACATTGTATGTCTTACATGATAGTAAGAAAGGGAGGCACAGACTGTATTTAACAATATAAAGCCTCATAATGAATGTATCCATTTATTGCATAGGCGTTTGGGGCATGTAAATTTTAAAATGCTAAAGCGTACAGTAGAGTTATCTGATGGAATAAGGTTAAAACCTTGTGATAAATATTTGCATTGTAATGTCTGCTGTGAAGATAAGAGTAAAATATTGCCTGCAAATAGGCTAAATGGTTTCAAAACTAAAGAACCTTTAGAAGTAGTATTTGCAGACATTATAGGTCCAAAGAAACCCAGTATGGGGGTGCTCGATATATACTGAGCATTATGGACCATTACTCTAGATATGGGTTTTGCTACTTAATGAAAAGCAAAACTGAAACATATCAACATTTCTTCAACTGGTTAAAGTTTGCAGAAAGAAAGACTAAACGGCAACTGATAACCTTGGTGACAGATATTGAGTACGGAATTTGTTAACAGCAAATTCCAGAATAGATCAAAGGTAGCTGGAATAGAGCACAAGAAATCTGCACCATACAGACCACAACACAACGCATTTATTGAGAGAAGAGGCCAAACACTACAGGCAATGGTTAGATCAATGTTAACTGATTCTGGATTACCTGATTCTGTGTGGGGGGAGGCTGCAATGTGTGCTAATAACATATTGAACAATGTTGTTAACTCAACTACTGGTGAAATACCATTCACCATGTGGCATGGCAGGAAGCCTGATCTGAGTTACCTGCACACATTTGGTGCACCAGCATGGGTGCATATCCCTACACAACTCAGGCGTAAAGGGCAACACAGAGCTAAACAATTTTTCTTCGTTGGTTACGAAGCAAACCATAGGGCATATAGATTTTGGGAGAAAGGCACATCTAGGGTGTTATGTAGTGCTAATGCCCAATTTCTAGAGCACGTAGGATGGGATAAGTTAGAACAGGATAACAATAAAGAAGTAATTATTGAATCCTATAGAAATCCCATTAAGTATCCCTGTAACTTTAAGAATAAAGTAAAAAGAGAAGTACAGGAAGAGATAGAGCCCGTACAGGAAGAAATAGCTGATCAAGATGAGGAACATGAACAGGTAGTAATCCAAAAAAGTCCTCATACAAGCCCTGTAATTCCCAGAAGAACTACACGAATATCTAGACCGCCTGATAGATACCAGGCTAACATAGTGTGCCAGGTAAATAGAGTTCCATATACTGTGGATGAAATTAAAATGTATCCTTCTAAAGATAAGGAAAGTTGGTATGCAGCAATGAATAAGGAAATGAAATCCTTGAAGGATATGAAAGTATATAAAAATGTGAGATTACCTGGTGATATAAAACCCATTGGCTGCAAATGGATTTTTAAGATAAAAACTGATAAGGATGGAAATATAATCCATAAGGCAAGATTAGTAGCCCAAGGTTTTAGACAAAGTGTCAATGACTATGATGAGGTATTTGCACCTAGTCTTAAAGCAGCAACATTAAGGGCAGCTTTAGTGTGGGCAGCAAGCAAGAAATATATAGTTAACCATTTAGATGTGGAAACTGCTTACTTGCACGCTCCACTAAGACATACTGTATATATGAAAAGGCCTATTGGATTTAAAGGTGAAAATAATAATGATTGTTGGTTGTTAAAAAAGAGCCTCTATGGTCTTAAACAATCGGGCTATGAATGGAACCAGTATATTGTAAAGGAACTGAACAATATAGGGTTTAAAGCTGGTTTAGCCGATCCATGTCTGTTTAAAAGGGAGACAAATGGGAAAATATCATTATTATTATTATTCACGGATGATATTGCATTGATTACTGAGACTAATGATGAAGCAAATAAAATAATAGCATCATTAGCTAAGAAAATAAAAATCAAGCAATTAGGGGAGATAAAGAAATATCTAGGTTTGAATATACTGAAAACACAGAAAGGTTTTAAGATATCTCAGGAAGATAAGATATCTAAATTGCTAATAGATTATAAGATGGAACTTTGTAAGCCTGCAAAGACTCCAATGAGTCAGGATATTTGCAAAATGGATGCTCAAAGTCCCAAGTTTGATAAGGTAATATATCAATCTTTGATTGGTAGCTTATCATACATTAGCAATTGGTCAAGGCCAGATATAGCTTATAGTATTAATCAGCTGGCACAACATAATAATGATCCGCTTCAATGTCATTGGATAGCATTGAAAAGAATCTTAAGATATCTTAAAGGAACATTACACCATGCACTGTATCTAGAACCAAAAGGTGATCTCAGATTGAGTGCTTATGCAGATGCTAGTTTTGCATCAGAAAGAGATACAAGAAAGTCGACTTCAGGAACAGCCATAATGCTAGGTAAGACATTAATAGGTTGGAAGTCAATAAGACAACAGCATATATGTTTGTCTACTATGGAGGCAGAATTCTCCTGTTTATCGCTATTATGTACTGAGTTAATTATGTATAAACAAATGATGAATGATATGGGTATAACTGTAAATTATCCTATAATTGTACATGAAGATAATCAGGCAGCAATTCAAATGGCCACAAATATTGCAGTAAAAACTAGGAGCAAGCATACAGATTTAAGGTACCTAAACGTTAGACAATCTGTAAAGAGTAAAATGATACAGCTGGAGTACTGCATGTCGGAGGACAATGTAGCTGATAATTTTACTAAAGCCCAAGGTGCCATTAAGCACCTAGAGAGTTGTGAAAAGTATGGGTTAAGATTGTAAGGGTATTATATATTTATATCACCCAAAAGGGGAGAATGTTGGGTATATGGATACACTTAAACCTAGGTTTAAGTGTTTGTAGCTTTAAGCACCAAACTGCAATGTAATTAGATAATTAAGGGTGCGGTTGCAAGCAGCAATAAAGGCAGTAAGAGAAACGTAACACTTCCTGGTTACTGGTCACTGGTCTGCTGGTCTCTCTGCTGTCTGCTGCCTGCTGTTTACTCCTGTATGAGACGTCTGCTTTTTGGCTACTGTGCTTGATACCGTTTCTACTGAACAAAAGGACTGTTTACTTGGTGAGCTGATATCCTGTGCATACTCAGCGTTGTCTTCGAGAGAAAGGTATCGGAAGGAGAAGATTTACAAGCAGATAAAGACATTGTACTGACTAGTTAATGGACTAGGTTACTGGATGGATATATTGGATAATGACATATGGACTGAATGACAATGCTTAAACTCTAAATGAATAAAATAACTATTTAAAACTACAAACAGTGTTTTTGTCTCCAGTGTGTGTATACTCTTGGGCCCAGCCTCTCTCTCATTTGGCTGCCTGGCTTGACTGCTGCTGTGCACTCTGCTTGGGGGTTTGTCCCCAAACACTAACACTTAGCCACTGCAATAAAATGAGATTCCTGTTCATCTATTTCTTCTTGAACAATCAACTACCTATAATTTATAATATCTTTACAAAGCACACAGATAGGGGTGTCAGTTTTAGTCTCCTGTTCTCTAGAAAGATCTGAGGCAAATTAGTTATTTGCACAAGAAAAAAGGATGGGCTGATATTTTTCTGAGAAAGCCCCATGTTGTACCTCTACCCACTAATTACATCTTATGATTTCAGCAATAACCCAAACTAGATTTGCAACCTTAGTCTTATTTAAGTGTGATTTCTATGGTGATGGTAGCAACCCACTGGTTCAAGCATTTCAGCAATGTTTTCAAGCCAATAGTAATCTTCACACATACAGTTTGATTCATATTCCTGACCTATCCACACTTACTATCTCTGATCAACCTTCTGTGTTGCCCATACAGTATGGAAAAATCATATTCACTCATCCCAAAGGTTGGAGTCTGGCCATGAGGCTGTCATGCATTGAAAACAGACTTGTTTGACCACTAAATTCAGTGATCAATCCCCTTCCTCTCTATCCTTCCTTCCATCCCCACCAGGACTTCTTATATCAACAAATAACCAGACTTGTAATAATAGCTGTACTGTCACCTTTTACCATGGGTGGAGTCAGAGTTTTTCAGAGAACTTTGAATTAGGGAAGGAGAGTCATATCCACCTGCCTGAATAAAGATATATTTCAAAATTCTTCCTTTCCCCACACTCCTTCTCCTTGTCCCATACACACATACACACAGTAAGCATACTTTCAACAATCTCCCAAGGCTAATCACATCATAACATTTCCCAATGGATAAAGCTAGACTGAAGTATGTAATTGAGTAATGTATACAAAATGCACAACTTTGCATTTTTAATTCCAACAACTAGATTGGGATTTTCTAGTCCCAGGTTCTTCTTATTGCTTATTGCTTTACTCTAGCATTTTGGGGGAAATTCCCTAGACGTGGCTATTGCTGAACTTCTCTTTTAAGCTGATATGGTATTAGTTATATATGAAGATCGGATCTTTGCCATATGCAGAATGTGCAGATTGCAGAATCTATTCTCCCTCCCTTCCTTCCTTTAATGCAAGCCCAGAAGGAGAAATGCTAATGCTAACGTGACCTGATAGCTTTGAACTTTCCCTCTTTTGGTATTTTTAACAAACAGTGAGAAGAATGGAAGCATAATAATGAGGAACAATGTATTGATTTACACCCTATGAGGGTGGGATTGCCTGGGACAACTGAAATCATTGCAAGAGTGCTTCTTACCAGCTACTAAACTGGCTGTAAACAAATAATCTTTAAAAACTGATGCAGTCAGTTATGAGCAAGCTTATGAATAAAACGAATGATTGAAAATCCAATCTAATCCAATTCAAGCACTTGTATACCATTCTTCAGGGGAAGTCCCTGAAGAGACAAGACCAAAAATAGAGAAACTACCAGCAGAAAAAAATAATTATTCCAATCTAAACATAATAGTTTCAGTCAAATTCAAGCTGCCAGATATATAAGTAAGCTCTGGCATCTTAGAATTCCGGGATATTCAGCCATAGAAAAAGCTTATTAAAGTGGTAATCAAAAGCACAACTCCTTAGCAGAAAATCCCCCCCAAAACCAATCTGAATTACTTCCTACTAAACATGACAAGAAATCTATAGGACCATGTTTAAAGGTCCTCTGTCTCCTCCTTTGAAAATAGCCACCTTACTTCATAAGAATAGAAAGAATAACAGTTGGAAGGGACCTTGGAGGTCTTCTAGTCCAACCCCCTACCTAGGCAGGAAACCCTACACCACTTCAGGCAAATTGTTATCCAACATCTTTTTAAAACTTCCAGTATTGGTGTATTCACAACTTCTGGAGGAAAGTTGTTCCACTGATTAATTGTTCTAACTGTAAGGAAATTTCTCCTTAGTTCTAGGTTGCTTCTTCCTTGATTAGTTTCCACCCATTGCTTCTTGTCCTGCGGAAAATATGAATTTATCTGTATTCATTTTGCCACATTCATAGTCTTTTTAAAGCTTTCATTCATTTAATATTGTTTCTCCATCCAAATGTTGTCAAAGTCTGCATCATAAATCAATTGTCTTTTCTGCTGCATGTTTCTGTGTATAAATATTTTTAGTGTGTTTATACAGTATCTTTCCTAAATCTAATGAACATTTTTTGGCAGCATTTTCTCCCAATACATGCTTTTTCAAGTGTAGTTTTGTTTAAAATATAAACACATATGTAATTCTTTTTGAGCAGAGAACTGTGTTGTAGAATTTTATGAACTGCAAAAAAATAGGATAGTTTGCAGATTCTAGTTAATGCAAAATCTTTAGACAGCACAAATTAATTTAATGTGATCCAAAAATATGCCTCCCCTCCCCTGCTTAAAAAGTAGAAAGGTATTGAGCTAAATGTGAAGGACTGAAGACCCAATTTTAAGTGGATCTATGAAGATGGCTTTCCCAGGTACAAAAATAAGATGAGTTTCTATCAAACCTGGATCAAGGGAGGCAAGCAGATGTTTATCATTTGAGGAAAATGTTCTTAAACATTGATTTGCAATCTTTCTTTTCCCATGAAATCATAAAAGTCTGGAAACAGGATAGAAAATACTCCAGACCGGATGATTTAATAGTCTTTCCCTCATCATTGTACATTGTCAAGTGAAAATCATTGGATGACAACTACTGATAATAATCTTTAAAGTGCCAGGATATGTTTGGCAATCCCTTGTCAAAATAATATCATCCCATCTGATCAGGTTGGGGAAAATCTAGTTGCTATCTCCTATACTCACAAGATTCATGGTATGTGGGTCTTTTCAGTGGCAGACAGTGTAGAACAGGGGTGTCAAACTTGATTTCATTGAGGGCCGCATCAGGGTTGTGTTTGACCTCAGAGAGCCAGGGAGGGGCATAGCTGGGAGTGGGGGTGGCCATTGTGGGCATGACCAGCTTGACATCACTCTTGTCAGGGGCACCTGTGGTGACCAACTGCTAAGGCAGAACTTCCCTAAGACCCTCTCTTGCTCTCATTATAATCTCCTTCCTTCCTTCCTTCCTTCCTTCCTTCCTTCCTTCCTTCCTTCCTTCCTTCCTTCCTTCCTTCCTTCCTTCCTCCCTCCCTCCTTCCCTCCCTTCCTTCCTTCCTTCCTTCCTTTTCTTCCTTTTTCTTTCACTCTTCATTCTTCTTTCTTCTCTTCTTTCCTTATTTTTCCTTCCTTGCCATCCTCCCATCTTCCCTTCTTTTTCTTTGTCTTCCCCTTTCTCCTTTTCTGTCCCTTCTTGCATGTTCAAATGCAAAAGGGGAAATGTTTTTTCCTTTTGTTTTGTTTTTAGTCTGTTTTGATAGCCCTCTGCCAGCAAAAAGGGAGCTTGGGCAGGCTGTGCTGGCAGATGCACCGCAGACCGATCCTTTTCTGTTTCCAGGCTGGCCCCACGGGCCAGAGCAAAGCAACCTACGGGTTTTGAGTTTTACACCCTTGATATGGGCCATCTATAGGGGACAAAAAAGAAAATAAATAAATAGCCATGTGATTGATACCCCACCATTTTTATATGGGGTTTCAATTGCATAATTTTTGCTCCTCTTTTGATTTTTTTTTCAATTCCTTCTGCTGCAGAATTCCCTGATCTTCTCCAAATAATAGTAATGACCCCTGTACTACTTCAATTTCAAAAAAAAAAAAAAAAAACTTGTGTTCCACCTTGAAGATGGTTATCCTCTTCTCTTTCTTTTCAGATTTCTGAGCATTATGGCTTTTTCTAGAGAGCTGAGCCTTTGCTTTATATGTCCAAAAGATGATAATTTGAGCCTGGCCATTTGTACCTCGTGAAAATAAATCAAGAGTTGGTTTATTCAACAATCCAGTTGTTTGTTTTCTTGGCTTTTCTCAGGAGTCTTTTCCAACATCAAAGTTCTAAAGCATCAATACTTTTATTCTGGCTCTTCAAATTCAACTTTGGCTTCCAAAGACTGTCACAATGAATATAATTATTTGTAGGTATTTTTCTGCCTTCTGTACAGAGGTGGATTTGAAGCTGTACAGATGCAGATAGATAACTCAACAAGACGTCCATAACAAATTACATTTATTGGTTCATCAGGTATTCTCATAACTCACGTTCGTGATGAAGTTCTTCTTTTATGACCAATCCTTTGTATATCTGCCTTGTAGTAAAAGATGGTTATCTCCTAACCCATCTCGTAGCGATAGAAATAAGCTGCCATGAGTTAGAGAGTTCAGACAAAGAATGAGAAAAACCTCCCCCACCCTTCGAGGGTCAATTTAGTGACCAATCAGGATTACAGATATGGCCATGTGACATGAACTATATTTCCCAGGATATCTTTAGCTATATTTACCATGATGCATTCCCTTAAGGGGACAGCTCATAATTCCTAAGTAACTATCCAATTCCCATAGACTGGCTAGAACAGCACACTGTTGGAATTGTAAATTCCACTATTAAAAGAAAACTATAAACTAAGATAAGCACTAAACAGTAATACTAACATATACTAGCATATAACTATATAACTAGGATAAACAGTTAGCTATATAAATAAGAGAAAAACAGTAAACATTTATAAAGCATCAAAGCAAAGCATGCAAAGCTTGAGGTTCAATCTTCAAGTTCGGCCTCTTGGTGCAAGTCTGCTGGTCACCTCTGGTGGCCTTTTAGGGTGTACAGGTACTCTTGGCAGCAAAGATTAAAGTCTGCTGGTCACCTCTGGTGGCCTTTTAGGGTATACAGGTACTCTTGGTGGCAAAGGTGAAAGTCTGGTGGTCACTTCTGGTGGCCTTTTAGGATTGGAATGGTACTCTTGCTTCCACAGTGTCAAAGGGCATCGGGAAGCTGTTGGAAAGGGTGTTGCGTAGGCATATGCCCATGTAGAGTGTCTTAGTGGACATCTGGTGGTTGTTGGCAGCCGTTTAGGGTGTCCTAGCAAAAGTGTACTGATCAGCGGTGGCCTCTTAGACTGGAACATCATTCTTGTTTTTGATGGTGCTAAAGGGCGTCAGAAGGCTGTTGGAATGGAGGATGCTAAGGCAATTGCCTGAATTGGAGCCTGCATCTGATCGACACTGACAATTCCTATGATCCGCCATCCTAGTGGAGATTTGATGGCCACTGGGCCGTCTACAGGACCGCCGACTGACTCGGAGAAGAGAAAGGCGGATGGGGCATGATTTCCCAGCAAGAGTAGGATATCAGCCTCTAGATCTAGAGCGGGGAAGTGATGAGCCAGGTGCTGTAGGTAAGGCATGCTGCTTATGACCTCAGGTGTTGCAATCTGACTGTGGTCATTTGGTATCCCATCACATTCAAATATGGATGGTAGTGGGAACCGGGAACTTCCATCCAATGACTCTATGCAGAATCCAGTAGCTCTCCTCCCCATCATGCTTCTTGGTCCATGGCATGCTGATACAGTGAAGGGAAGTGTGGCCACATGACATGAACTACATGTCCCAGGATACCTTTAACTACATTTACCATGATGCATTCCCTTAAGGGGACAGCTCATAATTCCTAAGTAACTATCCAATTCCCATAGACTGGCTGAGACAGCACAGGTAGTCTGATCTTCATAGTTATAGACATATCACAGTATCTGAATATCTTTTCCATGGCTTTCATGACTATTCTATCAACTGCTAGACTGAGGGTTTTTTTTTTTTTCTTAACATCCATCAATTCAATATCTTCATTGGTGATTCTAAGGTAGATCTACCTGCTGTCATTAGTTTGATCTTCTTTATATTTAATTTTAGTCCCATCTTTTCACTTTGTTCCTTAACTTTTATTACTAGAGTCTGCAGAGCTTTCACATTTTTGGCTATCAGGGTGTAGCACAGATTCTTGAAGTTTCCTCCCCCAATTTTAAAACCACATCTTCTTCCAACCCAGCTTCCTTTAATATAGCTTCCACATTACAACCCTTAAAAAATGACCGGGAGTGTCTAAGGACATTAGCTTGCTCAGACTTAGTTTAATCCAGTGGTGGGATTCAACTTCTTTTACTACCAGTTTTGTGGGCGTGGCTTGGTGGGCGTGGTGTAGCTTGGTAGGTGTGACTTGGTGGGCATGGCAGGGAAAGGTTACTGCAAAATCTCCATTCCCACCCCATTCCAGGGGAAGGATACTGCAAAATCTCCATTCCCACCCCACTCCTGAGGAAAGGTTACTGCAAAATCCCATTCCCTTCCCACCTCACTAACCTGATTTCCAGCTCTGTTCTCCTGTGCAAGGCAACAAAAGAAGACCCAGCTCATCATCTGGGCCTCGGCAGGCAGAGAATAGTTGGGGTGGGCCAGTCAGAGGTAGTATATGCTAGTTCTCCGAACTACTCAAAATTTCCATAACCTGCTGAATACCACCTCTGGTTTAATCCCAGTCTAACAATAGAACTGAAAATGAATACCAGACTAAAAGTTTTATGACTGGTCTCAACATTCAGACATGCCATTTTCCTAGCCTGGGAAATCTGTCACATTTCACGGAATAGAAAAAAGTCCCTTTAATTTCCAGAAAGCTGTGCGGCTATTATTCTGCACCTGGCAATATAAATATATAATTTTTGCACAATTTCTTAGAATTCTAAACAGGCTCAAAGGAAGTTTTTTGATGGTTAAGGCAGTTTTTACACAGAACTCAGCACCGAAGCAGTGAAGGCTGAAGGCCAACTTTCACATTAAGAGATCTATTCTAAGCCTAGACGTTAAAGGATCTAGATGATAAAGGAAAAGAGGAAAAGAAAAGGAGAAACAGTGACCCTGCAATGCCAGGAGCAAGACTAAAACAGGAAGGCAGTTGCAATTTGCTGTAAAGAATGTTAATGAAATATCTGCAAGCCCTTGGGTGCATACTGAATAGGGCTTTTGCTCTTTTCTGTATTTATTTAGTAATCAAGTTTAAGACAGATTGTGGTCAGCAGGATAACCCTAGAGAAATGCAATGTCATTTTTATCCCATTTCTATGCAGCTGGACATGAATTTCTACTGACATTTCTGCCTCTTGCCAAGCATTTAACTATTATCTACTCTAATAATTGGACTGCACAATTAGCAATGGAAACTTGACAATGATAAATCAGAAAGCCATGTCCCAGAAAAGAAAGCCAATGTGGGACGCACAATTTTTTCCTCCTACCCAGGACTCCTTGTGGAGTATGAATCATGACGAATGTGTCAATTTCAATATCTTTCAGTTTCTTAATTTTTCTAAATTTTAATTGATTTTCCCTTCTTCGCCATATTTTCAAATTGAACACAAATTGTTTTGCGTGACCACTTTGCCTAATAATTCCATTTTGTAAGCATACAGAACTTTCTCAAGTACCTTCTCCTATTTTTGCTTATATTTATAAATCGTGGTCATAAGACCTATCAGGTCCTGGGTCTCTGATAAATCATAAAGATCCTTGCATACATGCTTTCTCCATTGAGACCATGGTATGAGAGAAGCACCAGATTTTCAAGGGTTACCTGAAAAAGAACAGGGTGATGAAATCAGAGTCTTCCATTGGATGATACTCCAGAAAATAGATAGTGTGATAAAGAAGTTTTGGAGATGTAGTGAGATAGCATTGCTTAACCAATGGGATTTTGATCAATGGGAATAGGATACAAACTCTATCTGAACAGATAGGTTGGAGAGAAGCTGTGGATGAGAGATGTTTCCCCAAGACTGATAAACGGCACTTTTATATGACAAAGCTCCACACATTTATATGCAATTCATATAAGGAAATCTGGAGTTTCATCTATGTCCCCTGTCCTTAGACTGCAATTATTCTTTTTAGACCTGTGAGTGCTACTGGCCTGGTTATAGAATACACAGCACACTTGCAGAATATTTCTTCTCTTGAATTATTCAGCCACAATTTGCATCTAAATAATAAGATTTTCTGAAGTATGAAATGCTAGCTTATTGTTATTTCAAAGTTTATAATAAAACTATAATTTCAAGTAATAGAAATTAATTTACCCAAGTTCAATAAAGGAGGTAGATATTAATAAGAGAAATGCTAATGAAAGTGGTGTCTCTATAGGATTTGAACCTGTACTGTTTCATAATCTGTTCAATGAACTTTATTCATAAATTACCCTGGGCCATCAGTATGATGTAGTCAAGTGTTGCCTTAGCCATTTGAGGACACATTCACAGTCCCAGGAATGCCATAAAAATATATTGAATTAGAAAAGTAATTAAAAACTTTACATGACTACGAGATGCAGACAACGTACAGCTCATAACTAGATCTTTACATTTCTGAAATTCACACAAACATAATGTATACCTGCTCATGCTTTGCTATTTTAAAAAGGAACTTTAGAGATATGCATTGCTGATTACATACATTTCCTATCTCAGAATTCCATCTGATTGATTCCCTAGTCCCAGTAATCATCTAGAAACCTTTCTAACAGTTGTCATTTTGGGGTTTTCCCCACCCAAGTGCTGTTTAAAGCAGAAAATATCTGCTCTCCAATTTAAACTGGAATCACCATGCAAATAATTTAATAATCTCATAACAATCTCAACTATGTGCAGCTCTGCAAAATCCTATTTAAAGTAGATTATGAAAATGACATATGTATCTAATGAATAATTTGTATAGATTTTTCTTAAGAAAAATTGCTAGATTTCTATTCCTTGTCCTTAAAAGTAGGACTTGCAACCAATTTACAATCTGAAAAGTTTTGTTGTTGTCATTAATTGAGAGAAAAGAGAAGACAATCAGGTATATATAAAAAAGACCTTTTGTCAATTTGGAAAAGCATCAGGTCTGCTGCAGCCTTCTTCCTGCTTGCCCCACAGGGAAGGAGGTCTGGAATGTCAGACCAGACAACAATAGATGGGGACCAAGATCAACTCCACAGGTGCTGGCCAGAGACTATGAGGAGTTGCCAAAGAGACACTAGAATACCTAATTGGACAATGTGTTCTGTGACAATAAGGGAAGGAGTTTTATCTATTCTTTAATTATACTGAAACCACGGGAATAGCAAGATCTGGTTTAATGTCAAGGTTCCAACTAATAAACCCAACCAATTCAGCACTCTGAGACTTGCAACTTTCTCAAAGAACTGTTTTCATCCATGCCAAAATGATGTACTCAATAAAACAGTTCTTTGAGAAAGTCCCAAGTCACAGAGTGTTGAATTGGTTGGGTTTATTAGTTGGAACCTTGATACCTTTACTACATCAAACACAGTTTGGAATAAATCCTTTTAAAAATGCATTCTTGAATAAATGTTCTTGATGTGGCCTGTAAATCACTATTACTATTTGTTTTGACTTCCTTTTCATTCCTGTAACTCGTATCTTCCCCTCTGTTTTTTTCTTTTCTAATTAACTAGCCCTAAAAAAATATCTAAGTTGAATTGGTTCATTTCTGAAGAAATACCAGAAAAAGAATATTTCTAACTTTTAAGAGCAGAGCAAAAACAAAATAAACTCTAAAGAAAAAAAACTAAATAAAAATATAAAAATCTGTTAACTCTGTGAAAGGCATGCAATCAACTGTGTGGGTGGGTTTAAAAATAGGAGTCAAGTTAATCAAGTCAGATTCTAATAGGCTACTATATGATTCCCATCATTGGTTGTCCAGTCTCAAAACTAACCCCTGCCTTGCCTCATAGTCTGAGTTCAGGAAGATTTTATTTTTCTTGCTAGCATTTTTCTCACAAGAGCAAAATCTGCTTTCCCTCCCCTCCCAATAAACCAAATGTTGATCCATTGATTGCAACAAAAATTAACCTAGTAGCTTCTCATCTGAGCCAGATGTTGTGGGATGCAAAAGAGTGACTGGTCCAAAGAAACCCAAATGGACTTCATGCCTAAGGCAGAACTAAGGAATTCACAATCTTCTGGTATCAAGCCTTAGAAACTAGACCAGGGGTCAGCAATCTGCAGCTCTGGAGCTACATGTGGCTCTTTCATCCCTCTGCTGTGGCTCCCTGTTGCTGGTCAGTGCCACAGTTTTGTGAGGAGCTTCTGGTTGTGAAAGGAAGCATGGCGCGCCAAGAGGAGACTCTATGGCAAGGGGTGGTAGATTCCACAATTGATAGGGCTTTTGGTTAGGACAGGTAGAGGAAAAAGGATGCTGTGCTAGGAGGAGACTCTATGGTGAGGGAACCGGACTTCCAGTTGGCTCCAGAATTGAATGGGGGACTTCCGGTTAGGACCTTTGTGGCTCTTTGAATGTTTAAGGTTACTGATCCCTGAACTAGACCAGAGTAGCTCTCAAGTTCAGGAAGAGAACATGGTGACATAATAGGTGGAGCAACTAATTCTATTTTAGTTGAAGAGTCAAGGTAGCTTCACTATCAGACTTAATGCACTGCGATGGTCCTGGCACTGCACAGCAGGATATACACTTGATACTCACCTCACCCTCTTTCCACCTAACAGTTTGACAATTTGTTCTATGCAAATAGATAGATAGGTATCACTTTGGTGGGGAGACAAGCTGGTGCTCTTTGCAGGCAAGTGTATTCCTGATGGCTCTGAACCTTCCTGGTTGCACTGTACATTTGTGAGGCAGCTCCAGGAAAGCTTTCCCTCCTGTGGCAGACTTTGGGAAGCATGCAAGTATGTCTTATAACACGGCTTGTACTTTGGCAAAACCAAACTACTACTCTGCATAGCACTGTAGTCTCCTGGCTACCTAACAATGCCTGATGATGATGATGATGATAGCTGATTAAGATCAGAAGTGCTGAAGAAGAAACTGAAGGCTTCATTTTGATTGCCCAAGAATAAGCCTTGCAAACCAATTTCATGAAAGCAAAAATTCAACATGTCCTATTTTCTTTCTGCTAACAAATTGACAGAGTTCTTGAAAATGAATAGGTCAAGCTCCTGTGGAAATTTTGGATCCAAACAGATAGACAATAGGCCCACAACATGCCAGACATCATTATGGTGGAAAAGAAAAGAAAAGTCTGGTTCATTGACATTGCAAAACTAGGTGATACACGAATTGAAGAAAAACAGTTAGAAAAACAACAACAAAATATCACAATTTGCAAATTGAAGTGGAGGAAAAAATCAGTGGTTGTACCAATAGGAATAGGAGGTCTTGGAGCAATCCAAGGGGTTGCCTAGGTACAGGGAAAATTTGAACTTATTAGACCTGAATATTCTGACTTTACAAAAAACAACAACAACACCCTACTTGAAAGTGCTTGTATACTCAGACATTACCTTAACAGCTCTTAGGTCCTTAGTTTTTACCAGACTCAGACTGTGAGTCAAAAATATAATAACAATAACAATAATTATGTGGGGGTTTTTTTCTTCAGTTGCCAAGGTGTAGAAAGCAGCTGGAAACTCACAAAATCAAAATGACACCTGCCTTAGTGCAACCAAAACACTAAGCACAAAGCACTAATGAATTGAAAATGTAGTTATTTTGAATGTGTCTTATATGTATAACACACATAAAATGAGGGAGATTCTTATCACTTAAATTGTTTAACCCTATGCTGGAGCTACCCCTCATCTGCAGGAACACATGTAGCTCAGGGATGGGATTCTACTGGTTTGGACTGGTTCTGTAGAACCAGTTTTTACAATTCCTGGTAGTTCGGAGAACTGGCAAAACACGCCCATGGATGGCCCCGCCCCCTCTGCCTGTTTCTCCGCTCCTGCCCAGTCAGTCCTTATAGCTCATGCACGACATCGCGCACATGCATGACAATTACTGACTGCTTTCTTCCCCCACCCACCCCGCCCCACCCTTCCTTATCTCAGCCATGTGCCATCACTGCCTGCAGTCTGCTTTTGCCCGCCCGCGTGCCCACCAGCCATCGCTGTCTGCCTTCTGCCATGATCTCCCTAGGTGAGTGAGGCTCTGCAAGCCCCGGTCGCCTATATGCCACTGCTGCCACCAGACCCACTTGAGTCCCGATTCCTGGGCCAGCCAAGGTTGCCACCACCGTGCTACTGCTCCTGCCCTCGCCCTTGCCACCACCACCACTACAAGCCCCAATTGAGTCCCAACTCCCAGACTGGCCTAGGCCACCACCACCTTGCCACCACTGCCCTCAGCACTTGTGGCCTAGCAAGCTTCCACCCCAACCATCCCTGTCTGGCTTGCTTAGACACCAGCGTCCTGGCTCCTTCCCATGTGGCACTTGCAGCCTAGCAAGCTTCCCCCCCAAAATGTGCCTGTCTGGATTGCTTAGCCGCCAGCACCAGAGCCTGCAGCCCTTGCGGCCTAGTAAGCTTTCCCCCCAGCCATCCCCAACCTCCAGCTTACCTGGCTTGCTGGTGGCAGAGAGACAGGCAAGACAGGGCTGACCCGTCACTGCTTGGGTCCCCACCAACCTGCATCTCACCTCCGCCTGGATTCTCCACAGCTTCTGGGCATTGCCTGCTAGGAGGGGGTGGGGGTGAGCACAACACTATGCTGTCTGCATTGCCCCTTTGCCTGATGCCCCTTCCCTCTGTCGCCTGCCAGCCTGTGTGCTTTGGCTGAATGCGGGCCGCTGCTGTGAGAATGGTGCAAGTCAAGCCTTGCCAAAGCAGGCTATCTATATTTGTACTGTGCTTAGATAAAGACAACATATCAAATTACTCAGTGTTTTGTATGAATGAATGTATGAAATAAACATGTCAACTCTATTTTAGAAGCAAAGTACAAGAGTGGCTTACCAAAGTATTTTGATGATTGGACAACAGTGTTCCCTCTCAAACCTGAGTATAAACCACACTTGGGAAATCCAACAACATGGAAAGTCCAACATCTGTATATTATTGATGTGAAAGTTCAGACCTACAGCACATTTAATATTTAATGTTGTGTTCTGCATATATGTATTAGGTAGTTACAAAACCAATATTTATATGATGTTTATTTAGATATTCCAAGATACTTAGAATAGAGTACTGTAAAGAATCTTGGAGGTCTAGTCCAACACTCTGGTCAAGCAGGAGACTCTATACAATTTCAGACAAGTGGCTGACAAGTTTCTTCTTAAAAACCTCCAGTGATGGAGCAACCACAACTTCTGAAGGCAAGTTGTTCCACTGGTTAATTGTTCTCATTGTTAGGAAGTTTCTCCTTAATTCCAGGCTGTTTCTTTCCTTGATTAGTTTCCATCCATCGTTTCTTGTTCTGTCCTTTGGTGTTTTGGAACATAGGTTTACTCCTTCTTCTCTGTGGCAGCCCCTCAAATATTGGTATATGCTGCTATCGTGTCACCTCTAGTCCTTCTTTTCTTTAGGCTAGCCAACCCAAATCCTGCCACCATTCTTCATATGTTTTAGTCTCCAGGCCTTTAATCATCTTTAGTTGCTCTTCTTGGCACTTTTTACAAAGTCTCAAACATCTTTTTTTTGTAGCGTGGTGATCAAAACTGATGCCAGTTTTGCATTCCAGATGTAATTTCCTGAGCTTTTATAAAGAGGTACTAATACTTCACATGATTCAGATTCTATGCTCTGATTGATGAAGTTGGTGAAGACAAAATGCACTTTATTTGTTTATCAACAAAATGATGTAAGAAATTTAATAAAAGAAAGAAAGTGGGGACGGAGGCAGGCAGGAAGTCAGGAAGTCAGGAAAGAAGGCAGGAAGACAGGAAGGTGGAAGGCAGGAAGGAAGGCAGGAAGGCAGGAGATATTAGGCTTCAAAATATTGCAAGAGTATTATTGGCTACTTCATTAGACAAAATACATAGGTGCAAAACGATTGGCCATTTGTTTCTTGTACCACATCATAGCATCTTCAAACCCATTTAAGTTCCAGTGAAGCCTTCTCTGACCGTGTCACTCTTAAAAATATCCAATGATTAAACCTGATTCTAGAAAGCAACCATCCATGTGACATTTGAAACTGCTTCAGTTGTCTGAAAGTGCAACTAATGTCATTTCAAGGTCTGCCTCCTTTACCCTTATTATAGTCGCAAATCATGCCACTGGATGTTTTAAGCATGAAATAGTCTAAACACTTTGATTGGCCTAGCTTTTCAGCCAGAGAGTTAAATAGTTAAACAATGATTGATTGGAATAAGATTAGTTCAGCCAATGTTAAATATGCTTAAAAAGTGAGAGAATTGTGAAAAATGAGATTCCCACCCCCATTATTTTTCTCTGTGCTTTCAAAGATCAAGCTAAAATAACCTTTTGTGTTAATAGTTGGAAATGTTGCCAACTCCTTCATGAAATCTTGGAATTAAATGACATGTCAGAGCCAAATGCTCAAAACAATTGGTATTCAGAGGGTGAGTTTTTTTTGCTTTGTTTTGGAATCCAACATTAACTCTGTGCAATGCCACAAATAAAAATATTTAGTATGTAAACTCTCTCTGTATAAGAACTTTCATAATCTCAGGGAAAAGTAAAAGATAAGGATGGATATACATAGAGACAGAATAGAGCATATGCACCTCCAATTTTGTAGTTGATAACTAATTATATTTTCAGAAGAATTTTAAGTAGTAAAAACTGAAAAACTAGAATAATTCCAGTAATTCAAGCAAGAATTTCTGTAGAATTTTAAGAAATGCAAATCTAGATTAGCACAGAACCTACACCAAAATAGAGTAATCATAGTAGCTCTGTGTATATTATGAACATGTGTCTATATGTTATATGTTAACATAGTCATCATATATACTGCTGCCATTCCATATAATCCACATAATTTTATGTGGTTTTCGTTGCAAATCAGGCTAATATATAATGGGATGACATCAAGGCATGGAAATGTTCTACTATATTAATGAGGAAGGTTAGCTTGACACGAAGCATCTATTCCATATTTAATTATGATATGTTTTTTTTTTTACCAGGATGCCTATATACATCTTGCTGAATTACAGGTGAAACTCGAAAAATTAGAATATTGTGCAAAAGTTCATTTATTTCAGTAATACACCTTAAAAGGTAAAACTAATATATGAGATAGACTCATTACATGCAAAGCAAGATAGTTCAAGACGTGATTTGTCATAATTTTGATGATTATGACTTACATCTCATGAAAACCCCAAATCCACAATCTCAGAAAATTAAAATATTACATGCAATCAATAAAACAAGGATTGTACATAGAACAATATTGGACCTCTGAAAAGTATAAGCATGCATATGTACTCAGTACTTGGTTTGGGCCCCTTTTGCAGCAATGACTGCCTCAATTCAGCGTGGCATGGAAGCTATCAGCCTGTGGCACTGCTGAGGTGTTATGGAAGACCAGGATGCTTCAATAGCGGCCTTCAGCTCTTCTGCATTGTTCGGTCTCATGTCTCTCATCTTTCTCTTGGCAATGCCCCATAGATTCTCTATGGGGTTCAGGTCAGGCAAGTTTGCTGACCAATCAAGCACAGTAATCCCACGCTCATTGAACCAGGTTTTGGTGCTTTTGGCAGTGTGGGCACATGCCAAATCCTGCTGGAAAATGAAGTCAGCATTCCCATAAAGCTTGTCTGCGGAAGGAAGCATGAAGTGCTCCAAAATCTCCTGGTAAATGGCTGCGTTGACCCTGGACTTAATGAAGCACAGTGGACCAACACCAGCAGATGACATGGCTCCCCAAATCAACACAGACTGTGGAAACTTCACACTGAACTTCAAGCATCTTGCAGTGTGTGCCTCTCCATTCTTCCTCCAGATTCTGGGTCCTTGGTTTCCAAATGAGACGCAAAAGTTGCTCTCATCAGAAAAGGGGACTTTGGACCACTGAGCAACAGATCAGTTCTGTTTTTCTTTAGCCCAGGTAAGACACTTCTGACATTGTTGTTCAGGAGAGGCTTGACAAGAGGAATATGACATTTGAAGCCCATGTCCAGGATCTGTCTGTGTGTGGTGGCTCTTGATGCACTGACTCCAGCCTCATTCCACTCCTTGTGAAAATCCCCAACACTTTTGAATGGCCTTTTCCTGACAATCCACTCCAGGCTGCAGTCATCCCTGCTGCTTGTGCACCTTTTTCTTCCACACTTTTCCCTTCCACATAACTTTCTATTAATGTGCTTTGATACAGCACATTGGGAACATCCAACTTCTTTTGCAATTACCTTTTGAGGCTCTCCCTCCTTATGGAGGGTATCAATGATGGTTTTCTGCACAAGTGTCAGGTCTGCAGTCTTTCCCATGATTGTGATTCCTACTGAACCAGATTGAGAGACTATTTAAAGGCTCAAGAACCCTTTGCAGGTGTTATGTCTTAATTAGCTGATTAGAGTGGGACACTTTGAGCCTAGAATATTGAACCTTTTCACAATATTCTAATTTTCTGAGATTGTGGATTTGGGGTTTTCATGAGCTGTAAGCCATAATCATCTCAATTATGCCACATCACGGCTTGAACTATCTCACTTTGCATGTAATGAGACTATCTCACATATTAGGTTCACCTTTTAAGTTGCATTACTGAAATAAATGAACTTTTGCGAGATATTCTAATTTTTCGAGTTTCACCTGTATATAGGCTTGGCCTTTAAAATTTTAATCAAATAGGCTTGAAGCTTTATGTGGATATTAAGAACTAAAGCTTTTCCAGTAACACTGTGTAAATTTTTGATTAGTAAATTTGATCCAGAGGATATTCAGGTGAGTCTTTCAGATTGTGAAATCACATCAGTTGCCTTCAAGTTGCTTCAGGAGATTCATAGAAGATTTAAAGAAGTTGGATGAAGTTCTCAGCATTGTATGCTCAAACTTGGCTGGAGCTTTTATTTCATTTATGGAGCAGAGGAGGAAATGGAATTGAATATGATGTTTGGCTCCCTGATAATGACATAATGATGGACAATGACTTTTACCACCTCCACAAATCCTATCACTATGTTTAGAGATTCTCATATTATTTAGATTTCACTGTAGAATTTGTTTTAGAAAATGGGTGTCAAACTTGCCATTACATGATGTTTTGTGACTTTTTCCCCATTTCCGGAACTGGGGGTGGGTGTGCCATTGGCTGCATGTGCAGACTACCAGTTTGATATCCTTGTTTTAGAAGGTTCACTTGATGGGAAGGAGAGATTCAAATTTATTGTTCAAAATTCCACTTTTGCTTTTCTTGTTCAAAATTCCACTTTCCTCCCAATTCTATTTTTTATTATTTTTGCCAGTCCTTCTGTTTGCCACAGTTGCATTTACCCCAATTCAATCCATTCATTTCTCCTGTTTTCCCTTTCCTTTTTCATTCATTCTCCTATCCCTGAAAGGAATCCATTCCTTATTTTCTTTCTGTTACTGTCTGATTTTTCCTGCACTATGTGAATGAGACTGAGATAAAATGCTTGCTTTTAAAGTGTTGCTTATATACTTGAAAATATATTTATTATGATTTATTATACGTGCAGCAGTAATAATACGAACAGTGTATGCATATTGCTAGTAAAGCAACACATCATTTTCATGCTAATGGTTTGCTAACAAACCTACTACTCCAGAAAAGGAAGTGTTCTTTCAACTTTAATATGAATGGCCTTTTAAAGAATTTTAGAAAAAAAAATCAAGTAAAACATTTTTATGCATTGGGTCAGCATAATTTTTTAAATATGCTTTTTAGGGACAATCTGGAGACTCATTTGCTGTCATTTAAAAGAGATATCGGGGATTATCTCCAGACTGCATGATGGTGAAAATCATAAAGATATTGTGCTGAAATTTTGCAGTGTTAATATCTTTAATATCTATTATTTCTATTTTCTTTTTTTTTTCTTTTAATTTGGCCCAAAATGAGCCTCCTGCAAATGCGTTGATGTTTCCGTAATATACTCTATAGGCAAAAACCTTCAATCAGGGCAAACAATTTTCAATTATTAAATTATGTTATTTTCAAATTTCAAATCTTTGAATTTGAGTTTGAATTAGATCTTGGCTCATTTGCAAACCCTCTAAATCTTGTTCCCTTAAATAATCCTGTTGAACAGTAAAGATAAATTTAATACACAACAGAACAGAATTTTTTTAAAAAAACAGGGAATGGATATACTACATATAATGTTTGATATCAAGGATCTTATGTCCCTGGGCTGGTGTACTAGCCACCAAGCACAGCTCCTGTGATCTATGTATCATTTTGCACAATTGACAAATATTTAGATGAAAAATGTTCAGAGGAAGGTCAGACGTGTCCATATTCAGGATTCT
This sequence comes from Pseudonaja textilis, assembly GCF_049901715.1. Classification (NCBI taxonomy): domain Eukaryota; kingdom Metazoa; phylum Chordata; class Lepidosauria; order Squamata; family Elapidae; genus Pseudonaja; species Pseudonaja textilis. Next base: position 13,140,963 of record NC_141994.1, on the reverse strand, counting down.
CCTTGACAGAAGTTTCAGTCAAGCCATCATTGTCCGTCTTAAAAATTTCACACATCTCTTTGAACTACAAGCAGCTACAGGATACTGATATTCTATGCACTATTAATAGCTGGACTTACTAATTGCCTTTTTAATTTCTTGCAAGACCTCATTATGATTGCCCACACTGCTTCCATCATTGTGTGAACCCACAGATGTCATTTTTGGTATGATAGTAGAGATGACATAGTTTACTTTACATTCCCTACCAAGCAAACCTTTTTCAGATAACACCTGTGAAGAATATAACAAGTTTTCACTAGTCCAGAATGAGGAAGCAGTTTGTCATCTTGAACTGATCCTCATGCCTCATCTTCTAATCCCAGGAATGTTTTGCAGTGGCACACATATCTGTTATGAACTTTTATCTGGTCATTTGACACCTTCAAGTCTGTGGCCGCATTTCACTTGACCTTTAGTCTGTAGGGTTATTATTGTTGCTAGCTGCACTGGGCACAGGAAACCTGAAGTGTAATTGCAAGGAGGCATCATTGACAGTCTGTATCTTGTTTTGTAACTCATACCGAATACACTGCAGTTGTGCTTCAGGTTATATTAAGTTGTGCTTAATATAACACGATTCCTAGGCTTCCTATGTTTTAATTTGAATAACATTTTGAAGCTATAAATCCTCAGAAATATAACAGGCTAAAATTTGATCAAACAGTGGCATCCAGTGGGGAATGTAAAAGCATATTTTGCACAAGATGTTGTTACTATCTATCTTTTGGCTCCTATTATTTTAACAAACTGCTAACACAGGTACATTAATAGCAATCCAGAATGGCAGGCACAGGAGTATACATTTAGTATACAGAGCTGGTCTTTATGTAAAATTTTAAGATCTGTGGCAGCTCCTTCACTTCCCCCTATCACTGGTGGGTTTTTTTTTTTTTTAGTTGGCTTGGTTTCATTTCACGATTGTGCTTTTTGATTCATTATCAGGTTCTGACAGGGATTTCTTCTCCTGCTATCTACTCTGAACAAAAATGGAAAGAGACAAGACAAGCTTGCTATGTGTATGGTAGAACTGCATAATTTAGGTATTAAAAGCAAGCACATTGTGTCTATATGAAACCTATGTGAAAGACCAAGCTGTTTGGGTTTTTTTTCTCTCTCTTCAGTAGATTTTTCTTCATAGATTTACAGTGAAAGGCAGTTCATGAGGAAATAAATGTTTGTGTATATTTGTGAAAGAAAGCTATTACTTTTACATTTGAGGTTTTTTTTTTCTGAAAGCAATTAGCTAACTAAGACTAGAGAAAGGATTATTTATTAGATATTGTTTTGATATCAGCTCTCCGCTTATTCACTTCCATATGTCTGTAGATCAGCTTGGTCTATTTTAAGGGATATCATGGTGAAATCTGCCTTCCACTTTCACTAAATCTATCTTCTACCTTCACTGCAAAGATTCTTTTCTTTCATTCTCTCAGTTGGAATGTTAAAAAAATGTTAGTTGTATTTTGAGCATTCTTTGAAGACTTGGAGGATGGTATATGTCTCACTTCCTTTATGTCATATATCTCCGTTGTTCTGCAACTGCTCTAGAAAAACGCCATGAGAGGACTTTCCTAACTCTGTCTTTTCCTGGGGTTTAGTTGCAAATTGGGAAGCCAGAAAGCTCAAATGTCCAAAAGAAATGGTTGCATAGTGTTAAAAGGCTGTCAAGACGCCTTTCTTCTGAGGATTTGATTTTCCCGCTGAGAGAGCTCCGGTGCAAGGATACAGACAACTGCTTGAAAGCTGGATCTTTTTATTTTTCAGGAAGGCGAGAGATAGCAAGAAGTCTGCATTCCTGGTAAATCCCCGATTTTTATACCTTTTCTCATTTTGTGTGTGTGTATTTGTTTTTTGTATTTCTTAATGTTTTAAATCCTGTCAGGGATTGTCTTCATTTCCACCGGAGGGTAAACTCCACGGGGTGCAGAAGGCAAACTTTGCGGGGTGGTTTGATTGGATTATCGGTTTCGTCCTAATCTTTTTTTTTTTTTTTTTGCTTAATGGTTTCTTATATTTGTTTTGTGGCAATCTCCTGTCTGTCTCCTTTGCAATATATTTTGTGTCTTTTGTCTGTTTGTTTTGCTGATTTGGCATGTCTTGTGTTTGTAAGGGTTTTCTGTTCTTGTTGCCTTAGTTTTCTTAATTATTTGGGCTTTTGTCTAAGGGGCTTCTTTAATACCTTTTATTTGATTCCTTTTCCTATGCAAGTTTGTTTTATGGCTGGCTTGATGTTCCCTTTGGGCTTTTCCTGCTTGGGTGACACCACTGTCCTCGTGAAGTTTCCTTTCCACAATAGTAAAAGACAGGACATGATTGTAATACAGTTTCAGACAAGAAGAAAAAGAAAAAGGAGGAGGAGGACTCAAGAATTAATAGATACTTAATGAATTTGAATTAAACAGAAAAGTAAATGACCAAAATGAAAGAAGCGCATTGAGATTGTGTGATATACAGAAAATGAATTCAGATTTAAAGCCCAAAGCAAATATACCACAGAAGAGCTGGTAGGCTGCAAGGAAAACAAAAACAAAAAAGTTGATGAGTTCAAAAGGTTTCAAAGGAAAGCTTTTGTTTTCCTCCAGGTATAAGTAACAGCACCAACAATGGTTATCAACTCTTTTCAGCTCATAGAAGAGTTACACAAGAAAGTACAGAACAAAAAACTTAGAGAAAGAGGAAACATTTTAGTTTGCATTGTAGCGAATTATTTAATATTCTTAGCAATACGTCCTGGATTTGCAAATGACAAAATGTTGTCCCCATGCTAAAATTCAAAGGAGCAACTAATTATAATAAAGCTCATTATGATTTTTTCTCTCCCTCCCTCTCCCTCTCCCTCTTGCAGCTGGAAAAATAGCAATCAATTCACAAAATGGTGTTCACAGTTGAATCTAAATAGTGAATTGCAAGGTGCAATTGGGAAGTGTCACCATTATTGGTAGTCTTCTACCTAAGTGAGAGTTTACCCTGAATTTTAATTAGCAAAATATTCTTTTTCTTTCCTCTGGATAAAACACTGAAGAATGACACGTGTATCAAAACAGTTTTATAAGCATAAAGAATGTGCCAATGTTCTGTAAAATAGCATGTTTTAGATAGTTTTCTGATGCTAAAGAAATACATTATTAGAATTGAACACAAATACTCTTTCAAAATTCTCTGCTAAATTTGCCATCAAAGATATTGAATGGTGTACAGTATTTCTTTTTTCTTTCTAAAAGAAGAAATCATGCAACAATTTATCAAGGGAAACATTTCCTTTTAGTAGTGTCGGCCAAATGACTTGTACAAGAAAGCCAAGGGAGAGGAATTCCTTCATTATAATGGTATGTATTTGATGTAAAGCAGCTCAGGAGACTAAAGATTGATCCAGAAACAATTTTACAGTGGAAAATAAAACTTTTAAATCAATGCTTTAGCTGTTTTATACCTTAATTAAAGGACCGCATAATTCTACTCATTATATTTCTCTGGATTTTTCTTCTACTCTAAAAAAATCATTTTTCAATATAAAATTGAATGAATACTTCCAGGATAAAAATGCTGGAGAATTTAGAGTGTGTTTCTTTGTTTTAAATAATTTCTTGCTGTACATTCTCAAAAAGCTTATGTAGCTCTTTACTTTGGTTTTGCTTACAAAAGTCTCGTTGCTTATGGTTGTGCTTCTTTATCAAGGTTCAAATAAAACAGAATTATAGGAAGCTCAAATCAGGATACCAAGGTTATCCCATAACTTAGTCATAGTCATAAGTAAGTACATACATTTATTTGCAACCCATATTTCCTTTTTGGGGGGAGGTTGGGAGTGGAACCTATGGTTGACAAAATAGTATTCCTTTTTCAAATTTTATCATTACAACACACCTGTATGATAATTTGGGCTAAGAAATTGAGATTGACACAAATACATGCAGAAAGATTCTATAGAAGGACCCAGTTCTATTTAGTCTCAGCTATTATGCTGGCTTCTATATTTACAGTATTCATTCATTCATTCATTCATTCAATCACTCAATCAGAATAGAGCCAGAAGAAATCTTGGAGATCTTCTAGTCAAACTTCTGATTAAAGAGAAGGCCCTATACAGTGCGAGACAAGTGGCTGCCCAGCCTCTTCTTAAAAACTTTCAGTGATGAAGCACCCACAACTTCTGAAGGCAAGCTGTTCCACTGGTTAATTGTCCTCACTGTTAGGAAGTTTCTTCTTAAGTCCAGGTTGCTTCTCTCCTTGATTAGTTTCCATCCATTGTCTCTTGTCTTGCCTTCTGGTGCTTTGGAAAGTAAGTTGACCCCCTCAAATACTGGAATAGTCCGATCCTTCTTTTTTCTAAACTAGTCATACCCAGTTCCTGAAACTGTTCTTCATAGATTTTAGTCTCGAGGCTTTTAATTATCCTAGGTGCTCTTCTCTTCATTTTTTCCAAGTCTTTTTTTGTAATATGGTGACCAAAACTGGATGCAGTATTCCAGGTGTGGTTTTACTAAGGTTTTATAGTGGTACTAATACATCATGTGATTTTGATTCTCTGCCTGGATATGTTCAGAAGGTTGATGAACAGTTTCTGCACCGAAGATGGATACAAGCTACTATAACACAACATCTTATCAATTGGTGGCAATTATTTGGTTGTTTTAATAACTTCATGAATGAGTTAGTTTGATCTCTGAGATTCAACTCTGGAATATTCTCTCAAGAGATGGGATGAAAACTAACTCTCTTTTAGTTGCAGTGCCAAATGGATTTGTGAAAACATTGAAACTGTTGCTATTCAAATCCATTTTTAATGGCTTCTTGGTTGTGACATTTCATGCCTAATATGATCACAATTTTTTGAGGCTGTTTCATTATTTTGTCCATATGTGGGTGTCATTGCATATATGTTGATTTACATACATTTTACATAGGTAAAGGTAAAGGTTCCCCTCGCATATACGTGCTGGTTGTTTCTGGCTCTAGGGGGCAGTACTTATCTCTGTTACAAAGCCAAAGAGCCAGCGCTGTCTGAAGACATCTCCATGGTTATGTGGCTGGCATGACTAAATGCCAAAGGCACATGAAACGCTGTTACCTTCCCACCAAAGTAGTCCTATTTTTCTATTTGCATTTTTGCATGCTTTTGAACTGATAGGTTGGCAGAATCTGGGACAAGTAATGGGAGCTCACTCCATTATGTGGTGCTAGGGATTCGAACCACTGAAATGACGACTTTTCTGATCGACAAGCAAGCATCTTAGCCACTGAACCACCACATCTCTACATTTTACATAATCTGATAAAAAATTGCTTGGATTCTTGGATACAGAGTGATTCAAAATAAATCCATAAATAACCCATTCCGTTTCAGACAATGCAGTGCTTTATCAAGACTTGTGATGAAGAGGAGAGCCCTGCTTGCATTCAATGAAATGCAAATAAAACCTTTTTCAGATAGTGTCAGATGCTGAGAACAAGTCAGAAAAAATGTAGGGAGTTGCCATGGCTTCTTTACACTTCAGTTTGCATCCCAAACGTAAATGTATGGCTGAAGATGGCTTGCAGTCCTGAATTAATTCCTTTTAATTTAGAAGGTCATTTAGGATAGTTCCAATGCCATTCTATGTAAAATATATTTTTATCTATTTATTGATTGCATACATTTATTTCTTGCCCTTCAGTCTGGAAAAGTCTCAAGCTACTTACAAAATAATTGAAACAAGACAGTCCCTGCCCTTTGACTTAAAAATCTCAAAGGAGGAGGCCAAGGAGAAGAATAATTACTTAACCCGAACAGCGTTTTCATCAAGACTGTGTTATAGAAAAGAGTGCTTTAATAGCAAAATATGCATCATTTGGATTAATTAATTGGTTGATGTTACAGAGTGCATTGCATATACATACATAAAAAATAAAAATAGAAAAAGTTTCTAAGACAAAAAAGGAGTTGTGGAGAATTGTTGCTAGCAATTAACTCGGATATCTGAATCTTATAATCCTGCTATCCAATAAACAGAAACCAAGTCTAACCTATAGACCAGCGGTTCCCAACCTTTTTTTCACCCCGCACCCCTAAAGAAATTTCACTTGAACCTCGCACCCCTGAAATTTAGACTTTAGGAACTACTGAACGCGTTAAACATATGGTAGGATTGAATCTTTTCAGCTATGTATGTGACGGCCACTAAATAACGATACTTAACTCTAAAATGAAAAGTTAATCCATTGCATAATAAATAAAAATGCCAACATATAGGCAATATCCTATTATTTACCTGGACTTTTCTTGCACCCCCTAGAATATCGTCTCGCACCCCAGGGGGTGAGAGCACCCCAGGGGGTGAGAGCACCCCAGGTTGGTAACCCCTGCTATAGACAATATAATGCATTTCTCTTCTATATTTTCAGAAAGGATAGCTTCTTCACTGCCTTCCAGGATTCAATTTAACACCTTCCCTATACAGACATCTATTTTTTCTTAGAGAGGACAAAATTAATAGCAGAAGGTAAAGCTGAAAAAAATCTAAGAAAAGAACTGTGGAATTGATGCAGTGAATAGACACACACACAATTAATTTTCCATCAATTAAAAAAAGGGGAAATGGGAATCCAGTCAATTATTGGCTCTTCAGCCTATTGAATATTATCAGTAAGCTTTATACCAAACATTTATTTTGGAACTCAGTGAACTGGGATAGAACCAGAAAAGATATCAAAAGATTAGATGCATAATAGCTAGCTCTCCAAGGGTGTGTAATTCTGCAACATTAAGTTAGAAAAGGAGAAGTTTTAAACACTGAATTCAAAACTAAAAGAGCTCTTTTGTGCCGCCTTCATAGATTTTTAATTGATTTGATTCCACCAGAGATAGGTGTTTGCTGGTATTAATAGCATGATAATTGCCACCAGAAAGGATAGATGATTATTCATTATCAAAATTTTATTTGTAGTTCAAGGTAGGAGGCAAATAAATAAGACAAGAATTGAACAGGCTTTGGGTTACAAATATTTCTGAGTAGTTTTCCGAATGATGGAAGTGACCATAAGCCTCAGTACCCAAATATATTTTACACTATATGTGTTCTATAATTAAATTATTCATAACTAAGATAGCTGCTCAGCAGTATATGGTATGCAGGCAATACAGGTAGATAAGACTACTTAAATGATGCAATCAAACTTTCTTAGTACTATTTCCTTAGCCTCCAGTAGGTATTGAATGAACTATTATATTTAGAGTTAATAGGATTAAACTGAGGCAAGAATATGGGATGATTTATTTTAAAATATATATTTTTCTGCAGCAAGTTCCAATGTCTAATTCTATGGAATAGTTTCATACCTTCTTAGACAAGACTTTGGACTGATAAACTTAAAATATATGAGTTTAGAGCCCCCTTCTTCCCCCGCCTTTTTTTGGTAACCTGTATTCTGTGCCAAACTGAATTTTACAGAGCAGACACAGAAAAACAGAGAGCTTTAACTTTTACACTTGATTATTATAGTTTTGGTTTTAATCTTGGAGATGTTGCTTTAATAAAATGGTTGAATTTTTGCTTAGGGTTTTAAGATTACTGAAAAAAGGTTTCCACTGCAAGTATAATGTCTTGCAAACAAATCATCTCCTTTTAATGACCCCATAATCCCTTGTGAGGTAGAATCTGGGCAACTGAAAGGATCTGAGTGTTTATTTGCTGGACAATGCAGAGTTATATTCAGCAAGTATATTCTCATTGTGCCCAGAGAGAGAAATATCTGCCTCTGCCTAGGATTGAATTCACAACCTTGTGATTGTGAGGCGAGAGTTCAACCTCTAGCCCACTACACCCCTCATGGACTTGCAAACAAATGCAGTTGCTTTAATATCACAGATGCTGCATTCTATCCCTAGCTGTTTCAAAGCATATCTTCCAAAATATGGAAGAGTAGGATGGGCATTTACAATACATTTTGTCCACAGACTATTTTTATGAGTGTGAAAGGATGAACAAGGGACACGGTGGCTCAGTTGCTAAGATGCTGAGCTTGTCAATAAGAAAGGTCAGCAGTTTGGCGGTTCAAATCCCTAGCATCGCATAATGGAGTGAGCTCCCGTTACTTGTCCCAGCTTCTGCCAACCTAGCATTTTGAAAGTATGTATAAATGCAAGTAGAAAAATAGGGACCACTTTGGTGGGAAAATAACAGTGTTCTGGCATTTAGTCATGCCGGCCACTTGACCACAGAGATGTCTTCAGACAGTGCTGGCTCTTTGCTGCCCCCTACAGCTGGAAATGACTAGCACATATGTGCAAGGGGAACTTTTACTTTTAAGAACAACAAATGAATTTTTATATTGGCATTATTTAAACTTTTTTCCCCTCTTAGGGGGAAGTACTGGCAAGTTTGATTTTTTTTTTTTCGAGTGTGGCTGTCTAGATCAAATATTGATTGAAGGTTGGCCAGGAAGTTTGATAGCATACTTTTGAGAATCCCTGCCTTGTGACCAGATAAAAATAGGAGTTTGCCTATGACATTCAACGGAAGAAGAGACCACGAAGAGAGGAGAGTGATCAGAGATCCTGTGCATTCTGAAATCCTGTGCTTAGCTAAGATAGATGAAAAGTTATGTTCTGAATAGTTGTTGATTACAAAAAGAATGTATCCTGAGAACTGCTGACTTCCTATTGTGTTTGAATAACTGATTCCTGCTGAGTAAACAGAGGCTATAGGAAGAATATAAAGCAGGTTTCAGGGACCAAATGCAATGAACTAGTGAATACGAAGAATGAACAGGAGTTTGCCAGCAGGGAATTGGGAGCGGGGTTGTTAAAACTTTTTTTTCTTTTGTATGAACAGCATATATGTGGTTAATTTAAACCCCAAGAATGGGACAAAGAAAAGTAATACAGCGGGGGGGAAAATGAACAGACAGGAATATCTAGCCCTAAACATCAAGTTTATATTCCTGCCCAAATGCAACCTGGCATTTATTTTTAGTAAGTGAAACTTTTAGTGGTCCTTGAAGAAAAAGTCAGAAGACCGAAATGGTGAGTCTCCATGCTTCAACTGATGAGAGAGAATGAAGGTTTATCAGCTCAAAGGGGAAAAAAAAAAAGTTGCTACACTGAAACTGATCATGGGGGCAATTTCCCCCCAAAAGTATAAAACAAAAACAAAAACCACAACCAAGTGAACAACTGTTACACCCAGAAGCGAGTGATTAGGAAGATGTTTTGGACTTTACAGAAGAAATAGACACTCAATATTCCGAAGAGAAAAATAAATACACATTGCTGAACAGGATACAGAAAGAAATATGTCTGAAAAGACACAACTGTACCCTGCAATAAAATAAATGAAGTTGGATAATAGTATAAAAAACTAAAACAAATTGGGGAGACCAGACCTTTAGTTAATTAAGTATATTCTCTCTGGAGTTTAGATCAAACATGTGACAAAACTATTTCCAAGACTTACCAAATCTACTGCCAGTTTGATCTTCCTGCTCATAGATGGGTGGAGGGAGCGAGGGGTCAAATAGTATTGCCTGGAATGGCTGCATAGACCTCAAAGCTCTCTATCCAGTAGGCCAAGAATGTGGGCTGCTGAGGTTATATTCTCAACCACCCTGGATAATATTGATAGAAATATAAACACACACACACACACTATATGTCAGTAAAGGCGATAAGCTTGTTTTCTTAAACTGTGGTGCAGATCATTTGATTTTATTTTATTTTTTTCATTTCATTTTCAGATCGATATTGTTTTATTTCAGAGTTATGAACAGAGATGTTCAGGATGGGTGGCTATAAGTTTTTTAAACAAATAAATAAATATAATTGATGCTTGCACTATTTAGAATTCTATTCGACAGGATGCTAAAAACTGCATCCTCAGTCTAAAAGGTTCCACTAGAACTCTATTATCCACCAAAAATTGTCTGTCCTTCAAAGTAGACTAGATGAGAACACTAGAACACTACTACTGCTTTGAACATGTCTTATTGACTTGGGACAAAGACACTCTAGAGTCAAGTAGCTGCCCTATCTTCCTTGCTTTATAATTCCCAGTACCTTGTAAAATAGGAATGAGGAAAAGGTGTCCAATATAGCAACTGGTGTTTTTTATTTGGAGGGGATATAACTTCGGTTTCATTGTATCTGCTAGATTTGGCTGGACCTGTAGGTTTCTGTGAATATATGGTTTAAACTTCAGACTAATCTACCAGAGCTTCAAATTTCAGCCTATCACTGCCAGATCCTCTTATAGTCTTTCTTCTGTCAATAAAGCTGAACCTATGAATTCCAGTGGCCCGTGATAACCCTCCTGCATCCTTACCAGTTGGATAGAAGCAGCTAGTAGTAAGTAAGATGGTGCTGTTGCTGATGGAAAGATCACCATCTACTTAAGGGAGAAGGGCAGAAATGTTCACCCACTACCATCTATGCCATGGAACAGTGCCATTCTTATTGCTGTGAGCCCTTTGATCATGCACTTACTTTTGTTACAAGATTACCCTAACAGAATATTATGAAACTAGATGTGCTTTACCCTACCATTCTTTGGAAACTAGAGAGAGTGAGGTTGACTCACTTGCTCAAATTATATTTCTACCCAGGACTCAGATTTTTTTTATTTCTGACCATTGTCTTGGTTTTGACTCTACCTTTTGTTCCTCAGGGTTGTATCTACTGCCCGTTGAAAAACTGGTACTCATTGCAACTGAAATAGTAGGTACCACAGTATTTCGATGGTTGTTGCAGCTTGAACAACTATAAATCACAAACAGCAACTCACATAGATGTAACTGAGACAATTCTTCTAACACAGTTCCAATCACACACATGTGCATGTAAGGGCCATACACAAGTCCTCTTGGGCACTATGAAATAATGAAAAGAAGCTCACATCTCTAGCCTTTTAGATTCTTTAAATATGATATTGAAACCATATCATTTCACCCAGCGAATATTGCCACTCCCAAATGCCCCATTTCAGGCATGAGATTTCTATCATTAGCCAGGATTCATTTCTCCTAAATAATGTTGAATAAAAGATGAAACAAAGTTTTAAATCCAATGCACTTAATTTTCCTGTTTTAATGAGGAAGTGACCTCTTGTGCTCTTCCTCAGTGCAGAATAATGACTATCTGGTATTATTAACACTTCCAGGAATAAATGTTCTAGTTGGGAGAATTAAGAAGCAAGGTTGACTGAGTGGCTATGGGCACATTTCATATCATCAATTTCATCTGACATTTTTCTCCCATTAGACTATGTTCTGGGGAGTTGATTCTTACATAGTTTTTATTATAGTCTTTGGTCTTTTTATTTGCATTGGGTAGAGGCTGCAAGGAAAAAAAATATTTTCTTGGGTCAAGAAAATATTACTTAGATCAAGGAAATAAAATTCATATTTTATAGAAACATCAAATTATGTATGGTTAAGGGTCACTTGGCAAAATGGACAACGGATCTATGGTTATCATGTGGGTCAACTCCTTAATAAAAGATCTAGGCTAGAATAAAAGATCTTGGTCTAGGCTAGAAAGAGAAGTCTGTGAGTTCAAATTCTGCCTAGACCAGGAAAACAACTGAGTAACCTTGTTCCAGTCATTCACTCTCAATCCAAACCATGTCACAGGGTCATTGTTGTGGAGAAAATAGAAATAGGTGCGTTGGATATATTTGCTGCTTGGAGTTATTCATAAAAACAATGAGAGCAGAATACAAATAACTAAATAAAAAGAGATAATTCTTTTCCGACACTCACATGAGAGCTACACACAAACAAACAAACAAACAATCACACACAGAAAGAGAAGGTTTCCATATAAGTCCAGGTAATGAAGCAACTCTTTAAAAAGCATGTGTGTATATATGCATGTACTTGTACAGAATTCTCTATGTGAGAATTGTATAAAATTGTATAGTGCCCGACTATAAATTGTATAATGCAGAATTGTAAATTATATAGAATTTCTATAGTACAGCAATTACATGGTATCAGCCAAAACATTTGAGGACAAAAGGATTAATAGATCTGGACTGTAAAAATCCAAATAACCAATGTTTTTTTCATATCTAGTGGTCATCTGGAGGTTTGCAATCCAGATATGGTAGTTCTAAACAGAATGTGTTGTACGAGTACAAAATATATGCATTCTAAATTCTGAGTTCAAGGTTAATGCTAAAATTTGTGAACTGGGGCTTTGAGAAGTGTGTGGGAATCCACTATCCTTAAATGATTATTCAGATAAGATTTTTATTAAATTGCATTGAATAGGAAATAGTGATTGATCTGATTCTTTCAAATACTGAATCATATTTTAGATGGTCCCCTACATATATCCCCTCATTCCCACAAAAACTCTGCTTATTTCCACTAAATTTGCTTGAGAAAAATAACATCTTGTTGTCTGCATCACGTAAGAAATTGTGGGGGGGTGGGGGTTGTTAAAAAAAAGCAGAGGAAGAAAAGGCAAAGGGCCCTATCCATGCCTAAATTAATTTCTTCCTTGAAAAGTGTGGAAGAAAGAAATATTGGAAGGCAAGTTAAGTTGGGAGATCCACACAAGGAATTAATTACAAACAAATAATTGAAAACGCTAAAATAATTGCAAAAGAATAAGTATTATATCTTTGTCCTTGGAACCCAGTGGAGCTTACTTTTGAGGAACACTTGTGGATGCATACTGTGAAAAAGGTATGGCCCATCATTCGTTCTGCAGATCCCTTTCCCTGCAAGTAGATGTAGCCATTTATTTAATTATTTATCCTATCTATGTACCATCACAATACAAAACAAAAAAACAAAAACCTCAACTGTCAGTGGAATATCAAATAAGCCCTCATAGAAATTTGATGACGCAATGATAAAAATAAAATCAAAAGAAGAGAACAACACCCTTTTGCTCCTTTTGGAGTTGGAGGAATACTAGCAAAGAGAAAACAAGCCTGATCGCCACAGGAAAGTTCTTCTACAGCAGAAAACCAACAGTTCTTTGTCTTAGCCTCCTGTAGCAGCATCTTCTGGTTAGATCGAATTGGTTGGGGTGCAGCTGGCTGTAAAAATTGGTCCTGAAAAATTATGGATGCTGAACCCAACCAGTATCTCAAACTGGACCTGGAACTAATGTAGACACCAATAAATATATGTTACCTGCTTCCAATGTCAAGAATTTAAAAGTTTGTGGCCTTTGCAAATTGAACCAACTGGAGTTACTGAATGTCCAAGTGGAATACCTTATAGTAGTCTAGCTGGTGATAGGTTCATGAATTATTGTTATCTCCTGTTCCAGGTAGGATTACAACTGGCCCATAAGTCAGAATTGCATGTAGCCCATCTGTTCAGCCCAGCTTCCACCTACTGATTTAGCAGGAGCCATAATCCCAGAAGAAACCCCAAGTCACTAATATGCTCCCTGATTAGATTGCAACTCTGATGGCAACAGAAGACGCTTACGTATCAGCAGAACTCCAGCTAATCAGGGATCAGTTGTTGACATCCTCCAGACCTTGGTAAGGGGAGTTTGACATCATCTCCCCAACAACTTGCATTGGTCCTATACAAATGGGAACACCAACATATTGATGATATTGCATGCCAGACGATTGAATTGTCTCTCCCAGTGGCTTCATACACTATAGATCAGGACTTTCAAACTCCTGGCCCATGGGCCGAATGTGTCACACACTGGCCAGTTTAGTGAAGGGGGGAAAAGTCCCAATATGTCACATGATACTACCATGATGACATGAGTTTTGACACCCCTCCTGTATATGTTTAAAAACTGGGCAATAAGACTGCTTCTTACAATACCCTCCAGTTAGGGGCCACCAAAGTGACTTTCATCACCAGTGTGGATTGGACCTGCTTAGTAAAGTTAAGTAAAATTACTGCAAGAAAGTATCAAAATTCACAAAGCTCTCAGCAGACCTAGTGTATTTATTTCTGAAAAAACTGGAGTGAAGTTTTAAGAGGAAAGAGATTCATTAAGTCCTTTCTCCAAATCAAGTTGTGAATCACCAAAACCCATTTGAGTCTTCTCAGTAGCACCATAACTAAAAAACCTTTTCTTTACAATAATCTCTTTAATAGTTGTCAGGCTCTTTAGAGGTTGTCAAGTTAAATTAATTATCATTTCTGAATATTTCTTACAGTGATTACAATTGATCAGAGGAATAGTGAAAAAACAAAAAAACTAAGACCCCAGATTCCTCATCTTTATCTATATGACAAGTACATGATTAAACAGATACCTGTACTATAAATTGAAAAGTGTTAATGCTCATATATGAATAAGGGTGAAACTTTTATTACAGATAAATCATCTGTTTTTATTTATTTATTTACCTGTTAGAAAATAAGACACATAAATCTGGGGTATAATTTTATGTTATAATATTTTATTCTGCATTTCTGTAGCATGTTGCATATAAGAGGGATAATAAATATTTTAAATCAGAAGAAAGACATTTTGATAAATAATATTAAGTAAGACATCTTTATGTGCAATTTTCAGTAAACAATGCATTTTTGTTTGCCTAATTATTCAATGCATTTGTCATACAAAATTCACATTAGAGAATTGCATCACAGGTACATTTTTCTTTAATTTCAAATTTTGTTAGACACGTACATTGCAAGCTTCTGAATATGTCAGGATTAGAATGAGTAACATGCAATATAGTGAAACCTCAATGCAATGAAAAGTTTGGTCAGTGGGGGTGTTTGTTACACACAACTGTTGATTAAATCTGAATTTATATCATGCCATTAATTTTTATCAATTCTCCAAAGAAACACAGATAGAAATCCACAGTATACAATTAGCTCCTTTTCTTTAAACCAAAATAACAGCCAATATATGATGTAATATGTTACAGAATAGAAACAAGGGTGAAGAATTGTAGCCTTTTTGTTCAGCTACAACACTTCACATCTGCCAACAGTGGAATTGTTGACTGAAGTAGCTTAAAACAGAATTCCAAGAACATCTGGAGGGCAACTTGTTCTGTATTCCCTGCTGGATAATTTTTTTTATGATCTTTAGATATTCTTATAAATAGAATTTTTCTCCATGCTATATATTATAAGGTTGCAGAAAAACAGGCCACCTTAAATGGCATGAGGGGGAACTGTCTCCTACAACCAGTTACAAATGAGACATAGGTTCCCATTCAGGTGTAAAAATTACTTCTCATATGCAACACAAATTTTCAGAGGGGTAATGAACTACATTTCCATATGGCTAAGCAATAGAACTTGTCATGTTGAATGATTTAAGTAATTCTGAAGTTGACAATAAGGTAAAGATATAAGAACATTAGGGTTAGAATGCAGTATAAGATTGATCACATTTACCTGGTATGGAGTATAAGAGGTGGCATTTTGATGGGGGCTGAATATTCTTGGAGCATTTAAATTAAATATTCAGTAGTGAAATAATTCTTGCAAGCAGCAACGAAACACATAACAATGCAAATAGTTTTAAAATGCTCACAGAAGCGGAATCAAAATTGGACACTTCTGGAATGAATGAAACATATTTTCTCTTAGGATAGAAGCCTTCCATTCAAGATGCCTGCAGCAAATCATAATTTTGTTATAGTGATGTGGTGTCTATGTTGATGTCACAGTGCAAGTTTTGCTGCTGAGATGGTTGCACGAGACATTGTGACACAAGTAAAAAGGGGCAGAGTTTGGGTTAGAATGCTATAATGTGTTTCGTTATTTTCATCCTCTTGTGTTGCCCGCAGATGCTAATGCCTGTATTAATGGAATTAGATAGAACTGGTACAACCTTATTGTGCTTCTCAAAATCCATCTCTAGTCATGTTGTATCAGGTCATTATGCATACAGATGAAGAATATTGTGCTTATTCCCCCATGTTTCTTACTAATTTCCCAAAGTTTATTTATGTTCCTCTCTCATGCTTTTTTCTTTGTTTTTTTCTTTCTTTTTTGGTTCAAATTAGACTGCTCACGTTAGCACAAAACATTCAACCTGGGAACTGCACAAATTTGTGTATTTTAAGAGGGATTAAAGACTATCTACTTAATTCCATCTGACAGAATTCTCTGTTCTCAACTTTGCTATGAACAGACAGGGAAAAAAAGGGATCAGACAGAGAAGTAGACTGCCAAAAGTACTTTATAAAGATTAATCTCTTTCTATGGATTAGGTAGAACAGTAAGTACTCTAGGAAATAAAGAGATATACATTGGAAAAATGGGAAATCACTCTTTCACTATTCTCAAGCAAATCACTTTTATCTCCAGACAGAGCATCTATAAATCAAATATTTCATATTATTCTTGAGAAAAAAATAATTGTTAATGTTTGTATTAAAACAATGACAAGAATTCCACAAACTGAGAACTAGGTTCCAGCTAAGGAATTCTGCAAATATCTCACACATTGAACAATTAAAAATGAAAAGCAATGAGTCATATATTAAAACATTCATATTTATTTATTTACTTCCTCACTTAGTTTTGCAGTGTTTATGGCTCCCACTTGCCAAGTGGAACATTGAAAAGAAATAACTTTATTTCATGTAAGAAAGACATTACTGCCCAATAAATTGAATAATTATTAAGAACTTGATGGCAAATATGTCAGCCTTGGAAGCCATATTTTAATTGGAAGCTTCAAGGCTACCACATTTAGTGCCTGGGAATTTGGGAGGGGGGATTTCTTAGTGAGCAGAAGATTAGACTCAACTATATTCTTTCTCAGAGAGTCAAGGACATGTTGCCCTGCACCTGAAGGGGAGTGACTGGAGGGATGTCTCCAGTTGGGACAAAGATTTGATAGTGCCATGTGATGGACTGATGGGTGCAGTGGATGGATCGTTGATTTTTCTTTCGGGAAAGGAAAACCCAGAACTCTCAGATTTGAGTTTTCCCAGATGTGCCAATATGACAACTCTAATAAAACGGAACTTTGAGGAAATGCTTGTCTCTGAGTTTATTGGGTTGGAGTTTGTTAGTTGGAAGGCTGACATTAACTCAATTCTCTGACATGGTTAACTGTCTGATATATTGGTTAACTGTTATATTTCTTCTAGAAATGGAATACAGTGAACACCTCCTTCTCCCCTGATGTTACCCTTGCAACAGCCCTCTAGGATGGATTGATCTGAGAGAGAGAAAAACATGAGCCAATACATTATTTGGTTTAATGGTGAAGATTATGACGATGTTCAATGGTGAAGATGGATTAGAAGGAGATAAGGCATGACTGTAGTTGAGTACCATTGATTCAATTGTATTATGCCAGTCCAACTCTACCTCTTGGGGTTCTTACTGTGTGGAAAATTTGGAAAGACTCCCTGATGAGAAGAAAGGATACATTTTAAATAAATACATAAATAATATTTTGGTTGTTTGGTTTTGGCTTTACTCCTTGATATATATTTTAAAATCTTATTAACTTCCCAAAGCAAAACTATTCAGATACTTCACCATACTATTTTTTTCATAGATTTGTTACTGTTACTTCTTCTTTCCCTTAATGAAACAAAAAATATGATGTAGCTAAATAATTATTGCTAGTTTTTAAATACTCAAAGTTATTCTTTTTAAAAAAAATCCATAAACTTTCTGATATAAAATAAAATGTATTTTCTAATGAAAATACACTTCAGCAACATTTAGAAAATTAATTAGATAATGAAAAACATGTGACATGATTTCAGTTAAAGTAATTTAAGATACTGAGGATTAATTTTTAAAGAAAGAGTTTTTGCACATAAGATAACACACTAATGTTTGCAAACCTTTAAAATTCAGTGAGTTTGTGACTTTTAGCCTCTCCAGTCATGTTGTTATTCATCTCCATTGTGCCAAGTACTGTAAAACCTTTAAATATATGTGGACAGAAATATCTATATGAAGGACAGACAGACACACAGAAGATTAATTTGGAGGTAATTAAATACAAAGACTTAGGATGGAAAATTAAGCAATTCATTTCAATAAATTGCTAATCCATGCATTCACATATATTTAAAGATTAATATGTAAACAGGATGATAAGTTACCCCAGATTTCATAAAACTCTACAGATTCACATGGTTTGTACAGGGCTGAAGTTTATTATTTTAGGTTTTTAAGCAGCTTCATAAGCTAACATAATATTATCTCTCCATGCCTCATCTGTGATTTGGTTGTAATATAATTTCATTATACATATCCAAGTCATAGCATGCTATTATTACTATAATTTTATTTTACATCAAACTAAGATGCAAAAAAATACTATGCACTTTTAACAAAAGGGGGAAAAAGAAGTTATTGCTAAAAAGGACACAGATTACTAAATAGTTAGAATGTCCGTTTTTCTGCAGCATATTTTTTTAAAAAGATAAACCAACCATTGTCAGACAACACATATGAAAAAAATTATTGCTGTAAAACATCGTTCTTACTATACCCATGAAAATGAGAAACATAAGTAACACCATATTTATCCTATCAATGACCTATGGCAATATTACTGGAATATTACTGAAATATTAAGTAATGATTATATAAATCATGAAAACAAGGTTGTTTTGTAATCTGGAATGATTGAGGTTTATTTATCAAACCTTTCCAACTCTGTTATTCTATTCTGTTCTGTTCCATTTTGAAATTTTTGGAGAAACATAATAAAAAACAAGCCACAATTATATTCTTAGATGCAGTAAAGGTCTTTGACAAGTTGAATTAGGTTTTCTTGTTCAAGATTTTGGAAGATATGATTTTGGAGAGAACTCCATAAACTAGATAAATTTATACTTCATAAAAAGCACAAATCATTGTGAATGGAAACATAACAGAATGCTATGAGATACAAAGAGGATCACCAATAGAAAAGAATATTAAGAGAATAAATTAAGAGGATATAATTCAGGGTATAACTGTGGAGTTCCTGGTACTCTCTGAGCTTGGTTGTTTTTTGGGGTTTTTTGGCAGTAATTTATTTACTTAACAAAGTAACACCATCAGTGCATTGATAACTCAGGATGATAGGATTGTGGGAGTAAAGATTAAAAGCAATTATAAAGGATAGAGAATCTCCTGCATGAGCAAGTGATTAGACTGCATCTTTTACAACTCTATTATTCTATTTTGTTCTGTTTTGAAATCTTCGGAGAAACATAATAAATAAGGGCTTTTGCAGAAGACTTGATGCTGATTCTAGAAGATCCTTTAAAGGAAATTGAAGTATTAATGATAAAATTAAAACAGTTTGGTGCATTAGCAGGTTTCAAGATTTATACGTAGAAATTGAAGATATAAATAAATATTAAAACAGAAGTGAATAAAATGGGGCATATGTTTGAGAAGGAAGTAAAATATCTATTTATAATTATGACAAACATGTACCGTATGTTATTTTAAAACACTCCTGGTATGTTGAAATATGGAATTCACAGCAAAAGATTGTTCAGAGTATTGCAGCATAAATTCAGCACCAGAAAAGTAAACACAGATGACTGAGTCTTCATTTAACTTCTTTATAAACATATGAAGTAAATTTTACAATACCAGTTGTAGATTTCTCCAACATTGAACAAACTCAAACAGAAGCAGACATGTTACAGGTTCAGAGCAGAGCTCTAGTTTTCAGCAAGAAAGCAGGCAAGTTAGTTTCTCTTTCACTTTAGAGATGGGCACAGAACAGTGATAAACCAGGCCCAGATTCTCTCTTTAAGTTTCAGCCCTCAGCTTAGCTCTCATTGGCTGACCTTGTTACTAAGTTCTATTCCAGTTCATGAATATACTCTGACAAAGATTATCCAGGGAACGCTTCCATATTATAATGTCTTAGGAAAGAATAGAATGTAGAGCAGGGGGGGTCAAATTGGCATTGTCACGGTGGCATCATGTGATGTATCAGGACTTTTCCCCCCTCTGCTAATCGGGTAGGGGGAGGGCCAGCACGTGATGCATCCAGCCCATGGGCCATGAGTTTGACACCCCAATGTACAATATAGAACAACATAAAATTTAAATTTAAATTCCCTTAACATAAATAAATGCTTGGTTCTTCCATTTATTCAATATCATTTAGATGAAAAGTAGTCATTTCTTCCCACATGTTTGTTTATTTCCAGTGCAATGACATGTGTTCAATTCTATTGGATCAGGGGTCTCCAACTATGGCAACTTTAAGACTTCTGGGAGTTCAAGTCCACAAATCCACAATTTGCTAAGCTTGGAGACCCCCGTATTGGATGTTTCAATATGTTTATTGTAACTTACTATCTGGGAAATAGATTGCAGAATTAACCTGTCAGAATAAAATCTCCATGTTATTAATTCAGTCTATATTTAATTTCATTGTGATTATTCTTGCTCCAGTAAATGCCCTTTAGCACCTTTTGTGATAATGAGAAGAATCATTTGGTATTCATAGTGATGCTTTACATCATAAATTCCTCCAAAACCAAAACCAATAATAATACCCTGTTTAAATTATTACCTTAGAATACATGTTGTGCTTCACCCAAATAATTAAAATAGAGAATTTACTTGTGTTCAAGCAATGAAAATTAATACTTAAGTAAACCAATCCTTTTGATGTGAACACTTTGGTAGAGATGCATGACCTCAGGTGTTCTTTTAAATTTATCTCTCACATTAAGCAACGTTCATTAGTTCTTTGCACTTTTAATATATATTTACAATTAAGTCAGGTAGGTTGGCAACATGCCGATAAAATGCTCGGGCCTTGACAGGATGATCCTACCTGCCTTCTTAAGGTTTTGGACTTCTCCAGCATTTTCTTAATATACTAGGAGATTTTGAAGGGCTTCTAATGTCTTCAGTGGTTAGAGTGCAGGACTGCAAGCTACTTCTGCAGGCTGCCTGCAGTTTGGCAGATAACAGATTTATCAGAGTTGGAAGGTACCTTGTAGGTCATCTAGTCCAACCCCCAGCCCAAGCAGGAGACCCTACACCATTTCTGACAAATGGCAGTCCAATCTCTTCTTGAAAGTCTCAAGTGATGACAAGTGATGACAAGTGATGACAGTTCAAATCTCACCAGGCTCAAGGTTGACCCATCCTTCCAAGACAAGTAAAATGAGTACCCAGATTTTTTTTTGCGGGGGGCGGGGGGGAATATGTCTGTAAAACTGCTTAAAGAGAGCTGTAGGTAGATAAACCTAAGTGCTATTGCTATTCATATTGCCACACACCTGTGATAAAGTCAGTTCTTTTGCTTCTCCATAAAACTAGATGAGATTCTGTCATATCATAATTCTTTTCATCCATGACATGATCAGTTACTGGCATTCCATTTCTTTAAACATTCTTTAAATTGTAATTACTGAAAGCTATCATTTCCATTTGGAAATCAGTGGCAGTAGCAAAATGAGTCACAAAAGACAAGTGCCTCATTCAAAAAACAGTGGCAAAGAAGTAAAAACCACAAAATGAATTAAACTAATGATCCCAATATGGATCAGTGTGCATATCTACTTGAAGAAGTGCAGTCCTGAAATGTATGGGTATAGTGACACTAATGCTTGACTTTTGTGTGACTTTGCTACTTCAAATGTATAGCTTAGCAAAACTTGTATTTTAAAGGTACAATATTTGACAGCTTTTTTGAAGTCTTGACCCAAGTTGGTAGAGATAGAAAGATAACCAATGATAGATAGCTAGATAGCTATAATTAGACAGACAGACAGACAGACAGGCAGACAGGCAGACAGACCCATCAGAGGTAGTATTCAGCAGGTTGTGACCAGTTCTGGAGAACCAATAGTGGAAATGTTGAGTAGTTCTGGTAGTAAAAAAAAATTGAAACCCACCACTGAGATAGACAGACAGAAAGTAAGACAGACAGACAGACAGACAGACAGACAGACAGACAGACAGAACAGGGATGATAGACAGAAGTAGATCTTTTTCTTAAAAAAAATAACTACATGGGATGATCATCTTTCAAACAGTGGAAAGATACTTTTTGATTGCAAAATACCTTAAAAATGATGGATCATACACTATTTTATATTCTGAATTTTTAATTGCTTAACTTTTTTTTTCAAAAATAATTGTTTTTAATTTTAATTTGTGCTTATTTTAATGTTTCATTTAAACACCACCCTCAAGAAACATAAATACAGATTTATTAAAATATGGACTGTTTGTTTGAATGAGAGCATATGTTTATTTGAGTTGATGTGTTACATTATTTTCCATTATAAAGATCCTCAAAGGATGCTTTAAAAATGTCTATATTGAAGCCTGATTGATAGTTGTTTGTACATCCAGAATATTAAACCTGACAGGAGTGAACACTTGGCAGTTCCTTTGTTTATATCTTTACCTCACACCTTATCTGTAAAGTGATCACCACAGAAGGAAGACATGCCAGATAACGTAGTTCAGTCTGTTCATGATAATATGAACTGCAGATATTACACTGGCAAATTTGGTTCCACTGCTCAAACCCGGTGCAGCTGTCTTCAGGAACATCTAAGTAGGCAGTAAACAAAATCATGACTTCTGCTTGAAGTCCCACCTTGTTGTCCATGCATCTGATCACATCTCAAGAGCTAAGGGGCAAGACTTCAACTGCACAATTGTGACCACCATCTCTACCTTATGATTCCTTCTTCTAAACACACCTGCATCAAATCCACACACACCCCCTTGCAATTTGGATGTCTCTGAAATGTCTATGCTTAACTGTTTCATTTTCTCTTCCCAGCAAAAAAAAATGTGTGTTGTAGAATAAATGCTTAGCATGCATAGTGTCCATTGGATGGATCAACTTATGATTCGTTGGCAAACACAATTGTAATTGTTTGAAGCCACCTTGTTTTAGAGAACGTAATCCATTAGATCTTCACTGAATTCAGCAAAGCCTGACCTGAATTCAGCAAAGCCTGACCAAAGGTCTGCTACTACAGTGGAATTTTAATCTCTTATCCCTGTGAGAGCTGGCTTAGAGTAGTGATTATGCTAGGCCAGGTGGGTGACCTTGGGCCAGTCACTGTCTTTCAACCCAAAGAATAAGGAGAAAGCAAATGATTTCAAAAATCTTTCCAATAAAACTGCAGGGACTTATCCAAATAGTGGGAGCTGCCCTCTAACTCACCCAAAATAAATATTCCTTGCAGCAATTGGACTGAAGAACTTCAGATCAATTTCTGAAGGCACATGGTAGATACAGATTAACAGAGTTGGAATTTGGAAGGGACCTTGTAGGTCATCTAGTCCAAACACCCTGCCCAAGCAGACAATATACCATAATGAAGTGTGTGGAGAAACAAAGCATATGCTAGATTCCTAGTTTCTTATCCATCCTTAGAATCTGCTGATAGTAATTGAAGCACAAAATTAGATTTCCTCCTACATCTGTGCATCCTCATAATGTAAAAACAATGGTCAGCTTTGCCACTGTGGAACTTACAAATGATCTTTGGTGTAGAAAGAAAAGCCACCTTTCACCACAAACATTCAAATTCTCATAACCAGATCAAAATGTTTAATTCTGTGTTCATAAAATATACATTTTTCTTGTGAAGTCTTTACTGTGTAAATTTGCCAGTCTATTGCAATAAATGGACTGGCAAATTTATATAATAAAGACTTCATGAAAATAATAATAATAATATATTGCACTTCGAATTCCAGAAATTTTCAAATAAAAATAATATATTGTCTTCATATCATTTTTTTTTCCCAATCAATATAATTTAGTTGTCATGATTGCCCTGTAATTTACCCAAAACATACCGTCTTTTTTTTTGGACCTAGGCAGTGAATGGTTATTAGTATTTACATGCTTTATTTCCTTTTGCATAAATACAATTTGGTTCTGCTCTATTAAATCATGAAGAAACTTTAGAATTAAAAGATTGCAAATCTGTGCTTTGTGTACTCCGAAACTCAGGTCACAGTGTATCCTAGGGAGACACAAAGGAACAGATGCTGTAGTAAGCAGGAAAAGAAGATCATCCATCTTACTGGACATATCATTTCTAAAGTCTCATTTGAAGAATAGTTATAAGGCAGGGAAATGATTGGAGCAAATGGTATCTTGAAGAGGGAGATTATTTTCCCATGTAACAGTTAAGACAAAAGAGCATCATTCAAAAATACAATTGACTACTTCTTCTTCTCTATCTGTAAGTTTTACAGGAAAGACGGTGAGATAATAATTAAAACTAGGTATTATAATGTCTGGGGTGCCTGGTATGAATAATTTAAGAATAAAAAGAAATCAAAATGGCAATTAGGTAAAGAATAAGAAACTATGTAAATACTTATATCTATATTCATATCTATCTATATTTATTTATATATTAAGTTGAAATTGCATAATGAAAGAAATGTGTATATAGAAAGATGATAAGGAAATGTAAAAGATGTCTTAACATTGATATAAAAATGTATAAAGTTTTATTTTATGTTTTTAAATTTTGAAAACTAAATAAAATTTACTGGTTTTTTTAACAAATAATTAAAACTAGGTGTATAAAATCTATCCTCAAAATATACAACTGAATACCATTTTTTAAAAAAATGCATACCCTATAAGAATGGCAATGGATTAATGAATGAATGAATGAGAAAGTGAAATTTCTGTGATACTAATGCAATTTTTGCCCATAGACTATGTAAAAGCCAATTAAAATTTACTATTTTTTAAAAAAATAATTAAACTAGGTGTATAAAATCTATCCTCAAAATATACAACTGAATACCATTTTTTAAAAAAATGCATACCCTATAAGAATAAAATGCATACCCTATAAGAATGGCAATTGATGATTGAATGAATGAATGAATGAATGAATGAATGAATGAGAAAGTGAAATTTCTGTGATACTAATGCAATTTTTGCTCATAGACTATGTGTGCACTATTGCTTGATATCTCTAAATTAAAGCTAAGCTCCACACTAGATATCATGAGATCACACCCTAATCTATTCTATGTTGGTTTAATAGTTAATTGCAGCTTTTCAACATTTGTAAGCCACCCAGGAATTATATGTAAGTTTGTGGCTGTAGAAATTGAAATTATAAATGAATGAATGATAAATAAATGGGGGAAGCAGAGGTGGTATTCAGCAGGTTCTGACCGGTTCTGGAGAACTGGTAGCAGAGATTTTAAGTAGTTTGGAAAACCGGTGAATACCACCTCTGACTGGCCCCGCCTCTATCTATTCTCTGCCTCCCAAGCCCCAGCTGATTGGCTGGGTCTAATTTTGTTGTCCTGCACAGGAGAACGGAGCTGGAAAGCAGGTTAGTGGGGTGGGGAGGGAATGGGATTTTGCAGTATCCTTCCCCTGCCACGCCCACCAAGCCATGCCCACAGAACTGGTAGTAAAAAAATTTGAATCCCACCACTGGGGGGAAGAAACATTTTTATTGGAACAATGACCAGGAGCATGAAAGTTTGACATTAGTAATGTACAGTTTTTGGCATCGTATTAAAATAACTTGCTGTAGAAGAGATTACAAGGAGAGGTGTAGCACAGTCAACCATTTTAGTAGTACTTGGCATTATTCAGATATTTCTTTTAATTAGGACACCAGATCGTTTCATTTAATTTTTAGTATTTTTAAAACTATTCCCTAATTTTTAAATTTCTATTTGAATTGATCAGTTTAACATTAAATAGCATGTTTTCCATGTTGAATATCTATTTAACTGCACAATGAAATTTAAGCTTTAATAAATAAACAAATCAACCTACTTTGATTTCATTTTATTTATCAAACTTCCCAGAGACTTGATTTTATAAACTTGATTATATATGAGGGTAAAGGTTCATTCTCCAAACATTTCATTATCGGGCTAGGTAACATTGATTGTGTATATTTGTTTATTCATACTAGGCATGTGGCACCATGATCCAAACTTCACTTCTTTTGTATATGTGTGCCATCTTGAAAATGTTGACATACACTGTCAAAATTGAGTCATAAGAGGGATCCAGCTTGACCAATGGCATTTTGGTCAAAGTATCACAAATTGCAATCAAGTAACTGTGAGACATTGCAACCTGTTGTAAAGGCCAGCCAGTTGCCAAATGTCCAAATTACAATCATGTGACCGCATAGGCAGAGTGATGATTGTACATTTACATGTAGGTTGTAACTGACTTATTCAGAAATAGTCATTAATTGGAGCCATTATTAAGCAAGTGGTCATAACTCAAGGTCTATAAGTGCATTAAAGATGTGATAATGGAGGGTAAATATTTTTATGTATTTGTTGAATTTTTCTTTCTAGGGTAGAAGGAAGTTGTCTAAAATTCAGGAGCAGCTTTATATTGAGAAAATATAAAATCACTTTACTGCTTTTGATTATCCATACAGATGGCATTGGGTAGAAATTCAGAGCAACACACACACACACACACACACACTCACACAAATAGTTAACTTAATTTAGATGTATCTTTTTTATGTTTAATGGGAAGAAGGATAAACAGCAAAACAAGAAAATAGTAAAAGGTTATCAGACTATACTTCATTATGTCAGGTATACAAAGTAAAGACTTCATATTAATTTTGTGGCTGATCATTTCTATCACACATGAGGAGAATTAATAATACGGATATGAAGAAAAACAATTTATTAATGTTAATAACTCCTCCAATAAAATTTTCAGAGAATATATGGTGATAAATTGAATAATTATGAATATAATTATGACTAACTAGGACTATAATTGCATACTAATGTAATAATAATGACACAAAATGTAGATCATGAATTTTAACCGCTCGGTTATTTCAAATTTCTAAGGACAGATCATTTTTTCTCCAAAAATGAAAATAGAAATAGCCTCATTTCTTTCTTTCTTTGAAAACAAAAACTGGACAGTATATGCTTTAATTAGGGGAAAAAAAATCCCTTATTTGTACCTTAAAATCAGTGTCATTAGTGTGATACTATGAATATCTTATGATAATTAGAAATCCTAAGCTATTCTAAACTCAAGATGTCCACTGGTGTCTACTTCATATCAGAATGAATCTATTCATTTTTTTTTATCAAGCATCCCATATGCCGGTGTGAAATTCCAGATTGCTACAAATGGCTTTGTGCATTCTGTACCTCCTTGCTACCATCTAATAGCCATCTTTATTTTATTTTTCCCCATTATAGCTAACATTGATTTTCAACTTACAACCACAATGTAGTTTGCCTGTTACAGTCATAATTAGTGATGGTTTTAAAGCCAGTCACCCACATGACCATTCCAATTTGATGACCTTTTTTTGTGGAAGTTGTGAAGTGAAAAACTTAAGTGTTCATTAAATGAACCAAATTCTCTACTATAGGCCAGTCTTGCCAAAAACTGGATTAAGTGCCCGTTTTCAGGAAAATGTCACAAAATGTGGTCACGGGATTGCAAAGCAATGTAAATGGACATAAATGTGAGTGAGTTGCCCAAAATGCAATCATGTTACCTGGGGGAAGGGGCAGCCATTACAATGTCCAAACCTGGTCATAAGTAACTCTCCCAAAAACAATTTGGTTTCAGAAAAAAATTGTCCTGCAACCTACAACTCCTACACTGCAAAAACATATGGATGACTCTACTCGACCAGGATAAAGCAATAGAGCGCAATTTACATAGACTTCTGCAAAGCCTTTGATTCAGTGGTACATGACAAACTACTGTTAATACTAAACTCTTGCAGCATTTCTGGATCCCTTCATAAGTAGATTACTGCATTTCTGTCAAAGAGGCAACAAATAGTAAAAATAGGGAGCGCTATATCAAATCCTGCTCCGGTTAACCGTGATGTCCCCTAAGGCAGCGTTAGGACCCACACTCTTTATACTCTATATAAATGACCTTTGCGATCACCTTGTTAGCAACTGCATCCTCTTCGCAGATGATATAAAACTATTCAACACCACCGACAATGCTATTGTTCTTCAAACTGACCTTGATTATGTGTCTGAATGGTCAAACATTTGGCAACTCCAAATCTCGACCAACAAATGCTCTGTCCTACACATTAGTAAAAACAAAAATCAGTTCACCAAATACAAGCTAGGTGGATATGACCTCGTTGATGACCTAGGAGTACTCATATCTAATGATCTAAGCGCTAGAACTCACTGTAACAAAAAGGCATTAAGAGTTGTAAATCTAATCTTACAAAGCTTCTCCTCTGGAAATATTGAATTGCTAACTAGGGCATTCAAAACCTTTGCTAGACCAATACTCAAATACAGCTCATCTGTTTGGAATCTGTACTGTATATTGGACATTAATAAATTGAGTGAGTCCAGAAGGATTTCACAAGAAGAGTACAATACTCCTCTGCTTGCAACAGAATACCCTCTACCACCAGGCTTGAAATTTTGGGCTTGGACAATCTTGAACTACGCCGTCCATTGTTGGACTTAAGCGAAGTACACAAAATTATCTGCTACAATGTCCTACCAGTCAATGACTACTTCAGCTTCAACTACAACAATACAAGAGCACACAACTCAATGTTAACTGCTCCAAACTTGATTGAAGAAAGTACGACTTCAGCAGCAGAGTGGTCAATGCCTGGAATTCACTACCTGACTCTGTAGTTATATCCTCTAACTCCCACTCCTTTAACTTCAAACTATCCCCTATTGACCTCACCCCATTCCTAAGAGGTCTGTAAGAGGCATGCATAAGTGCACCATCATGCCTCCCATCCCTGTCCTATTGTCCCCATTTAATCATACCTATTTCCTGTATTCTTACTCATGTTTATACTTATACCTATTATCTTGTAAGCGACTGACAAATAAAATAAAAATAAATAAACTCTGGTAAGGCCTGTCCTATCTTTGAATGGTTGAGGGGTCTTTGGTGTTTTCTGAGCTTGGTTGTTTTCTTACAGACATTTAATTACCAAAGAAAGTAACATGATCAGTTACCTAGTAAGGAGTGCTGTTTGTTTTCAGTTTTATATTCTAATGGTTTACCTGTCACTGTTGGTGGGGGTGATCTTAGAGTAGAGGCGGTATTCAGCAGGTTCTGACCAGCTCTGGAAATCCAGCAGCAGAAATTTTTAGTAGTTTGGAGAACCGGCAAATGCCACCTCTGACTGGTCCTGCCCCCATCTATTCTCTGCCTCCCGCGTCCCAGCTGATTGGCTGGGTCTTCTTTTGTTGCCCTGCATAGGAGAACAGAGCTGGAAAGCAGGTTAGGGGTGGTGAGAGAATGGAGATTTTGCAGTAACCTTTCCCTGGAGTGAGGTGGGAATGGAAATTTTACAATATCCTTCCACTGCCACACCCACCAAGCCAAGCCCACCAAGCCATGCCACACCCACCAAGCCACACCCACAGAACCGGTAGTAAAAAATTTTTAATCCTACTGAATAATATATAATAATAAAACTTGTATTCCATGATAGTTCAATGTGCCTTTAGGCATGGGTGCAAAATATTATATCTCTGTGTATTTGCTGACAAGTTTGTAAACCTTGACTATACTGTCCATCACAATGCACAACATTAAAAATCAAGTCTAATACAGAAATTTCTCAAGACATAGGAAAAAAGAACTGTCTTACTTTCTTTTCAGTTAGATAGCAAATGCTCTGGGTAATGAGTAATGTAACTATGTGTTTAATGCCTGTCTGCACTATTTTATGAACTTCAAGCTACTTACTGTTTTGATTTTGCAATGTGGACATTGTAGAATCTCTTAAATTTATGAGAATAAAAGCCCATACAGTGAAAGGATCCACTGTTATTTATACTTTTACAATTTTTATAAAACCACTTTTAGCTAAGGAGATTGGTAGAAAGGCCAAATTGATTAGGGTTGGTGTACCTGGGAAACAAAATAAGTGGGAGAATGAGAATGGGAAGGAGTTACAAAGAATTAAGTGGGATCATATGGCTAAAAGAGATATTTGAGGTTTTTTTAGTCCAGCCATCTGCCCAAGGCAGAAGACCTTATGCCATCCTGGATAAGTGATTGCGCAATATTTTCTTGAAAATTCCACTAATGGAGCACACTACTCCAGGAGGCAAGCTTCTCCATTCACTAATTGTTCTCACTGTTAGAAAATTTCTCCTCAGTTTCAGATTGAATCTTTCTTTAATGAGCTTCCATCCCTTCTTGTCCTACTTTCAGATGCTTTGGAGAATAACTTCCTCCAAAGACCCTTCTTCTCTGTGATAGGCCCTCAAGTACTGGAAGACTGCTATCGTGTTATCCCCTTATCCTTTTCTGTATTAGGCTAAACACAGGGGTGGGCTTCAAAAATTTCAGCAATGGGTTCTCTGCCCGGTTGCTGGGTGGATGTGGCCATGGTGGGTGGGGCCTGTTAGGAATATAAGTCACCTAACAGGTATTTGGGTTAGAAATATATAAACCAGGATAAACATTTTAGTACTATATCTTTAAGGGAATGCAAGAGCATGCAATTGGGTGTGGTTTCTCAAACAGCCATAAGATGGAGCCAGAAACCTGGGTTGTTTTAGTCTTAGTCTCAGGAGAGAATTTGTCTGAGTGAGTATCTCTGTTTCCTTCTGCTGGAAAGTGTTGCCGTTCCTCCATTTTTCCTAATTGACTGATATTTTCTGGTTTTAATGTAAGTCTGTTACTGAACTGTTTTTTGACACTGGGCTTTGTTATTGAATTATCCCTGGATTGAAAACTGACTGATTTAACCTGTGAATGATTTTGGACTGCCTATTTTGAACTTTGCTTAAACCTTTATTGAAAGTAAAACCTACATTTACTGTACAGTGTATCTATGTGCTGTATGTGTATTATTCAAACACTACTCTCAAAATATGTCTCCCTGTATGCGCTCATTCTCCTAACAGGGAATTACCTCAACAGGGCCTAGTCAACCTCCTGCACCACATCAGGGGGACATTTTTGCCTTTCCCAGACTCTGGAGGCTTTCCTTGAGCCTCTGGTAGGGTGAAAACTGCCTCCCTGGGCTCTGGAGACCCTCTGAAGGCCAGAAACAGGCCCGTTTCCAGACTTCTGGAACTTCCAGGAGGCCCGTTTTTCCCCCTCCCTGAGCCTCTGCACGAGCCGTGCACTTATCTCGCATCCAAAATGGGCCACATGGAGACTCCAGGGAGGGGAGGGGCAGGGTGGGCAGAGCCAGCCAGGGGTGGGATTTGACGGTTTGCCGAACCAGCCATAACATTAGCTATGGGTCAACCCAAACCTGGGTGAACCCATAGCAGCCAAACCCTGGCTAAACATACCTCTTTTTTCTTAACTGTTCATCATACAGTTTAGCTTTCAGACCCTTTGTCATTTTTGTTGCTGTTCTCTGCACTCTTTCCAAGGTCTCTATTGTGGCAACCAGAACTGGGTGTGGTACTCCAAGTGTGGACCTGCTAGTATAAAGTGATGGGAAGCCCCCCGCCCCCACATCCCGAACAATGAAATATTTTGAGGAATATTAAAAAGGCAAGATATTATATTTCCCTAAAGGAGAAATGGAGAACCATGGTTTTAGAAGCAGGAAGAAGCCCCCACCCCCCCAAGTCTTTCTTAATAACCCCCAAGCAGAAATTGAAAGTGTGGATTTTAGTCCAATATGTCTTTGTGTCTGAACATGTCCACCACATATGGTAATATGAACCAGGTATCTGATGACATTTCTAGCATTTATCTGATTTATTCTTAAACATTCTTGCAAGTCTCATCGGGGGTAGGTGCCACCTATAAAACATACAAATTTTCTTTATATGCAGTTGACATTGTCATTTTGTAATTTTGAGACCACAATTTTTGCCATTTTTCCAAATCAATCCCATATCCAAAAATTTTCCACCAAGCAATCATCGTTTCTTTAACTTGCTCCTCCTCCAGTTTAAATTCAAATGGTTATCCATAAAGGTTTTTAATTACCTTTTCATCAGTACCCATTAAGCTATATGAACATTTTCTGTAGTTAAACTGTTTTTAAATGATGAAGATCATCTTTCCTCCTCCTCCTCCTCCTCCTCCTCCTCCTCCTCCTCCTCCTCCGTGCCCAGTCAAACTATATGAGAGACATGTAGTTTTTAGTATCTGTATTACTGAGTAGGCAGATCTTTATGTATATTGCTTCATATGAACTCTGATACAAAAATTAATCAAGGCTAGCCATATCTGTAAGACTTTGCTGAGTAGCCATTCCAGAATAAGGGATTTATATATGGAAAATTGAGATTTACAGATACAGCTGGGAAAAAAATTGACACACATGGCCATGTAGATACAATTATAAAAATAAATATAGTTGTAGATATACAGCTTCAAAAAGAAACTTTATGACTGGGCAATCTCAGAACGCTAAAACTATAATCAGATCTGATTTGCACTTTCTTTGGACTCATCAGGAGATATAATATCTATGTGCTAGATTGGGAAGTTGAAAAAAATAAAACCTTTCTGCTAGAAGGCAATTGCAATCACTTCTTTTTACCAAGAAAACTCCATAGACATACCCAAATTCAGAAGAGAAGGGACTTTGCAGTTATTTTTACTCACATGTATAAATAAATACCATTAATACCATAACCAGAATGTCTAAAAAGCAATAACAAACATGTGCATATATTATTATTTTTTAAATGTTACATTAAAAAATAGCTGAATTTACATTATGTGAAAATATTCCAGTGTTAGTTTCATTGTCTGACCTGGAAATATTGTTGTAGAGTAACTATCAAATATGGATATTTGATAAGTCCCTAAAGAAGTTCCAGCTTTTTTTTTTTTTTTTTAAGGAGCAGGTGAATAAATCCTGGAGTCATTGAAGCAGGCAAGTGGTTTTCTATCTCTGTATTTTAATTTTTTTATTTCTCCTTTCTGCTTTTCCACATCTTTCTCTCACGTTTATTCACATTTGACTCTTGTATACTACACAGGTACCATCCTTAATAAAAATAAAAATGGCTAAAAATTATCACTACGACTCACCTAATTATGAAATCACACTCTTGTTGTGGAAAGGAGGCCAATGGTGTTTATTAAAAAAAAAATTAAACCAATATAATGTTGGTTTCAGTATTCAGTCATGCTTCATATACATCATTTAGTGTTTAATAGCATGCTTCTGGTCCATATTAGTTTTAGCATCCTGAAGTCCTTCAGATATGTTGAAGTTGAACATTCAGACTGGAGAAATGGCCTTTGACCTTCAGACTATCCATTAGTAATCCATCTAATTGCTTATTAAAAATGAAAATACATACGCTTCAGATTTTTCAAAATTCTTTTCTCCAGAGCTCTTCTCAAAGAACTGTAACTATTTGTGTAGTCTTTCTCCATGTAAGCATCAAGGAGATGTCCTTTTCAATCCTTCTCTGTCCTTCTTTCATTCAAATAACATTTTGTAATGTTTTCCAAATTGCTTCCATTATTAAAGTTTTTCTCTTGGTGTAGCAATAAATTAAGTATTCCGCTATGAGCTGCCTGCCATCTCTCATAATAATGAGGTCCTTTTTTAAATCCATTTTCTTAGCCAATAAGAATTAATCAGAAGCCCTGATTAATCTCTATCTTCAGCTTTATTTTAAGACTGTAAGAGTACTATCACTTCTTCTAAAATAAGACTTCATTTCTAGAGACACCAGGTTGTAATTGGAGTTTAATACAAACTCAAAACATTTAATACTACTGAACTTCAGCATTGTTCTTGGAAGATATACACAAGGGCATAAGTGAAATAGAGACAATCAATCAAACTTTACAAGAAGCATACAAGGGTTTTAGCAAACTGTTTGGAAGCAATATATTCAATTATGGTTGGTGGGCACAGTACATATATTATGCAGATTTGAAACTTTACAGCAACCCAGGATTTTTGTTAGGAGACAGACTATGCAAGCATGATAGCCTTATCTTAATTGCAGTTGTCAGCTATCAATATCTGATTTATTATTTGTGTATAGCAAAACTTCCATTAAGAGAAGAAATAATAGCTTTGCCTTCTCTTTGGTATGGGATGATATAGCATTATAGGCTGCCTAATGCATAGCTTCTCATCTCGTAATTTGAAATCATAGCATAAAAGAAGAAATTAATCAGGCTTATGATCTATCAGTTCATTACGCTATTTTAATCCATTATATTAGAGGGTCTTTTTGGAACAGGAATAACAAAATAGTGCATTGTTTTGCATGGAAAAAACAATATTTACTCCTTTAAGAATGTTTGGAGGAAACAGGTTTTCTCTGAAGATTGTTGTTCTGCAGACAGACTAATGGTAGAGCACTCTTAAGGTTCATATTTATTGTAGTTAGGGTTTTCTATTTTTTGAGTTGTGATTATAAAAAAATTGTCAGGTTGCTGTTCGGAAATTTGGCTTAAGGTTTGTTTTAGACAGAAGCTTGAAGTTTGCTTAGTGTTCGGTTCTAGACAGTTATTTTCATCTTTTATCAACACTAGTGTTTTTCTTACTGAAAATGTCATATTTATCTGGTCTTTAGTTATAACAGGAAGCTTCCTGTGTTCCTTAACCTTTTTCAACCAAACCAGATTCAGGTGATCATGAAAAAAAATAAGTCAGCTAATGATGACTCTGCTTCCAAAAGCTGTTTCTTGCAGGCAATTCTGAACTTAAGTATGCAGAAGGAAAACCTTTCAGGTCTGCAACTACAGCAGAGAGAGAGAATTAAGTTTTGAGCAGTAGAGTTTCATAGGAGAAAGAGACAATGGTGAGTAGAGGCCAGAGGTGGTATTCAGCAGGTTCTGACCAGTTCTGAAGAACTGTTAACGGAAATTTTGAGTAGTTTGGAGAACCGGCAAATACCACCTCTGACTGGAGATTTTACAGTATTCTTCCCCTGCCATGCCCACCAAGCCACGCCCACAGAACCAGTAGTAAATTGTTTTGAATCCCACCACTGGTAGAGGTGACATAGAATCATGCTATAGAAAGTTGTGATAACTAACAAAACCATTCCTAAGTTGCTACTACTTGAAAGAGATGTGCCTGAATACCTACTGATTGTATCCAATCTTAGTTCCTATATGATTGACTAACCATTTTAACAGATTATTGAATGCTACAGGCATGATATATTTGACTTCACGAAAAACTATTGACAAAGTACTCAATGACATTCTGATTAAATAGCCAATTGAGTATGGCTGAATGGCATGACAAATGAACAATTAGCTTGAAAAATATGCTCAAAGAAAGGTTATCCATGGTTTTAGTTCCTTCTAAAACTAACTAAAATATAGAATCATGCCAAAAGTGTTGATTCTTGGCTCAACATTTTCACTGACAACTTTAAGGAGGAGAGATAATTTGTATCAACTTTGCAGATGATGTAGAATTAAGTGAAATAATTAATTCCCTAGAAAGTTCAAAAAAAGGAAATAGTATGAGAACCATAGAAGGAAATTTAACAAATGTGTATTTATGTACCTGAGAATCTGATGTACATGATGGGGGAATATTTTTCATGTTAATGGGAATTGTGTAAAAAATGCAATTGTGGATTACAACTATGGGATGTGACTATTTAAAAAGGCAAATGAAATTTCAAGTGGAATTTTAAAAATACTATTCCAAATTTTAGAACTTAATGACTCCATTTTATTTAAAGTTACAAATACAGACACAGGGAGCATTTGGGATTGCTCCAGAGGTGGTATTCGGCAGGTTCTGACCAGTTCTGGAGAACGGTAGTGGAAATTTTGAGCAGTTCAGAATACCATCTCTGACTGCCCCTGCCCCCATCTATTCTCTGCCTCCTGAATCCCAGCTGATTGGCTGGGTCTTCTTTTGTTGCCTTGCACAGGAGAATGGAGCTGGAAAGCAGGTTAGTGGGGTGGGGAGGAAATGGGATTTTGCAGTAACCTTCCCCCAGGAGTGGGGAGGGAATGGAGATCTTACAGTATCCTTCCCCTGCCATGCCCACCAAGCCATGCCCACCAAGCCATGCCACACCCAGCAAACCACACCCACAGAACTGCTAGTAAAAAAATTTGAATCCCACCACTGGGTTGCTCCTATGAATATTATTCTTTCAGTAGAATATTGTTATTATCCCATTATTAGATTTAAGTGGCAGTGAGGGCTCTGCTGACTTTTCTTCTATATTGTTACATGAGAATTCCAAATTTCAGTAACATGACAATATTATGTTCCATGCCTGGTCGATGGAATGATCAGTCATCCAAAAAGGTGTAAAAAGCCATTGTGATTAAGTATTTGCAGAATACTTCCATATACTTTTCATCATACAGTTAGATTGCATGTTTCCTCACCAATAAAGTTTTATTGCTTGAGAGGTAGAAAGGTGGAAGCCACTAGAATTGAACATGGAAGATATAACTCAGTACAGCGTAAACATATAGTGTATTGAATCTTAATATCTTAAAATCAATATCTCTACTCAATGGAAAGAATTTTCTAAAGTTTTACTTCTCTTTCTCTAGAAAAACTTTGGCATAATTGCAAATGTAATGTTGCATTGTTATACAGTAGCAATGCATATTATCCCTATTGTGACCAGATTTATTACATTAAATGCAACAAAGAAGATAACACTGGCTATTGAATACGCTTCAGAGTACTTATTCATATAAAAAAAGAGAGTAATTCGCTAACAACAGCTCTGAGTGGCTTACAAAGGTACATTTTTTTAAAAAAAACTTAACAAGCAAGAAGTATAAAACCATAAAAATTGAAACCATAAAAATACCTTAAGCTTTTAATAAGGCTGGGAAAATATATAAATTTAACCTTTAAAGCCCTTTGTGGCATGGGTCTAGGTTACTTGAGAAATTTTATCTTCCAAAGGGGATTGGCCCACCAGCAAAGGAACTATGGTGCAATCCCCTGGCAGGTATTCTGGCTGGCAGAATCCAGGAGAAAAGCTTTCTCAGCCATTACTCCTGCCCTTTTCTTGAGGAGAGACTGACTACCACATTTCTGACCTTCTGCAAGAACTTGACTTGCCCTGGGTTCCAATGGGAAAGCATTATCCTGGAGTTCCTCCCCTGCTCATCTCCCTCCCTCCTCCCTCCCTTCCCCCTCCCTTTCCTTTAGTTACAGCTGATAATTCATATTTTTCTATGGTTTATTCTCATTTATCATCTTTTTTAAACGCCATAATTCCTTAGGTGGTGAAGTCTGGGCAACTGAATAGAGCTAGCAGAGTGTTTAATGGCTGGATGCCCTTCCTGTCTCCAATGAGGAGTTTTGTTCAGTAGATATATTCTCAGTGTGCCCAGAGAGAGAAATATCTGCCTCTACCTAGGATCGAACTCACAGCCTCCTGATTGTGAGATGAGAGCTGCACCTCTAGGCCCCTGCACCACTCTCATTCTTATTTATGGCTGTTGAGGTAATTCCCTGTTAGGAGAATCAGCGCATATAGGGAGACGTATAGAGAGTAGTGTTGGAATAACACACACAGAGCACACAGATACACTGTACAGTAAATGTAGGTTTTACTTCCAGAAATGTTAAGCAAAGTCCAAACAAGCAATCCAAAGTCATTCACAAGTTAAATCAGTCAGTTTTCAATCCAGGGATAATTCAGTAACAAAGTCCAGTGTCAAAAACAGCTCAGTATCAGACTTACATTAAATCCAGGGATATCAGTCAATTAGTAAAAATGGAGGAAATAAATAAAAATCACTAAAAATTATGTGTGGGCCCATATTAGTCTTCTTCCAGCACTTAATAATTCTCATGGCAGTCCTGTCCGTAGGATTAACCAGATCAAATATAAAAATAAATCCAAAAGGTAGTCTGTGGCTATAAACAGGAAAGAAAGGAAAAACCTGTTGTAGTTTTTACTCTACAAAGAGCAAAGATAATTTTTTTTGTAATTTTTTTAAAATTTCCCCTTCATGGGCCCCCTTTGAGCTCCATGAGCCCTAAAAAAAATGTACTGGCTGCACACACCCCTCTCCTACGGATTATGATGAATTAATGTTTGGATTTGTCTCGGGCTTATTTATTCATTCTAAAAGATATATAATGTTGACCTATGATTTTATGTTTACATAGAATTGTGAGTTTTATTTCACATGCTTCCTTCAGAAAACTGAAATCTTGAAAGTCAGATTAGAAAGCCATTCAGCATTCATATGTTTCTTGATTTGAGTAAACTATTAAATACATCTGAAGATCTCCATGTTTACGAATCAAGGGAAATTGGTCCAAAATCTTGGAAGAGTACATCTCTGGCCATGGTGACTGACCCAAATTTGATCCTGATTTCAGTGTTTATTTTCTACTTTTGGATTCTGTGTCAAATTGGAGTGGGTTCTGTATTTAGTGTTTTTTCTTCCTAAATTAGTCAAGAAAAGCCTTATAGTATTTATTTAACTCTTATTCCTAATTCAAATGTGATGATGGCTTAACACAACACAAAGATATAGAACAAACATTTTTAAAAATGTTAAAAATGTCATTTTCAATTATCAATAATAATTAAAACTAACTGCAAACGGAATGGTAATGAGATTATATTTTCCATTCATATGAATAGTATCTTCATCAGTTGAAAAATGGACTAGCAATGACAGTGAGCAAAACACTATGACTACATGCTCTGACACAGTGCTTAGATTTTGTAACCCTACAGTTATGAAGTGCTAAATCCAACAATGTACTTTAATCAAAAATATGGTCATAAATATAGGGTTAATATTTTTTTCATAATCAGGTATATTTTCTTTTAGCAGAATGCTGCATATAATAATTTAAAGCTCCATTGTAACATACGATTTATAGAAAAGATTATTGAATTTTATGGGATTTAAATTCATCTTGAATTGAATAAGGCAAAACACAGTATAAGCCATAACAGTAATAAAGAAGGCACATTCTTTAACATTGCAATGTTTTTTGGCTCCATGGTTGTGCACTACTATAAAGACACTGATAAATGCTCCCATTGAGTTTGGTTAAGAACACCAGAATTATGTAATTATTCTGTCTGTCTGTCTGTCTGTCTCTCTCTCTCTCTCTCTCTCTCTTGCCCTTCTCTCTCTGTGATGTGTGTGTGTGTGTGTGTGTGTTATTTAATAAGTGTAGGTACTTGTAATCCACAATAACCACATCCTTCATTCTGAGACATGGGTTAAATCTCCTGATTATCATGATAAGTTTTTGGAAACATTCAGGATCAGAAGTAGTAGAAGAATCTGTTCAAGAGCATTTTACACAGCCCTACCATAGAATCATATAACCCAGTGCTTCCATTTTGTGTTACTTAAAGCTTCACAAAATAAAGCTCCTGTAAAGGAACAACAGATGACCTTTTGAATATCATAGAAATGGCTTGCCCTTTATGTAATACAAATAAAGGGCATCCAAGAAATTTATGGTAGATTAGCAAAATGCATTCCAGTTGGAGTGGGTTTCAAAAATGCTTCAGAAACTCACCTCGATACAAGAAGCAGATTTATTCTCTGGTACCTGCCTCGTAGACAACATTAAGTTTCTAATTTATATCTCAAGGTTAAGACTGTATGAGTCTAGTTATCACCTGTGAAGAACCCAGACCATATTTAACTCCCAAATAGGAGTAGAAAATATGAAATGGAGGCTTTTCTACCTCCAAATCTTAGTGGTGAAATTCCTTTTCAAAGTAGGATTGATTGTCCCAACTTTGTTAATGTAGATCACATTTTCATTTTGATCTGCTGTTTACTATGACATTTTACCCATTTCTTTTGATTTTAGTGATCTATTCTTGTTGTTGTTATAGTTTTAGGTACCCTTATTAAAAGAAAAAAAACAAGTATTTAAACAAATAATATTTGCACATGAAATTAACATTTGTCTGGAATTACATGGTCAGTTACCTTGGCCTGTTCACTTTGGTAACAATAAAACACAGTGCAAAAAGGTACCATTAATTTTGCTGAAATTACTTATATAACCCTTTGGATAGAAAAGAACAATTTTAGCTAGATAGCGGACATATCTATATATGTTGGATATAATTGTCCTGTGTGAATTGGTAGGTAGATAGGCAGGTAGGTAGACAGAAGCTTATTTACTTTCCAGCTTAAAGAAAAGAAACGATAAGCTCAATACAATATGACCACCATATCTAAGGGAAGAGTAAAACTTAAGTCTTTCTGTTCCTGTTTCCAGTTTGATGACCCTGCAGCACATTGACTTAGAAAATGAGGTGTGGGGGAAGATGGACAGATACTCCCTACACAGAAAGAAGGCAGGTGGGAGAGAGAGGGAATTATAATCAAACACGATTCTCAAGTTAAATATAATTCCAGGTGATTTTTGTGAACATATGCATGCTACTTTCTTGGCATGACATGGAGGTGGTTTGTCACTGTCTGCTAGGATTTTTAACAATTTCTTGGTCTTGCACCTCTTGATTTCTCTGTTCATTTTGCGGTTGCAAAGATTCATTTGGTTCATCAATTGCACCCGTTCCTGGGTGGCTCCCTGGATAGACATCCACTCCATAGTGACCTATGACTAGACTATTGCCATGTGATCTACATTGGGATGATGTTGCGGCCTATTGGCCATTGACCCCTCCAGCAGCCAAATCAGATGAGGAGGAGGTATCAGAATTAGGGTCAGCATCAAGGCAACCTGGGAGCTCTGAGTGGGGAAAAGGGGATGGAGTTGTCAGAGAGAGAGAGACAGAGGTGGAGCCTGGGCCATCCATCAGCCCTCAGGTGGTCAGTCAACAGCTCCCAGGTCTGGAGGGGCTGATGAGGAAGAGGAGGAGCAGCTGGGTCCAGTGCCTGATGCATGGATGTGTAAAGGGCAAAGGAGAGGAGAGCAGTGGAAATCTGTGGGCTGATCCTTGGGACAGAAGAGCCATCTCTGCTAGTGAAGCTGCACCCTATCTCTGGGGATAAAAGGCAGGGAATGAATAGGTGTGACAGACTATTCATTTCTCTGCTGGACAGACTTGTTAGACTGCAGTGAGAGAGAAACTTTTCGCCAGGGCTCTTAATAAAGGAATCATTGATTTAACTGCAGAGGATTGTTGTGTTTGGGGAGCTGAATCAGAACAGCTGGCTTGATCACTCAGAAGCCATAGTTCATCCAGAGTGCAGCAGCAAGGGCAGAAATGAACATGCACTGATTGCCATGTAGCTTCTGAGTCCAGTTCAAGTTCCTATTTTCCATCTTTTAAGCTCTTCAAAGCATAGGCCACAATTATTTGAAGGACAACCTATCTATTATGGTTTTAGATTAAACAATATCATTGTTTGGGACCTTGGAAAAACACACATTCCCTGCATGGAATCTGTCCTCTGAATAGCATTTTCCCAAAATATATATATTACTTCACTCTGATTATGTTCAAAAAATATGGGTTAAAATAAACATCAAAGCCTTATGAAATTTTATCTGATTCAGTGTGCACAAGGCCTTACTGTTTGCATTGTTGTCAGCTACCCAGTGTTTTAAGGAGTTGGGTCACCTCTCATTAATGCATCCATAGTTATTAATGAGGACTAGCTCTGCATAATTTTGAGGTTCAACCAAAGTCAGCTAAATCATCTTGTAATTCTTAAACTGTATATCTAAAATAAAAATTAAGGAAAAGGCACTTTCCCTTATCATCTAATATTAATAAACATGATGCATCAAAATAATAAGGATAAGATTTACTACCAATCTAGTTCAGGGACTGAATCCAGAATTGCGAAAGTGAGACTTGAACAGTTGTTAAACTAGCAGTTGGTAAGCAAGAACTACCTATAATTGTTAATCCCTCCGTTATAGTTTGTAAACCTTGTTTATGACTTGGTCTACGATTGAATCCAGTTAGTTATGGCTTATTCAATCAATCTTGTTGAAGTCAACTATGGCAGGATGCAACGTACAGGTAGTCCTTGGTGTACAACAATTGAGCTCAAATGTTCTGTTGCTAATTGAAACATTTGTTAAATGAATTTTGCCTTTTTCTTGCCACAGTTATTAAGTGAATCACTGCAGTCATTTGGTCAGAACATGGTTGTTAAGTGATCTGGTTTCCCCATTGACTTTGCTTGTCAGAAGGTCACAAAAGGTGATCACATGACCCCAGGATACCGTCATAAATATGAGTCAGTGGCCAAGCACCCAAACATTCCTCATGGGGAAGCTGCAAGTCACAAATGTAAAAATGGTCATAAGTCACTTTTTTTCAATGCCATTATTATTTTGAACAGTCAGTAAGTGAATTGTTGTAAGTCAAGGAGTACCTGCATTTAACTAAACAATCAGTACATTGCTACCTTGTTTCTGAAATCAGTGAAAATGTCCCTATCCAAGATATTTCCAGCCAGGTATGAAGGGGAACATTTAAAGTAATAGATTTCTCTTTTTTTCTTTTTCTCTGACAAACAGAAAACAAAACTAAAATAATGCAGCAGAGAAAAGAAAGAATACCTTATCTGAGATAGTATACTTGGCAGCCTATTTCTACAAGTATAAAAGTGCTATTAATTACAATTAAGGTGTTGAATTGTAGTATAAATTACCTTGTTTACAAAGCAGACATTAAAATGAGAAACCTAAAGAGACACATTGAACTAGTGTGTTTCTTTCTGTTGCAAGTTACCTAAAGCAAACTCCCTATGATTTTCGCAATAAAAGACCATTTGTACCCAGCTGTCAGACTCATGCTATGAGGTTAACACAGGAAAAACAATAACAACAAAGTTATCGTGTTAAATACAGCCTGCCAATCAAAAAAAAAAAAGTCTAGATGTCGTTAAGATAACTTGGATAAAATATATATATATATATATATATATATATAGATCTTTGGTTGTTCGGGTTTTCTCCAGCGTAAGATTGAAGTATCTAGGCAGCGTTTCGATGAAGTCTCATTCATCATCTTCAGGCTTCTGTCTCCGGCTCTGTGCTTCTCAGAGTAATGTGAGATTGCAGCTGCTTCCTCCTTTTAACTGCCAGTGGGGTGGGACTTGATTGGGTGGGGGCTTGGCTGTGTTCTGATTGGGTGGGGTGTGTTCTCATTGGTAGGGGGTTTGGCTGTGTTCTGATTGGTTGGGGGTTAGCCGTGTTCTGATTGGTTGGAGCGTGTTCTGTTCAGGTGGGGGCTTGGTTGTGCTCAGGTTAGTCTTAGTTGCTGGGGATTTGAGCTGGTGAGTTGTGATCTTGCTGTTTGGCTTGAGTTCGTGGTCCTTCTGCATCTTCATAGTGGGTGTCGGTTTTGCTTCATGCATGGCTCGGAGGGTTTGAAGTGGGTAGTGATGCAGCTGCCGTGCAGCTTCTGGTCCATGGTGGCGTGTCTCATCTTCTGAGTGGGTGGGAGTCTGTTTTCTACATGGAAGTGTGGTGGTGGCATCTTGTGTGGCTCTCATGGGTGTGGGTCTGGTGTCCTTCTTCATGTTAGGTACTCGTCTGTTCATGAGGCGGGTTTCCAAATGGCTGGAAGGCAGGAGGTGTCATCTCGTTTGTTCATGCTGTGTGGGCGTTTTTCTATCTCTATGGCTTCTCTGATTATTCTGCTGTTGAAGTGTTCGGTTTTGGCGATAGTTCTGGTATTTTTAAAATCAATTTCATGTCCTGTGGCTTTGAGGTGTTGGACCAGGGAAGAGGTCGTTTCT
The DNA here is from genome assembly GCF_049901715.1 of Pseudonaja textilis. Classification (NCBI taxonomy): domain Eukaryota; kingdom Metazoa; phylum Chordata; class Lepidosauria; order Squamata; family Elapidae; genus Pseudonaja; species Pseudonaja textilis. The sequence continues at coordinate 13,097,438 of NC_141994.1, read as the reverse complement.
TCTTTTTGATTGAGTTCTTATGTTCTTCAATGCGTGCACTTATTCTTCTGTTAGTTTGTCCAATGTATGTGGTAGGGCAGGCAGTGCAGGGGATTTCATATACTCCTTGGTTTTCTAATTCGATTTTGTCTTTGGGGTTTCTTAGGATGGTGGATATTTTTTCTGTTTGTGCAGAATGCTGTTTTGATGTTGTGTTTTTGGAGGATCTTGCTAATTTTGTCTGTAGTGCCTTTTATATATGGGAGGAGGGCTTTGCCGTTTTCTTGTTCTCTGTCTTGGATTTTGGTTGGGGTTTCTTTTTGGATTAGGTGGGTAATCTTCTTTCTTTGGAATCCATTGGCTGCAAGTGCGTTGGTGAGTGTGTAGTTCGGTTTTTTGGTGTTGTTCATCGGCTAAGCATTTTGTTCTGGAGATGAGTGTCTTGGCTACGGAATTGATCTGTGCTGGGTGGTGGTGTGAGTGCATGTAGATAGCGGTTGGTATGTGTTTTCTTCTGGTAGATGGTGTGTCCTAGGGAGCCATTGGATCTTTTGTATACCAAGACATCTAGGAAGGAAGTTGGTTGTTGGCTTCTGTTTCCATGGTGAATTGTATTTTGGGGTGTAGGCTGTTGAGGTATGTGAGGAAGTTGTTCAGTTTTTCTTTCCCATGTGGCCAGATTATGAAGGTGTCATCTACGTATCTGAGCCAGAGTTTGGGTTTGTGGTCGTATTTTTCTAGAGCTTGTGTTTCAAAGTGTTCCATGTAGAGGTTTGCGATGACAGGTGAGAGGGTGATCCCATGGGTGCTCCTTCTATTTGTTTGTATTTTTGTCCATTGTAGGTGAAGTATGTATCCAAACCCCAAAGACAAAATCGAATTAGAAAACCAAGGAGTATATGAAATCCCCTGCACTGCCTGCCCTACCACATACATTGGACAAACTAACAGAAGAATAAGTGCACGCATTGAAGAACATAAGAACTCAATCAAAAAAGAAGAAGCGACCTCTTCCCCTGGTCCAACACCTCAAAGCCACAGGACATGAAATTGATTTTAAAAATACCAGAACTATCGCCAAAACCGAACACTTCAACAGCAGAATAATCAGAGAAGCCATAGAGATAGAGAAAACGCAGCACACAGCATGAACAAACGAGATGACACCTCCCGCCTTCCAGCCATTTGGAAACCCGCCTCATGAACAGACGAGTACCTAACATGAAGAAGGACACCAGACCCACACCCATGAGAGCCACACAAGATGCCACCACCACACTTCCATGTAGAAAACAGACTCCCACCCACTCAGAAGATGAGACACGACCATGGACCAGAAGCTGCACTGCAGCTGCATCACTACCCACTTCAAACCCCTCCGAGCCATACATGAAGCAAACCGACACCCACTATGAAGATGCAGAAGGACCACGAACTCGAAGCCAAACAGCAAGATCACAACTCACCAGCTCAAATCCCCCAGCAACTAAGACTAACCTGAGCACAACCAAGCCCCCACCTGAACAGAACACGCCTCCAACCAATCAGAACACGGCTAACCCCACCCAATCAGAACACAGCCAAACCCCCTACCAATGAGAACACACCCCACCCAATCAGAACACAGCCAAGCCCCCACCCAATCAAGTCCCACCCCACTGGCAGTTAAAAGGAGGAAGCAGCTGCAATCTCACATTACTCTGAGAAGCACAGAGCCGGAGACAGAAGCCTGAAGATGATGAATGAGACTTCATCGAAACGTTGCCTAGATACTTCGAATCTTACGCGGGAGAAAACCCAACAACCAAAGATCCACATACAAATACCCCGAGAACCTCAGAAAACATATATATATATATATATATATATATATATATATATATATATATATATATATATATATATATATATATATATATAGTTTTTAAACGCTTGGCCTTATTCCTATATGACTTAGTAATGAAATAACTGTTTACAAGGATAGATAGCTCATTTTAGAGAAGAACTAATTAGTCTATAACTAACTGTATCTATTCGCCTGTCTGTCTGTCCGTCAGTCTGTCCTCTCGCCCGCCTACCTTCCTGTCTGTCTGTCTGTCTATCTATCTATTCATCCATCTATCCATCCATCAATTACTCTATCTATCTATCTATCTATCTATCTATCTATCTATCTATCTATCTATCTATCTCTTTTCTTGCTATCTCTTTTATATCTGTTTTTATAAGGACATAGATCTAATCAACCAGTTTATCAATTGCTATCCTGGTTAAACAGGGTAGTATTTTAACTGAGATGCAAGTATATAGCACTATATATTACATAATCTGGTAATTAGAATTACAGAATTCATCTATCCTTTCTTCTCCAGGAAAAAACATCATGGAACATAAATCAGCATTCAGTTTGATCTCTAGAAACAAAGTTAAAATTTAAAATATTTTTCCATTCTAATTCTTCTTAATTGAAATGCTTCATAGTGATATTCAGTAGCAGGTTAAATGTGATGTATGAGGCCATCTGCCTGCACAAATTTCCATTCAGAAATGGATCAAGCAAGTTGTATTTTGATTCATTTCCTATGTATTATTAATATAAATTCAATGGTACAAGCAGAGTCAACAGAAGAACTTCATCTATAAAACTAACAACTATGTGAAGATATGGCTGTTGTTGTTTTTTACTGAAGCTGACATAAAGAAAACTGTTTGAGTGTTTGCCTTATACTCCAAATAGAAAACAGTTATAAAACAAAAGCTTTTTTAAGATGGAGAATGTAGTATAAACATAATTGGACCATAAACGGAAATGTCTTAGGTCCTGTAATATGAGTTAAATACCTTAGATATATTTATTAAATCTCTGATTTCAAAGGGAACAAAGCTTCCCCATTCTTTAGACTTAGCAATTATTTAGTGGCAGTGTATATTGTACAGTTTCCAGGTCTTCATCAGTAAAGATTTCAGATTGCTGCTACCTAGTCAATCAATTTTTAAAAAAGAGTTAGAGTCCAGGTCCCCAATGTGTCCGCCAACTGTTTTCATGCTTGGAATCACAAGATCATTGGTAACTATGTTTAACATTGTGGGATCCCTACTACATCCAGCTATCTATTTTGCACTATTATAGGAATTAGTAGTGAGAACTAAGGAACTTTGAGCTATTAACATGGTCACTTAAATGACTTGACAATTCCCATTTTATGCCAGGATATTGGCCTTATATTGTCCTCGGGGACTGATTTATGTTCTCTTATAAGCATAGTGCTATTTCTTTACTGCCAGTACTCAAGCCTTCTTACTTTAATCATTACCGCCCTTCTATACAACACAAATATTTATGTGGCCAGCACAGTTATCATTAGTAGGTGCTCAGTTGGTGCTAGTACATTAGGAGTGACATAGCATAGATAATGGTACCATTACCAATCAGTTATCACTGAATGCTTTAAAAACTTGTCCATAGAGACAATACGTTACTTACCTAGAAATACATGTCAGGAATAACAGTTGGGACAAGAGTGAATTATACAACCTCAGTTTCTTATAGTTTCTAATTGAGAATATCCCCTCTCTTCCTCCTATTTCCATTCAAAGAAAGAAGAATAATGGATTTTTTTTATTGACAGAAAGTTCTTTCTAAATTGTCATCCTTCTGATAGAATTGATTATTTCCCTAGCTGCCAGCAATAATCCCTCAAATCTGCACTAAAACAATGGAATATACAGAATACTGTATATTCAAATATGTAAGGTAAAGAAGGACAAAGGGAAGCGGTGTTGTTCTCCGTGATGTTGCTTGAAGCCCCTCAATGTGAAATTGAGCTCCCTAACATCACAGCTGGCCATTTTCAAATCTATTTGATCTAAATTTACTGACTAATTATCTGTTTCAATCCTGAAATTGCTTGTTTGGATATTCATGTTTATTCTCTTTCCCTTTTTTTAAGTAAAAGAGTAATATTTTGACAATTCTTCCAACCCTAACAAAATACTAAACTGGTTTCTGAAGCCTTCTTGTGAATAGAATTACATGGAACAACTGTGAACCTTTTAAATTGCAATATAAGTAAAATATCCATTTTTGGGGTAGAAACCACACTAATGCTAACTTTGCAATCTTTTATGATCCAGTCAAGTTCACAATTTCTTCTTCCAGGTTTTTAATATGTATCATATTGCAGTAATGACCTGGGTCAATATTGTAGACATTATTAGATTTATTGGATTATCCCCCTTTTCTACCTGATGGTGTCTATAGTTGCTTATGTCTATAATGGGAAATTCTAACCTTAGATATATCCCCAATGATAATGGGCCATGGCGTACTGCTATAAAAGATAATATTAATTGACTATGTGGCATCAAGTTAGTAATCAGTAAATCACAATCAATCCCCAATCTGATTCTTAGATCTTCCATTAAAGCCACAATTGCCAAATAAACATAATGTCAGGGTTCCGAGTAATGCATCCACCAAAAGCAGAACTTCCCCAAAGAACATGTTTATTTGACACATCATATTGGCATAGCTAGTGAAAACCAACTCTAAAGGTTCCTGTGGATTTTTCCTGAATTTAAAAAGCAATGCATCCCTCCCCAAGTGTCATCAATCACATTATCTAATGAAGGTAGCTGAGAGGCTGCTTGGTTATTCCTCTGCCATCTGTTGGGATGACCTTGGTTCCTACAAGAAAACTTTTTGCTTTGACTGGTAGCTGGTCTATCTACTTCCCTTCTTTCTTCCCCCTTTTAAAGTGCATGGCAACTATGAGGCAGGAAAAAAATGGCTTCATCCAGGTCAGCTTCAGAGTTGACACATGAAGTACTATAAATTTCTCTCCATCATCATTTTTTTTTCTTTTCAATATTTATTCTGATCTTTGTAAGCTACCATATTTTTTGCACTATTAGATGCACTCCTCTCCCCACCAAAAGTGGGTGGAAATGTCTGCGTGTCTTTTAAAGTAAATATTGCCAAATATTGTCACACACTCACTGGCCCCTACCCTCTGTCTCCCAGCAATTACCTCCTTGCAGCAAACAGCAAATAGCCTGGTCAGCTTCAGCACAGCCAGATTTAGCATGAGCAGCTAATTGGTGGTTGGATCGGCCTCCTGGAATACCACCAATCAGATGTTTAGCCTATCCCACCTCCGGGTGCCCCATTTTCGGTCTCCACACACCCTATTTTCAGCTTCCACGTGTCCCATATTTGGCCCATTCCAGGTGGCAGGGATTGCCGCCACGACCACCAGCTACTGCCACTGATCACTGCTGCAGTTTGCTGCTGCATCATTTTCTTCAACTAGTATAAATAAATTCAGTTTGACTGTCTGTCCACATCTATTATTGATTGATTACTAATTGTTTAGATCTATTACTTCAAAAGCAAAAATGCTCATGATATGACTCTTTTGAGCTATATGAACTCATGAGTTACCTTTTAATTGGTACTGGACAAAGTTTTCCAAAAAGAGTAATTCAGAAAACCTCTGAACACAAATAAAAAAAAATTGGTGATGGAATTCTTTGAACCTGAGAATGAAAATATATTTCCTAAATATTAAAGAATATGAACACATAGACCTTTTTGTGGTATCAAGTAAGTGATTAGTATCCCCCCATTAAACAAGCACTCATATCAGAAAAGGAGAAGGCAATATGAACAGCTTTGTCTTAAATTATGACTGAGAGTCAAGGTATTTATGCCCAGTTTCCAGCATTCTGTTACCTAATCCCTTTGCTAATTGCAATAAATTTACCTACCCTGAATTCTTGATAATTTAACTTTCTGGATGATGAATAGAGTTGGCTACTTCTCTTCAAAGTGTTAAAGCAAAGCTGCCTTAGAAGTTGTCCCTGATTGTCTGCATACTGACTTCCAATGGGATCATCAGTGCAACAAAGCAATTGTGCAAAGAAAACTGCAAATAACTTTGAAGCAGCCATCTGAACCTTGCAAAGGTTAATGGAACATTAATGCTTCAAAGAGAGGTGTTTGGTTTACACCACTGCCCTGTGTAAAGAACCTCTTTCAAATGCTTTGTACAGTGTTTCTTTTGTAAATCATACTAAATATTTTAAATGCCTTTTATACTAAATATTTTAGATTGTGGTTATAATTATGAAAGTAATATTCTTTAACTAAATTTGTTAGAAACAAATGCATTTTGCTGTCGAAAAAAGTACATGTCAGCCAAACTTATCAATATTTTTTTCTCTACTAGTACACCTCTTAGAGTTAAACTGGAATAAATGAAAATAATTTCTTGGAACATACACAAAAATAGCTTCTATAAAGTTAGCAGTTTTAGTTTTGTTAAAAACCTATTCCCCTTTGTCATTAAGGATTTATTTCCCCTTTTATATCAAATGCATTATTTATTATGTCAGAACAAGTTTTGGGAGATGATAAATTGGATTTGCTGTATTTCTTATTTTGCAAATGGCTAATACAGTAAATCAAATAAATGAATAAAATGAAATAACAGAACTTTAGAATTTATGTGTCTGCAAATACTAATTTGCTTTATATTTTCCTTAAAAGACTCACTAGAGTTTCTATCTGACGCTTCTATCTGTCTGATGCATCGTTAAACTTTTTTAAAAAACCCTTTATCCTACTGCTGGGAACTCTATCATATTTGACTGCATTTACTTAGAATGAACAAAAGAAATATCAAGGTACATATATGTAAATAAATATGTAGTACCTTGAGATTTCTTTTATTCCTTCTACAAGATAAATAACTGCTGCCATGCCGAATCAATTAAATTCAATATTCTATGTTACTCTAGTCTAAGTTGTATATGTTCCATTAAATTGAACAAAAACAACAACCTTGCCTTTCCTATTGATAGAGCTATTATTTAGATTTAATTCTGCATGTGGGTTCCATTTTACAGCATATTGCAATGGCATCAAACTGGTCAAAGCTTGAATCCCGAGGCAGAGTGACATAATTCAGAAGATAATTTTATTTATCTTGGGGGCTGGGGGATGAGGAAAGGTTATGCAAAAGTGTGACCCAATTTTATTTCCTATTTGGCATAGGTTGCACATGGGAGTCATGCCCAAATGAAACAAGCAAACCACTCTTTTCTTATTGATATAAATCCCACTGTGGGGAAGGGGAGGAAAGAGAATATTGGATTCTGTGACTGATACATCTGTTTTGAATTGGAATATCTCTTACTATCTAATTGGCAATTAGATTTCCTAATGTTTAACATTTAGTCAGACTTTTTTTCAGTTTTCAAATTTTGTCTCCAAAACAAACGCTTCTAAGTCTACATGTTTGGATAGCAAAATGATGTTTGCTTTACATCCAAATTTGTTAATATTCTGATCCCCGGTTTGGACTCCAATAGTCATGTCTTCCAAGTCCAGCTTTCCTGCTAATATATTCACTGTAAATGTATTTTCCTCCTCCCAATCTGAACAGTACAGTAGAAGCAATTAATCCAAAGGACAGCTCTCTCAGAACACCTATTAGTAGCATTTATTAGGACAGTTAAGACTATAACCCAAGAATTCCTCTGAGTATTCTACTTTTCTAAATAAATGGTGGTAAAGTCTGATCTACTTTCTTCATGGGCTTTTCTGGTGCAAAGGAGATGAAACTTGAATGCTTAGTGATTAGAGGGTAGTCAACATCTGTTAATTGTTTTGGTAACTGCTAGTATAGTCAAATGGGGACAATACACATTTTTGACTCACTCCTTAATCTCTTTTGAACCACTGTTTCTCCAGACAGAGTTGTTGCAGTAGCTTACGTATATTTCAGAGATTCCTCAAATGAATAATTAAGTGTCCCACATTTCCATCAGCCTTAGTATGGGAGTATACTAAGTATGCACTATTAAGGGACTACTTATTTTTTTAATTTTTTTTTAGACAAGATAGAAAGCAAGTCTATAGCCTTAAGATAGTTAAGCGATATCATTTTTTTAAAAAAGAAGAAGGACGAGTGTCATACTATTTACAATCTCTTACATTCTTTGAGACAAGCCTTTACTAAACTTTATTTTTAAACTATGCCAATAGCCTATTTAAATGGAAGATACAAAGGATTACCAACCGTGTAACAACTTACGGACTTGACTCATTACTTATTACATTGCATACTTTATCAGGAATCTGGTGCTAGATTCAGGGCTGGGCTGCTGGGGGTTTTCAGGGGTTTGGAAGAGTCCCTAACTAAGATTCTGTGCAGTTTGGAGAATCCCCAAATCCCACTCTTGGCTGGCCCCACCCTGCCCCTCCCATCCCCTCCCTGGAGTGGGATTTTTGGAGGCAGGTAAGTGCAGGGCGCGCATGGAGGCTTGGGGAGGGCAAAAAGTGGGCCTCCTGGTAGTTTGGGAAGGCTGGAAATGGGTCCATTTCCAGCTTCCAGAGAGCCTCCGGAGCCCAGGGAGGCCATTTTCTCCTTCCCAGAGGCTCAAGGAAAGCCTTCAGAGCCCAGGGAGGTCAAACCACACACCCCCACCATGCTGCAGGAGGTCGGCTAGTCCATGCCCACCATGGCCATGCCCACTAAGCAACCAGGCAGAGAATCCCTTGCTAAAATTTTTGAAGCCCACCCATAGCTAGGTTCATTATGCCCTTGTTAATCCAATTGAATCAGTCTAGTTTAAAAGAAAAAAAAAGTCTATTTCCTATTGTCTGATGAAGACGAACATGTAACAAAACAAGTTGCATTGTTTGTGATGGCCGCAAAGAAAATACAAGGCTCATGCTGACAAACAGTGCTGTTAATATTAAACGGAATGTGTTGAAGTGACATTGATTTGCTGTAATATATGAATTTTGCTAAAACCCGTGGTTGCAAATAAATGTTTCAAACAAAAAATGATTTACATCTTGTTCTTATCTGTATACTCAAAGGCTTTACAATAGTCAATGAAGCAAAGGTAAATTTTCTCTCTTCTATTCCCTTGCTCATTCTTTTTAGCAATCTCGTATTATCCAGTTGATCTAGTACCATCAATCTACTTTTCTAAAACCTGTTTATTTGGCATTTCACTCTCCATGGTCTATTCTTATTCTCTGTGTTCTATTTATATGTATGCTTGTGTGCATATGTGTATGTGTGTGCGTTTGTGAATATATGAATAAAATATACACATGTGAAAATAGAACATACACAAATATTTTCCATTTTCCTCTATATTAGTTGGCATAGAACCATTAAACACTTGAACTGCCATTTGTCCTGCAGCTTCAAATTCCAATGGTTTTTAATTCATACTTGGTGTTTTCCTATTTGGCATCTGTTGTGGCCCACCGGCAGCTGACAGAGCTGACAGCAGAGTAGGACAGTAGTTAGGAGGTTGGAAAGGAACCTGGGCCAGGTCTGGAGGCTGAGGAAGATCTGGAAGAGGGCTCTGTATCAGGGGCAGAGATGGGGCCAGGGCAGGCTGGCAGTCAGCAGCTGCTTTCAGGTTCGGACAGCAGTGATACAAGGGAGCTTATGGAATCAGTTCCCAGCCTATGCATGCACAGAGCTAGCAGAGGACAAGAACAATTGAGAAAGCAGGGTCGACTCAGGAGTAAGACCACACTTCGGAGAGGACATAAGACATAAAAGAGGAGTGAACAGGATGTGAGCTTTTACAGGAAGCAATTAGTTTGTTTGCTCAGAACACAAGCTTTAAAAAATCCTGTCTGACTCTGTGTCAAGTTTGGCTTTGCCCTGCTTCTGGCAATTCTCTGGTTGTATTCCAAGTGTGATAAGGTGGGTGTTTATAAACATTCCCCTAACAGACTGTTTGTGAAGCCTGGTCGCCAGTGAATGAACATAATTCACAGCTAAAAAAAAGAGGTTTGGTCAGGATTAAGATTGTGTTTTATGCTTTTTAAGGAAGCCTAGGTCAGAACAACATCTAATTTATTGTCATCCCTTTCACATCTCACTTACTCATAAAGTCACTTCCTAAATGTATGTTTTCTTTCTACAATTTTTTAATCATTTATGATATGTAAAAAAATCACAGTCCCCTTTGTAAAGGGTTTCAACATTGGTTTTTTATATCCTTTAATCTCAGCTGTCTTTATTATATTTCTTCTGTGATTGCCCTTGAATATTCCTACTTTATATATTTTCCTGTAATATCTCTGTTCCTAAAACAATATTTCTCATTTACTATTTCTTGTTATGTTACTTCATTTGCACAAAGCCTTGACTGAGATAGCATTTCTTGTCATTTTTTGCTTGAGGTTGAAAGTTAGCAATCAGTCATCATATGACATTCTTGTTCCCAAGTCTTTCATCCCACAACTTCAGTGGTGGGATTCAATTTTTTTTTATTCCTGGTTCTGTGGGCATGGCTTGGTGGGCATGGTGTGGTTTGGTGGGCATGGCTTGGTGGGTGTGGCAGGGGAAGGATACTACAAAATCCCATTCCCTCCTCACCCCACTAACCTGCTTTCCAGGTCTGTTCTCCTGTGTAGGGTAACAACTGGGACACCGGAGGCAGATAATAGATGGGGGCGGGGCCAGTCAGAGGTGATATTTGCCAGTTCTCCAGACTACTCAAAATTTCTGCTATTGGTTTTCCAGAACTGCTCAGAACCTGATGAATACTACCTCTGCACAACTTTCCCTGCTTATAATAATAGCTTTTCTTGAATCAACTACTCTTTGAAATTCTATGGAATTGTTTTGCCACTTGATTTTTCAAGGTCTTTTATATCTTCTTGTGGCTTCTCAGATTCACTTGTGCATATTAAAGGTATTAACATTTCTTACGCTAATTTTATGTTCCCCTATTTTCTGGCATACTTAATCTCTTTCATATCCAAATTTGTTTGTGTGTGTTTGTGTGCGCGTGCACATGCGTGCATTCCCAATAATCCATAACAATCTATAATCTGGAAATGGCTAATTGGATTGCTCTGAGGAAGGAATGCAGCAGTTGGATGGTTTAGAAAAAATACACTCATGAAGATATATGATTGAGGCTATAAAATTATGTATGGTAAATAAAAATTGAACAGTCTTCCCCGACAACTGAACAGTCATCCACCACAATATTAAAACTATCTGCCCAGTGAAAATTACTAGTGGAAAATAAAAGACAGATAAGAAGAAAAATAGTATATAATGAGCCCTTGGAATATGCTGCCACAATGGTGGTGATATGGATATGGTGTTTGCTTCTAAAATACCTATATGATGGTTCCATCCATAACTATTACCATTATTCTGGTTATTTAGGAGTGGAGGAGTACCCCGATGTTCTGTTTACATCATCTGGTGAGTCATTCTGTGAGATAGATTACTGGCTACATAGGCCTAGATGTGATCCATCAGAACTATTTTGCGTTCCAATTTTCCATTGATTTATTCTCTGATTTATTGGCTTATAGCTGAGCATGTAATTATAGACATCATTTTAGAATATCATTCCTACTTTATTCTTTCATGTGGTCTTATCTACGCTTAAATAGCTCACTTTAATTCACTAATGTTCAATTATTCCTAAGACATTCAATTTGGTGTACCTGCCTGCAACTTGAATAGTAAACATTCCTAGATTATTCTTTTGAGTGTCATAGACCATACTGAATCTCTCTCTCTCTCCTTTCCTTTCCTTTCCTTTCCTTTCCTTTCCTTTCCTTTCCTTTCCTTTCCTTTCCTTTCCTTTCCTTTCCTTTCCTTTCCTTTCCTTTCCTTTCCTTCCCTTTCCTTTCCTCTCGTCTCCTCTCGTCTCCTGTCCCTTTATGCCTAACCTAATATGCTAGCACTCAGCAAATGAGTAAAAAGAATTCTATATTGTGTGACTGAACGCCCAGTAACTTGCTTGCTATAAAGTACCAATGTCATCATATGTTGTTATTAAAGTCACTTTTCAGCACACAGAGCCTGAACAGTAGACCTTCTTATTTCTGCTCATCCCCAAAAGTATTTATCAATAGACAGACTCATATTCACGAATGAAACTTTTTGTCCAACCTCATTGTAGAAACAACAGATCCCCTTCTGATTATTTGTACTTCTGCTCATTTAGAAATGGCTTGATATTAATGAGTTGGCTCAGCCTGCAAGAAATCAAACATTTGTTAAACCTAGGTGTTCTTTATTAGGTGTTCTTTCAGAAACTCGACTCATTTGTGCTATGATCCAGACACATTTGTTACACTATGGGCATATGTATGGGCATAAGCAGAGGTGGTATTCAGCACGTTCTGACCAGTTCTGGAGAACTGGTAGCGGAAATTTTGAGTAGTTCGGAGAACCGGCAAATACCACCTCTGACTGGAGATTTTACAGTATCCTTCCCCTGCCACACCCATCAAGCCACCCCCACAGAACCAGTAGTAAAAAATTTTGAATCCCACCACTGGGCACAAGATGTCAACGTTTCCACTGACAATGTAGTTTGAAACCTACATTCAATTATCTTCCAGTCCTGCTGGCTTAAAAATACTGAGCCATGAACCAATTGGTTTCCCATCCAGATGGCTAACAGGAGTGTTGTTGTTGTTTTTTTTAAAGAAAACAGAAAGAAGGAAACATGAAAAATCAACGCTTCTCATCTCACACTGCCACCACTCTTAGAATAACAATTACCCCTTTTCCTTTATTCCACAAAAAAAGAAGGAAATTACCTTCAATTCTTCTGATCCATGTTTTCAGCACATATCGCAGTGTTTGTGCAAAAGTAATTGCTAAGGAGGATAGTCACCTTTCTTACAGGGGGAAAACAACACTGCTTCTCGTAATGGAATTAACTGAATCTGAGAACAAAAATGGACATTTGCAAAACCTGGCTAATCAGAGTCAATTGACATTCCATTTGTAGCTCTTCAGTGTGAAAATCCTTCCCATTTAAAACAATAGTTAGAAAGAGTATTAAATTGAGGAGGATCAAGTTCAATGTCCATATTAATTAAAGTACACACATGTTCGTTTCCAAGATTCTTGGATTTCATAAGAGAGAGGCAGAGAAAAGGGGAAGATTAATTGCAATAATCCAATAGATAAGCAGCAAGGAGAAAAATATTTTGCTGCTGTCTTGTGACTAGTCAGATTGTTACAACTCCAAATAAAGGGAAAAGAGGAATTTTTTTTTTAAAAAAAGTACTTTGAAAATGTTTCATGCCTTCCGATGTCCCTGTGAACTCAGTATAATAAAACACAAACATATTATTTCCACTACTCTGTTATTATCTACATATTACTGTGGATACATATATCTGCAATATCACAAATCCTATCCCCTTTTCTTCTTTTCATTAATATTCACACCAGAAGTGGGTGATAGATGGCACTTTAAGAACACATTGGGTAATAAAAAAAGAATAAAAAACATTATCCACACATTGTTTTTGGTTCTCAATGAATGCAACCAGCAGTTTATCCTCTTCTTCAGTTTTCACATCTGCTAGGCTTTGTCTGCAGCTACACTTATTAATTTTTAAAGTCCCTAGACTACTCAGTGCTGTAACTTGTCTATATTTAATGCTTTCAGTATATCATAAGTGCACAATCTAATGTATTCATTGTAACATTTTTTCTATCTTCTTGCAATTTACAAATCTCATTTCTCTCTTTTTAAAGACACTGAGGAAATTAACAGTACTTACCATACTGCTTGAACAGAATATTGTTATCATGAGGTCTGGACTTTGGTTCATGACAAAAAGAAAGAAATTAACTTGGATCTAGAAAGAGAGAGAGACAGAGACAGACAGACAGACAGACAGACATTGTATAGTTAAAATTCCCGACTATCTGTCAGAGCTGAAGAAGCTTCTTGGATGAGAAGTGAAACATCCTCAAAAGAAAAAACCAAGAAAGTCTAGTTGCCTCCTGAAAAATTACCTTTGGGACAGTCATGATCTGGATGACTAGGAATCTCCACAGACTTTTAACTATACAATTTGGAATGAACACCCTTTGAATGGTGTGGGAATATGAAATGTGTTCCCAGAGGGAAAAAATCAGACCACAGGAACCAGGAGTACTACTCAAGTGACTCTGAGGACACAGATAAATCTCCAAGTGCTTCAATGACCCTCTAAAAGGCCTGCCAATGACCAGCTGTCTGCAAGAAATATAAATACTTCCATTACCCATTCTCCTGTCAGAGCTAAAGAAGCTTCTTGGATGAGAAGCAAAACTTCTTCAAAAGAAAAATCAAGAAAGTCTAGTTGCCTCCTGAAAAGCACCTTTTGGACAACCATGATCTGGATGACTGAGAATCTCCACAGACTTGTAGCACATTTTCTTATTTCCAGTATTCAAAATTCATATTATGCTATTGAGGCTAAAATTCAGAAGGTCATTTAGCCTTAATTTGTGGTTGTGGAGCTATAGAAATTACTACTGCTTCCTGATAGGAAATGAAAACATTTCCAACTAGTTACAGCTCCATCTTGCTTAGATAGCAATGAGATGACTGATAAACCCCTCAACTAAGCCTGACAACTGATATCATCTAACAGGAAGGACTCTCTTCTCTGAGATTGATGATAATTAGTAGCAGCTCATTCTCAGTAACGTTCTCAACATTCTCAACGATGTAAGCAAAAACCATTTTTCAGAAATCCTTACATTACTTAATTTCATTCAATCACTTCCCTTTACCCATTTGACAAAGCCCATAGTCAAGAAATAGAAAAATAATAATAATTCATAGTTCTGATGCACATACTGGTACCATTCCATATTCATTCTCAACTCAATCAGTAGTACACAAACACAGAGACTAACATACATTTAATTTTTTTCTGTTAAGAGCAACATTTAGGATTCTAACAATCTTAAACCCAGAATCTGGAGGGGAGGGGGACGACAATGCCAAATGCAAGAAAGTTAACTTTTTTTCTGAATAAAAAGAACACTGTATCTACCAAATTGTACAAGAGTTGTGGGAAAATCTTCCATGCTTCTTGTTACATGCTATTGATTACTAATATCGATGAGCAGTTGACTAAATAAGAAATGTTGGAGAGTTTTTTTTATTAGAAAATAGCCCTATATTTTAATTAGAATATATGACAGGGAAAAGAGAAACAAGATTGTAGCAAAAGATACCATGATAATATGGTGACCTGTAGTGGTCCAATCTACTATATTCTCTGAAATACATGAAATCAAATGCTGTTTTGTTTTATAGTTAGTATAAATTCCTGAAGTTTCAGCACCAGAGGTTGTTTTCTCCCTAGCAACTGCTTCATCTAGATTTCCCCAATTGTCATTTTGCCAAAATAGAGTATTGGTGGATAGGTGGTCTATCTTTTCAATGACAGCTGGGTGATGCATGAAGATGCTGTAAATGTCTCCTGCAGAAAAGGTCCAAAGATATTACAATATTTTTTTTCCAATATACACTATTTTGAGCCCTTTGTAATCTTTCTAAGAACAAGAAGCCTGAAGGACAAAATGTAATCATGGTAAGATGGATCATATTTAATAGTTTTTGCTGCTTTGCTATATTCTGGTTTTTTAAAATTCATTATTTAGTTGATTCTTTAAAGTGAGGCATGATACTGGAGCTGCTATTGGCTGATTGCAAAGAGAGCAATCATTAAAAAAAAATCTTCCTTTCTTAAGTGTATTCTGATGATGAAAATGTTCATAATAAATGTACCATATTTTCTTTGGGTAGCATTAAGTCACATATCGCATATACACATACATTTTTAAATTTTTTATGGGGTGTGGAGTTGCAACTATAAGCTCTATAAGCTCTATATTAGTAGCAAAAGAAGCTCAGCTTTATCTGGGAAAAGAGATCCATTGTTCTTCCATCAAAAAACATAAATTGATTGTTAATTTCCTTGAAGCCAGCTCAGCAAGGGAAAATGAAACTGCTAAGTGCATTTAGCCAGGACAATGTGATTTACTGAAACATTATTTATTTTAATTTGCTCTCCAATCTCATTTAGAGCATGTACTGCCTGTGGCTGCAGTCAGGGTATCCTAGAATACTCTGAACAAGATTAAATATCAGAATCCTTCTTAGTTCCAACTTATGGCATATACAAACTCAATACAATTATCAAGCTTAAGCCAACGTGTTAGCTGCTGCAGCTTACAAAGATCAAGTAAATAATGGAGAAAACAAGGTGACCTAGAATTAAAAGACACACAAAGGCTGTCAAATTGTTTTTGTCATTGTCTGTGTAATAACTCAGCAAAAGAAAAGAAGAGCATCTTTAGGAAACGCAGTGCCCCCGTTTCTGTCACAGCATGGAATCTGAAAAAATACACCCCAGGAAACATCAGAAATTTTAACATTTGGCACATTGCATAGACAGATGAGGGTACCATAATTCTTTGAGGTGCAGTTCGGAAATTTAAGCAGACAGTTAAAGGTCTGCAGTTTCTTTCTATTACCTGGTATTTTAAGACTCCATGTTTCTCTATCCTGTCTCAGGGGCAGGTGCAATTTCTGACATTGATACAGTATGTCTTGAAGAAGCTACGGTTTCTATCTTTTATTCCTCATCTGCATGGCGGCTGGCTCTTCCAGGGTAACCTTATGTCTGAGCCCATTGACTTCCCTCCCCGATGCATCAATATCATAGACTGTATTTCTGTCAATTGTCTGACAAAAAAATAATAATTTTTAAAAATATTACTAAATACATATATTGCATGGAATCTATCCCAATTTCTTTATAGGGTTTTATGTCCATAATTTTTCTGGAACTCAGAGCACAATTCTATTCTATTTGAAAAATGTTCATTTGCCTCTAGCAGTTGCAAAATCCTTTGATTTTGTAAATGCTGGGTTAAAATGTATCTGTGCAAATATTTTAGAATTTGATTGCCTTGTAAAAACACTGGTCATATGAATTTCCATTTATGCACTAGCAGTGGCTTTGATGTTAGTGGGCATATAACTAACCATTCCTTTGTCAGAAGGAATGTCATTAAGAGATATCCACACATCTTTCTTCAAAACTAATTTAACTGCAAACATGATCACTCCATTCCAGGAGGAAGTTTGTTTGTTATTGTGTGTCTTTGTGTGAGAAAGAAAGAAAGAAAGAAAGAAAGAAAGAAAGAAAGAAAGAAAGAAAGAAAGAAAGAAAGAAAGAAAGAAAGAAATAGAATGAAGGAGGTGGAAGAAGGAAGGGAGGGAGAGTGGGTTAAGGCTAGGGCTAGGGTTAGGATTACATAAATATCATGTTGTACTTTTCAAAAACAATACTATTTTTCTTCCCATAGAAAGCAAAGAGGCTCTCATCTTAAATTATAGAGAGAAAAGAAAGGAACACTCCTACATTAATAATTAAGCATGTTTTTAAAAATATAATTTGGGCTGCATGAATTGCATTACTCCAGGGACACATTTTGTCATGAACACTTTAAAACATGGTCTTGACATACAAAAATGATCATCCAGATAGCCTGGGGCCAATGTTGAACTTCACATGTAGTCACAAAAAGGGGAACTAAATAAAGAATACATATCAATTCAAGATTACCTTCTAGTGCAGCTCCAGATGATTAAAGGATAGTAAAAAGATAAAAACGAGATGGCAGCTAGGAAATCCCTTTGTGTTAAAGAATGTAATTTTAATTTCCATGCAATGGAGCAAAGTAACACTTTTTAACTGTTTCTTTTAGTAATAAATAGTCAAAGTGATTGTCATTTTTAAGGCAAGTTTGCACCTCTTCCAGGAAGCTGCTCCTTCCATTTGTTTGAAGATTCACACAAATGGAAAGCATTCAGTGAAGCATTATCAAAGTACTTCTGGTGATTTTGTAGTGTTTTCTTTCACCCCAATAAACTAAATGTGCATTCTAAGATAATAAGATTTTTTTTAGCTGTAATAGATGCTTCATAACTTCATATTTTCTTCAGTTTGTTTTATTCATAAATGCACTGGATCTTCTAGTAAAAGAGAAGCATACTAATTTACAAAGCTATAGGCAGAATTTCATTCACAAGCATGATGACAACGTACAAGAAGGAATGTAATAAACACCCATGGGAAACCCTTAATAATGTAATTCTGCCATCTTTCCTTCTTTCTCTTCCTCTCAAATTGTTTGGTTTTATTTTACTCACCTTTCCTGTCAGCCCTGGAACCAACTGCCCCCCACTCAACCCAGCACTTTCAGAGCTGCCACAGCGAAGCAAGTCGAGCTATGAGAACAGGAGTGGGGAGGAAGAGATAGCTCCTTTCTTACTGAGAACTTACTGAGTTCTCTTACTGAGAACCAAGAACTTTCCCACCAGGTGCAAGGAGGTGGGATCTGAAACCAAGTGACCCTTGGACTGTGGCCTGATTGGACCATGTGATGAATTGCATGGTCAGTGGAAAGAAAATTCTTCTTTCAACTGGGGGGGAAGGTTTTAGGGTTGGATTTCCCCAGATGTGCCAATATGACATCCCTAATAAATCTATACTTTGAGGAACTCTGACACTTACTTTGAGAGGGAGGTTGTGATCTATGATTTAACTTCTGTAGGTAATTAGATTTCATGAAAAAGTGTATATTATCTCATATTTTATATGTTATCCCACTTTGCATCAGCCATTTTCCAGCTTCTTCTCTCCATAACATTTACAGTGAATTCATACCCACTTCACTTTTGTCAACTTTGTTATGCTGCATCCTGATTCTACAGTTGTTGACATTGATTTTTCTTCTTATTAAATAGAATAGAATAGAATAGAATAGAATAGAATAGAATAGAAAGAACACAATAGAATTCTTTATTGGCCAAGCGAATTGAATACACAAGGAGTTTGTCTTGGTGCATATGCTCTCAGTATACATAAAAGAAAGGAAATATTCATCAAGAATCATAAGGTACAACACTTAATAATAGTCATAAGGTGATATAGTCATAGGGTATATACTATATAGAATATAGTCATAGGGTACAATAAGCAATCAAATCATACTAGAAAACAGTCAAAAAAATCATAAGGATACAAGCAACAAAGTTACAGTCATACAGTCACAAATGGAAGGGGATGGGTGATAAGGAGTGATGAGAAGATTAATAGTAATGCAGACTTAGTAAATAGTTTGACAGTGTTGAGGGAATTATTTGTTTAGCAGAATGATGGCGTTCGGGGAAAAAAAAGTGTTCTTGTATCTAGTTGTTCTGGTTCTAGTTGTTCTAGTTGTTCTACACCCAATACCCCATAATGACAAAGTAAAAACAAAATTTTAGAAATGTGTACATTTATTAAAAAGACATGTTTCTACAGCTTGATTGGAGTCAATTTATGGTAAATTGAATTGATTGGACATAATTTGGAAAGGGACACCCCTCTCAATAGAAAGCTTCACAGCTGACAATGCATATTGTAGGTGAACAAAAGCCATGAGGTCAAAGGAGCTGCCTAAAGAGCTCAGAGATAGGATTATTGCAAGGCACAGATTTGGGGAAGGCTACAATAAAATTTCTGCTGCAATGAAGGTCCCTAAGAGCACAGTGGCCTCCATCATTCTCAAATGAAAGAAGTTTGGCACAACCAAGACCCTTCCAAGAGTTGGTCACCTGGTTAAACTCAGCAATCGGGGAAGAAGGTCTTTAGTAAAGAGAACCTAATAGTCACTCTGACTGAACTCCAGAGATCCCATGTGGAGATGGAACAGAGTTCTAAAAGGACAACCATCACTGCAGGCCTCCACCAATCTGGGATTTATGGCATAGTGGCTAGACAACAGCTTCTCGTCAGTGCAAAATACATGAAAGCCTACTTGGAGTTTGCAAAAAACAACCTGAAAAGACTACAAGACTGTGAGCAACAAGATTCTCTGGTCTGATGAAACCAAGATTGAACTGTTTGGCTTCACTTTCCAACATGACAATGATCTTAAGCACACAGCCAAGACAACACGGGAGCAGAGGTGGTATTCAATAGGTTCTGACCAGTTCTGGAGAACCAGTAGCGAAAATTTGGAGTAGTTCGGAGAACCGGTAGAGGAAATTTTGAATAGTTCAGAATACCACCTCTGACTGGCCCTGCCCCCATTTATTCTCTGCCTCCTGAGACGCTGATTGGCTGGGTCTTCTTTTGTTGCCCTGCACAGGAGAATGGAGCTGGAAAGCAGGTTAGTGGGGTGGGGAGAGAATGGAGATTTTATAGTATCTTTTCCCTGGTGTGCGGTGGGAATGAAGATTTTGCAGTATCCTTGCCCTGCCAAACCCACCAAGCCACACCTACCAAGCTACACCCACAGAACTGGTAGTAATTTTTTTTGAATCCCATCAACTGGACAGGAGTGACTTAGAGACAACTCTGCAAATGTCCTAAAGTGGCCCAGCCAGAACCTTGACTTGAATCCTATTGAACAATTTGGAGGGACCTGTCTACTGTTGTCTAGTGACAGTCATTGTGTACTGATGGTCACCATCCCACCTGAGTTTCAAAGGATTTGAAAGGAAGAATGGCAGAAGATACAAACTCAAGGTAAACCGCAACAACTCAATTGCAGGAAATATGACTTCAGCAACAATGCCTGGAATACACTACCTGACTCTGTGGTTTTTTCCCCAAACCCCAAAAACTTTAACTGTCTACTGTTGACCTCTCATCATCCCTAAGAGGTGTGTAAGGGGCGTGCATAAGTGCGCCAACCATCCCTGTCCTAATGTCCCCTTTTATTCGTATCCATTTCATGTATTAATTATCGTGTTTATACTTATATCTGTTATATAATACATGCTCCACAAACAAAATAAAAATAAATAAATAAAATCCCCCAATCCAAACATGCAAAGCTTCTCACATCATACCCTAAAAGACTCGAGGCTGTAATTGTTGCCAAAACTCCTTGAACAAAGGACTGAATGTTATAGTTACGCCAGTGTGACACTTCAGTCACTTCTTTTAAATAAATTTACCGACATTTTTAAAATTCTGCACTCACTTTGTCATTGTGGGGTACTGATTGCAGACTAATGAGAAAAAAAATAATTTTCAACAACAGTAGAACCAGGATGCAGCACAATATAATTGACAAAAGTGAAGGAGGTGTGAATGCATTGTATTTTTACTTTCAGAATCTTAGTTATGCATTTTTATAGAAGAAGGTTGCAGACTGGTGAAAAAGAAAATAAATTCAACTGGACATTAATTAAGGAATAAACATAACCAGCTGCATAGAATGGATAACATCTAATAGAGCAGAACTCCTCAACCTCTGGCCAATGGACCAGCACTGGGCCACGGTATGCCAGAGACTGGGCCACACAAACAAGTGAAGCCCCATCCACAGGGTGCAGGAAGCCACATGAAACCACGCCCCCTCCAGCCCAAAGAAAAACCTGTCTCCATGGAACCGGTCCCCAGTGCCTAAAAAGTTGGGAGCCACTGCAATAGAGTAAGCAATATTGGCTGCAGAAGTTGATGGGGTTGGCTGAAATGTCAAAACTGACTACTCTGATTAAGGAAAAGAACATAAGTACTTTTGTTTCCACTTGGAAACTGCTTCATTTCATGCTTGATGTAGAAAAGAATGTAATTTTGACTTTGGGTTTTATAGATGAGATTGATAGATTTTTTTTTTTAAATAGAAATGACGTTCATATTATTATGGAAAAACAAAAGGCTGTGATTTGATGCTAATGTCTTACAGTAGAACCTCTGGTCATGACCATAATTCATTCCATAACTTTGGTCTTCAGGAATTTCTGGGTTAGGGGTTGTGTTTGATTGCCCAAATATGTGTTCATGACCAAATTCAAAAATTGTGTTAATTTTTTTATTGGAACCCAATTTGGTTGTGGTCAGAAGTGTTCATGACCAGAGGTTCTACGGTATTTTACTGCAACAGAGAGAGTCAGAAGTCAATGTTTCTTTTTCTTTTCTTTTCCTTCCCTTTTCTCACTTCCCTTTCCTCACTTCCCTTCCACCTTTCCTTTTCCTTCTAATTGTTCTTTTATTTACTTTTGTATTTTGCATTTGATAATACTTAATAATCTAATTTAAAATGTTTGGGAAAAAAAAATCTACTGAAATTCAGTGTGCTTATCATTTTTCCTTAAATATACATGCTTTCTGCAGCTATCCCTGTGGCAAATCATTTGCATACTATGTCCTGTAAATTTGTATTATATTTACAAGCATTTTTAACTGGACTGTTAGATCAGAAAAGATGAATATTTAAAAAGAAAAATCTTTGGTTTTCATGATTGTTTTTTCAATCTGTGCATTAAGTTTGAAAATGAGAATTTCATCATTTCACCTGAACAGTAAAAACACAAAATTGAAATACACAATACAAAGAAGTGAAATACACAAAATTTTAAGAAATTATTGCTTAGCTCTCTGATCTATTAAACTAATGGTTTTAGTGCCATGTATTTATTTTAATTTAAAAATAAAATATAGCTCTTGAAAGTTCAATTGAAAACTCTTATTAAATATTGTTTCATGTTTATTGCAATTTACTATTGTTCAAGTAGACAATTTTCACTGATTTCATTGATACTGTAAAAGGATGCTTTAATTGAGTAAACGCAAATGAAAACTATTTTTTTTAAAGTATGCCGATTTTTCTTTCCTTCCCTTTATCTTTGTTTCTATTAGTAACTAATGTCATCTCTTTTTCTAAAATTTAGTTTTATATTTTGTAGGGTTTTTAAAGTGCTATTTGTCTTCTACTTTGAAATCATTGGTTCTCCTCTAAATTATCCTGGGAAATTATGAAAACGTGAGGATGCCATGGATACTTATAAGCAAAATGTCTTGAACCAAGAAAGAGAAAAATGACACCATGAAGAATACAGAAGCAATCTTGGAATAATGTAATTGTTCAACACTGAGTCGCTGGGCTTAACTAATTCTCCTGCTTCATGTGTATTAATTTAGAGGCGAGTATCACAATGCAATGGCAATGCAGTGTCATTATAGACTACTTGATACAGTTCTAGCAGACAGAGGCAATGAAAAATCCAACGTAGTTGCCAAATGATACCCAGCCAGTGTTGCAGCTTAACACTGACATGGATAAAGCATCCTTAGATGTGATTTATGAATTAGTTTTTTGCTGCCCCTAAGAACTGATCATTTTGAAAGATTACAACAACCCTACTTCAACTCAATTAAAACTGGAGAATTAGTAAATCTAAAACCATCCCTATCTATTGGACCGGATGGAATATATGCCTACTTCTTAAAAAAGCTATCCACTGCCATAGCCGAACCTCTAAGCATAATCTTTGAAAAATATTTCAGGACCAGCTCCTTGCCTAACCTATGGTCACAAAGCCACGGTCATCCCCATCTTCAAAAAGGGAGACCCCAGCCTAGTTGAAAATTACAGACCAATCTCCTTATGCTGCGTCACCTGTAAAGTCATGGAATCAATTATTAACCAATCCATCATCCTCCACTTAGAAACAAACAACCTACTCTCTATTAAACAATTTGGTTTCAGAAAAAAAACTATCCTGTAATCTGCAACTCTTACACTGCAAAAACATATAGACTACACAACTCGATCAGGGCAATTCAATAGACGCAATCTACATAGACTTCTGTAAAGCCTTTGATTCAGTGGTACACAACAAACTACTACTAAAACTAAAATCTTATGACACCTACATAACTGAATAGAAGCATTCTTGTTCAAACAGACAACAAATGGCCAAAATTGGGAGCATCCTATCAAATTCTGTACCTGTCAACAGTGGTGTCCCCCAAGGCAGTGTTTTAGGAACAACTCTCTTCATACTCCACATAAATGACCTCTGTGATAATATTAAGAGCAACTGCGTTCTCTTCACTGATGATGTAAAGCTGTTCAACACCACAGACAATACTACTACTCTCCAAAAAGACCTTGACTATGTATCAGAATGGTCAATCAAATGACAACTTCAAATCTCAACAATAAATGCTCTATCTTACATATTGGCAAAAAAAATAAAAATACAAGCTAAATAGACAAGACCTTGTTGAGGATCCAAACTCTGTCAAGAACCTTGGAGTACTCATCTCTAATGATCTAAGTGCTAGAGCCCACTCTAACTACATAGCCAAAAAGGCATTAAGAGTTGTTAATCTAATTCTTCTCTGGTAATATCACACTACTAACTAGAGCATACTAGTTGCTAGACCTATACTTGCATGCAGCTCATCAGTCTGGAACCCATATTATGTATCTGATATTAACACAGTTGAGAAAGTCCAGAAATATTTCACAAGAAGAGTTCTCCGCTCCTCTACTCACTGCAGAATACCTTATGCCACCAGACTTGAAACTCTAGACCTAGAAAATCTAGAACTATGCCGCCTCCGGTCCGATCTAAATATAGTATATAAAATCATACATTCCAATGTCCTACCTGCTTCAGCTTCAATCATAACAATAGAAGAGCACACAATAGATACAAACTCAAGGTAAACCGCACCAAACTTGATTTCAGAGAATACAACTTCAGCAACAGAGTGGTCAATGTCTCGAATACTCTACCTGACTCTGTGGTTTCTTCCCCAAACCCCAAAACTTTAACCTTAGACTGTATTATCGACCTTACCCCCTTCCTAAGAGGCCCATAGGAGGTGTGCATAAGTGCACCAATAGTGCCTACCATCCCTGTCCTATTGTTTCTTTTTATTTTCCTTATATGTATCCATCTCATGTATTCAAAACTATGTTTATTCTTATGCCTGTATCTTGCAAGCAATTGACAAATCAAATAAATCAAATAAATAAATGAAATAAAGTTTCTTTCACCAGCTGAGCAGCAGGGCAAGAGTTTCTATTGCTGATAGATGCATATTTTGAACTAGAATATAGGGAAATACTTTGTTATATGTGCCATGCTATTAAAACTTTTAGATTGGTGTTGGTGATAAGAACTATAGTAATAAAGCTGTCCAATTAGTCTGGGAGAAAGTAGCCAACAAAGCAAATGTGCAAATGTTTATAATAGGATATAGAAGAACTTTTCATCTCCATGCTAACTCAGCATCTTGCAAAATTATTAGTATATGGGTAATCTTTTGCCCTTATACTAGCATAAGAACTATTATGTATCCTTTCAGTATTCTGTTACTGTATATCCAATAAGGGTGAATCAGTTCTAATTTTTTATAGAATAGAATAGAATTTTTTTTGTTGGCCAAGTATTTCATAGATCTTCCTAATTATTTCATGTCAAGATGCTTTATCCCTCTCTGACAATTCCTAACTAAAAAAAAAAATAGAGAAAAATGGCTAATAGTTGTAAATGCAAATAAATAAATTATGTGCACAGAAAAATCCAGCATAGATTTTTTCCCAATACTTTTTTTATTTTTATATTTTTTTAAAAAACATCTTTTGGTGAACAGTGTGATTCCGGGTTTTTACATTTCAGTACAAACATGCCCATAGTTACATATTAATCTTTTGTCTACAATTTCATATCGTATTATTACTTATTTCATTTTCCTTTAAATATTCTCAAATATTCTTATATTCATTACACTTACTTTATCCAATTCCAATTCATATCATAACTTATTTCATTTTTCTTTAAATATTCTCATTTCTTGCTTTACAATATTATCAAATATTCTTATTTCATTTCTATATTCCTTACACATATTTACTTTTATCTGTCATATTTGCAATTTTATCACAAAACACAACCGGAAGTTCAAAAATCTGGCATAGATCTTGTGTGTGAATAACCAAACTATAGCCACTGCTTTATTTTTTAAAGTACAGCAGGGACAATGGTTTACCAGTTTACCAAGAAATGTATTTTTTTAATGTATAAAAACGTGCCTGCTTTCAGTGTAAACATTGAAAACAATTGATATTGTATCACAATTTAAATAATAAGAAATACAAAGCTAGACTGCCCCCTCTTCTCTTCTCTCTAATGTTTATATATTCATTTATTTATGCCTTCAAATTAGTATTGATTCCTGGAGACTTCCTGGAAAACCCCCTACCATTTTCTTGGAAAATATTTTTCAGAAATGGGTTTCCATTGCCTCATAGGATTGAGAGAAATTGACTGACTCAAGATCATTCTGCTACTTTTGTACCTAAGGTGGGACTCACCTGGTCTCCTGGTTTCTAGCCTAAAGAAGGAGGTTTTTATCAGTATTAACTATGATTTCTAAAATTTCAATGTTTGTAAACATAAAATTGCTTATATTTCTAACCAAAGGTAAATATGACCTTAATAAATAACATCAAATTATTTGTTGTACAATAAAATTTAAGTTTAATATTTAATACTAAAGTTCTCCACTACTTTGTTATTTATTAAAATAAAATAAAACTGTCGGCTGCACAACAAAAACAAAAAGGGAAGGGAATTTGATTTCTAACTTCTTTTTTTGTGTGTGTGCCTCTATTAATTTGTTTATAGAAAAGGAAGAGCTTGTTTTGTGATAATGCAAAATTGCTTTCATCATTTTGATAGAAGCACTGGATTGTTTGGCTGCCCCTATTGTCTCACACAATTTCTCAAGTTTTACTAATGAACTTGAACCAAATATAAAGGAATCAGAATTGACTCTGGGTCAAATTGTGCAATCATTTACACAATCCTTATCTGTTGCACAAAGAGAAAATGTTGAAAAAAAAGATGTTCTCATACCCACTAAATGTCACTGAATCAGAATACCAATTTCTTTTTTCATATGATGCAGAAACAAATTTGGATGATAACAAAGGAGACACTGTACCACACCACACCACAATACAATACAATGTAATGCAATACAGTGCTGATAAAGATGATATAATAGAACTAAAGCAAAGTAAAACAAATCTCTGCTACACAGAAAGTATAACATTGTGATATATAGTTGTCAGATATATCCAAAGAGGATTCAGATATCCATTTAATATCACACTAAAACCTGTAATTTTAGAAGTGTCTTATGCATTGTGTGAAATAAATAAAAATGACCATCTGGTTTGAAAGTCTACATTTATTTCCCTGCATTTTAGTCTATGAATTACCATAATCAAAGAGTCAAGCAGATTTTCCTTTTTCCTACAGCATATCTTAAAGGGTTTATGGGGTATGTGAATCTCTCTGACCAAGCTTAAGTATGGTTAAAGAACCGAGCATTATGTAGAAGTGAAAATCAATACTTGTTCTTATTAACATTGCAATTATTCTTGTAGACAAGGGGAGACATTGGATTCCAACACCTGTGCACATTTTAATTTATAGCCTTTCCTTAAATCTTAGTCTGCTACATATGTTCTGTTCACAGCTGGGTACATGCAATACATCTGCCAAATCAAGATGCTGCTTAGACTAATATTGGTTTAACAAGGTGCTGAAATGCAGATGTCTCAAGGGCGACGTTTTTTGTGAATCTTGGGGACACGAAGAAAATGGATCCCTTCCATACTCGCCTCAAAAAAAAAATGAAAGCAGGAAAATGATTCTGCCATACATTAATGCCCTCAGTAATTAGCAGAACATTTCAATTAATGGAATCTGCAAAGATAAATTAAATGAAGCTGACTCCATTGCATGATTTTTTTTTTCTTTCTGTCTCAGTGTTACAGGCAATATGATAGGATAAGTTTAATTATCAAATATGCAGAATAAGCGAAGGGATGGTAACACCAATTGCTGTTAAGCAAGCATGTCCTGCATTTTGGGACAGGCAAGATGAAATACCCAGTGAAAGAATTATCAGGTACAGAAGCAGCTGCTGAATCTCTCAACCTCTCCCAGTTTTATGTCAGAGTGGAGAAGATGGGACAAAGCACAGTGCAATGCCAATGACTTCATTGTCCACCCATGTAAAGGGCATAGGGAATTGCTTTGGAGAAAAGGGGGAAGAACTGCTACCAAGGCAACAAGCAGATAAGTGAGGTTTGAGTCTGGGCCAAGAAAATAAATTGAGAAAACAGCTCAGATAAGCCCTTCCCTAGTTCCCAGGAAGATAAATATTGGAGTACATTCAGACTTCAATATTCCATTACTATTGCTGCTACAATAAAAGTAGGCCTGACCTATTGGCATTGGTTACCTTGTAGAGCCTACAACCACAATGTGTTTATAGACAATTCAAATGGAAAAGATGTATTAAAAGATCTTTCTTAAAATCCACTTCCCTGTTCAGATCAAGAATCCAAATTAAATCATTTCTGGGAAATGGTTTGCTTGTAAACATCCAGCAAGTAGATACGTGTGTGTTGAGAAATATATGTACATGTCTTCATGGATAGAAGGATGCCTCTATCTTACTTTCTGTACGTTGGTATACAGTGAAAATCCTTCTCCTTTTAAGCCCAACTTTTCCAGGACTTTTTGCCGTGTTGTTTTTCAGGCAATCTTTGGTTCATTTTCCTTCCAAATAAGCTATCAGAGAGTTAGCCCAAAGGTGCTTTTTCAGGAGGCAACTGGACTTTCTAGTTTATTTTTCTTTGGAAGATGTTTTGCTTCTCATCCAAGAAGCTTCTTCAGCTCTGACAGGAGAGTGGGGAATATAAATATTTCCATTTCCCACTCTCCTGTCAGAGCTGAAGAAGCTTCTTGGATGAGAAGTGTCTTCAAAGAAAAAACAAGAAAGCCCAGTTGCCTCCTGAAAAAGTACCTTTGGGACATCCATGACCTGAATGACTCGGAATCTCTACAGACCATCAGAAGGTTACTTAGTACAGAAGTTTTCATTCAAATGAATCCATTTTGAGATCCATTGTCATGACTATTTATGTAGAACCTCAGAGACCATTTCTGAAAAGAGGGTATGCATGGTTTCCCCTCTTGTACACTCCAACAACCTAGTTTTGAATAGAAGCAATTTGAATAAATTCCTCAAAGTACCCTGATGCTACGGCAAGTTATGGAAGGCAGTTTGATTAAAACAATCAGCTCCAAATGGCTTAAGATTAAAATGTGACTGCACTTATTAAGATTCTTGTTAATGCTTGATTTCCACAAGTGATGTGGAAGAAGTGTTCATGTCAATGCTACTCCACAGCAGAAAAGATTCTTTGGAAAGGCAAAAGAAGACATCATAGTACAAACTTATCAAACCCACAGAGTACAATAATGGCACTAAGTTGGTACCGGAAATGGAATGAGCCAATAATTACTAAAGGGAATAGGAGGAATTCAGCCTGGAGATAGTGAGATAAAGGGATATCATAATCATAGACAGAAGAAAAAGAGGCCATAAGAGCTCACGGCTGATAATCTACATTATTTTAAAGCCAACCTCTTTATAAGTCATTCAATTATACCAATAAGAATTGAACAAACCCCAGGAGACAAGATGTTAATAGCAGAATGGATTTTACACAATGCTGTCATAGTGCAACTCTATGGGGACACCCAGGTTTTCATCTTCAGAGGAAGGAAATGAGGAAATGAGACAAAGTAATAAAGAATTAAGAAAGAATGATTTGGGAAACAATGGTTTGCAGCACAATTTCTATGAGCACAGTTTAAGGATACAGTATAGGGGTGTGTGTGTGTGTGTGTGTGTGTGTGTGTGTGAGAGAGAGAGAGAGAGAGAGAGAGAGAGAGAGAGAGAGAGAGAGGTTTCTGCATTTCTACTATAAAAGTTTTTCATCCTTTCTTAGTGAGGTAGAGGGTTAACAATATAATTATTCTATATTCCTTAGAATATATTAACTTTATATTCTTTTTAAAAAAGGCTAGATGTGTTTTGTTCAAATCATTATCTTTTTGTGACAGAGATTGATGGCAATGAGAAATTTCACAGAATACAAGACACCTTCTAACCATCTAGATCCCTCTTCCCATTGGCAATCCAGGAATATGATCTCCCCCCCCCTCTCTCTATTTCAACTTTCTTGACTTTTGGGAAATGATACTTCCATTGGAAACATGGACCTGCAAAGATTGTTTGATTTACCTGAGCATCTTAAAGGATCCTAATAGCACCCAGCCATGCCACTGAACCGGCAAAGCAAGCGATATTCATGAAAATATGATAAGAAACTGAGCTGCTAATTGCAACTTTTGGAAATCTGAACTAATTTGTTTATGAAGGGGAGAAATGTCAAAGGAATGTCAAACTCCAAACACACCAAACAGGTAAGGAAAAAAAAGACCAGTTGATTTATTATGCTTTCTGCATCAGTGACATTTGTCATATGGTCTGAAAGAAGGAATATTTAGCACAGCCTTATTTGCCTACTTAGTTCTATGGCAAATATCTGCAAGAAAATGAATTTGTCAAGCCTGACAATGCAACAGTGCTCTCTGGTGGCCTGAAACAAAGGTACTTTAACCTTTGTAGAAAACTCACATATGTTGTCCAATGCATAAGTCCTTGAAGATAGATAAGTGACAGAAAGTCTCAACATGTTCTTCAGAGATAAGAAGAAAGGCCATAAACACCTTTCAACCCAGTAAAGCATGAAATGAAGATCTTGGTTTAGCAAAAGTAATGTAAATGCATTATTTAAAACCCATGGACAACTATACCTATACATTGATGTGATGTGGATATACCTTAACATTACGTATACTTTGTTCATGTAATTCATATGCGTAATATTGTATTAAAAATGTGAACAAAAGAATTTACATTGGAAGTCTTTTATTTTTGAATGGAGGAGCGGACTTTAAAATGTTAAGTTGATAGAACTGCGATAAAAAGCTAGATTGCAAAAACATAGAATTTAATAATAAACCTGGGCATGCAATTCTTAAAAAAAAGAAAGAAAAGAAGGATACTTACAAGAATGTTTACTGGTAAATAGTGATTTAATTTATTTCATATTTATTTATACTATTTATTTTGAAGCTCCTTAAAAAAGGAAAAAAAGAAAGGGGGGACAAGTAAAATTATTCAGTATCTATAACACTATTATGTTTATAAACACATTATATTGTAACAATATAAACATACAATAGGACAGTTTAGCATTTTAAGAAATAATATTGGAATCAACTCAGAGGCTGACAGAAACCAACTAAATAATGATTAAAAAGAAACTGTTCATCATTATAACTATGGTCAGTGCAATACATTGTAGTGGTTTAAAACCTTTGTAATTAAAAAAAATGCAAACTTTGTATGTGGCATCTCACTATGAATATATTTCAATAATGAAACAAGACCCCGAGTACATTTTTAGGTGAAATGAGGATATATTTCTGCTTTCTCTGGAACTCGAATGACATTCACCATATTGAGTAATGTGAGGATCAGTTGTTCTGGGTAGAAAATACGGTGCTATAAACAGCAATATTTTCCACCAATGGAACAAGAGGGGAGTGATTTTCCATTTCAACAACACCTCCCTTGTTATCGGAAATGGTATTCAGCCAGTTCTGACTGGTTCTGGTGTACTGATAGTGGAAATTTTTAGTTCAGAGAACTGGCAAATACCACTTCTGGCTGGCCCCGCGCCCCTGCCCCCACCCTTTACTGTCCTATATTTCTGTTTTGGTTCGCCGAGACCAGGTGTGGACAGCTGAGGGTTCAGAGAATGAAGCTTCAGATGAGGGGCCTGCATGTGATGCAGGGATGGGGCCAGGACCATCAGGGAGTGGAATGCTGCCTTTGGAGATTGTGGAGGCTGGCAGAATTGATGAAGAGGTCCCTGAGGAGCCAGTGCCAAATGCACATGCGTGCAGGGCTGCTCAAAGGAAAGAGCAGCTGCAGCAGCATGGGGAGTAAGGCTGCAAGGTAATACTCCCTCCCTGAGAAGATAAAAGCAAGCTGAGAAACTGCAGTTCTTTGCAGAAGGCAAAGAATTTTTATACTCGAGCCTGGTGGATGTTAGGAATATCTGAGAGACTCTTTGTGTTGGAATTATTGCTTAGCAACTTTATCTGGTATTCTTGGCAGCCTTGCAAAACCTTGGCAAGGCTCTATTTTATCGGAGCTAATTGGTTTGAAGCAGCCTTTTATACCCATAAAGGAACAGGATTCATAAAGAAACATTAAAAGTTTGTGCTGTTACATTTGTCTTGTGTTTGCTTCCTTGGAACCAGGTTTGGGTCAGAACAATTCCGTTGTTTTTTAGCTCAATTGATTCATGCAGCAGAGTGGATTGCCACACCTCAGCTGAGCTAAAAAACACTCAACTTACTATAGTGCTGACACAGAGGTCAGTTTCTGAGTGCTGCACGCTCTCTTAGAACCAGTAGGAAAAAATGTGGAATCCCACCACTGCTTGATATTCTCATAGCCTTGTTTGGAGATGTTCCTTCCTCTTCGCAGAAGGTTGGAGGGCAAGCAGAAGACCAAATGGACCTAGATTCCATCCTCTGATAGGGAAAATGGAGATGTTGTTTTTGTTACACTGTGATGGTGCAGAAAGGGAAGGTTCTTTGGATTTTTCTTTGCAATCAGATTTGCAAAGAGAGTTGAGCTGAACTCTCTGGTCAACATAAAAGATTCCAGGAGCTTTGATTTAAAACATCCATAAGTTGTTTAACAGATGATTAATATTGTTCTAAAAATAAGCAATTCAGCTGTGGATTGGAGTGGAAGTATAACGTTCTTCTCCCTGCAAAACTGAAGAAGGATCTCGGATGAGAAGTAATTTCATTTTCAAAGAAAACAAACAAACGAAAGAAAGCTAAGTTGCCTTTTGGAAAAAGCACTTTTGGAAAAATTGTGACCTGCAATTGTGACCTGGATGATTAAGAATTTCCATAGACTATGATTAGATTCACAATATAAAGCTAGAGGGAGTAGAGAGAGAGAGAAAGAGAAGGAAAGAAGAGAAGAAATAGCCATTCGAGAAGAGACAGGAGTGAGAACTAGGAGTCAAGCAACAGCTAAAACTAACGAGGGATAAAAGCTAGAGGGTAAACAGAAAGAGGAATGGAATTAATATCGATGAACATTAATGGTTTAAATGACCTACCTAAGAGGAAGAGAATATTTTTTCAAATTAGAGAAGCAGAGAGCCGATATAATATGCCTACAAGAGGTTCATATTAAAAAACAGGATCAGAACTATCTACAAAATAAAAGATTGGGGAAAATGTACAAAACATTAGCAAACGGAAAAAAAGAGAAATGGTACTGTATATTAAAGAGGAAATAACCTCAAAATTGATTTATAATGATACAATGGGGAGAATATTAATGGTAGAGGTGGTCCTACAAAATAAAAAAACATGCTGTTAGTGGAGATATATGCCCTTAATAAACATCAGAATGAATTTTATAAAACTTTATATGAGAAATTGATAGAAATTGGCAACCCAAGAATCTGTATATTTGGAGACTACAACGCAATTGCAAATAACAATCAAGACTATGCGTGTGAACAAAAGCATAAAAAAATAAAATAATACATTGCCCAAAAGTTTTTTTGAGATGACTGAAGCACTAGAATTAGTGGATGCTCAGAGGAAGCTAAACCCAGGGGTGACTCAGTTCACTTTCTACTCCAGTCCACATAAATCATGGTCTAGATTGGACATGGCATGGGTAAACAGTGACTAATTTAATGAGATCCAGGAAATAAAGATGTTAACCAACACCTGGGCAGACCACAACCCACTGCAGATAGATTGGAAGGACCGAACCCATAAGAAAAGTAGATGGACACTTAATTTCCAACTATTGAAAGAAAAAAAGTTACACCTAAAAAGTCAGGGCAGAATTAATTGGGTTTTTTTTAAAAAAAACTGGGGGTAGTTTTAAAAAAACTGGGACACAACAAAGGCATATTTAAGGGGAATAGCTATAGCATATATAGCAAATATAAATAAAAAAAGATGGGAAAAACAAAATACTCTAATAAAAAAGATAGAAGATTTGGAGAACAGACAAATGGAAACTCCGGGAGATGAGCAAATTAGAAGAATTAATTAAGAAGCTACAATATACAAAACAAAATTATTTTGAACACGCAAATAAACCTGGTAGATGGCTAGTGTATAAATTTAAAAAAGAAAATCAGAAAAGAACAATATAGCAATTAGTGAACAAAAATGGAGTAATAGAGACTGAATTGGAAAAAAAGAAGGTAATTGTAAGAGAGTATTTTGAGAATTTATTTAAACAAGATAAAGTAGATTTAAACAAAATAGAAGAATATTTGAAAGAAGGAGCTATACATCCACTATCAGAGCATAAAAAGGAGTTACTTAATAAAGAAATAACCTTGAGTGAACTAAAAGAGATCAAAAAACAAAAGAACAATTAAGCCCAAGGCTCAGACGGTTTTCCAAGTGAGTTATATAAAGAGATAGGAGAGGTATTAGAGAATGTGTTGCTAGAGATCTGCAATGAGGTATTACTGAAAGTTAAAATTCCAGAATCATGGAAGGAAGCATATATAACACTAATCACCAAAGAGGGTGCAGATGCCAATTAAATAAAGAACTATAGACCAATATCTCTTCTAAACTCAGACTATAAAATTTTCATGACTATAATGGCAGAAAGACTAAAGAAAGTGCTCAATGACAAAATTCACCCTGACCAAAATTGATTCCTTCCCATGAGACAGATTAGGTATAATACGAGAATGATAACAGATATATTAGAATTTTATGAACTGCACCCAGGAAATCAAGTGGCCCTTGTCTTCCTGGATGCACAAAAGGCCTTTGATAACCTCAACTGGAATTTGATGAAACACCAGATTAACTTGATGAAATTTGGTGGTAATTTTGCAAATATGCTAAATTCAGTTTACGTCACACAAAAGGCAAACATACTCCTAAATGGAGAAGCTACCAAACCATTTGAGATAAAGAAGGGTGTCAGGCAGGAATTCCCCTTGTCACCTCTGCTCTTCATAACAATCCTAGAAATATTATTGGACAGAATTAGATCGAACAAAGAAATTAAGGGAACAAAAATTAAAAGTCAAGAGTACAAATTACAAGCATTTGTGGATGACATGGTATTTGTCATAGAAGAACCAATAGATTTGGGACCAGTATTATTAAATGAAATAGACAAATTTGGTAAATTGGCAGGATTAAAAATCAATAGGGAAAAGACCAAAAATGTTAGTTAAAAACCTAACAATAAGCAAGGACAATTATACCAAATTATTGCAACAAATTGGAAAGGATACAGAAAAGTGGAACAAAATGCAAATTTCACTGTTAGGTAGAATAGCAATGATTAAGATGAATGGCCTACCCAAAATCTTGTATTTATTTCAAACAATTCCGGTACTATTGGACTTTTTTTTTTTAAAGAAGTGGACAAAATCGTTATGAAATTCATTTGGACAGGAAAAGAAATGAGAATAAAAAAAATCTATTTACAAGACAATCAAAGCAGAGGTGGCCCTGGTCTTCCTGCCTGAGAGACCTACTACAAAGTGACGGCACTAGTGTGGATAAAAGACTGGATTAAATTGGAAAACAAAAGAATTTTAACACTTGAAGGCCATGATTTGCAAATAGGACGGCATGCATTTTTGTGGAACCCAAATAATAAAAGTCATTCATATTTTTCCAGACACATTTTATGTAAATCCTTGATTAAAATCTGGATAGATATTAGAAGAAACCATTATACTAAAATCCTAATCCTAACAATGGATGCAATGTTCCATCCTAACACGATGGACATTAGCAAAAAACTTAAATACCACCAAATACTAGATAATGCGGGATCACTTAATTCGATTCAGGTGCTAAAAACCCAAGGAATAATTATTGACAACTGGTCCTATTTTCAAATAAAAATGAGACATATTAGGGACACAAAAGAACACGGATTTGAAACAAAAGATACTCAATTAGATAAAATACTCCTGGGCCTGGAGAAAAATATGATATCCAAATTGTATAATTTTTTACTAGAGCATGAATTAGCTGAGGAAATTGTGAAAGGATCAATGTTATCTTGGACAAAAAACTTTGGTTATAATATAGATTTGGATGATTGGGAGGAAATTTGGCAAAAAAATCTTACATTTACAAAAACAATACCATATAAGGAAAATTTGTATAAAATGATATATAGATGGCAGCTGGCACCTTCCAGATTAGTTAAAATATATCCAACAGCAAATCCAAGCTGTTGGAAATGCAAAGAGAAACTTGGTACCTATTTCCATCTTTGGTGGACGTGCCCTGAGATTAAAAAATATTGGACAAGGATAAGAATATGGATAGAAGAAATTATCGAATGTGGACTGGAGTGGAAACCGGAACTGTTCCTCCTGGGAATGATTAAAGGGGAATACCTCCCAAAGTGAGATATTTGATCATCCACTTATTAACAGCGGTGCAAATTTCTTTAGCGCAATATTGGAAAAGGCCTGATGTACCACTGATACACATTATTAGTAAAAAAAAGCTACGAATGCACAGAAATGGAGAGGCTCATGCTCAAATTAAATGGTCAGAGTATTATTTGGTTTGGGATAAGTGGTACAGCTCAGTAGAGTGCAAGAATAAAGGTATACAGAATAAATGAAGCCAGGACACATACTATAGTTGTATATATTGAATGTATAATAATAACGATTTCAAGCTTCTCCTTTATTATATAAATATTATGAAGGCTCCATTCGATTAACCAATACAGTCATAATCCAATAGTAATAGCAGAATAATACTGTATATTATTAATTAATTAATAGGTAATTGATAAGGGATAAGGAATACTTGCCAATGATTACTTACTACTGTTTACTATGAGCTATCAATATTAATATCAAATGTAATAGAAAGAAATACCTTTATTGTTCTATTTATATTCTTTTTTATTCTTACATATTTGTATGTTTGTTTGTGTTTTAATCTTTTGTAAATAAAATCTATTTTAAAACTAAAAAAAAAAAAGAATCTCCATAGACATTCTCCCTGCAATTTCTAACCTAGACCCAAAGTGGCTATTCACAATTTCCCACTTTCTTTTTATGGGATACAGAATTAAATCTGGCTTCCCCATCCCTCCAGCCTTTGCCCAGGCAAAGGAAGAGGGCTCAGTCCAAAGCAGGATGGTTTCCCTAAATAAACAAGGGGAACTTTATTGCAAAAGTTTGATATAAATCTATTGAAAAATCTTTGTGAAAACGGGGATATTGAGATCCTTTCATGCAGTACATATAACTGGGGATTAAATTTCATTGGGATCAGTGCAATTTACTTCTACTAAAGCCTTTCTGCATAAATGTGGGTCAGATACACCCCAATTGAATGTCTCATGTAATTGCTAGGAGGCTCTGAGAATTTTACAGTAAAATGGAGGAGAAAGTGACTGACAGAGAGGAACAGGAAGAAGAATGTGTGAAATGCCTATGTTCTTAAATCCAAATCCCTTATAGAGAAAAAAAAGTGTTTCTGTAGTTTGGCCAATCGTTGATGAGTAGGTTGGTGATGTGCAAAGCTAAAAAGTCTAATCTTCTACTTTCATGGGATATGGGTTATTTTGAGTTAACAGACCTATGTTTACAGCTAGTAATGGTACTAGCTGTAATACGTGCTAGTCATTTCCAGCACTAGGAGGCAGTTCTCATCTCTTTTACAAAGCTGAAGAGCCAGCGCGCTCTGAAGATGTCTCTGTGGTCATGTGGCCGGTGTGACTAAATGCCGAAGGCGCACAGAACGCTGTTGCCTTCCCACCAAAGTGGTCCCTATTTTTCTACTTGCATTTTTACATGCTTTTGAACTGCTAGGTTGGCAGAAGCTGGGACAAATAACAGGAGCTCACTCCATTACATGGCACTAGGGATTCGAACCACCGAACTGCCAACCTTTTTGATCGGCAAGCTCAGCATCTAGAAGCTGATTTTATTGCTGATTTTAAAGTATTAAATAATATGGAAAGAGAATTGTTAAATATAGGATAAAAAAGCAAAAGGAAAGCAAAAAGTATTTGAGCTAATAGGTGTTACTAAGAAGCTAGAAAGCACCCCTCATTTCTCCAGTTAGGATGCATACCACCAAAAATGAGCTGATAGAAGAAAACGAATGAGTGTTCAAAGTTGGATTGGTAGCTGAAGGGCAAACTTCTCATTGGTGTAAACTCTTCACTTGTTTCTATTGAGAAAAGGCAGGGATGAGACTGCAGCCTTATTTTTAATTAAAGTAGATTAATGATATTGAATATTACAAACAGTAGGCCAAAGTCTCTGAAGCTAGAAAAATGAGGTGTAATTTAAAAGCTCCCTAAGGGAATTCTACTTTGTGGAGGACAGACAAGGTTTTCCACAAGAAAATGTTAGATTATGTCAAAGATTACATAAAAGGAGGCAGTAACTAGAGGATGTCATTATCATAAATTGGTTTATGGCACCCTAAAGTATGAGCAGGACTTTGCCAAGAGGTTAAAATAATAGGATCTTTATTCAAAATGTTAAACACCTGATACTACTATATGCAAAATGAAGGCTTATACTGCTAAGTTGCCTTCAAACATGATTGAACCATCTGTCTAGTTCTTAAAAGCTCTGAATCCAATTCAATTTTCTTTTTTGTCTTTCTTCTACCAGTTTGTACATTGCTGAAAGTGTGTATGTACATTGCTAAAAGTGTGTATGAGTTTTCAATTTTCCAACTCTCACTAATGATGCAAAAGCTCTGGTACAACGTATAACCGAGACCTTAGCTATTGGTTGGAGTTAGTACATTAATATGGCTTTGGATCAGTTCACACCAAGGCTAACTCTCAGTTTTGGGGAAGTTCTGGAAAATGAAGTATCATAAGAGATACCCAGAGTAACTTAGAGTAAGACAAGTGCCATATATAATTGCCAAAAGTTGAACCTGCTGTTTTAGTCTAAATATCTAGAGAAGTCCTGCTGTGACATCTCAGCCCCCTTAAGATATCTACAATCAAATTTCAAATAATTTCTTAACTTGTCTCTTAAATTTAAGTATGCCCTGTTCTTCTTTTGCAATCAGTTTTCTGATCTGGATAAACTCAAGGGTCTGACAACAGATATTTTAATTAAAAACTTTTCCCTTCAATGTGGACTCATTTTACCGTTATTGTTTATTAAACTTGTATGCTGCCTGAAATTCAACAACTCTGGTGTTGATCTTTAACATGATCCACCCATCCTTTAGTAACAACAGCAGTTTAGGGTTCTACTTGCTAATTTTTGAATTTATTCTACAGTTTAAAAAAATCTGGGAAAATATGGAAATTAGGCTTCTGGTTTTGTTTCTTTAGACTTTTCCTCCAAAGGAAAATTCTGCACCAATCATTCTAGGAATTGCTTTGTTTCCACTTCATGTATTCAGCATTTGAATAGTTCAACTGTATTAAACATCGGTCATAAATCTGTGCCGTACTTATTACTACATACATTTTTCCATCTTCTGCCTTTTTCTAAATACACGAGAAAACAAAAGTATATATAATTATGGAGTTCTAAAGACAAATGATATGTGGCAGCGTGGTGTCAATCTCACACATTTCACAAAGGAGCTGCTCAATACAGTAGCAAATCAAATAAAGTCTCTGTTTTCATATTGTCTCAAAATAGTTTCAGGCTATATTACTGTCTCATGTTGGAAAAGCTGTCAAGAGTTCGCACTAGACTTCTAGTGAAACGGATGCCGTCACTCAAACATCTTGCCTGCTGATAATGGAAGAGAGTAATGGGTGTTTGAGAGTTATTTGTTATTGAAGTTCTGTCCAGCCCTCATGTTAATCCACTAAGCTGCTTGAACTTTAGTAACCGGACATAGTCTATGTAATATCCTGATAAAAGGTAGAAACTACAAAATGAATTTATATCTTCTTAGGGAACAACAGGTTTTTTTAGTTTAGTTTAGAATTCTTTATTGGCCAAGTATGATTGGACAAGGAATTTGTCTTGGTGTAAATGCTTTCAGTGTACATAAAAGAAAAGATACATGATCAGGATTCTTGATTTTCTTACTCTTTTTCTAAGTCTTAGTATTATGACTACCACAAATAGTTATAATTAACACATTTGGCTCATTGAATTTAGTATTATTTAATAATAATCCATAAAAGGGATTCCTTTCCTATTTCTTAGTCTAACAGAACAGCATAATGGTTGCTGATAAAGACATACTGGATTTACTTACAAAGGTGCTCAGATATAATGCATACTAAAATTAAATTCTCTTTACAGCCAGCTTGGTCAAAGTGGTTAAAAATAACCGAGACTGGTTTAAAATGAGTTTTAATCTGGGCTTAGGTACAAAGCCAGCTGGGTGACTCTAGATCAGGGGTGTCAAACTCGATTCCATTGAGGGCCACATCAGGGCTATGTGGCCTGAGGGCTCTGCCAGTGAAAATGAACTCCGAAGCTCCATTCTTGGCTGCAATGTTCTCCTGCAACCCTCTGCCAGTGAAAACAGAGTTCGTGAGGGCGGCATGCGGCCCTCCTGATCTCAATTTTTGCTGGCAGAGGCATTGCAGGATGGTCCTTCACTGCTTCCAGGGGGAGCCCATGGCCACATCTAAGCACCTCAACCCAATGGTGGGATTCAATTTTTTTTTACCACTGGTTCTGTGGGCATGGCTGGTGGGTGTAGCAGGGGAAGGATACTGTAAATTCTGGTCAGAGGTGGTATTTGCCGGTTCTCCGAACTACTCAAAATTTCTGCTCCAGAACTGGTCAGAAC
Source organism: Pseudonaja textilis (assembly GCF_049901715.1). Taxonomy (NCBI): domain Eukaryota; kingdom Metazoa; phylum Chordata; class Lepidosauria; order Squamata; family Elapidae; genus Pseudonaja; species Pseudonaja textilis. The sequence goes on along the minus strand of NC_141994.1, from coordinate 13,057,028 downwards.
CTGCTGAATACCACCTCTACCTCAGCCACTTGAGGGCCACATCTAAGCACCTCAGGCCTTGAGTTTGATACCCCTGATCTAGATCAGTTACTTTCTCTTAGCAAACCACTTTTGAAAATTCAAAAGTTCAATGGATTATCCAGATGGTTGCCAGGAATCAAGACTGACCAGAAGGCACTATAATCCTTTCATATTATAATACAGTGTTAATTTCTTTATATTATAATGTTAATTATGTACAATAAAATCAATATGATTAGATGCATAGTTCTGGTAAGATTGTGCCCTTCAGGAATATTTTTCCATTTCCATAGTAATCAAAAAGTCACAAATGAGTTCTATAATTTTTCAGATTCACAACAGCCTTAGGCACTAAAATCTATGATTTATTTTTTAAAAAATCGCAATAATTATTTTAACATTGCCTATATTAACTTAAATTTATACACAATGAAGAGGATGCTTTTAAAAATCAGCAAAAAAAAACTTCACAGCATTTTTATAGTTGATGAAAAACTTACGCATTGAAGAGATGTCTATTAACAAAAGCGAGAATTTTTGTTTAGTAAAAATAAAATTCATCTTACACATTTTAATTTTTTTTTAATTCAGGATTAATCAATAAACAAACATATTCACTAGAATGTTATTAAATTTATTTTTGATCTGAGCTTTCAGAATTATAGAATGCCTGATCAAATATTTAAGCTGGTATTCTTATATATCATTATTACTTATTGCATTTTTAAATGAATGGCTGGCTGGCTGGGTGGGTGTCTTTATATCTATCTATACCTATCATAGGCTGGATAAGATAGCCAGAATTTGTCACATTGCATTGTATTATAGAAGTGATGGATTTTGTTTTCAAGGCACTATGCTAACAAATTACAACACAATATATTTTTTTTCCTTTCATCCTTTTTTGATTTGACTATTTTATCTTTTAAAACGATTGTATACTGTTTTTTTCTTTAACGGTATACCCATCATCTTATCAGTCAATAAGGTAGACTTATAAACTACTGCCATTAGTACTAAGCAGATTTATAAATCTAAGTAGTCTTATAAACTACTACCACTACTACTTGGATGGGAAACCATCAAGATAACTTATGACCAAGTTATCTAAGAGTTCCTAGAAGAAGCCAGTGGCAAGCCACTTCAATATTATTGCCAAAGAAACAATAAGAATGGATTGTACAGCCATCTGGAACCAAGCTTAACTGAACAGTCTTTTTAGAAGTGTAAGATTGTACTGCTGCGTTGAACCTTCATATTGCATACAAAGTGAAAACTACACGTTTCTCTCATTCTCCTCCCCCCCTACACACACAAACACACATACAAGTACATAGAACTCATGCTACATATTCTCCTTCAAGTCCCTGAAATAATGAATTGTGCACAAAACCTTGGATTTGGTTTTGGTTGTTTTAAAAGAAGTTTTGCTTCATCTCAGAAAGATCTAAAGTGGATCCATTTGGCTTAAATTTGTGTAATCTGGCCTCTGAATATTCAGCAAATTTAACATGCAGACTCCAGTGAACATAATTTCTTGTTATTTAGTAGAGTTAAACAATAAACCAAGGAACATTATGTTCCAAACAATATTGTTCCAAATAATATTCCATTTTCAATAGCCATGGTTATGTCTCTTCCATTAATAATGGAACTTAATTTTCAAGAAATACCTCTAGGGTTGAGCAGATTAGTTTAAATCTATTTTATATCAGTGTTGTGGGTTTGTACAAATATCATTCTATTAATTTTTAAAATGGCTGGAAAATGTGCATTCATAGAGTTCCAAACTGTCCCTAATATATTTTGTTAATAAAACATAAAATAATAAATCAGCACATGAAAACACATTTTATCAATGTTTCTACTAATTTTTGCACTAATATATTTTCCCTAATATATGCACTTCTGTAAGCATTTATTTTTAATATAATATGTTATTTTTGTAATATTCACATTTATATATGTGCTTTCTTGTTCTTTATTAATTTTGTATGAGTGTTTAATTAGTCTGCTAGTTAAGCATATTTAGCAAAGTATGGCTTTCAGAGCAAAAAATCTGCTTTTCTCTTTTGATATCACTTGGAAAGTTAAAGAATTTGACTTTAAACAATTAAGTAAATAAACCTAATCATAAAACACAAAATTTCAGCACCTTTAACAGCTCTTTATTTTATTTTATTAACAGTTTATACATTTTCCATTTTAAAATGTTTGATTTCCAAGTATATGTTATACTTAGTATTTTAGGGTTATAACAAGTGAATTATTTTAATTATTGCTTATTATTGATTTAGTGTAGGATGAGAACATGACAAAAGAGTAGTAGACATATGCACCCAATTCATGTAATTATATACAAAACTTCTACTGAAGTTTTGATGATGTTTTGTCTTGTTTGTTTCTTGTTAAAATTAATAAAATTTGTTTCAAAAAAAAAAAAAAAACTTCTACTGGAATACAGCAGGGGCCTCATACCTGGATATCTAATTCCGCTATCCAGTTGATCACTTCTGGCATTGCTTCTTGCAGATCTTCTAGGACAGGGCTATCAAACACTGGGCCCATGGGCCAGATGTGTCATGCGCTGGCCACACTCATGCCCAGTTTAACGAAGGGAAAAAGGGTCCTGAAAGATCACGTGACACTGCCACGACAACATGAGTTTGATACCCCTTTTCTAGGGAACTAGAGAATGCACATAGTGAGCATATGTTTAATAGGTTGCATATCAGTATTACAAGGAGAAAGTTTTCATTATTTGAATTATTTGAATAAGTTTCATAGCAAAATAACATTTGCAGCAAAGAATACACAATTTTAGTTCACAAATCTAGGGATTTCCTTGTTTGAATTAAGTATTAATGAATTGGTCTAGAATTTAAAGAAAAGCAACATAATGTTTGACACTACTAGTACAAGTTATCTATATTTACTGTGCATTTATTTCTAAGAACTATACAGGCAAAACAATAAAGTATCACTGAATAGCAATAGCAGTGGCACTTAGACTTATATACCACTTCACAGTGCTTTCCAGCCCTCTCTAAGTGGTTTACAGTCAGCATATTGCCCCCAACAATCTGGCTCCTCATAGAATATAAATCAATAAGACACCAATGCAATAATCAATTTAATGCATGTTCTATACTGGCTCATCCATAATTTAAATGCATGTTTTAAAGTTTTTTGTACTATAAGCTGCTGACAGAAAAACTTTCAATACTTAGTAGAACAAAAATCACACAGGGAGCTCAGCATTATTAATAATAATATTAATAATAAGAGCCTCGGTGGCACAGTGGTTAGAGCGACTTCTGCTGCAGCTGGCTGCCTGCAATTTGGCAGATCGAATCTCATGAGGCTGAAGGTTGATTCAGCCTTCCATCCTTCCGAAGTGGGTAAAATGAGGACCCAGATTGTTGGGGGCAATAGGCTGACTCTGTAAACCGTTTAGAGAGGGCTGTAAAGCACTATAAAGCAGTATATAAGTCTAAGTGCTATTGCTATTGCTGTTGTTATTGTTGTTGTTTTTGCAATTCCAGGAAATAGATTTGATGGAAGTTCATCCTGACATATTGACAAATGGAAACGTTCTCTAATCAGAATGTTGTATGGAAACAAATGATCCAAGTTCAATATAATAAAACTGGCTATCTTACTGCAGACATTCCAATCTGCCAAGCTGTGAGGCAGGGATGTAGTTTAGCTCCTTTACTATTTAATATTCATATAAACTCAGTGGTTACTGTTTTTACCAAAACAACAATTCCACCCCCTTAAGTCTGTAGATAGATAAATGCTGCTGTATGCTAATGATGCAACAAGGTAGCCTCAGGAGAAGTTTGTGGGGCTAAGCAGAATTCTGCAACAAGGAAGGGATTACAGTTAATTAGTCCAAAATTAAAATTATGCTATTATCAATAAGACTTAGCTGTCACAAACCCCAATGGCAAACAGAAATTAACAAAATGGAACAAGTTCCAGGTTTTAAATATCTTAGGGTAATGTTTTCAAGCTTCTGGAAGTTGGCAGGAACAATCTAGAGTCATTTCTGCCAAAGCTAATAATAGTGCCAAGGCAATCTTAGACTTTTTTCATTGTAAAAGTACCGTCTTGCATACTTGCTGCTGTTATGCTAACTCCATATGCCGTACCATCTATAGATATGTATATACATGACCTAAAATTCCTGTATGCTGATCAGTCTGATTTTTTTGTGAGTGCTCTTCCAGATTCCAGGTTCTGTCCTAAATGTTCAAATTTGCATGGAAACAGGAAAGATAACCTTGAATGGGAGAGTTTGGGCTTGCTGTCTCTCTTATCAGCTCAAATGTATACTTTTGATAGCCCATTGCTGCCCTTCCCCAATACTTCTTGACAAATTCATATCAAGATAGAAAGTAAAAGGCTTAGAAAAAATGAAAACCAGAAATGTGTCAAAGAGTCCCTGAATTTGGCAAGCTGATCTCTAATTGGTCCATATCAGAGGAATCCAAGAAAGCTGGCTCCTGCCTGAATACCAGTTCCTGATTGGTCTGTCTCAGCCATATTGTTGATAGATTATTTGCATAGGTAGACTTGAAGAATTCAATCAGGAACCAACTTTCTTAGACTTCTCTGACATGGACCTTCAGAAATAAATGAAGAGTAGGAGCTAAATGGGAAAAGATTGAAGGAAGGAAATCACTATTTTAACACAAGGAAAAACTGATTAATGTTGATTGCACAATCAAGGCAAGTTTACAAGAAACTTACAGTTATTGTTTCTGGTGTTCATACCTGAAAACCTTGTACACAGGAGCATGAAATAATTTAACACCCACATCTCTCTGAGAGCTTATGAGAAAATAGACTCTAGACTGTGTATTATTTTGATAGATTGTATATTTTATAATTCTTCCTGTAACTGCTAAATTCTAGGTTCTGGACAGCTCCTGAAACCCTTACATTGTATAAGACCAGCTAAAAGGTAAGGGTCCTAAAGTGGCTTGGACTCCTTAGACTAGTGTCTAGATATCTATGTTTGATTAATCTCAAATAGGAGAAAAACTTCCATCAGAATAGAGCTGGAAGGAACCTTGGAGGTCTTCTAGTCCAGCATCTTGGTCAAACAAAAGATTCTATACCAGGGGTCTTCAAACTTGACAGCTTTAAAACTTGTGGACTTCAACTCCCCTAATTCCTCCTCCATTCATGTTAGCTCGGAATTTGGGGAGTTGAAGTCCACAAGTTTGAAGACCCTTGCCCTATACCATTTCAGATAGATGGTTGTCCAGTCTTTTCTTAAAAACCTCCAGTGATGAAGCCGCAACAACCAGTCATGCTAGGTTTGTTTCTTGGTGATCACTATAACAGGAGGTCCCTGAAAATGTGATCCAGAAGGTCAACCTCAGCAATTTAAACTGATAGCTTTCTGAAAGATAGTCAATATGATTAAAATAATTAATAATGATTAATTGATTAAAACAAGCATTAGGATGAATCTGAAGTGGTCCATAATGATTGAACCCACACTATTCCAGACATGAATTAGTAGGAACAATAAAGAAGACTAATCAAACAACTATAGCAATTATCTATCCAGGAAGCCACCAATGCATTAACAGGCGAGTTAATCATTTTTTTAAACAAATTTTATTCAGTTTTTCACATTAAAAACAAAAATCTCTTTTTAGTGGACAACATATTTCCGGGTCATCACCGTTACATACAAATATGACAGCAATTATACATTCATATATGCATACTTAATTCTATTATTACCTTTTCCATTCCAAATGTTCAGTAAGGAGAGAAACAAACACATTAATTCTAGTCTCTTTCATTAATCTCAATCGAAACATCTTTTTGTTTCATTTCAATTATTTCAAATATAATCCTTTAATCCTTTAATATTTATTTTAAAAATAAAGATAAACAATATGTGTTTGCCCAATAATAACAATAACAATAACAACAACAATAATAATGAGTAGTTTGTTGTGTACCACTGAATCAAAGGCTTTACAGAAGTCTGTATAGATTGTGTCTATTATGTTGCCCTGATTGAGTTGTGTAGTCCATATGTAAGAGTTGCAGAATTTTCAACTAGGCTGGGGTCTCCCTTTTTGAAGATGGGGATGACCGTGGCTTGTGACCATAGTTTTGGCAAGGAGCTGGTCTTCAACTTCAAATTGAAGAACAACTTTCTCTTTAAAAACTTTGTATCACGAGTTTTCAAGTTTTAATACATAAGATAATACAAGCATTTAACCTAGGCTTTACTTCAAATGAAGAAGTTAACACCTGTATTTTTCCTATGGTAGAAATGAAAAGGGTAAGATGAAAATACATTGGCATCTGGCCTTAACTGCAAAAAGAAATGTGTAACAGTAGGCTTGAGGGGATTTTTTTTTCTTTTTCAAAACTTACCACATGGCAGTTTAGTGTCAATCAATGAAGTTTATCATTTCAAAGACTTTTAGAAATCTACAAAGTCAAATTTTCAAAAGAGGAAAAGCATTAGAATTCTTAAACTCATATATAGAACCCAAAGGAAAAAAATGCAGATTCTATACTAATTTAGAGTTGATCTAATACAGATGGTGAAGTCCACAAGTCTTAAAATTGCCAAGTTTGAAGACCTCTGATGTAGGTAAACACTATCTATTTCAAAAGTGATCTGCTACCTCTTCATAAAGCTGCCTAGAAAAGCTAGCAGCAATATTTTTTAATACACCAAACTGTAAGAAAGTTATATTCCACATTATTCTTAGCATGCCTACAAGTGTTACCTATTCCCTTGCTATTAGACTGAAGCTTAGCCAAACTAAGATGTCCTATTTCCAATCACACAACTCTGATTGCCACATTGCTCTTTCATTTCAAAAGAACTGCGCAGATTTCTAACTGTTTTCTCAATTACTATTTTTTTCCTAGCAAGTCGTGATTGTACATTACTCTTAATATTGATGTGATTTTCTTCTGATTCTCATACATCACTACATGTATTTTTGTACAAATTAGAAGGGAGTGGAAGGTTGAAGAAATATGCATGCAGATTTTGTGATTATTATTAAATAGATCTGTGTGCTTCATAAATATTTATTATATACTACCTTAATTATTTACTTCTTCTGCACTCCAGTTTCTTGCTAGTTTGCATGAATAGATGTTAACATTCAAAACATTTTTATCTCTCATTATTATGCAGACTACACAAAGATTTATTGCTACTTTATACAGACAATATCTTGAGAAAGCCTATTTTGCACTTCAAAAATGTGTGAGAGATGTTCGGGGTGGATAAGTTGCAATAAACTGTGCCTTAATGTCTTGGTAACAGAGTTATTAACAGTTCTTTATCCTCTTCGAAATAAAAAATAGAGAGCTGTGAGTTTCTTTGCCTTATCTCTATTATATCGGCATCAGATCTAAACCATGAGTTTAGCACTCTGGACCTTTACCAGCTGAGTGCAAACATTCTGCCTTTTGTTTTTACAGAGTAAAAATGTTCCTCCTTGGCTAGAACATTTGAACTGAATTAATAATTTTACTTGGATTTAAATTGTTTGTACTTTATATTTTGATAGCCATCAGAGGAAGGCAGGCCAAGGTATGTGAATCCATAAAGAAATAAGTTTACTCTTGGTGGAAATAAAATATGGTAGGTTTTTTTTAGATGTGATATTAGGGGCAAGATTGGTCTATGACCAAAGGTGGAAAGAGGAATATATGGAAGAACAGATTTTGAAACTAATGGATGGTAGAACTGACTGCTTTGCTTAGAGACAATAACTTGACTAATTTCTTGTAACTTGGAGACCACTCTTAGGTTTCTTATAAAACAAAGGTGGGGGAATCAACTTTTGATTTTGAAGATTAGATAGGACATTGTATGATACTTTAAAGTCTAGTATTCTATAAAAAATTTATAGAGAGGTGGCTGTATTGTTATCATCTCCCCACTAAAATAAAATAAAAAGTCACTTTTGTTATGATTTTTTGATGTGTTTTTGTTGCTATTAATTTTGTGTTACTCTCTTTCCCCTTTCCCTCATATGTTAGCTTGTATTTTAGTAATTGATTTTGAAATTTATTAAAAATATTATACATATGCAAAGAAATAAGATTACTCCAAATAGAAATGTGTTACTCACTGAATCTATAATTTTAAAGTATAATTCAATTCCTCTCATTAATATCAAATAACAAATATCAATTCCCTTGAATAGTTGCAGTAACATAGTTCTAGTCCTATGTCAGCTATGAAAGCTGCCTGGATGACTTTGGGCCTATCATTCTCAGTATTTGTAAATAGCAATGGATCATGCCCAGTATTTCCTAGTCAAACCACAGACGACTACAATGATCCAATACATATCGATTTCACGGAAGACAACGTTGAAAAAGCACTATGCAATCTAAAACCATCTCTATCTATTGGACAGGATGGAATATGTGTCTACTTCTTAAAAAAGTTACCCACTGCCATAGCTGAACCTCTTAGCCTAACCTTTGAAAAATCTTTCAGGACCAGCTCCTTGCCAAACCTATGGTCTCAAGCCACGGTCATCCCCATCTTCAAAAAGGGAGACCCCAGCCTAGTTGAAAATTACAGACCAATCTCCTTATGCTGTGTCACCTGTAAAGTCATGGAATCAATTATTAACCAATCCATCATCCTCCACTTAGAAACAAACAACCTACTCTCTAATAAACAATTTGGTTTCAGGACCAACCTACCTGACAGAGTTGTTGTGAGAAAAAAATGGAGGAACTATTTATAAAACACGATAAAAGTGAATGGATGGATGAACAAATGAACAAATTAATGAATGAAGTACAAAACACATTGGTTGGCAGCTACTTTGGTTCAATCATTCTACCTCATCCTAAACCACCTAATATGGTTGTTGTAGGAAAAATTGGAGGAACTATTTATAGAACGTTATGAAGATGAATGAATGAATGAATGAATGAAGTACAAAACACAATATACTGCTTGGCAAGCAACTTTCCCAAAAGAGCATTTTGGTTTAACACAGGATTCAGTTCAGAAAGCTGAATTAGGATTTTCCTGAGGTATAACAGCTTTAACAAATAGTAATATGTAACTGATCTTGCCTAGGTTTAAAGCTAAGCTGAGTTGGCCCTATAAAATTATCAGGCTATAGGCTAGAGAGAGGAGTCAACAGCATAGGAAAACAACAATAGCAACCTACTTCTTTATATTATTTATAAAACTGACTGGTGTCCATAAAACCACCAGGAGCTGAGCTCAGGTGAAAGAGAGAACTAACCACATCTGTCTAGACACCTAGAAGCTAACTACATTTTGGAAGCTAACTACATGCTATATGTTTCTCTTGAGATATCTGATATGTACATATCTGAGAACTGTCTGTGGCAGGATTTAAGTTGTTACATTATTTATTTCAGGTATGATTCCCTTGACCGAAGAATGGTATGTTTCTTTATTTGGGATTGTCATGTTCTTCCATAGAGCATGCAGCTTTGAGAGGAATAAACATGGTCTGGTGAGGAAAGAAGGGAGATCATCTGAACCCACTGGCAATTAAGGGTGACAGATGGTCTTATTATATCACTCTCACAACAAGAGCATTATTTTCAGGCCAAAATGCCAAAGTCTTCTGACCAGAATCAAAGCTAGACCAGAATCAGTGTATTGCTTGGATCAAATAGGACCCTGCTGATTGTGTGTTTTATTTGATCTGTGTTGAATTAGAAACTGCAATATTATTTGTTATTGTTGTTGTTGTCTGCAATAATGATTTGGCCACACAGCAGAAATAATTTCTTTGTCTAATAAACTGTTGCAACATTGCAAAACAAACAAATAAAATATTCAGTAATACAATTATATATATATATATATATATATATATATATATATATATATATATATATATATATATATATATATTTGTTTTCTGAGGTTCGGTATTTGTATGTGGATCTTTGGTTGTTCGGGTTTTCCCGCGTAAGATTCAAAGTATCTAGGCAACGTCGATGAAGTCTCATTCATCATCATCAGGCCTCTGTCTTCGGTTTTTGCTTTTCAGAGTGATGAATCAATCACTCTGAAAGCAAACCGAACAGAGGCCTGATGATGATGAGATTCATCAATTGCTAAGTATGACTAACACCAAGATCCTATATATATATATATATATATATATATATATATATATATATATATATGGATCTTTGGTTGTTCGGTTTTCTCCGCGTAAGATTCATATCTAGGCAACGTTGATGAAGTCTCATTCATCATCTTCAGGCTTCTGTCTCCGGCTCTGTGCTTCTCAGAGTAATGTGAGATTGCAGCTGCTTCCTCCTTTTAACTGCCAGTGGGGTGGGACTTGATTGGGTGGGGGCTTGGCTGTGTTCTGATTGGGTGGGGTGTGTTCTCATTGGTAGGGGGTTTGGCTGTGTTCTGATTGGTTGGGGGGTTAGCCGTGTTCTGATTGGTTGGAGGCGTGTTCTGTTCAGGTGGGGGCTTGGTTGTGCTCAGGTTAGTCTTAGTTGCTGGGGGATTTGAGCTGGTGAGTTGTGATCTTGCTGTTTGGCTTCTAGTTCGTGGTCCTGCTGCATCTTCATAGTGGGTGTCGGTTTGCTTCATGTATGGCTCAGAGGGGTTTGAAGTAGGTAGTGATGCAGCTGCAGTGCAGCTTCTGGTCCATGGTCGTGTCTCATTTTCTGAATGGGTGGGAGTCTGTTTTCTATATGGAAGTGTGGTGGTGGCTTCTTGTGTGGCTCTCATGGGTGTGGGTCTGGTGTCCTTCTTCATGTTAGGTACTCGTCTGTTCATGAGGGCGGGTTTCTTCAAATGGCTGGAAGGCGGGAGGTGTCATCTCGTTTGTTCATGCTGTGTGGGCGTTTTTCTATCTCTATGGCTTCTCTGATTATTCTGCTGTTGAAGTGTTCGGTTTTGGCGATAGTTCTGGTATTTTTAAAATCAATTTCATGTCCTGTGGCTTTGAGGTGTTGGACCAGGGAAGAGGTCGCTTTCTTCTTTTTGATTGAGTTCTTATGTTCTTCAATGCGTGCACTTATTCTTCTGTTAGTTTGTCCAATGTATGTGGTAGGGCAGGCAGTGCAGGGATTTCGTATACTCCTTGGTTTTCTAATTCGATTTTGTCTTTGGGGTTTATTAGGATGGTGGATATTTTTCTGTTTGTGCAGAATGCTGTTTTGATGTTGTGTTTTTGGAGGATCTTGCTAATTTTGTCTGTAGTGCCTTTTATATATGGGAGGAGGGCTTTGCCGTTTTCTTGTTCTCTGTCTTGGATTTTGGTTGGGGTTTCTTTTTGGATTAGGTGGGTAATCTTCTTTCTTTGGAATCCATTGGCTGTAAGTACGTTGGTGAGAGTGTGTAGTTCGGTTTTTGGTGTTGTTCATCGGCTAAGCATTTTGTTCTGGAGATGAGTGTCTTGGCTACGAATTGATCTGTGCTGGGTGGTGGTGTGAGAGTGCATGTAGATAGCGGTTAGTATGTGTTTTCTTCTGGTAGATGGTGTGTCCTAGGGAGCCATTGGATCTTTTGTATACCAAGACATCTAGGAAGGGAAGTTGATTGTTGGCTTCTGTTTCCATGGTGAATTGTATTTTGGGGTGTAGGCTGTTGAGGTATGTGAGGAAGTTGTTCAGTTTTTCTTTCCCGTGTGGCCAGATTATGAAGGTGTCATCTACGTATCTGAGCCAGAGTTTGGGTTTGTGGTCGTATTTTTCTAGAGCTTGTGTTTCAAAGTGTTCCATGTAGAGGTTTGCGATGACAGGTGAGAGGGGTGATCCCATGGGTGCTCCTTCTATTTGTTTGTATTTTTGTCCATTGTAGGTGAAGTATGTATTGGATAGGCAGTGGTTGGTTAGATCTAGGATGTGCTTGGGGGTTGTATTTGTTTTGGATGGCTGTCAAGGCTTCTTTTATTGGCACTTGGGTGAAGAGGGATATGACATCGAAGCTTACTAGTAGGTCGCTAGGTTGTAAGTTTTGTTTCTTTATGATCTCGATGAACTGGAATGAGTTTCTTACGTGTGAGTTGATGGATTCTGCATAGGGTTGTAGTTGTTTGGCGAGGAATTTGGCCAGGTTTTGTAGAGGTGAGCCTATGGAGCTGACTATTGGTCTGAGTGGGGTTCCTTCTTTGTGTATTTTGGGAGACCATAAAGCTTGGGGCATCTGGATGATTTTTCTCTGGGTATGATTCCTTGCTGGATTTCTTCACTGATGGGGAGGCTTTTATTTTGGATTTGGTAGTTTTTCTAGGTAGGTGGTGGGGTCTGTCTTTAGGGGTTTGTATGTGGGGTCTTGGAGTAGGTTGGTTAGCTTGGTTTGGTAGTCAGATGTGTTCATAACCACTGTCGCGTTGCCCTTGTCTGCTGGTAGGATTATTATGCTGGTGTCTTCTTTCAGGTTAAGTAGTGCAGTTTGTTCTTCTTTGGATAAGTTGCTTTTGGGTGGTTTGCTAGTGCAGAGGATGTTGGTGATTTCGAGTCTGATTTTGTTAGCATCATCAGGGTTGGTTTTGGTCAGGCTGGTTTCAACTCCGCATATGATGGTTTCTGTGGGAATGTGTTTGGGAGCGACAGCAAAGTTGAATCCTTTTGAAAGGACCTTGGTTTCAGCTTCAGTGAGGATCTTGTCTGAGATGTTGTGCAATGTTTGTTTCATGTGTGGCTGTGGGGGAGGGGGAGTTGGTTTCTGGCATTGTTGTAGTTTCCTGAGTTTGTTGGTGTGTGTGTCTGTCTTGAGGGTGGTCTGTGTTTCGGCTCTCCAGACAGCGAGTTGTTTGGATTTGTCCCAAAGTAGAGGGTGAATCTTGTTGCTGAGTCTGAGGTGGAGTGTGAGGAGATCTTTGTTGATTTGGTCTAGGAGAAACCTTTTTGTGTGAAGTTCATTTCTAATTAGGGCCAGTTCTGTTCTTTTAAGGATGTGTTTAGTGGCTGCTGTGTTGGTGTGGAATTTCAATTGGAAGCTTGTGGGAATTAAATTTTGATCTCGGCAGTTGCATAGGAATGCAAGGTCACAAAATCGAATTAGAAAACCAAGGAGTATACGAAATCCCCTGCACTGCCTGCCCTACCACATACATTGGACAAACTAACAGAAGAATAAGTGCACGCATTGAAGAACATAAGAACTCAATCAAAAAAGAAGAAACGACCTCTTCCCTGGTCCAACACCTCAAAGCCACAGGACATGAAATTGATTTTAAAAATACCAGAACTATCGCCAAAACCGAACACTTCAACAGCAGAATAATCAGAGAAGCCATAGAGATAGAAAAACGCCCACACAGCATGAACAAACGAGATGACACCTCCCGCCTTCCAGCCATTTGGAAACCCGCCCTCATGAACAGACGAGTACCTAACATGAAGAAGGACACCAGACCCACACCCATGAGAGCCACACAAGAAGCCACCACCACACTTCCATATAGAAAACAGACTCCCACCCATTCAGAAAATGAGACACGACCATGGACCAGAAGCTGCACTGTAGCTGCATCACTACCCACTTCAAACCCCTCTGAGCCATACATGAAGCAAACCGACACCCACTATGAAGATGCAGCAGGACCACGAACTAGAAGCCAAACAGCAAGATCACAACTCACCAGCTCAAATCCCCAGCAACTAAGACTAACCTGAGCACAACCAAGCCCCACCTGAACAGAACACGCTCCAACCAATCAGAACACGGCTAACCCCCAACCAATCAGAACACAGCCAAACCCCTACCAATGAGAACACACCCCACCCAATCAGAACACAGCCAAGCCCCCACCCAATCAAGTCCCACCCCCACTGGCAGTTAAAAGGAGGAAGCAGCTGCAATCTCACATTACTCTGAGAAGCACAGAGCCGGAGACAGAAGCCTGAAGATGATGAATGAGACTTCATCGAAACGTTGCCTAGATACTTCGAATCTTACGCGGGAGAAAACCCGAACAACCAAAGATCCACATACAAATACCCGAGAACCTCAGAAACACATATATATATATATATATATTCATTCTTAAGTTTTCACGGGTACTTACATGTATGGCTTTGTTTGGGTATTTTTCAACATCATTATAGTTGTGCTTTTAAAGTTGTAACAACGTGTTTCGGCAGAATCTCATCTGCCATCATCAGGCTTGTATATTGTGTTCATCTGTGAGTCAGGCTTTCACAGCCGTTTCTGTTTTAAATTCGGTGCTAGCCTACTGCTGTGTTAGAAAACAGAAACGGCTGTGAAAGTCTGATTCACAGATGAACACAATACACAAGCCTGATGATGGCATATGAGATTCTGCCGAAACATTGCTACAACTTTAAAAGCACAACTATAATGATGTGGGAAAATACCCGAAATGATGCAATTTACTTCCATAACAACCTACAAAGCCATGGGGACAATCTTCAGTATTTAAGTTAATAACATATGCAGTTCAGACTTTTTCTGCAATAGTCATCTCATCCAGTCTAAGATCCGGATGAGTGAGTTAATGTATCAGTTGACTATAAACAACTGTAAAATCTTCATATTTTCATGAAAATATTCTTCAAGAAACATATTACTGTGGAATGGGGTTACATCATTATAATATACATATCTTCAGATCTATTCAGGAAATGAATTGAACCTACCAATCAGAAGATGATGTTAGGAGGCTGTTTCTATCATACCAAGTCTCAATTTCCTTTTGCTGCAACTGTGAGTTTTGTGCACAGTGACACTTCTAGCTTATTCAGATTGATGTCTGCTTCTTGAACAAATCTGAAGCAATGTCCTGTAACACCTGATGTACTGTCTACTATATGTCTTTTGTAATAGCATACTTTTACAATTAGCAGTCCATACTAACCATGCTGCTGTTTTCACAAAGAAACAGTAGCCTAGCAAGTTATCCACATGTGTGTTTTTACTAGGTTACCTTTTTGCCATCCCTTTACACAGTTTATGAGGTATTAAATATTAGACCTGGGATTAGAGCATCTGATAAAAGCTACAGTTCAGTTCTGACAGGTATTAAAATTGAATACCACCTCCGTATGAAGTTTGTTTAAACAAATGTCAGCCACATCTTAAATCTAACCGCAAAGACCTTAATATTCCCAGGGGGCAAATTCAACAATGTATGCCAAAATCCTAGTTAAAGAAAAGGCCTTAAAGAGCAGTATTTGTAGTACCATCTGCTTCAAGTTAATTGTTCTCGAGAGGCTACTCAGTTGCCATTTAATCTCTGCATCCCCTATTAGAAGAGTAAAAGAAACCCAGAGATGTATGAGGAATATCAGCAAAACTCATGCTGTATGAATAGCGGGAGTGACAAAGTCATGTTTTGGCTATCAGACATCTTATTGTTCATCTGAAAGAAATTAAGAGGCTGGGATGGTCTACTCAAATACATTTCCACGGTAGGCTTCTGCTTGATGATTTTCAGAGACTCACTTTTTGATTTGGACACTTTTATCATGACATTTTCGATTGTGGTCCCCACATCAGCCAGTATAGTGCAATGGTTAAGATACTGGACCAGCTCTTTGCCACTGAAGGTTACTGACTCTGTCAATCTTCTAGAGTCCAACCTATCTCACAAGGTCCTTGCAGTCAGGATAAAAGAAAGGTAAAGAAATCTGTTCCAAATGCAAAACACAAGCAGAGGAGAGGAGTTTCAGTTTTAGTTTCACAGCAGCAACCAGATTTAGTACAGAACAGTTGAGTTAAACCATGCCGAGGTTCTTTGCTGTCTTCTTCTTGCTCACACAGCAAATACTTTTTCAGTTTCCAAACAGCCCTCAAACTCTCTCACACACTGACAGGACACTAGCCAGATAAATACCGATGGATGCTAGTAGACAGAGGCAGAATTTTCATTTGTCTACTCAATATTTTCACTGGGAAGCTGGATATTATAATCTTGATAGAGTATCATCATCCTTTAAGCCAGGGCTGTCAAACTCATGGCCC
Source organism: Pseudonaja textilis (assembly GCF_049901715.1). NCBI lineage: Eukaryota > Metazoa > Chordata > Lepidosauria > Squamata > Elapidae > Pseudonaja > Pseudonaja textilis. The sequence continues at coordinate 13,041,037 of NC_141994.1, read as the reverse complement.
AAAGTCCAGATGCATCACGTGCTGACCACACTCACGATACGTCAAGTGACACCTCCATGACAATGTGTGTTTGACACCCCTGTTCTAAGCATTCTACATCCTTAAGAATGCAGAGCTTTTAATTTCACTTATTTGTACATGAGATATGGTTTTTAGTCTATATCAAATGTCTTTAGATTTACAGTGCCTTACTCAGATGCTGATACTGCAGTGCGGAGCTTCATATAATTGGTCTGCTAATTTTATTGACTTTTCTGGGTCAAAAATAGATAGAAATCTAAGTACCTTCAGATGAATTGGACTGTGGTATAGGCTGCAGAAATGATTAGAAGGCTATTTAAAATAACATAGATGATCCCATTTATCAATAATATGATGAAATTTAATATTTAATGATGGAATATTAGCATACAATAATTATATCCCATTATTAAAGAACCATATTAAATAGTATTTCAGACCTCTCCAATGATCATCTTCCATGAGATGAATCTAGGACTGAAAAAATTAATTGTTAAATTAATAGCCAGTGTTAGAACTATTCTAAAACTAAGTTCAGAGGCACGGCAATTTGATAAGAGCAGTTAGACATTAATATCTTGGTTGCATAAATTAAACTAATGTCATATGAATGCATGTTTTCCTTTCAGGAAAATATGACAAATAAAAATAATAGACAAATAACTACTGTATATATATATAAACCTGCAGGTGGAATTCCACTTTCAGTTTTATTATCCTAGCCCTGAGCAGCAAATTTCTGTAAAGAGAAAATTCGTTCTACTTTTGCCCACTCCACTTATGACATCATTCTTGTGATGCAGTGAATTGCTTCATTCAACTGAAGGGCCAAGATGTCACCATAAACCAAAAAATATAGCAGCATGAAATTATTTTGTGCATATAGACAATCAAGCTATGTTGATGTATGAGAGAATGTTTTTCTTTAATAAAGTTTTGGGGAAAGCACTTTGTAGAAGATGCTTCACAGAGCAGTACGGCTCTTTCATTCTAAGAATGAAAATAAGTGACCATTGCTTCATTTACCTCTGCTTCACGGCTTCTTCTCAGATTTCTCCATGACCTGCAAGCAACTAGAAAAGGCTTCTTCGTGGACAGTTTTATATTTTGCAGCTTGAAAGAGATGCTGATAGGAAGTGGGATGATGCTGTCCTCTATAGCAGTGGTCGCCAACTACCACCACCGCCAGCGAGAAAATTTTGGTGGTCCTCAGAGAAATGTCACTTCCAAAGCACCCCCCCACACACAAAGTAATTAATCCAGGCTGTGTGGGAACACAAGGCTGCAGTGCCCAAATGGCCCACGGGAACACAAGGCTTGTGTCACTTGTATTGTGAACAACACAAGGTAGTGAGGGGATGGGGGAAAGGGCGGAAGCGGGGAACTTGCCCCCCTTGCCACACGCTCCTCACCTGGCCACCAAGCTGCTTCTTTCTGCTTCTTTCTTCTTCTGCTTTTGTCTGCATGCAAGGAAAGTAGCAAAAGTCTTTCTTTCTCTCCCCCAAACTCCACCAGAAATGAATCTTTGGGACCCTGTAAGGCATACTGCTCCAAGAGGCTGTGCTGGCATGACAAGTCTCACAAAAACTAATTTCTGGCGGAGTTTGGGGAGGAGAAAGACTTCTGCTGCTTCTGTTGCTTTCCTTGCATGAAGCCCAAAGTCTCTCTCCCTCCCTCTCCCCATGACAATGGAGCTGGAGACGGTAGAGAGCAATCCCAAATAAAGAATGGTTGATCGGTAGGAAAGCAGGGTGTGGAATTTTCCTGCAGACTTTTTTGGGGATTTTCCCAGGGTCTCCGGTTCGCAGAATTTAAAATTATGAGTTGGTTTTCCTTGAAATCTAAAAGGTTGGCAACGGGGGCTGCTCTACAGCTTCCTTTAAACATCTTCCATCAATTGTGAAAGGTGAAAGAGATGTACTATTTCTCATTTCATGTTCACATTTCACTAATTCCTCAAATTCACTCAATTCCTCAAATTGTGATTCCAAGACTGCATCGGGTATCCTTCTACTAATCTATTGCTTTATCCATAATCTATTGCTCTATCTGATATGGTACCTCAATTTTGGATGGCTTCATTCCCAGCCCAGGAGACACACAGCCTTAATATACCCTTTACTGTCCCATTTTCCTCTTATTCCAACACTGCCTGATGACAGTCTCAAGATGTGCAAAATCTGCTAGGCTTTGTCATTTATTACCTTAGAGGGAAGTAACTGGACTTCCAATGATTGGGATGTAGACAATAGAGGCAGGACACAGATCAGCAAATTTCATGCTGGTGCTGTTTTCTGCGAGCTTAGAGATAAATGGAGAGTACACCAACAAAACAATTGAAAAAGCCCTTCTTGTTGTATAATAGTAAAGATGCTGGATAGAACTGGAAAAATCAAAGTTAAAGTAAAATAACCATGGGTTATTTTGAGTCAATAATCCTGCTTTGTTCCAACCTAATGACTTTGGAGATCATTTTATCCCTATGGATGACATGTTGTGATCTTGAAGAAAATAGTATTATAAATTTAACTAATAATGAAAGAAAAAAAATCAAATTCCTCTCCATTGGCAATATGGAGAATAGCATTAAAGATATCCTTTTTTCCCCTTTCTTATTTTGTCTGTAGCTTAGTTCACCTTCTACAGATGCTTCCTTTATTTTGCATGGAATGAGGTATTCTATTTCCCCAAAGTTATTTAACAAAATGTATCTCTGAGTATTTAATATGCCGAATGACTGACAGAATTGTGAAATTTAATTTATTAAGATTGGAACAGAAGACTAGTGTGTAGGAGAGAATGAATAAACATCTTGTGTAGGGATTTGGATTTAAAATGCAAATTGGTAATAAACAGCCAAACAACTTTTATCAAGTATTTCCACCTTTTCCACTCTACTACTTCATACCAACTACTTCAGTCCAAAAACATACCAACTGAAATAGAAATGAAAGATTGAAATATTATGCCTCTCATAAGTTGCTATGTAACTTACAATAATAATATTTCTTTTAAAAAATCCAACGTTGATGTCTTGTTATTAATTATTTCTTTTAAAGGACTTTGAAGTTTTCCCTATCCTGTATATATTTAGCTATACTGCAGCATATATAAAGCTATTATCTTTTTTGTACTGTGTGCAATTCATTGTCCCAGGCACTTTGTTCTGAATACAGAATTAGCTGTGGGTCTTCTGTAAGACAATCTCTAGCGATTTATTTCAGTTAAAGGAAAAGTTAAAGAAACACAAATGAAATGCGTACACAGAGAGAGAGCGGGGGGGAGGGAGAGAGGGAGAGGGAGGGAGGGGGTGGGAGAGAGACCACAGAATAGTACTTCAGTCTGTAGGATCAGATGACGTTTCAATCATATCCTCAACATAGAATACCTCAGCAATTCTAGGAATAGTAGTAGTAATAGGAGTTGTAATTATATTGGCCTTAGGAAATAAGGTATTCCTTAAGGGCTTAACAATCCCAAAAATAAAACTATTCATTTAACCATGAATGCCTAACAATTGTGCTCACCCGAGGTGAAAGGAAACGGTGATTCATCTTGATGTTTATACACAGCCATATGCCTAGCATTAGTTTCTGAGCAAACCTAACCAAAGATAGCATTCTCATCTGTTTTCATTCTTTGTAGCACTCTAACTTATCAGTTCTAATCACATTTGCCAACTTCCAAGTTGTCCTTCACATCTTGCTGGTCAGCTAGCTATAATGAACACGCATTATTCACAAAGAAGTCAATTCTAATTACTCTTCTCAATCTACAATATAAACAATCAGTGACACATGATCTGACTACCAAAGGTTTGTACTATGTGTTTGTGCCATTTGTTCATTCTAGCAGCGAACACTGTATCTATAATGATCAAGTATAATAAGAAACATAAATGGTTATACTGGCACTTTTGTATCATTCTAGCTATTTTCAGGTTTAGAAATATAAAATTTATTGGTCACAATGGGTGAATGTTGAGCTGTTTTATTAAAATAATTTCAATTTGTAAAGTTATTTTAGAGCAGAGGTCTCCAAACTTGGCAACTTTAAGACTTGTGGACTTCAACTCCCAGAATTCCTCAGCCATCTGGCTGAGGAATTCTGGGAGTTGAAGTCCACAAGTTTTAAAGTTGCCAAGTTTGGGGACCCTTGTTTTAGAGGTTAGGTTCTCCACCCCTCACCTAAGTTAAGAGTCTGTAGGAAATGAGAGACAATGAGAGACAGACAGACAGACAGACAGACAGAGAAAGATAATAAATTTTATCATACAAATAGATATAAAAATAAATTGTGGTAACAAAAATGGATGCCTATATTAGTCTCTTACAGCAAACAAGTTGAGAGCCAAACTATAATTTATGAGAAAATTATGAGAAAATTATATTTGGGGGATGGCTCTCCCATACCCAAAACTTTCACTCAAACACAATCACAATTCGTGTCTCATCGTGAATTTTAACTTTGCTTTTTATGCCTCTTAATTCAGACTAAACTCTTTTTTACTGCCCTCTTATATTGGCACATTAATTGACACATTAATATGAATGAATGTATTCAGGTCATTATAAACATAGACACAGAGGTCTTCATCTATTCCCCAAGTTTTGGCCTCATCTAACTCTGGATGGGAAGGGAGAGAGGGAGGGAGGAAGGAAGGAAATTATACCTACTCAGGAAAACAACTCTTCCCTCTCCATTAGCAAATGTGTTCACTGTAATTGACTTTGCAAATATCTCACTCACATTTCTGTGTGCATAATCTCTCCTTCACATAACACAGGGCCACTTTTCTTAGCTTTTTCCCAGTGAGTGGCTTTATCAAAATTTCAAAAATGCCTTACCAAATTGGCAAGGATGCCAATTAATCACCTTGGCAAGCCATCTTCCATCTTAGTAGCAGTATGGATTGCAAGGAGAAATGTTTGTAATTATGATCAGTAGTTATGCCCTTGTTGCTTCTTCTCAAGGCTTCCTCCCCTTTTCTTTCTTCTGTCCTTGGATTCTTTACATTTCTGAGCCAATTCTTCCTTCTGCTTCTGCTTCCTCAGATGATCTTCTTTGCTTTCATTCAGTCCCACCACTTTCTCCTTAAGTTTAAGGACTGATTCAGCTTTAACCCTGAAGCCGATAAAGGTTACAGGAAGAGAAGTGCAGTTGTACTTCTTATTCCCCAAATCTATTTTTTGGATTCATATTGTAATTCAGGGATGTCAAATTCAAGGCCCAGGGGGCAAATGTGGCCCATAGGGTACTTAGATCTGGCCCATGGGTCTGCCCTGGAAACAATGAAGGACTGGCCTGTGATGCTACTGCCAGTGAAATGGAGCTTGGGAGAGGCACATATGGCCTTCCCATGCTCCATTTTCACCGGCAGAGGAGACTGTGGCAGTTGAAAATAGAGCTTGGGAGCCCATTTACACTGGCTGAGAGCTCGGCCTACCACAGGCACCCCCAACAGGAGTAATGTTGAGCTGGCCATGCCCTCCTGACCACACTTCCATGCCCCCTTGAGGTCAAACACAACCCTGATGTGTCCCTCCATTAAATCGATTTTGATGCCCCCTGTTGTAATCTTTTCCTTGGTTCAGCAATTTTATTTTTTCACATGGTTGCAACCAAATGGATTGCATTTTTTTTTTTACCTCATCAGAAATTGCCAAAAAAGGTCAACATTTTTTGTTTTTCTTTTTAAACTGTTTCTGTTGTTGGTGTTATTGCTGCTGCTTCTATGTTTTATAGATCTATAGGTATGAGGTTCAATATACAAAATCTATTGTATATCAAACAAATGGCAAGAGGTAGCTAAGATTCGGAATCTGAATTCAAAGACATGGAAAAAGTGCCCTCGTTCTCAACTTTCCCATCCACTTCTTTCTCCATTATAAATTTATTAATCAGGAAGAGGTTCAAGTCATTCATATGTTAGTATGTATGTATGCACTGTATGTATAAAATTTCCTTCGATATGTAATAACAATCACAATTTATTTATATTGTTGTCTTTATGTTCAATATATGCTCTTTTTACATTGCCATATGATTCCTCATAAATTCATGTTTCTCTGATACTTTTCTGTCTTGTTTCTAGGAAACCATTATGTGCTAATCTGTTGCATGTCTTTGCTAGGCGGGAAAATGAGACTAAAATAAAATGGAAGTTGTTTAAATATGGTACAACAGTTTTAAAAATTAATAGTTTGTACTGAGATGACACATGCTTCTAAGTTGGAATTAATAGATGATATAATTCTAGATTCTAAATTCTGTTTATTTTACCATGGTTTGATTTTTGAGAACTACAGGCTGGAAATCCTTACTATATGGATTTTTCCAGGTTTCATTTTTGCTATCAGTAGGAGCAAACAACATGTTGCCACTTCAATTTCCTGAACCCCTTCCCTCAGTGAAATTATTTTTGTTATTATTTAAGCAATATTCCTACGTTTGCTATAGTATTGATCTAAAGTATGCAATCTGTAAGCACTGAAGAAATTGATGGAATTTTAAAGGAGTACTCATGGTTATTCATTTGGGATCCTGTCTGAAGCATGCTGGTAGAGTCAACTGCACAGAAGGAGTAAAATAAAAAGTCAACGCTATCTCCACTCCAATGCTTTTGTATTTGGGATTATACTTTATTTTAATTGAATTAGTTTAATTACTTTGCTCTGCCTTGTGTGCTAGGAACAGAATAGTCAGTTTATTTATTTTTTCCCAAATTTGAACCAAGACAAATTCCTTGTGTGTCCAATTATATTTGGCCAATAAAGAATTCTATTCTATTCTATTCTATTCTATTCTATTCTATTCTATTCTATTCTATTCTATTCTATTCTGTTCTGTTCTGTTCTGTTCTGTTCCCCAAGTCTGCCCCATCATCAAATGTATGAATGTGAACTTTTTTAAGGAAATGAAATTATCATCCACGTCCATTCGTCATGTTCCATGCAGATAATTTATCTTTGCATGGAGAGAAGGATGTCTTCCATATCCCTTTTAAAGAGAAAAGGACTGTCCAAAAAAGAGAGAGAGAGAGAGAGGGTGTCAAATATAGTTCAATACAAAGACATTCTAGCATATTCAATAGCTCTGACAAAAGGAGAAAAAGTCTTTTGTGCTGTTGTTCGTCGTTTAATTAGACTGCTGCTAAAAAGGATTTGGAAGAAAATTGCTACCAAACTGACAGCTCACAAAGTTGATTGTAATAAATAAAGAGCCAACAAAATAATTCCACAAAATCAATTTTCATAGAACAATGGATGTCATTGGCCTGGCGAGAAGCAATCCACATGGGAGGAAACCCTTTTTTGGAGCTAATTTGATTCAGGGTCTTTCAACAGCTAGAAAGGTTTAATTCCAGGAAGAGATGATCTGTCCCAAAACAACCATTTGTGTGAAATGATATAGCTTGAGCAGGGGATTGGACTAAAAAATCTCTAAAGTCCCTTCCAATTTTTGTTATTCTATTATTTTGTTATTCCATTGTTATTTTGCTTTTCTGTTAAAAGAGTTGGAAAAGTAAATGACTAAGGAAAGAATAACTGAAAAAGCAAGACAAAGTTATCCAGTTTCTCCCAATCTTGTGTCAGAGAGAGATTTTCATAAAGGGATGCAAATAACTATTTTATGCCAATCGTATGAGTGGAAGGCAGAACATAAAGCCGTAGTGGTATTTGGGAGGCTGGAAGGAAAATAACAGACAAATTCATTTTCATGCATACCTAATTCATTTTCTGCCTCTTAAGAGGTGAGTGTTACATGAAGAGGAGAGATTACACACTACCTTTGTTTGAAATATCCCTGTCCATTCCCACCACCTGTCAGTCCTTCAATCTAGATTTGTCTAGGAAATGAATATCATGCAGCTTAGTCCCAATATTATTGTAAAGTTATAGTAACAGAATCTTGTAAATCTGAATGTGCCTCAGCCCTTAATCTTTGGGATGTGAGCTATGGAGAGGCTTACAATCTTGACCCAGACTCTGCCCCCTTTTATCTGATCATCGCCATAGTGGTTCCTCTTCTTCCTGTCCCTCAAGGCCATTCCCTCTTCTCTCAACAACACCTCAGCATTGCTGACAGCTGAGAAGACTTCCATTGCTTCAGTAGGATCTCCTACTCTGCCTGTGGGTTTCTGAAACACCTGCCATACTTAATAGCCCTTAAAAGATCCTCTTAGGAACCAGAATGGGACACCTCGCCAGAGCCAATTCCCCATGGTCAAATCTCCACAGCCAATTTGCCATGGCCAATTGCAGGACAATTCAACCATTCAATTTAATTGTTTAAAATAATTACATTTTTTTTTAAAAAAAATATCATTCACATTTCATTTCGTCACTCCTTTGGCATCCTTTTTTAATGATTTTATTCCATTATTTCTTTAATATTAGTGTAACTCTTGTTCTGTGGTGAGTTGTTCCATGGTGAGTTGGCTGAGGCAAGTTGTAGACCTTTAAAAAACTATAATTTTTGGACCTGACTTTAAGGAAGGTAGAGTAGAGTAGAGTAGAGTAGAGTAGAGTAGAGTAGAGTAGAATAGCATAGCATAGCATAGCATAGCATAGCATAGCATAGCATAGCATAGCATAGCATAGCATAGCATAGCATAGAATAGAATAGAATAGAATAGAATAGAATAGAATAACAGATTTGGAAGGGACCTTGGAGGTCTTCCAGTCCAACGAACTGTTCAGGTAGTTGGACTAGACCATTTCAGACAAATGGTTCTCCAAAAGTCTTCTTAAAAACTTCCAATGTTGGAGAATTCACAACTTCCAGAGGCAAGTTGTTCAGGGTATTTCAATTGGTTTTCCTACAAGGCTAAATATGGGGTATATTCCATAAAACAACATCTCACTCCATTATTCCTAACAGGGTTGGTGTCACAGCTAATTTTTGCCCTCTACCTGCCATTTCTGACACTAAAGCCAGCTCTCCAAAATCCTCATAATAGAGCTCCTAATTGACAGATTGCTGACTTTTGAGAAATGAATGCTGTTGGAATATATCCCAGAACATACAGAACTAAATTTCTAATTTATCTTTCTGAATATGAAACTCATCCAGCAAGTGGAACAAGGAATTAAATAGCTATAAATAAAAGTTATTATTGAATTTGACTAACTTCCTGAATAGTGTCAGCACATCTCACTGAAAATGTTACACAACTATATCAGTTAATCATCTATCTGAGCTGCAATTTCACAAGCACCTGTCAGGTATATATTTATTATTTTAAATTTGAATGTTGTTGTTCTCAGCTAAATGTTATCTCATCACCAGGAGAGGATTTGTAACACGCTACAATTGTTATTCACCAACTGGACATTATTTAAATTAATTCCTGTCCAGAAGATAATTCAAAGAGTTATTGACTTGGTTAGATTTTAGATAATACTGTCTGCACACAATGTGCAAGACAAGATATTGGTGTGATATCTTGGTGTTTGCTTATCTCTTCCTTCTACCCAAATCATCTGCAACAAATAACTGTTAACTATAAGCAAGGAAATTAGAAAATTCAGGACAAGGTTACCTAAAAAGGGGGAAAACAGCATTATTCATATTCATATTCCTAGGCTACTGCAGTGTCTTTATGCTCATTTGAATAGTGTTCCTATGCAGCTTCTCTTGTGGGAGGTTGAGTTGCTGCTTTAGTAGTGCAGAACTTGATTGGTGTTGATAGTTTTTCAATAGAAGTTTTAAGAAGAGACTAGACAGTGACTGTCTGAAATGGTATAGATTCTCCTGCTTGAATAGAAGGCTGGACTAGAAGACCCCCAAGGTCCCTTCCAGCTCTATTCTATTCATCCTGGGCTTTTCTAATTTCTATGAGCAGCAGAACACATCCATGAACACCAACTAGCAGTCAGAATACACCAGGGGTAGGATTCTACCGGTTCTGTCCACTTCTGTAGAACCGGTTGCTCTGAAAAGCAGCAAACAGAGAGCATACATAGAACCAGTTCTATGTCTGCTGCTGTTTTGTCCCACCCATCCGCCCGGGCTCTTACCTGACCTTTATTGCCTGTGTTTTCAACCGCAGCTGCTTTGCGCGACACAGCTACAGTTGAAAAAGCAGGGAAAATGTTTTTTTCAACTGCTGCGCACCCGTGTGCAGCGCTGCTCATCTGTCCAGGCAGCTAGATGACAATAATATACATGCATGTGCATGCAAAATGTAAAATCACCAAACTTGTAGTTACACTGGTCGGATCCCACTCCTGAAACACATGATAAAAACTCCTTAATTTCACAACTCATTGACAGACATAACCATAGTTTCAACTGGGAAACTGTGACCATCCTTGACCAAGCCAAGTTAAAAAAATCTAGAGAATTCCTGAAAGCCTGATATTCTGACAAATCAGCCATCAATAGATACATAGACATAAACATCATCTACACACAGCACAAAAGAGAGAATTAACAAGCCAAAAGAGAAACAAAAAGTCCAAAATACCTCCCCACCAGCAATCAGCACCCAGATGAACATAGATTAACACCAAGATTAACATCAGATCACCAATCAAGAAGTAAATAATATCCCAATCAAGGAATGGCCAAACTAACTAAAGCAAATAGGCCAATCAAAAACCACCAAGACCATCCTCAACAACGCCGAGAGGGTAAGTCACTAGAATGTAAAATTAGATCAAACCCCACTCCCTATCAGCACTGATGATGTTACATAGTTACATAAAACAGTATTGAAAAATAAGCAACATCTGGAAGAAGAAAATCCTTATTCTGGCATCAAACAAACCATATACCATATTTCAGGAGATCTTTTTTGTGGATGATATTTCATAGAATAATACAGAATAACAGGATTGGAAAGGACATTGGAAGACTTCTAGTCCAACAGCCTGCTCAGGCAAGAGCAATTATATTATTCTAGACAAATGATTGTCCAATCTTTTCTTGAAAAACTTTAGTAAAAACCTCCAGCCCACCACAACCTTTGGAGGCAAGCCATTCTATTAGTTAGTTGTTCTCATTGTCTGGAAATTTGTCCTTAATTTTGTGTTGGATCTCCAATGTTTTTCCACCTCTTACTACTTGTCCTGCCTTGAAGTGCTTTGGAGAATAACTCAACCCTTTATTCTCTATGAGAACCCCTCAGGCACTGGAAGATTGCTATCATGTCACCCCTAGTCCCTCTTTTTGTTAGACTAGGCATACCTGGCTCTCTCCACCTTATCATCTTTGTTACTGCTCTCTGTACTCTTTCTAGGGTCTTACCAACTTTTATGTATGTGGTGACCAGAACTGATGCAATATTCTAAGTGTGCTATCACTAACACAGTATCATGTGTTCTTGATACTATGCCTTGGTTGATGCAGCCTAGAACTGCATTGGTTTTTGGCAGCTGCACCTGGATCTCTGTCACAGTCACTACTGTTGAGCCAGGTACCACCTATTCTAATCCAACAGGTCGAATAGAAAAGGCCTTCTCTCCCAGATATAAATACTTACTGCTTCCAGTGAAAGTACCTAAAGGAGGGTTTGGTGAGATCATGATATTTATTTTATTTATTTATTTAAAATAGTTCTATAGCCCTCCATCTTCTGTGGGTTGCTCCTGATCAAACGTTAAAACGACACATTAAGACTATAAAATTCAACACATTAATAATAACATACCCACATATATACACACATATACACACATATTGGCACCATCACATTTCTAATGTATAGTTGTTCAATCTGATTCCAGCACTTGGGGAAAAAAAAAACAGTACTTCAAAGCTTTACAGAAGAGAGGCCTATTAAACTTCAATAACATGTTTAGGATTTTAGATAGGTAAATATGACCAAAAATGTTTCTCCAACTAATGATACCCAAGCTATTTAATGCTTGACAGAGTCAAGGAGTATGTTAAATTATACCTGACACGGCAGTCACTATGAATCAACTATCAAATCCTGATTCATAGATGTATTTTAGGCTAAGATTTTCTTGATCAAAAAATGTCACAGGCTTGTTGAAGATAGCCAGATATCCTTTTGTCTTAATGATAAGTATGTGTGTCAAAACCTTGTCTTTCTGATAAGCCCCCATGAATAAAAATAGTCCAGGTGCTTTAAAGAAAAACTGACCCCCAAACCAGAAAATGATTTGACATTTCCCCCCAATACTCAAATTTCCTCTTACCTCCTGTCATTTTTGCATTAGGTTCAGTATTAGTTTAATATTGATGTCCTCCAACTGTGGAATTTAGCATATTCCCCTTCTTATTAACTGGGCATCACCACGATTTTGCAAATCTATCATAGCATTTAATCTTTGGTTGTTTTAAATGGTATGTTTTTAGGAGGAAGGAGACAGGAAGAGCAAGAGGCTAGCTTGAGAAATAATTGACTCGTAAAAAATACAAGCACAAATAATTGAATGTCAGACTTTGACAAATTTTCATTCTGCAAGTCCCCAAATATCAAACATAAGTGTTTGTTTCCCCCTCTTGCTTGACTTTGGTAATTAGAGCCACAAACAGGAGACTTGTTAGGTTACTTCACCACTTCACTATTCTGCTCTCCTACTCTGTGCTTGACAACTTTGGAAAACAATTTAATAAAGAAGCAATTTTGCTAATCAACTAATTCTCTCAGACTCATCAGCTCTAATTAGAAAGTTACTGTCAAGATACAAAAATAAATCCTTTCCTTGACCTTTATATAATTGAAATATAAATAACTTTTTAAAGCTAGTGTTTCAGCAGGATCTTTTGGTATGTTGCTGAGACCTGACTGTGAAACACTGCTTTCTCCCCCTCCTGTGTCCAAACGCACGAAGGTTAGATTATTTTTTTAAAAAAAGATTCCCCTTTCAAGTTTGCACAATTTGGGTGCTGAACCTGGACTAAGGAGCAGCAACTCACACCTTCTCAACATGTGAAGGCATTATTGCAATGTATTCAAAATGGAGCTGCCTATGAAAACTGCAGCTGGTCCACGATGCAATACCATGAACAATAAGGATTGGGTTGAGTTGTTGTTTTACTGTACCTTGTACGTTTTTGTTTTTTTTACCCTACTTGATCGTTCTTACTTTTTAAATTACCAGCTTCCCAGAGTTGTTTGGAGTTGGGCAGCCTCTAAATGTAGTAAAATGAAGTGTTTTATACACACTCACACCCACACTGTTCTAATAGCCACTAAGAGACTATACAAGTGCAAAAGGATATAAGTGTGATTAATTTTTTAAAAAAAGATTATCCAGAACTAAGATTCAAACGTATTATGATGCCCATATGTTAAAAGATATGAACATAAGTAAGCCCTACTGGAAGGGGCCCCTAGTCTAACAATCTGTTCAGCCAACTTCACAGTCCCCTAGTCTCCCAACAGATGGGTTTCAGACAGTCATATTGCCATCAAAATTAACAGCCATCAATCCCCATGACTTCCATGAGATGGTCCAACTCTTTTTTGAAGCCAGCCAAGCTGGTAACCAGCAACACCACTTCTGAAAGTAACCAACTCTAAAGTTTAAACACTCAAAAGATCCTTAAGAATGATGTAATAACATGGCAAATGTCCCACATATACTGGTCCTTCAAAATAAGTAATATTACTTTAAACAAACAAAACAAGGGAGAAAGGAAACACCAAGGTATTGGTAATCTCCACTCTAAGCTGCATATTGGCAACTATCTCAGTGTATGTCTTCTCTTCCCTAGAGCTCTCTTTGTAGAATGTAACATTTTAGACAGCCTTCTGTGCCAATTGAGAATAGATTTTCACCAAGCATAAATGTAAAGAAAAGAAATTCAGAAACATTTGTTTTGCATAAAAAGTCCCTCTTTTTATGGGGCAGTAAAATAAATTGTTCCTCTGGACGGAAAACTCTGCAGAGATTCTGTTGAGTTTTAATCTTGGGTTCATGGCCCAGAGTTGTGGTTGAGATTTGGGCAACTAGAATGCATTCAGACAGTATTTAGACCTCTCTTCACTTTTGTTAATTTTGTTATGCTGCAGTCTGATTCTACAGTTATTGAAATTCATTTTTCCCCTCATTAAGCTACACTCAGTGCCCCATAATGACAAAGTGAAAGCAGACTTTTAGAAATGTCTTTAAATTTGTTAAGAAGAAAAAAACTGAAATATTATGTTGGCATAAGTATTCAGACCCTTCACTCTCATTACTCTGTTGAAGCGGCAATTACAGCCTCAAGTCTTTTGGGGTATGACATGGCAAGCTTTGCACACCTAGATTTCTGCCATTCTTCCTTGCAAATCCTCAAGTTCAGTCAGGATGGATGGCGACAGTTGGTGGGCAGCCATTTTCAGGTCCCTCCAGAGATGTTCAAAGGGTTCAAGAGTTATGGCGGGGCACTCTAGAAGATTCTCAGAGTTGTCCCTAAGCCACTCCCATGTTATCTTGGCTGTGTGCTTAGAATAGGTGTCATGTTTGAAAGTGAATCTTCAGCACAGTCTGAGATCCTGAATGCTGTGGAACAGCTTTTCATTGAGGATATCTTTCTTTCTTTCTTTCTTTCTTTCTTTCTTTCTTTCTTTCTTTCTTTCTTTCTTTCTTTCTTTCTTTCTTTCTTTCTTTCTTGTCAATTACAAGATAATAGGCATAAGTATAAACATGAGTAAGAATACAGGAAATAGGTATGAACAATTGGGGACAATAGGATAGGGATGGTAGGCATGATTGTGCACTTATGCACACCCCTTGCAGACCTCTTAGGAAGGGGGTAAAGTCAATAGTGCATAGTTTGAGGTTAAGGGAGTGGGGGTTTGTGGATGTAACAACAGAGTCAGGTAGTGAATTCCAGGCATTGACCACTCTGTTGCTGAATCCTACTTTCTGCAATCAAGTTTGGAGTGGTTTACATTGAGTTTGTATATGTTGTATACTCTTGTATTGTTGTGATTGAAGCTGAAGTAGTCATTGACTGTTAGGACATTGTAGAAGATAATTTTGTGTGCTGCGCTTAAGTCCAACCATAGGCGCCATAGTTCAAGGTTGTCCAAACCCAAAGTTTCAAGCCTGGTGATATAGGGTATTCTGTTGCAAGCAGAAGAGTGTAGTACTCTTCTCATGAAATACTTCTGGACTCGCTCAATTGTATTAATGTCCAATATACAGTGTGGATTCCAGACTGATATTCCTTTATCTCTATACTTTGTTCCATTCATGTTTCCCTCAATCCTAAGCAGTCTCCCAGTCTCTGCTGCTGAAAAACACCCACACAGTATGTTGCTGCCACCACCATGTTTTACTGTTGGGGTAATATTGGGCAAGTGATGAACAGTGCCTGGTTTCCTCCAGACATGATTAGAATTGAGGCCAAACAGTTCAATCTTGGTGTCATCAGATCATATTGTTTTGTTCCTCACAGTCTGAGAGTCCTCCAGATGCTTTTTTTTTTTTTTTTTTGCAAACTCCGAGTGGCTTTCATGTAGTTTGTACTGAGAAGAGGCTTCCATCTAGCCACTCTGCCATAAAGCCCAGCTCAGTGGAGGGCTGCAATTATGGTTGTCCTTATAGAACTTTGTCCCATCTCCACACAGAATCTCTGGAACTCAGTCAGAGTGACCATCAAGTTCTTGGTCTCCTCTCTTACTAAGACCCTTCTCCCTGATTGCTCAGTTTTACCGGGTGACTAGTCCTTGCAACAGTTCTGGTTATGCCAAACATCTCCCATTTGAGAATTATGGAGGCCACTTGCTCTTAGGAACTTCCAGTGCAGCAGAAATTTCACTGTGTCCTTTCCCAGATCTGTACCTTGCAATAATTCTTTCTTTGATCTCTGCAGGAAGTTCCTTTGACTTCATGGCTTTTGCCCTGTTACAGTATGCATTGTCAGCTATGAGGCCTTCTCTAGAGAGGTGTGTGCCTTTCCAAAACATATCCAATCAATTGGTAGACTCCAATCAAGATATAGAAACATGCCAGCAATGATCAAGAGAAATAGGAGGCACCTGAGCTAACTTTCAAGTGTTGTTGTAAAGTGTCTGAATACTTATGCGATCTTTCACTGTTTTTTTTTCCTTTTAATACATTTACAGAGACATTTCCAAATGTCTGTTTTCACTTTGTCATTATGGGGTACTGAATGAAGATGAATGAGGGAAAAGAATGAAATCCAACAACTGTAGAATCAGACTGCAGCATAACAAAATTGAAAAAAAGTGAAGAGAATCCAAATACTTTCTGAATGTACTGTATATAAATTGATATGATCATGATCATCCTCATCTCCATTACCATCATCACATATTAAAAACCTGGCTCAACTTAGACTTGACCAGTAATGCGAAGCATCACAGAGAGACCATTGAATTGGATGTTTGGACAGGCATGAAGAATAAACATTTAATCAGGGTTAATAAAAGGGGCAACTTAGTTCTTAGTCTTAGTTTACTTTATTGCCATTGCACCGCGTACAACGAAATCAAACACCATCTTCAGTGCACATCATGACCATGAAAATAAACACAAACACACATCCTTCATGCTCCACACATTGAACCGAAACCCCCTGACACCGCACCAACACTGCACTATACAATAGAATTCAACAGACCTACTGCCCTTGGATAGAAGCTATTTTTCAGCCTATTTGTCCTTGCTTTTATTATTCTGTACTGTCTGACAGACGGTAATAGTTTAAAAAAAAGGGGTGCCCAGGATGAGATGGATTTTTGAGAATGTTTTGAACTTTCTAAAGGCAGCAGGATCTATAAAGCTCTTCCAAAGAGGGGAGAGGGCAACCAATAATCTTCTGGGTAATGACATTAACCCTTTGGAGTGCTGTCCTATCTGCCACTGTGCAATTGGCAAACCATACAGAGGTACAGTAAGTTAAGATACTCTCTATGGTGCAGCAGTAGAAGGTCAGCAGCAGTTTTTCATTCAGTTGTTGTTTTCTGAGACGTCTCAGGTGGTATAATTTCTGCTGGGCCCTTTTGACCAGTGCTGCAATGTGAGCACCCCAAGTCAGATCCTCTTTTATGGTAATACCCAGAAACTGGCCACTTGCTCCACTTGGCCCCCATTGATAAGCAAGGGCTGGATGTCTGATCTGTTCCTTCTATAGTCTACCATAAGCTCCTTGGTCTTGTTGGCATTGAGGACCAATTTGAGGACCAACTTGAAAAGTATGAAATATTTTCATGATCACAGTTTTCAGAAATTAATCTTCCTTGGGCTACCCTTGCTCAGGATTATTGATGTATCCATTTTTCTACTGTTAGTCTTGGGATGCATTTATCAATGCCTATAGTACTTAGCCAACTATATAGATTAACCAGTGTTTCCTTACATTAAAAAATAATTTAGTGTATCATTTACAATCTGATTAAGTGAGGGGGCTCTTGAAACGGAAGAAGCCTCTATTATTCCTTGAACACTTTTCTGCTACTTAACAACTGTTTACTTCTCTGGAAAGAATTGATAAAACCTTTGATGAATAAGAATGCTTTCATCACAAGCAGGTTAGCTAATATTGATTGCTTTTATCAGATTTTAATTGTTTTTTTCTACCTTTGCTTTCTTCTTTTTGTATTTTTAGCTTCCTTGAATACCCTCTAGACAGAATACAGTGCAATAATGATAACAATAAATTTGCTGCAAAGCCAAAATATAATTCTCTCTGGACCTCAAGCTGATTTCAAAGAAGCCAAATGTGTGCAGTGCTTTTATGATATGATATGTTTGAGAGTAATTAAAGAAATATATCTGTACATCCTTAAAGTCATTTTGTATATGTGCATACTTGTGCTGTCAAAGCTTTGGCTAGAGAAGAAAGCATATGTTAATATTTACTTTTATGGAAAGCCAAAATGAAGTTTGTAGCACAGCACATTTAAACCAATGCCTCAGAAATTAGGGCAGGAAAAGAAGAGTAGAAAAAGCAACTAACTTCAGAGAGTCTCTATGAAATATATAGACATTTTTTTTCTTAATTTTTTAAATCTTTTCCACTTTGACTATTTTTTAAAAAAATTATAATTCAAAGCCTATAAATATAAATGTATCAAAAATTTAAAAATTAAAATTATTTAATGATAAATCTAATTCATATCATGTTAAATAAATTTTAAAATGACAAGTAAGAACTAAGTGAATAAATAAATAGGGTTCTAAGAATATAAATCCACGTACTGGTATTTAGAAGTAAACCCACTGCTATGTATTCATTCATAGGATTAGATTACCAAACTCAGTTTTATATGTGTAATTGTTATTCAATTAAATGGTTTAGATCTTCTAAAAACAAGAGTAAATTGCACGAACAAATTGAAAATCCCAAACACCAGAATAAGCCACAAAGCTGTATAAAGATAATAGAATTAAAGTAAAAACAAATCACAACTGGTTAGTAACAAGAGATAATAATCAATGTGAATTTATCACAATATAAATAATTACACCAAAGATAAACATATCTTATAAGTTCACAGCATTATTTAGAAGGGAAAATCTTAGTCATATACTTAGTCACATACTGAAAGACAAGGGCAGATGTCCCTTTAAATTTAATTTGAACTACGCTGTGTTTGAAAGCAAGTTTGGTCTTATGGTTAAGGCACTGGTTTAGAAACCAGAAGGCATGAGTTCAAGCTCCATCTTAATTCAACTGGGTGACTTTGGGCCAGTCACTCTCTCTCTCATCCTGTTCTGACCCAAACCTCGTTCCAAGGAAACAAACATGAAACAGAGGTAACAGCAAAAGCTTTTAATGATTCTTTACGAATTCCGTTCCTTCATGGTTAAAAGGCTGTTTCAAACTAATTCTCTCTGATAAGAACGAGCCTTGCCAAGGTTGTGCAAGGCTGCCAAGAACACATGATAAAGTTACTAAGAAGTATTTCAAACACGAAGAGTCTCCAAACACCATCCAAGATATTCTGAGCGTCCACAAGGCTTGAGTGCAAAAACTTCTTTGCTTCCTGCAAAGAACTTTAGTTTCTCAGAAGGCTTTTATCTCTTAAGGGAGGGGCCATTATCTTGCAGCCTTACTCCCGAGTCACCCATGCTGCTCTTTCCTCCGAGAAGCCCTATGCGGACGCGCACTGGGCACAGGCTCCTCAGGGACCTCTTCATCACTGCTGCCAGGCTCCGCAATCTCTGAAGGCAGCATTCCATTCCCTGATGGTCCTGGTCCCATTCCTGCATCAAATGCAGGCTCCTCATCTCCGAGACCTCAGCTGTCCTCCCCTGATGCTGACAAACCACAATACATCCCTGGGAAGGAAGCAATGATAAACCACTTCTGAAATCTTGCCAAGAAAATTCAGGGGCTAATCTATGAAGTCACCAAGAGTCAAATGTTCTCTATCTATGCAGGTGTGTGTGTGTGTGTGTGTGTGTGTGTGTGTGTGTGTGTGTATGTGTGTGTGTGTGTGTGTGTGTATCCTTCTCTCCCCCTCTATTTCTTTCCCTGCCCCCGTCCCTCTTTCTGTGTGTGCCTCTCCGCCTCTGTGTGTTCAGTTATCTAAGGTGATTTGTTAGATGAATTTTCATGTCCTTTCTTTGAAGGATTCAATGAAACTCATTAAAGGATTCCATTTTTCATTCTCTTTTTCATACACCTACAGAAGTACAATTTTAGAAATCACCATGTTCTGCTTGAAAACTTCTATTAGGTCGTTCTATCCTTTTCTGTGAGAAGTAGAATATAAAAATCATATGTCATAGAGATACCAGAATAACTCAAAGGAAATATTCATAGTCAAAGACAAATCTGTTTCCACATAAAACTAACTAGTCACTCAGAAGATAACAAGAGTTTATATACTGTACATTTTAGTAAAAAATAATCAAAATCTCTGAATTAGATTAAGGGACTTAAGTAGGGGATACTATGGGAACTGCATTATATAAGTTTAGGATAAATTTTCACTTTGAGGTGAACAATAAAAAGGATTCTATTTAACGCCAGGCAAATAAGCATCTTTATGTTTTTATCTCAGTTTTAAAATGTTAAGACACATACTTCTAAAGATGAAATTAGAATTATTATTTTGGAAACTAAATCAAAATAACCCAAGTTCTAGAATAACAGGAAATAGATACAAGCACACAATAGATACAAACTGAAGGTTAACAGCACCAAACTTGATTGCAGGAAATACGACTTCAGCAACAGAGCGGTCAATGTCTGGAATACTCTACCTGACTCTGTGGTTTCTTCCCCAAACCCCAAAACCTTTAACCTTAGACTGTCTGCTACTGACCTCACCCTTTTCCTAAGAGGTCTGAAGAGGGTGTGCATAAGTGCACCAACGTGTCTACCGTCCCTGTCCTATTGTTTCTTTTATTTTTCTTATATGTACCCATTTCATGTATTCGTAACTATGTATATACTTATACTTATTATCTTGTAAGCGATTGACAAATCAAATAAATAAATAAAATAAACTTGCCTTAGCTGAGTAGTTATTGTATAATTGTACCATTGTTCTCCTCTCGTAAAATTCTAACAAGACATTCAGTCACATATATTACAAACAAAATGCTTTGTTGCATTTGTCCCAAGGTGGTTTTTCAAAAGGCAACTGGACTTTGTTTTTCCTTGGAAAAATGAAACAACCACTTCACAAATGCATGACAGAACATAAAAAAACAAAGCTATGGGGACAAGATTCAGCAGGCCATCTGCATTTGAAAGACAAGTCATTTTTTTTTTTTTTTGAAGACAGCAAAGTTTACATTCTGAACAGAGACTTTTCTTTTGAAAGAAAGGTCAAAGAGGCCATCAAGATTAAGATTGAACAACCCTTTATCAGCATAAGGAGAGGGATACAACACCACCTGTGTTTACAACACAGTCCTTTCAGCAGTTCCAAGAAGGCTTCCCACTCATTTGCGCTATTCAAGTGATGCTGAGGGCACAGATAAACCTCCAAGTGGCCTCAATTACTATCTAATGATGAAGTGACTGCAAAGAATACAAATCCTTCCATCCTCCTTGATTCAGTCAGAACTGAAGAAGCTTCTTGGATGTGAAGTGAAACATCTTTAAGTCCAGTTGTCCTTTTGAAAAAGTATGTTTGAGACAATCATGACTTGGATGTCTGA
Organism: Pseudonaja textilis; assembly: GCF_049901715.1. NCBI lineage: Eukaryota > Metazoa > Chordata > Lepidosauria > Squamata > Elapidae > Pseudonaja > Pseudonaja textilis. The sequence goes on along the minus strand of NC_141994.1, from coordinate 13,019,963 downwards.
GAATATCCATAGATATTTTTTGCACATGATTGTTATGGTACACTGCTGACTGTGTCCAATAGTTCCAAACCAGAAATCTATTGGTGAGAAAAGAAATATTGCTTTCTGACATCACCATAAAGCATGCTGTCTCTTTCTCTGATATAAGATTATAAAAACTTGATCAAAACTTTATGATCAACAGTTATAATCTCTATGGCTGATTTTACTCATTTAGATTGACAACTGGATTGTTCTGGATAGAAAAGTATATGAAAGGTTTTCTGCTGAACCTCAGCATAACCAATCAATTCTAGCTGAGATCTTTCATTCTCACTCTTAGTTCAGTTCTAACTTGGTGTTGACTAGTCTTAAGTTCCAATTCCTGATTTGTACTCTGGTCCTTCCCAGTGATTGAAAGTCTAATTGTTCCAAACTTTGAAATGTTGAGATCAGTAGACAAATCTGAACTGCTTTACTTTCTACTGCAGGATAGATTTTTATTTGGATATATTCATCCTTTGATTTCAAACGAAAGTAAAGTAAAACAACAACAGTTCAGATACCATCAAAAGTCGGACAAAGTTCTTCTATATCCCTAACATACTATATACCACATGCAAACTTCAATTAAAATAGCAAGCCACCATTTTCATTACTATTCTGGGCACTCATTTCATGTGAATCATCAGTTGTGTTTCCTAAAAACAAAACACAAAAAACAAACCTGAGAATGTAAATGAACTAGAACAACAAAAGGTATTTAGGGAAATGTATCAAATATATTAAACAGAATATTAAAACATTATTCCATTTTGTTATTAAATAGAATTATCATACAATCAGCATTCTAATTATAAGAATCAACACTTATTCCATCTTTGTCACTAACCTGCAAAGAATTTATATTTAAGCTGGCAGGTTCATTGTCATCATCTAATAGTTCAGCTATTGCTCTATCTTATGTCACATGACATTTTCTTGGGACAAAAGGCTAGAAATAATACGATAGTAAAGATAGCCTATATCAATACAGTATAGGCAATGTCAAGTGCTCATAAACTATTTAATAAAGAAATAACCTTTACTTCTTATGAATTTATCTCAAATGCATATTGTAAGAAAATAAAATAATTTCAGATATTTTTAATTCAGTTCCATTTTGTTAATAACTCCAATAGATCTCTCATTACTAGTAGAAACTATAATAGCCACAACTGCAACAATGAAACATAATATGCTCAAGGTAATCTTTACCTGAACCTCTTTCAACTGGTGTTTCCTCTTACCCTACCACAGATGTTTTTCTTTGGGTTTGTTTTTAGTTTTGTTCTGTTTGGCATGGGAGCATCTGCAGATGAAGGCCAGGGTATCTGCATGAAATGTTTCTTTCAGAAGGCATTATAATTAGCTATTGAATCAATCTTCCCTACATTCAGGAAGGCAACAAAATCCTAGCATTCAATGCATCCCCTGATATACAACATGAATGAAAAGCAGGCATAGAACTAATGGTTTGGGAGTATCTGTTGCAAATACATAATACTCTGTTGGGTTGTTTCCCTCCTACCCAATATTTAGGAATATTGGAGAGGAAAAAGTGATTAAGTGAATCACTACTCTCTAATAAAGGCTTAGTGCCATTCACCAGTTTGTAAAAACATTCTTTTGGCACCATGGGGAAATTTGGTTTTCTTGTAAAACAACATCTCTCTGTGTGTGTCAAATGTACAATTTGCTCCCACTTCTATTTTTTAAGATTTCTATATGTTTTTATTTTTTAACATGCTTTACAAGTTTGATATTGATTAGCCGCTCAGTTTTTTTTTTAATGGACTACCAATGCTGGGTCCATAGTAATTATGTTAAAATAGGCAGAAGATAAATATTCTACATCATTTGCATTTGTGGTTACAGAAGAGAAGAAATGTTCTGTTTCTGTTTAGTCCAAATTTCCTGTCTTGGAATGGTCTACATGTTCATGGAAAGAACTCCAGGTAAGAGACACTAATTAGAGGCTTGTCTGGTTTAATTAATCTGTAATGATTGTGGGAAGCAAATGAAACAATACATTCCACCCATGAATTTCATTTGCAATGTCACTCAATTGGCTAATCTTTATCACCTAACCAAATGACAGTAAATTAAATGTGGGTTCCTTTTCATTTCAAAGACTAACTAATTGAAGTCCCCACCCTAAATGAATATAATTGCTTGTAAATTAACGGTAGGCTGTATTTTCATGAATAATTCTTTCATGGAAAAAAGGGGGTTCCTTCATTTCATTTTCCTTAATTGGATTAAATTCACACAGAAGATTTTGATGAGGAAAAGCAGTCCACCATATGTCAGTTTATTATGCTATTAATGATAGCCTACTTCAGTACAGTACAGGTATTGATAAATCCTTATAAAAGGCTGAGTAAATTATCTCAAACTATGGAGAAAAGTAGGAGAAGTACACACACACACACACACACACACACACACACACACATGTTTTCATAGATTTTCATGGGTACAGGTATGCAGGTCTTTGCGTATTCAGGTCTTTTCCCATGTAAAATTGAGAGTATCTGGGCCACATTTCGATTAGGTCCCACTCGCCATCTTCAGACTGGTGCTTTCAGCTTCGTGCTTGCGTGAGCAAAGCATGATCGGAGCTGCCATCCCCCTATATATACTGGTGGGGAGGTTGGCTGTGTTGTCATTTCTTGATTGATTGATGGAGTTGAAGTTTTGCAGATTGGCTGGCTTTTTCATAAGAACATGTGTGGCTGAGGTATTGGGCCAACATATGTTCTTACGAAAAAGCCAGCCAATCTGCAAACTTCAACTCCATCAACCAATCAAGAAATGACAACACAGCCAACCTCAACACTGGTTATGGGCCCAGGCTCAGATAACCGAGAGTTAGTGTAAATACACAGTACCGTATGCAGACAGCTGTTTGCTGTTTAATTGTGGGTTACTGTCCTGGTAAATATGGCGCAAGACCCATCAACAAGTCTATCACTGATAACCCAGTTGGATGGAACAAACTATGTTTCTTGGTCTATGAAGTGCAGTCTACTTCTGTGTAGGGAAGGGTTATGGGATGTGGTTCAGAATCCACCGGATGTAAATGCTTGGAATCCAAATGATGAGGACGATGCCAAAAAGTTAGCTGACTTTAAATGGAACAATGAATGAGCTCTTTGTATAATTGAACTAACACTGAGTGACCAGCAGCTAGTCCATATTCATGGAGAAGAGTCTGCTGCTAGGTGTTGGGAGAATTTGAAGAGGATTTATGTTCGTGACAGTGTAGGTGTACACATACATCTTACATGTAAACTGTTTAGAGCACATCTTCTGAAAGGTGGAGATATGTTAACACAATTGAACTTTATGAAAAGAACTTTTCAAGAGCTACATGAAAAGGGACACTTCCGGCTTGTGGTGCTTCAGTGCAGGCAGGAATCTGTGACTGTGCACGGTCTCTGCCTGTGTTCACTGCCTGAGTGCCCTGAGCCATTTGGCTTCGGGGCTAAGCCACCTTTGTAGAAGGTAGTGAAGACTGGGGGGTTCTGGCAGGGACGAGAGACATCGCATCTCTCTTCCCTAGCCGGCTAAATCTCCCTCTACGATGGCAGCTGAGCGGCGGTCTCTAATGGCCACCACATAGAAGAGCTCAGCCGGAAAAAGAAAGTGCTGGAGGAGTTTGTGAAGAAGTGAAAGTAATTTTGCTGACCGGGACAAAGGAACAGTGAAAGTATCCTGGTATTTAACACCTACTAAAGACACATTGTTCCCAGACTGAGTAAGCAGCGAATGGATATTAAAGGGAAAACTTTTTTCTTTTCACTCTCCTTCCAAATGGAACAGCTTTGAGAGAAATCGGAAAACCCGCATTGAAGGTATGCTAAATGCTAAAGACTATGCTAATGCCAAAGGGATATGGATTTCTAAATATTTAAATAAAATTTTTTCTTTTGCTGTGAGTGGGAAGGGAGAGGAAAAAAATTGAAGTAGAAGTTGAAAATAAGGAGCAGACTGCCTAGAATTTTAAAGAGCCATTTGAACATTAATAAGACTTCAAAAAGAAATATTTTAATTGGAATTTTGTGATTTAATAGCAACCCCAGAAAAAGAAATGGAAGAAGGGAAAAAGTGCTAAATGAAATAGTCTATCTGGATTGTTTGGTGACTTTGCATCTTTTGGGAAACTTTTTTTCTTCGTTTAAAAACACTCGGGTGGTTGTTTTGGGAAATTTTTTTCCTCTTTATAATGGCATCACCCTTGGATGAATCTAAAATTGAATATCTAAAATATAAAAAGGAAGAACAAGACTGGAAAGATACTTTGGATATTCTTTTTCAATCTCTAGAAATGGCGGTGCATTCCTATGGAGAATTGATTGCGCAGCAGGATAATTGGGACAAAGAAGAAACTATTTTTGATGAACATGTGATTCTATTGGGGGAGAAGAAGGAAGAGGAAAAGGAAAAAGGGATTTTAAAACCTAAAAAAACAACCAAAAAAGATAAAAATGAGTTGAAGGGTGGATATAAGTTTAGAAAACAACAGGAAGAGGGAAAGCAGAAGAAGAAAATGGAGGTGGAGAGACAAAGGGGTAAAAGGGGTAAGGAAAAGAATAAGCAAGGGAGAAAGGAAGGGGTGAGAAGTCTCAACGATGGGAAGCAAGATTTAAAGAAACAAAATTTATTTAGAGACAATGGGTAAATTTAATTGAAAAAGGGATTCTGTAAGGTACATAAGATTGTGTTATTATAGGTATTTTTAGAATAAAATGTTTAAGATATAAATAAGTATTAATAGGTATGAGTAAAATGGTTTTGACACGGGTACTAGCTATATTATATATTTATAAATTTGTCTCTTTGTTATTGTCGTTCTTTCTTTTTTCTTTTTCTCTTTATATAATATATTGTGTGACTTTAGGATGTGCTAAACAGAATCCCAATACAAGTTATGTGTGCTATTAAGTATTATTAGGTTAGGGGAAAGAGTTAAAGGCGTCATACTCCAATTAGTGTACAGGAGAGGTTTTGTTTAAAGAGAAAAAAATGAATGGATAGTTGAGAACAGACAAAGACTGATAAGTATTATGACTTGAACTGAGATAACTAGAATAAAACTAAGAGAGTTAAAAAAAGGAAGAAGCTAAATAGAAAATGGAAAACGGTAATAAGATATGGAATGATATATAAAAGGAACATGATTTTTGAAGGGGCGTCTGTACGATGAGTTTTAACCCGGGCTCAAGCAACTTTCAGAAAAGATGTCTTATGTTTTTGTGTTTTATGTCTTGTTTGTTTTTGTATTGGAAGAGAACAATGAAAATGTATAAGACAGATGGATATAAAAAATGTATATAATATAAAGTTAAAGAGATATAATTTGAATAAATAGAAGGAAAGGAAGTAATAAAGAGAAGTTCAGGATAAGATATGAAGATGAACAGATAAGGTAAATATATATATCAAATTGTGTTTGTTTGGAAATGTGATAACTTGGAATAATTCTGTCTTTAAATAAGATGTATTGGTTTTTTTTAGAAAAAAAATTCTTATGTCATTATATTTTATGTTTTGTTTGTCTGTGTATTGTTTTGGAAAATCAATAAAATTTGTTTTGTTTGTTTTTTAAAAAAAAGCTACATGAAAAGGAACTGATTTTTTTCAGAGCTGCATCAGGGTTACATCATTCTTTCCACATTGGATGAAAGTTATGAGATTATGTATCTTCACTGGAAGTCCTGACCAGAAATGAACTGACATTGACTGACATAACCGGACAATTGTTAGAAGAGGCAAGAAGACTGGAAAGAGACCAACTGAGAGAGAGGATTTGTTTTCAACTGCCTATACTGTTAGGAAATGTTTTTCTTGTGGGGCTAAGGAACATATACCTAGATTCTGCAAGAAGGGAAAATGACAGAATACTGGTAATCACCAGAAGGCTAAGGAGAATGTTAATTTAGCTATGTCTAGCAATTCAACTGTAAACCATGATTTGTGGGTAGTTGATAGTGGAGCATCACAGTGCATTACTAGAAATAGAGAGAGGTTTATAAAGATGTAAAGTAAGCAACATGTATCATTGGCAAATGGATGGAAGATGAAAGCATCTGGGTAAGGTACTGCATATTGTTCATGTATAAATGAGCATTTAACTATGTTATATGTACTTAGACTGAAATTTAATTTGTTATCAGTAAGGGCTTTAGTTAATATTGGTTATGTAGCAACCTTTAGGGGAGATAACTGTATAATAGAGAAAGAGAATAAAAGTGTTACTGCTACTTTAAAGAATGATTTATATGGGATACATGATGACCAGTTGCAGATGGCTAACTCGGTTTATAATAGTGTTAAGCCACATGATGAATGTATACATTTACTGCATAGACATCTGGGGCACATTAATTTCAAAACGCTGAAACAAACTGTTAAATTGTTAGAGGGAGTAAAATTAAAACCCTGTAGCAAGTACTTAAACTTAATGCCTGTAGTCAGGAGAAAAGCAAGGTTACACCAGCAAACAGACTGAATTGCTTTAAGACCAAAGAACCTTCAGAGGTTGTGTTTGCTGACATAATTGGTCCTAAGAAACCCAGTTTGGGAGGTGTCTGCTATGTTTTGAGTATAATGGACCATTGTTCATGGTATGGTTTCTGCTATCTAATGAAAAACAAAACAAAAACGTTCCAACATTTCTTTAATTGACTAAGATTTGCAGAAAGAAAAATGAAACGTAGGGTAATTACTTTAGTCCCAGATAATGGGACTGAGTTTATTAGCAATAGATTCCAAACAATGTTGAAATTAGCTAGTATCGAGCATAAATGTTCTGCACCTTACAGGCCACAACATAACTCGTATATAGAATGAAGAGGGCAAATGTTACAAGCCATGGCTTGCACTATGTTATCCGATTCAGATTTGTCTGAAACACTGTGGGGTGAAGCCATAATGTGTGCCAACTATGTTTTAAATAATATGGTGAGCACAACAACTGGTGAATTGCCATTCACTCATTGGCATGGCAGAAAACCAAATTTAAGTTATTTACACACATTTGGAGCTCCAGCATGGGTGCATATTCCCTAACAAGTAAGACTGAAAGGGCAACATAGAGCTAGGAAATTATTTTTCATAGGTTATGAGGCCAACCGTAGATTGTTTAGATTTTGGGATCAAGGCATAGCTAATATTTACTGTAGCACTAGTGCTAAATTTCTTGAGCACGTTGGGTGGAATAAACTAGAACAGGAATCCAACAATGATGTTGTTATCGACACCCAAGTAGTCCCTAACGATGAGATAGTTAAACCATCAATAGCCATTAAAGAGGAAGAACAGGCACAGGAGGAGGTAGAAGAACAGGAGCAGGTGGAACAGGAGAGTCCATTAGTTAGCCCTGAGTTGTCAACTCGTGTAACACTGCCACCAGATAGATATCAGGCTAGTATAGTATGCCAAGTAAATATAGTTCCTACTAATTATAATGAGCTGAAACTGTATCCTGCTAAGGATCAGGCTGCTTGGCAGGAAGCAATGGATAAAGAACTGAAATCTTTACAAAATTTGGAGGTATATGAAAATGTCAGGTTACTTCTTTGATGAGGATGGGGATATCAATATTTCTAGGATTTGGTGTTTTTTGTAGATTGGGTTTTGGTGCATTTGTTGGGTAGAGATGTGGTTTGTAGTTGTTTGATGGGTTTTTTTGTGTGTTGTGTCTTTTCTTTTCAAGGTTTGTTAATCTTGTTTGTATAGTGTCCAAGGATGCTCTATGGTATCAAGGGATGTTATACATGTTTCTATGATATCAACTCTTTCAAACAGGGCAATGTATTTGTCTAGTTTGGGTCTGTACAGTGGGCAGAAATATGGAAAAGCATTGGCGGATGATTTTAGGAATAGAGCCATTTGCTTGGGTAATCCTAAGCAATTATAGTGAGTGTAGTTGTCATAAAGAACATCTGATGTAATCTTCATTCTCCTTTAAAGTTTCTTTACATATAAGGCAAAAACAAGAGTCTTGTGGTTCTTTAGTAGGGATTTCTTTCTTTTTAGGTTTTAGGTTTGACATTAGATTGTTTTTCTGGCATGGTGGGTTTGTTGAGATGGTTTGTTGATTGGGTTGTTCAATCAAACAAGATATTGTTTGATTGAACTCTGTCCTCTGTCAAGGACCTTGTAGTACTCATCTCTAATGATCTAAGTGCTAGAGCCCACTGTAACTACACAGCCAAAAAGGCATTATGAGTTGTTAACCTAATCCCACATAGCTTTTTCTCTGGTAATATCACACTACTAACTAGAGCATACAAAACATTTGCCAGACCAATACTTGAATACAGCTCATCAGTCTGGAACCCACATTACATATCTGATATTAATACAGTTGAGAAAGTCTAGAAATATTTCAGAAGAGTTCTCCACTCCTCTACTCATTACAGAATACCTTATGCCACCAACTTGAAATTCTAGACCTAGAAAACCTAGAATTACGCCGCCTCCGTTCCGATTTAAATATAGTATATAAAATCATACATTGCAATGTCCGACCTGTCAATGAATACTTCAGCTTCAACCACAACAACACAAGTGCACACAATCGATACAAAGTCATGGTAAACTTGATTGTAGGAAATACGACTTCAGCAACAGAGTGGTCAATGTCTGGAATACTCTACCTGACTCTGTGGTTTCTTCCCCAAACCCCCAAACCTTTAACCTTAGACTGTCTGCTACTGACCTCACCCCTTTCCTAAGAGGTCTGAAGAGGGTTTGCATAAGCACACCAACGTGTCTACCGTCCCTGTCCTATTGTTTCTTTTATTTTTCTTATATGTACCCATTTCATGTATTCATAACTATGTATATACTTATACTTATTATCTTGTAAGCAATTGACAAATCAAATAAATAAATAAATAAAAATATTATAGTAATCAATAAAGCAATATCATACCAAACAGTCAATTATACTAATCACACTAGTCAATTAATCTAACTAATCAATAATCACCCTAATTATTAATTACACAAATCACTAAACACACTTGTCAATTAATTGGACTAATCACTAATTTACACTAAACATTCTAATCATGCTAATATTCAAAACAATTAATCAGACTAAACAATAACCATTAGTCACTAATAATCTGTAATCTATTAATCACTAAAGATAAATAATTGTAGAATTAATTAATCGATTACTTAAGATCAGTTAATCAGTTAAACAGATATTGAAAAAAAAATTAGGGCAGGAAGAGAAGAATGGGGGTGTAGGGCAGAAAGAGGAGAAGATTTGGTTTGGATGGCTCCTTGGGTTATATAAAGAGGGCATGTATAAGGCTGAAAATGTAGATGAACATCTTTTGGCAGAAGGTTACTCTTGTCTTGTTACTTCAGATCATCAGTTAGCGATCTTAGAGATCAGGTCTGTCTTCTCACGGATCTTCTTGTCTTTGGTCAGCGATCTTTATGACAACATGCTACATTTTTTAAACCACCAGTAAGGTATGTGATATTCTTTCCTGAATCAGATAGCTAAACATAAGACCAAAAAAATAACAAGGGGCTTCAACTATTCTAATGTTTTGAAGATAAAAGCTCTGCTGACATCCCTTTCCCTTTTAGCTAGATCATACAGCCACCTCTGATCTGCCTGCAAGTCTCAAAATAAAGATACAAAAAAAAAAAAAATGTCTTCACAGCATTTGACACTCGGACTGAAATCGATTAAACATGCTTCTTTGGCTCCAGCAAAGAATCCCCTCAAGATAAGGGAAATCTTTTCTGTCAATACTGGTCTTCGATGCCAGACCCCCTTCATAAAAAAAAAGATACCTAGGAAGGGTTCTACACAGGGGTGGGGTTCAAATTTTTTAACAACCGGTTCTGTGGCCGTGGCTTAGGTAGTGGGCATGGCTTGGTGGTCATGTGACTGGGTGGACATGGCTTGATGATCATGTTATTGGCTGGGTGTGGCCAACTCAATATCACTCACATCGAGGCACACATCTCCTCGCGTGGCCTCTCAAGACTGTGGGGATGCTGCAACAGTTGAAAGTGTGAAAAATGGTTATAAGTTACATTTTTCAGTGCCATTGTAACTTTGAATGGTCACTCCACACAAGCAAAGTACCAGCAAAGGAGGGGGAAAATACTCCAGAGAAGTTCCCGAGACAGGAAGTCTAGTCCTGCCAAGAATGTAATAAGGGTTAATGGAGAGGCAGTTTCTGTAAGCAACACCAGAATGTTTCCTTCCTGCCTTCCTTACAGGATTAGGCCAGTAATTTCTTCTAATAACTGGTTCTCCAAACTGCTTAGAACATTAACAACCGGTTCTAGTGAATAGGTGCGAACTGGTAGAATCCCACCCCTAGTTCTACATATCTGAGATCACCAGCCCACAGAGCAAAAAATGCTCTTTCTTCTAGGACTTCACATATCTCCAGGGCAAGTACATTTTATTTACACATCAAACATGCCTCATATCAAAGTCCATTACTTCACGATCAAAGCCCATTGTCACTATAAATACCATCATTTTCAGCTTCCTAACCTCATGACCACCTTTGAAAAGTTACACCTCCATTTTGTGTTTCTGGTTTTTCAGATAGAATCCGGCTTCTTCTTCGAGCAATCATTTTGTGGTTTTTGTTGGGTAACCTAGCTCAGAATCAGACTTCTTCTAAACAGATCTAATAGAAATACATCCCAGGTTAAAAGGGGTTCTCTGATAAATTATAGGTTTGATTCACAGAAAATTTTTTCTCTAGCATATGAAGAAGGAACAGGCATTCATATCATGGATGTAATACCGACATGCAAGAAAAAACTGATAAAATGGAAATTTAAAAAAAAATCTCGAGAGAAAGTATTTATTTGTTCTTTGATTCATGATAGAAAGGGAAGGAAGTAAAAGATTTTAAATCTGGATCTTGGACTTTAGAATAGGTGGTTTGCAACTGTGTAACTTTGGCTATTATAATACAGAGACTGTCCTGAGTTTGAGAAGTTGGGTCTCCTGAGATAATCCAAAGAAAATCTTCCCAACTCTTTTGCCATTTACTTCAGACAAGACTGCTGACAAGTTTTCAACCAAGAGATCTCCAAGGTATACCTTCACTCCTCCCAGGGGAATTTAATAAGAAAAGTATAAAGACTTGAAGCAGCTTTACTACTTTTGTATTAGAGAAAGAACAACTATTCAGTGTCATAGACATACAAAAACCGTTTTAAATAGCACTAAAGAGTGGGACTTTTTGAGAGTTCAAGTGAGGGGAGGCTTGCTCTGAAAGTAGCTATTCTGCCTTTCTCACACAAATATATACAAAATCAAATGCAACAACCTTCTTTCAAAGGCACAGTACATAAATAAACGAACACACACACACACACACACACACACACACCTCCTACAAAATGTCCAAAGCCAACTAGTGGGTCATACCGCAGTCTTCTTTATTCTCCTTTGCTAGGTTGCTTGATGCACCTTCTGAGATGAGTCTTCTCTGATTCAGCCTTTACCTCCTTTTGGTTCTTCACACCTTGATGTTCCTCCAGCAAATTCACTGGGCAATTTCCTTGCTGTGAAGGCTTGCCAGCCTCTCTCTCATTGGCTGAGCCTTACCAATCAATATTCTTTGTACACCCCTCCCCCCAAGTTGCTTCTCTTCCTTCTAAGCCATAAGGAGTGAAATTCTGGGCAGACTGTTGCAGTGAGAAAATTTGTATATTCTTTCTTTTACATTGTGAGGATTTCCTCCCTCCCTCTTTCACTCATTTCTATCTACTTGATGTTTCTGGAAATTTTTATTCTCTTCAGTCATAACTTCCTCCATTTATAGACCTTCATAACTGGGAGCACTTTATGGGACCTGTTCACAATAACAAGAAATTATTTTTGGGGCGGCAGGGGAGGAGGATAAGGAGAAGATACAGGGAATAAGTCGACTGGTTGGAAAATAGAAAGTGTCAACTCCTGATGGAAACAAGGCAGAATTAGTCAGGTACTAGTTTGCCTCAAATCTCTTGGGCTAGGAATGTTTTTATTTTCATTGGATAATATTTACCTAATTAAGTATTATATGAAAGAGCAATCTGTTGATAAAACATGAGGGCATATGTGTTGTAGTAAACAAAGAAAAGAAAACAGGAGCAGACGGATGCCAATGATCACTTGCCAAATATTAACATGTTTGAGTATTTGTAATCATTTGTTGTAATTATTTGGTGAGTATTTTTATTCCATTCATTGCCTATTATCATTCACCATTCCTGTTATCAGTTATCAACTTTATTTGATAAAGTTGTTCTGGCAACTACTTAATAAATGACTACTTGGACAAATTCCATATAGAGTGGTCATTGTGTATAACTCATATGATGCCACTTTAATGATTGATCATTTAACAGACCAATCCCTTCATGAATGTTTAGCTTAACCTAGATACATTAATTGGGTATGTACAGGGCTTTAAAGATTTTTTTCCAAAATACACGTCCTCCATACTTACGTCAAATAGTTTTTTTCCTTAACTTTGAAGTACATAGTTCAATATACTCACATCTTTCACCTTCAAGATGCCATTCCATATTTCTGTTCTGAAAAGAAAGTAGAAATTTTCATTACTTATTTTTAATATATTTGCCCACATTAACCAATGTTTAGACCTAGACATTCAATTACATACATTTTACATTATAACATATTATTAACACACTATATCATTATTATATGTCACCATATTCTAATGTGTTCATGTGTTGTGTATGGATACATTTATTTTTCTGAAATAAGTAATACCCTGAAATTTGGAATAAAATATTTGTGAAATAGAAATTATTAAAATGCAGAAATATTCTGAAGCACTTTTGGCACCTCAAGCATCTGACATAAAGTCCTGGAATGGTTTCTCCATTCTCAGATTTATTGAAGAATGTCTTGAATAGAAGTGGAAAAACTGTTTTGCCACCTGTAACTGGAGCAGGAAAGATTTTTTTTTTTTTAAAAAAACAAGTTTTATTGATTTTACAAACAAACAAACAAAACAAAACATCATTAAACATTAAAAACATAAAACCTCTTTCCATTGTAAATCTTTGCAAGGCAGGTAACACATTGCTTTATATCACATACTTATAATTTATCCCATTTCCATATAAACACGTAAATTCCCTTTACCAAATTCCACATTGTTTCTCTTTAATCATTATTCAATCATATTTCCTTTCTAATTTATCTGCTATGCAATCATCACATTTATATTTTCCTCTGGCTTGTTTATAATTGTTCTCATCCAGTCTTCCTCCGAGATTTTATTATTTAATTCTTAATTGAACACACACACATAAGACATAAACATAAAAACATAAAACTTTCTTTTAGAAAGTAACTTGGCCCCAGATTACCTCTTTTTGTATGGACTTCAATTGAATTCATGCTCTTCTTATATACCATTACCTATCTTATTTACCATTCTATATCTATTATATAACTCCTCTCCACTTTTGCCTCATCTTAATTCTGTTTTATATATTTAATCTTGCTTTAAAGAAAAATATTTTTATATCTTTTCTCCATTTACATCTGTCTCATTACCAATTTAAAAAAGAATAGTTTCCCCTGGAATCACTAATCGGAGTATGATGCCTTTCTATCATTCTCCTAAATTAAAATTTAAAATAACACCTAAATCCCAATCAGATTCTGCTTAGTACATTCTACTATTTCAGAAACCAATACTACAATAATAAATCCATAACAGTCAACACATTAATCCATTAAACTCTATATTTAAACTAATATTTTAAACATTCCCTTTAGTATTTTATTAAAACTTAAAATCATTCATTATTGAACATTTTAAAGTTATACCTTAATATTTTAGTCTTTTATTAGATCTTAAAAGTTCTGATTATCTACTTATAATACAAATACCACTATTACAATACTCGTGTGTACTTTGCAGAATCCCCCTTTTTAAGAAAAAACCCCATACATTACCCATTATCCCTAAAAAAATTTTCTTTTCTCCATCTTGTTTTATACCTTTGTAACTTTTTTCCCCCTTTTCCCTTTCCTTCTTAGCCCGCCTAAACTTTTTACCCCCTCCTCTCCAAACCTCTGCCTTCTTGGTTTTCCCTTTCTGTTGCATTCCTCTTTCTTTTTGCTTTCTAGCATTCTGTTGTTTTTGCATCTTCTTTTTCTCTTTCATAAATTTTTTTTATTTCTTAAGTCCTTTCTTTTCACTCCTCTCTTTCTCCTTTCTTTCTTAGTCACACCATTTAGTTCATTAAAAATGGCTTCTTCTTCCTCGGCTTCTTCCAGCTGTTGTTTAATTTGCTGACACATGACAAGCGCCATATCTAGGAAACAAAGGGCTTCTCCCATAACATCTTTGCCTTCTTTCCTTATTTTTAGATATTGTTTTTTTAGTTCATCAAGAGATGGAGCCATTTTAAACTGTTTCTTCTTCTTTTTCTGTATCCTCTTCATATTATTAAGCCAATCAGTTATTTCCAAACTTAAAATAGTTCCCCAAAGTCCCAAAGTCCCGCAATCATCAAACAGTCCAGGCAGAGTACAAACTTCTTCTTTTTACAATTTCTCTTCTAGGGGTGAAGTCAAATTAGGAAAGAAAAACATCCAGTCTGTGCTTTAAATCTTTTTTAGAATTAATTTCTATTCTCTTTATCTTCAAGGCATCTCCTCCAGCAAAGTCTTAGAGTAATTTTTTTTTCCAAGCCTCTCCTTCCCACTTATAACAAAGGAGTTTAGGTTTTACCTTCTATTAAAAGGCAGGTTTCCCTTGTCCATTTGTTAATTCCATAAGGGAGGGAGAGTAACTTTCCCTTTTCATCACTTTTCTTCGCTGCTGAGAACATCAATCAGGAACATTGTAGTGTCCAGAAAAAAGCCAATACTTTCCCAGGTGTTGAATATGTCCTTAAGGTCCCAGTTCAACCAAGAAAAAACTTTCGTTTTGAAACTCCTTCTTCTTCCTCCTGCACATTCTTTATCCAGTTGCCGGCTTCTTTATGGCGGCCATTAAGACCGCCGCTCCACCGTCTTGAGAGAAGGGGGTTATTGCCGGCTGGGGTTTTGCGATACCTCTCAACCCCTGTCCGGATCCCCCCTTTCTTCAGCTGCCCCAACAGGGCAGCCTTAGCCTCCAAATCCGTCAGGATAGGAGGCACCAAGGCGGCTAGCACAGCAGGGATCGCGGAGAAAAGCGAATCCCTGCTGTCACCGAAGCCGACAAACCGGAAGTTTCGGGAGCAGGAAAGATTAATTGTTTCAAACAGAACTTCAAAGGAATGGTTCAAAATGAAGAGAAGCAACACTTCAAAGATTTGCAAAGAACTGGCAATTAAATAGGGTAATCTCCTAATGTCAGTCCACTCAGGTAAACCAGACAGGAAATACCACTAGATGAATTCATTCTACTCTATTGTAAAACTATATTAATATAACCTTTTAAGTCAGAAAGTACAGAATTTTGTACCACCATCACATTTAATTGATTGATGAAACTGTGGTGGCACAGTAGTTAGAATGCAGCATTGCAGGCTAACTCACTGCTCACTACCAGATGTTTGATCCTGACTGGGTTCAAGGTTGACTCAGGCTTCCATTTCTTCTGAGGCTTGTGAAATGAGCACCCAGACTGTTGGGGCAATACTGTCTCTGTAAACTGCTTAGAGAGTGCTGTAAAGCACTATGAAGCAGTATACAAGTCTAAGTGCTCTTGCTATTGCTAATTGAGCCATTTGGATGGGTCCTTCCTAAGTTTCTTTCTCTGAGTATTAAACCACTGGAGGCTCCTGTTTCTTGTGTCTGATTCTTTCCTAGGCAGCATCTCTTCTCCTTATATTCCAAGGTCACCCACATGTTCCATTACACTGAGTGTATCAGTCAGCCTTACTTGTCAATGAAACAAAAGGGAAGACTTGAGATGATTATCACCTTCTTTCCAACATCATCCTTGACACGTTTGCTTAACATTTACATGAAAACATTGGGTCATTCTCTGGTTTGGCTCCAGTATCATTCAGTATTAAATGGCAAAGCAAGATCAAGTGTGATTATTACCAATTTAGTGCTTATAGACTTTGATCCCCATCAGGAGTCTCAAATAATTCCCATCTGGTGTCTCAACTGCACAGCCCGTGAGAATATCTCCCCTGTCAAATCCAATAAAATGACTCTTACTTGTCAAGTTTTATAAATTTCAGTGACAGTCTAATCCTGTACATCCCCATCTCTTGACTGCTAGCCATGGTATGATTTTCTGAAAACCTTGGCTGTTTATCTAAACTTGACAACAGTTGCTGCCTCACTTATTATCTCACAACTCCTTCTAGTATTCAAGGTGATGAACACAGTAATCCTGTCCTCAGTTTTATTCCCACTACAATAATCCTATAAAGTGAATTGGATTAAAATACTCATAGGTCTAAACTCACCCAATGAGTCTCCACTACCAAAAGTGAATTTGACTTGGCTTCAGTGTTCACTTCAGTTTATTTCATCTTGAAAAGATTATGAATCACAAAAAAACATTCAAGCTGTTGCTCAATAACTTCACCATGAAAGAGAACTATTAGGAAGGAATCCTTATTACAACTTTTTGAGAATTTTACAAGAAGGTAGATGCAGTCTCTGGCTTCTTCAATCAGAGTATGCACTTCACTTCCATTTTCAAGAATCTGATACAGGTGTTCCATTTCTTTAAAGTCTTTAAAAGCTCCATTGAGACCAAAATTTTGTTGAAATCAAAATAGCTCAAGTTGCCTATAATTCAGCACATAATGTTGAAGATTGGAACAGGATCCATTGCTCAATTTAACAACCAAATACTTAGGAGAGAAGATTCTTCCCTTCAGAGTAAGACATATATTACAGATTTTTACTGTTACATCAGCAGCAACCTTTTGGTTGAAATGGGACACTCTGTTTTTAAACTTGTGCTTGAATGTTAATGTTCAGATATTTGTGTTTAAAATGTGTGGTAAAATGTGTCTCCTTTGTTCCTTGTGTTATAACAGTCATCCATGCAGTGTATAAATTGACATCTTAGCAAAAGAACAGTTTGCTCTGAAATAAATTATTTTTCTAAGGAGAAATAGCAGATCTTGTTACTTAGCTTAAAACAGCTGCTCCATTAAATATTACAAACAAAAAGATATTATTCCTGGAAGAAATGCTGAAAGAGTCATTTCTCTTCCCATCCCATTTTTAAGTCTTCGATGTTCCTAAATGAACTTATAAAGAAAAGTGAAGTTTGAAATAGGGCTCATAATTCATTTTGCCAAGCTGATGAAAAATGTTTTTAAAAATGGAAAGAAACAGAAGTAAATGATTAGTTTTTTGATGGATGGACTGCATTATGTTGTTCAGATACAGTGGTGGTATTAGATAAATCTAAATGTAATAACATTTTTTCTTGGATAATTTGATTATGAATGTCATGATTAGAATTACTTGTACAACCAAGGGTAACTGCATAGCTATTAACACTTTGTATACCAGGAAAGAAGCATTTCGCGTTTCTGAAATTTCACAGTTTAGATTAAGTTGATAATGGGGTGAAGAGAACATGTGACAGAGCAAGTCAGAGAAGTATATGAAGAGGGACCTGATTTGCTGGATGGGACCACTTTAGACTGCAGGAAAGGGATTCAACATTTAAATGTTCTCCCAAATATAGAGCAAGATAAAATGTCTCCATTCATAACTGAGAGAAGAAAGGCAATCTAAATCTTGTATATTCAATACTGTGTGCATAGAGATTTTAATACTTCAATGGTGTATGCATAGAGATTTTGAACATGAGGTAGCATGTGAATATTTTATTTTCTGATTGCTTAAATTGTGCATTTTTTATTAGTGTAGAAGGGATAAATGTTCATTCAAAATTAATTTTAAAGCAAGGGCAATATGCAAGAAACAAACTCAGGAGAAACTGGAGGACAGATTTTCTAACACAATTTTCTTTTGCTTGGAGTCACCTGATCTACTGAAGCTTCAATGGGAGTAAATCTAATATGAGAGGAACTCTGGCACTCCAGGGAAAGGAATGCTATGAAATTCTTCAAAACATAGTCATGGAATTAAAGTTTTCACAAAGAAAAGTGATGCTTTCAAGAGCAACAGATTACTCAATGATGAAGTCCCAGGCAGTTCTGAAAGAAAAATCAGGTACTAAATATTGGTCTGATATATGCTGGACCAGAAAAAATTCCCATTATGGATTGATTGATTTATGTCTCTTTGTTCTCTTGCTTCTTTATTGAATGTCTAATTTTCAACACCTCCTAAGAATTTCTGAAGTGTTTACAACTTTTTAGAAGGCCTATTATGCCTTTAGGCCAAGTAAGTAACATCTACATGTTCATAAACAATTTAGATGAGGGGATACAAGGGAACTCATAAAATTTGCATATATCACCAAGCTGTATGGAATGGCGAACACTTTAGAATATATAAGCTCAAAATACAGAAGGATTTTGGCAGACATGAACATTGGATCCCACAAAATTGCAATTCAAGTGACAAACACAAGGTCTTACACTTAGGGGAAAATAAACAATTATCCAGGAATTGAATAGGTGGTATTTGGCTCAATAGTAGTAACTGTGAGACGGATTTAGGTGTTTTGCAGTTACCAAAAAAGCAAATTCAATCCTTCATTCATAAAGAGGTAGCATCAGGATCACATGAAGTGTTAGTACCACTTTATACTGCACTAGTAAGAGTACACCCAGAATATTGTGTCCAGTTTTCGTCAACACAACACAAGAAAAAAGATCCTGGGATCCTAGAGAGAGCAGAGAAGAGTAGCAAAATTGTTGGAAGTGGGAGGTGGAGGCTAAACCATACAATGAAAAATTGAGGGAACTAGCTGTGTCTAGTCTAACAAAGTAAAAGAATATGGGTGACAAGATAGCACTCTTCCAATATCTGAGATGCTATCACAGAGAAAAAAGGGTTGACCTATTCTCCAAAGCCACCTGAGGGGAGGATAAAAAGTAATAAATGGAGATCCAACCTAGAGATAAAGAGAAACTTCCTGTCAATGACAGCAATTACTCTGTGGAACAGCTCACCTCCAGAAATTGGGGCGGTGCATCACTGGAGGTTTTTAAGAAAGAAGAGATTAGACGTTGATCCAGAATGATATAGGGCCATAATGGCAAACCTATGGCACACGTGCCCAAAGTGACATACGAAGCCATGTCACCTGGCACATGCGGCCTTGCCTTCTGGGTATCTAATACGCATGTGTGTGTGACGATCAGCTGTCCTTCATGCATGGGGTGGTGCCAAAAACTGGCTTGCGCATGTGCACCAGCCAGCTGATTGTCAGGCGTGCATGTGTGCTAGAACCCGGAAGTTTGGCTTTTCAGGAGTGTGGCCTTAATGAGCGTGTGCACCTATGCAATGTTTCCACATGATCTTTTTGGCACTCGGTGCCCAAAAGGTTTGCCATCACTGGTATAGGGTGTCCTAATTGAGCAGGAAGTTGGACTACAAGATCACCCAATTCCCTTCCAACTCTACTATTCTGTATTCTGGGAACAGACACTCGAGTGCAGAAAAGGTGAGGAATATGTTCACATGCATGTCAAATAATTATCACTGACCAATAGAACATAAACAACTGAATCATAGGGCTGGAAGCTACTTTGGAGGTCTTCTAGCTAACCCCTTGCTCAAGGCAAGGCATCTTATATCAAATGGTTTTCCTGTCTATCTTTGAAAACCTCCAATGATGAGTACCTGCAACTTTATTCCATTAATTAATTGGAATGGAATTGAAATTGCAGCAAATGAATTCCCTTTACATTATGACTCAATTTATTTTCCAGATTGCTGAGACAGAAGTTTCTTGAGTGTCTTGGTCCCAGCTGGAATTAAAGCCCCATGCCTTTGTATATGTGGCAACATGTACTGTATAACTAGGCTGCTGGGTTCAAACTCTGGACAAGTCTCTGAAACATTTAATCCAGTGCAAATAAAAAAGAATAACGATTGTGAACTAACATGCATATCCCATAAAGGGAAGGGGGGGAGCAGATCATAAAAGAGGCATTGCAATATTGTAATACAAACTCCTTTACTTTTGTACCTATATTCTGTTAATATATGCAATGGGCATCATGAAATCATAGTGTATTTTGTCATTCTGATAAAACGATAGTATAGATATCTCAGTAAGCTCGAATGAAGTCATGTTAAATAACTGAATGCCCCAATCAATATGATGGGGTGATTCAGGGGTGGGATTCAACCGGTGTTACTACCGGTTCAGTGGTACACATTTTGTTATGTTTTGCTTCGCGTGCATGCATGCCTGACACGTGCTGTGTGTGCGTGTAAAAAGCCTTAAGCTGTGCCGCCCGGACAGCTGAAAAGCCTCTTTTACTTGGCTTTTTCAACCTCAGCTGTGCCGCGCAAACAGCTGAGGTTAAAAAAGCAGGAAATAAAGGACAGGTAAGAGCCTGGGCGGGAGGATGGACCAAACAGCAGCAAACACAGAACCGGTTCGGAGTTTGCTGCTCTTCAGAGGTACCAGTTCTATAGAGCCAGGCAGAACCAGTAGCATCCCACCTCTGGGGTGGTTCCTTTTTAGGCTTATAATTTAAACTGACTGCTGCTGCTTAATACCTTTCCTATGTTACTGTGGAGTCTCTGCCTTGAGTCTAATGCTCTTGAAGCTGAGTTGGTTGTTGATTACTGACATCATTGACATCTCTTGCCCCAACAGCTCTTGACTTATTTATCCCCTTATGCGGTAAGTCAAAGATGTCTTTTTTCACTTGACTTTAATCAGTTCTGGAGGAAAAGCTTTGGGCAAAATCTTCTCTGAAGTTTAAGAAGTGGGGATAACTTTCATGAACACCATTTTAGGTATTGTCATTTGGGTTATCTATTAATGCCAGATAATAGTGTTTAAATGACTTTCACGTTCTACCATCCTGTTATCTGAATGCATGCCAAGGAAGAAAATAGATTAACCTTCAGGAAATGAGGATGGAGCCATCTGGTAGAATTTGTCTTGGTAGTCCCTGAGTGCTAAGCTCAAAGCTTAAGGAACAAAAGGCAATCTTGTTATCCCTGCCAACTATACATAGGCATAGAAGAAGAGCACATTTCTACCTTGAGATATTTTGTGCAGGCATTGAGAAGAAACAGAGCATGCTCATACGAACTTTTAATAAATCAAAACTGAAAACTAGAACTGGAGGATGGAAATAAATTACTATCATTTTCTTTCTAGTCCAAATCAATCTATCTATCCTTATTTTGCACTATTTCTAGGCCACACAACTCCCAGTAAAATCTGCATTTTTCATTTGAATCCAAATAAAAAAATCCAAAAACTTCATGGCAGCCCCTTTCAGCTTGGGCCAAAAACATAATTTTTAGCTATTATGCCTTTTGCTTGTTTATAAACAACCAGCTGCATGTACCAGGAAGGGACTGCCATAAAATGGTTCCTATGCTGTGAAGTCTTGATGTTCTGTCAATATCCTAGGTACGTCAAAAAGATAGGATCTCTCAGTAGGCCCTTTTTGATAATCACACTCATTCTGTTCTGACAAGTTATATGGGGCTTGAAAGGTAATGACCAGGACTTGGAACTGGGTCTGGAAGCCTAATGATAACCAGTATAATAACTTCAAAATTGTTATGCTGTTTTGCTAGGAATGATCTGTCAACACTCAAGCTGCTGCATTTTGTACCAGCTGTAGTTTCTGGATCATCTCCAAAGACCTCCCAACTGAGTGGTGATTAATATGTGAATTAGTTGCTAGGGTATCCAAGTCCAAGTAGGGCTACAACTGGCACCTATGCAAAAAGTAGCAACCCCTCTCCCCAACCATAGCTTCCACTTGCTGTTTAAATAAGACCTGCAAGTCTATGAGGATTCCCAATTCTTTCTTTCTTTCTTTCTTTCTTTCTTTCTTTCTTTCTTTCTTTCTTTCTTTCTTTCTTTCTTTCTTTCTTCTTTCATTCTTTTGTTCATTCATTCATTCATAAAATTTATTGGTCGGCCATCTTACCATCATAATATATATATATTATATTACTCGATCAACCAACTTCCACTGTGCTGTTCTCCCACAAATTATGGTCTGACTCCTTTAAGGAAGCAACCCCAATCTAGTATAACTGTTTATACCAAAGCTATGAGCTAAGAACAATCATACCTAAACTAGGGCTAGAATTTATAGTATCCAGTTTCTAATCCAGTAGCTTAACCATGGAACCACAGTGGGTCTTCAAACATGGTGCTTCAGTCATCTTCAAATATACCCCTGAATAAGAACATAGTTTTGCTTTGAAATTATTATTTTTTTCTGAAAAGGGTAGTGCAGAACAGAAGTCAGAAATGCATATGACTAGGGAAGTACACATAGAAAAAAGCATAGCAAGTGGGAATGTGTGGAATTCATGACAAAGATGAATAAAGAGGAAGGGAGAGATATATAGAGAGAAAATAGGGACAATTCATTTATTTGGTGAGGTTGCCAGCATTTTATGATTGTGGTGGAAGGAAGGAAGGAAGGAAGGAAGGAAGGAAGGAAGGAAGGAAGGAAGGAAGGAAGGAAGGAAGGAAGGAAGGAAGGAAGGAATATTGGCTGTCCTCAGAAAAAAAACTAACAAAACTTTATGTTGATTTTAAAGAAACAAATAATGTAGAAATTACCTGAAATAAAATGTGACAGGGAAAACAGGTAATTAAAGATCTATTGGAGTTGGGCAGCCAATATATTTATCTAAATAAAATAAATAAACTGAAATTGACAGATTTGCCTATTCCTTGCTACTGTTTTTTTCACTGACCCCTTATACACTAGGAGAGACATTTTGTAATCCAAATAAATGAACAAACAAGGATCTTATTTGAGAGTTGCACATGCAAATCATTTTGTAAAGTTGTGATATCTGGGTGATGAGACAATTTGCATTAATTATTTTCTTCTCTTTCCCCCTCCTTTTCTACAAATATTTACAAAAGCAATAGATTAGGAAATGGGATTGAAGCTTCATGTTTTTACAATGGAATCGTAATGTCCTAAGATATTATGGTACATAACAGTAAAGAATTGGTTTCAGGGGGTTTATATTTGAAAAATACCTATATAGTGTATGCAGGGTAAGGCTTCCACCAGTTTGTGTATGTCAGACTTTTGCTGCAACTTGGCAATATTCTTCTTGTTGCATAATTGTAGTAAAGACAGGTTGTAAGACCAATGTTTTGCATGCCAGATTTAAGAACTGGAAAAGCATATTACCCTTTATAGCAGTTAAGAAGCCATAGTATGGGGGAAAAATAGCAGAGATTTGGCTTTTAAAAAGGAGTTGGAATCCTTTAAGAAAATGAGTAATTTATTAAGGAAACATTTTTACCAATATTATGTTCAGAAAGTTTTAACTTAAAGCATAGTTGATTTTTAAAGTTTCTTTATCTTAATATGTGCACCATATTGTCCTATCTCCCCTTTCTTCTTCTTCTTCTTCTTCTTCTTCTTCTTCTTCTTCTTCTTCTTCTTCTTCTTCTTCTTCTTCTTCTTCTTCTTCTTCTTCTTCTTCTTCTTCTTCTTCTTCTTCTTCTTCTTCTTCTTCTTCTTCTTCTTCTTCTTCTTCTTCTTCTTCTTCTTCTTCTTTTTGTATATTATATAGTTTTCTGATTCCTGGACCCCTTTCTTTCCAATTGCAATAAAGATCATCCATCAGGAAACCACCATTATTAAGCCCAGATTCTAACAAGTAGATAGGAACACCTTGCCACCTGAAGTTCTGGGTGCTCCATCACTGGAGGTTTTAAAGAAGATTTTGGACAGCCATTTGTCTGAAATATTATAGGGTCTCCAGTTTGAGTAGGTGGTCCTCCTTTCTGACTCTATTATTCTTTATTCTGCAAATGTATCCAATTTGTAAAGACGTGGGTGATAACCTTGAACATTATAATCACTGGATGCAATTTCCAGTGGACATGTATTGTAAGGACTTATGATTTGGACTTATTGTTCTAAATAAGTATTCAATTCTATGAATTAATATGATACAATTTGACAATGTGTCCTTTCAGAGAGGTAGACTGAAATTTTTCTTTTAATAGTTCTTTTTATTAAATTTATAATATAACATATAAAGAGAATACCAAAGTAAATATTAGAGAAATTAGGGAAGGAAAAAGGGAAGTGGATAGTGGGACAAAGCAAAGGGGGGAAAAAGGCGTTGACTTCCGACTCCTTTGGTGCAGTAAAATAAGGCATTAACATCTACCTTCAATTTTTTTGCTTTTTCATAATAATAGAAACCAGCCATTTCTATAACAATGAATCTATCTAATTGATAAAACCCAAAGTTTCATTTTTTTCCCACCTCAAGCACAAAGTCCAGAAGACTGAAATTTTTCTAATGGCATTCAGTTGACGAATACGTAGTGATTTTAGTATTTGGCAGGAAGCAAATATAGGATTAGTTAAAAGGGAGCTGAGACATAGTCATTTTCATTAAATATTTAGTTCTGTGTTTATTTATTTGTTTGTTTCAGAGTTCACTAATTCTTTGACATGCTACTTCTCTTGGCTTATTATTAGCATGCAAAAATACTAATTCCGAGAGTCACTGGCATACTTCTGCTTTTATACTTATACAGCAGGACATAAACATAATGGCACCACTAAGATAATTTTATGTTGGGATGTTTATCCATCAACCCACCCACCCCATTGCTTTTTTTTTTAGTTGTTGTTACATTAATTGCTGCCTAAGCCTCAAAGGCTAAAAATCGTTTTTCATCTCATGCATGAAGAATTTTAGCCTGATTGATGACAGCTACGGAACCTTTCCTTCGTTGCTAAGCTGCACTAATTTGCAAGCTAAAACAATATTAGCAAATTGTTAATGATCCATGAAACTGCTGCAGCAGCCTTAAACATTATACTCAGAACTTTCTTATAACTAAAGCTTACCTAAACTCCAACCCTACTCACACACACAAGAATATGATGACATTAAAAAAAAAATCAGGAAAAAAAGAAGAGGAATAATTCTTAAAGTGATAAACTCAGCTAATTTCTCAAACCAAAAAGATTGTGGGGTGGGGGATGAGAAGAACCATGTGTGAAATTAACATTTGAAAAACCCAGACTAAATTGCTAGTAGTTCGTATTTTAATTTTCATGTGCTTCTAAATTTGGTGTGGTTATTTCCTGTTCAAACTAATAGCTGTAATTTGCCTTATTTCCCAAAACGTATGTATGAGGTTTAAAATGAAACAAGTTCTTAAAACTGCACCTGTGTAATTCCTTTCAAATGCTTTCTCCAAATAGAGTTGGGAGTAATTTCAAG
The DNA here is from genome assembly GCF_049901715.1 of Pseudonaja textilis. Classification (NCBI taxonomy): domain Eukaryota; kingdom Metazoa; phylum Chordata; class Lepidosauria; order Squamata; family Elapidae; genus Pseudonaja; species Pseudonaja textilis. The sequence goes on along the minus strand of NC_141994.1, from coordinate 12,994,582 downwards.
TAATACCATTTTATTGTGATTCTAGCAATTATGTTGACAGGACAATATGCAGAAGACATAAGATGGGGTGGCTTGTCAATCAACAATAAAGCAAGGAAGAAACAGAAAATGATATTTGACTCAGGCTGTCATTCAACAACAATAACAAAACCCCTGACATTTAAGGTAAGTAATTCTTGCTCAGGATCTACAGTTTTTCAGACAAGAATTCAACTTAGATGTCACTTTGCTCCCTTAATGGTCAGTTTTCTGAATGTTTTTCTTTTATGTTTAGACTGAATAGCTTTTTTTGGTTTTTTTTTTACATTGGAAGGACTGAAGAAAACCTATTCTATCTCTGGAAAGTTCATGGACAGTATTTTTCAGTGCAAGAAAAATAGTACTGCAAGGGTCAGAAAGTTATAATACTGCAAGGGTCTAACTCAAAGATGATAGAGTCGACTAAGGGCAATAATTTGAACACCCACCCACCCCAAAATAAAGTGGAAATATAAATAAAATGCGTATCTTGCACATGAATAGATCCTGCACTTAACTAGGACCCAAAAAAGAAAATCTAACAGAGATGTATATTTTTTTATAAAATCTATATGGCTGCCCAAGTTAAAATGATTCTGGGTGTACAGAAGTAAAACCCCAAATACAAAGCCCCATGAACTCCATCCTAGTTAACAGAAATTTAGCTTGTTTTGCTCATTACAGGGTGGTCTTCTGGGCTTTTTTGGAGAAAAGGCTATTTTGATACCATATTGCTTGCAAATATTGACTATCTTCCTAATGGGGCAGGTTTTAATTAATGGAAGAAGTAGTAACCAGATCACCTTTCAGTAATTCTTGCCCAAGTCCCATAGTGCTCTTTCTTTCTTTCTTTCTTTCTTTCTTTCTTTCTTTCTTTCTTTCTTTCTTTCTTTCTTTCTATCATTCGATCATCTAGTCAGTCATTCATTCATATTCATTCATTGGATTTACGTGCCACCCATGTTGTCCAGAAACGACTCTGGGCAACTTGCAAACATTAAAACTGGTGAACGTTAAAATGATAAATCAATAATTCCTGTGAAACCCAGTATGGTATCATGGTTAAGATGCTCAACTAGCAGCAGAGAGACTCTGTTATTAGTCCAATCTCTATCTGAAAGCTTGTTGTGTAATGTTCAATCCAAAATATTTCACAGAGTCATTGTTGTGATGGTGAAACTCAAAGAATTCAATTGGAATTCAGTTCTAATATAAAGGTAAACCTGATTATATCTGCCCAAGATGCTTGACAGGACCATTGACATGATCAGCATGTCATGGAAATACACCGAAGTGAGTTTAGAAAGGTTTTTTTTAAAAAAATATATGTATATTATCAAAGCATTTTATTTTATTTTATTTTATGGACAAAACCAAACAAAACCTGACATTATTTTACCTAGTGTAATCCCAATGAAATAACATTTGTAAGTGGCTGAGCCAGTCATCTCTATCGTGGAAATATAAGACAGAAAGCTTATAAAGGATTATTTTTTTCTAGTTTATGGGATTAAGAATTCTGGTCTTTTCACTTTTCTGCCCCACGGCCACTGAAGGGCTGAATAGGTAAGCTTTCCTAAACTCCAGGTAAAGGAGCAACAAGACTGATCTGGCTACTGTCTTTCCTTCCTTCCTTCCTTCCTTCCTTCCTTCCTTCCTTCCTTCCTTCCTTCCTTCCTTCCTTCTTCAGGCATGACTGTTTGTTCAAGAATTAAAGCTCTTTAACTATAAAATTATAATTCCTTGCACAGTCAGCAAGATGCTTACACTGGATTTGTCATTTTTATACACTTATCAACTTCTTCCCAAGGTGTGGGATAGGGAGATATTATGGTTGGATGGTGTTAAAAATAATGCAGCAGAATATAAGCTGCCTTTTACAATAGACTGGTTGTGTTTTGATCAATGCTGAAGATATTCAAGTGGTATTCTCTATGTTTTGGGATTATTATTATTTTTTGCATCCAAGACACCTATTAGTGCTATCTTTGCTTTGTCTTGCCACAGTTGTTCTATTTCTGTTTGTGGGTCTCTATATTTTGCAATTTTCTCCAGTTCTTTCTCTTGTGTTCTGCTGTCTCCACATCCATTTTCAGGACTTTTTTTTCTTTTTTTATCAACAGTTGTTATGTCTAGAATGTTATGTGGTAAGTGCTTACTTGTTAAAGTCCCAGAGCACTTTAGCACCTTCATTTTCTATTATTTTGTCTATTTTGTGGTCCCATAGAATCTACACAACTTTCTGCTTCTCTGGAAGAGACATAGTATAGAGGTCCAAATCCTAGCATACCTTAGCAATGTATTACTGAATGTTTCTCTCCATTACACTGTCATGGGAAAGCCCTGCTAAAATTTCCATAATGGTTTGAGTTGCCAGTTTTAAAATGTTGCCATATTTTTCTTCTCTCTCTACACAGTATGGATCATTATTCATATTATGAAAGAACCCAGGCAAAAGAGGTTGAAACACTTTTTTGAGTCCAAAGCAATAATATTAGGAAGTGGCTCAGCAAGATACATAGATCTACAGTAAGAAAGAAACAGTGGTGCAAAACAGACTTGCTAAATTATGTGATTATACTTCTTGTCAATTTAGGAAGGTTTAGCCTTTCTATGGAGTTAATTTCTTGGTGAGGTCTAGTAGAGCTTATGTATATAGAAACTCTTAACTGCTGGTTTAGGGTTCTCTGTGTTTATGAATATCTGCTGTTTTCTTTTTCGTATTTTTTCTTGCGAATGAAAAGTTGTTCCAATACCTGAAAATTTCCAGAATTAAGTTCTTACACTTGGAATTGGATGAAATGCCACAAATAAAATAGTTGTTTAAGGTGCTTGCATGGGCAGAAAGATTCTATTTTTAAATGTTATTGTATCAAGACACAAAGAACAGCAAAACGTTTGTTTACTAACATAGAATTATAAAGCACTAAATAACTAACATGGAATTATATAGAACTAGACTAGATAGAATGGAGCCTTGCAGATCGTCTAGTCCAGCCCCCTACTCAAGCAGGATAATTATACTATTTCATATAAGTGACTGTCTAGTCTCTTCTTAAAAACCTCCAGTGATGGAGTGTCCATGGTTATACAGGTTGTCCTCACTGTTAGGAAGTTTCTCCTTAGTTCTAAGTTGCTTCTCTCTTTGATTAGTTTCCAACCATTGTTTCTTGTCATGCCCTCTGGTGCTTTGTAGAATAATTTGACCCCCTCTTCTGTGTGGCAGCCCCTCAAATACTGGAATATTGCTATCATGTTGTCCCTAATTCTTCTTTTCTTTAGACTAGGCAAACCCAAATCTTGCAGCCGTTCTTCATATGTTTTAGTCTCCAGGCCTTTGATCATCTTTGTTGCTCTTCTCTGAACTTTTTCCAGAGTCTCAACATCTTTTTTGGAGTATGGTGACCAAAACTGGTTGCAGTATTCCAGGTGTGGTTTTACAAAGTGGTACTAATATTTCATTGATTCTATGCCTCTGTTTTTCTCACATTAAAATTCATTTTGTTGGCTAGGGCCCATTGTTCAAGTTTGTCAAGATCTTTTTTGGATCCTGAGTTTGTCTTCAGGGTTGTTGAATGGGGAGTTTGAAGAGTAAGTTCTATCTGTTGTTGAAATGTAGCAAGTGTTCTTATTTTGCAATCCTGATCTTGAAATCCACCTCCTTTTCTCATGTGCATTATTAGCTCAAGTGTACAAGAGTAGTAGCCAAGCTATTTGTTGTATTTCAAGAGGGTTTTTTTGAACCAGTCATGATGGTGCAGTGGTTAGAACGCAAGTACTGCATGCTAACTCACTGCTCATTCCAGGAGTTCGATTCTGACTGGCTCAAGGTTGACTCAGCCTTCCATCCTTCTTCCATCCTTCTTCATTGGTAAAATGAGGACCTAGATTGTTGGGGGCAAGTTCTGTAAACTGGTTAGAGAGGGCTGTAAAGTGCTATGAAATGGTATATGTCTAAGTGTTATTGGAGTTGCCAAAATCCAGATCTCTAATCACTATTCAGGGGACAGCAAATGAATGCTTCATGAAGAAACTGGGTTAATATTTATTATAGACAATGCTGCTGAACACAACTTCCTTTTTTGTTTTTAATGAGGTATATAAACATGAGGTAGATACTCATTTTATTATTTGGGGGGCATTTTTAGAAACTCTTTTTCCAGAAGAAATGGTGATACCCTCACATCAAAACTGCACTCCATTAACCTGGAAATTTGGGATCTAAAATTGCCCTAATGTACTATTGGCTATTTAGTTGAAACAGAACAAATTTTAAGCCTTTTTTTCTTTAAACAAAAATACTCGGGAAATAGATAAAATGAGTTAGCATCTTCATTAAAAACCTCTGTTCTCTCTCTTGCTCAGATGAGAAAGAGAACTGATAGAGAAAACATTTTGGAGACATTTAATCAGGCTGATAGCTTAATTTCTTTGTGAACACAGCCAACATAGTCTGTTTGATAAACTGTGCTTGAAGACTTCCCAAAGATAGAAATGAATAGTTTGGAAATACTTGATTTTTTTCTCAATCAAGTGATTTGGGTTTTGAATTTTTTTTCTTGAAATGCCAAAGCTTAGATCTTGGTATAAAAGAATTTTTATGCATTTCAACTAGGATGTAATTTGATGATGTTTTTCATTCTGATTTATATTCTATCTAATAAGTACCTAATTATATCAGCAGTTTTTTTGCAGGGTTTTGTTCATGGCAAGCAATGATTAAAAACATGTTTCAAAAAGGCCTCTAAGCCTTTTTACCTTTTGCTTTAAAATGCCTAGTTCATATTTTGGGCTTCAAGATCTGCTTTTGGATGCATCCAAATCAGTAAACAAACAAACTGAGTCAAAGGTAAAAAAAAAGTTGCCTTTTTACATATATCTTCAACATTCTGCTAATAACCATCATAAGCAGGCTTTAGACTAAGAAGAGAAATAAAGGAAAATAATATTAAGAGTGAACTCACATTTTGCCTGATAGTAAATGCTTTTTACAAAATATGTCTTATTAAACACAAGAGGTTCCCAAAAGTGAATAGGTTAATATAATAACAAGGTTGTTATGTTTGTGTCCAAAACGTCTCCAAGTAACATTTAAAGAATAGGCCAGCATACCTAATTTGCACGCTTTAGATATATTAATAGTGTGTGCATAATATAAATGGAACTATTCAAAGTTTAACTATTCATTAGACTTCATAAAGAGAGCTGAAAATGACCAAGTCTTCCAGAAATAGTTACTTTCATTTAGAATGATTTCCTGCTAATTTAGGTTTTTGATTTGAAGGTTTTATTAAATATAATCCTAACCTTGATTTGAGTGTAAAGTATATATTAAAGAAATAATCCCAAGCATGTTTGTCAGGCAAAAATAGAGGTAATAATAGCTCAGTTATGAGATTAGATTATTAGATTTCTTAAATGTTATGATCTAATATTTATTTATTATATAAATATTTATTTAGATTTATCCTGAATTTACTCATTTTGAAGAGTTTATAACCAAAAAATATTGTGTTTTAAATAATAGAATACAGATGAGATAGGAAAAACAGCAATGATAATGCAATAATACTAAGTGTAAACTGACAAGATCCTCACACAAATATATAATTAAATGGTGTTTTTTTTACAGAGCCTATTGCATTATGAAGCTGATAAACCAAGACAGCACCTTTGATGTTGTTCTGCTCCACAAGTTAAATATATTATTTTCTTATAACAGAATCATTATTTACACAATAAGATGAAATGACTTATTCAAAGTCAGTCCGTTTTGCTGGGTGATTGTTTCTGTAGCTTGAATGTTAAATGTAAAATTATTTATGACAATGCAGATAAATGAAATTTTGTCAAAAATAATAATAAATATGCTAGAGAGGAACAAGGTTACATACATCATCTCAATGCTAATCTCATAAATATTTTAGGTTTCACGTTTGCGTCCAAGATATCAATGTATTCTCCTAATCCATTTAAAAAAGTTTATAATGAGTCTTTTAATTCACTGTACCTCTTCACATATAAAGTTGTGCAATTCTTGTCTGTTGTAATGTAGCTAAATAGTGAACCTATAAACTGTGTTCTGTATGTTATGGGTACCAAACAAAATGTAGTCTAACATGAACTCCAGTTATTGTGCTTACATTGTAACCATGCCTACATCCCAGGATTTACAGAAAAGTGTATACTTCTTCATCAGTGAATGGATTTCTTTTTGATCGTTCAAAAGCAATAAGCCTTACTAATATTGTGGGGTGTGGTGGTTTTTTTTTTCATTTTAGATTTAGGTTTCCTAGGACTTATAGATAATATTGAATGAATGGTCTGAGAACAATTAAACGAGTGTAGATTGCTATAATAGCTTTTTAATATAGACATATTGAAAGGTATCATCACACAGGAGACTATGTTTTGTGTCATTTGTATCAACTATAAAAAATGTTTCATTATAGGGCTAATAGGAAACTAACTGAACCATTTGTTCATGTTTCTACAGTTGATCAATTCAAGTTCACTCATAACTGAAGATTCAACTTTGTTCTGGTTGAGACTTTTGATAATTGGCCTGGTACACATAATTTACTAGTTCAGTCCTGCTTCACTAGAGAGAATATAATTATGAAATACATTATTTATTAAGAGCATTTGCATAGAGAGGTACAATATATTCATAAGTCTGAAAGGATTGCAACAAAGTATCAATGTCAATTACTATAAAGCATGCATAAAATATTCCTGACTTTCTGCTCATTTTTTTTTCTAAGCCACTGGAGATGTTTGAAGCTTCCGTTGAGTAGTCTATGAAACATGAAGCGAAGCACATATATCATGGTCATAGCTTCTGATTTGATCAATAAAAAAATACTGAAAAGAAGTCTTATTTCCCACTTCTGAGAAATGAAGAGTTGAATGAACACTCTCGTTTTGGTTCAGTCATAGAAAGTATCTTTTATGAAAATGTAACACACGTAGATATGTAAATCAGCCTTAGCTTGAGCTTTGTGAAATAGGATCTAACCACTTCCATTGCACAAAGCAAAATCTCAGGTGGTGCCATATGTCTGCTTTGTACAGTAACACAGGACAAAGTAAAAGGAGAGCCAGTTTGGTCTAGTGATTAACACACTATGCTAGAAAAACAGAGACTGTGAGTTCAAGACCTGCCTTAGCCATGAAAGCTAGCTGGGTGACTTTGGGCCAATCCCATTCTCTTTCAACTCAACCCACTTCATGGGATGGTTGCTGTGAGGAAGAAGGGAGAATAGCATGAACTGAACAAACTAGCAGTTTCAAGCAGCCAAACTTCTACTCTGTAATGACATTGTAGTCACCTGACTTTCATGTACCAATGCCATATGTTAAATAAATAAATGTTCACAATGCCTTTCATACAGGTGGCAAAATATTAGTGTCTCATAAATGAACTCCTTTTCCTCTTCCTCTTCCCTCCTGCTCCTCCTTCAATATGATTGTGCCAGTATGGATGACCCACAGTGGCACTGTGGTTAGAGTGCAGTACTGCAGGCTACTTCTGCTGACTGCCAGCTGCCCACAATTTGGCAGTTCAAATCTCACCAGACTCAAGGTTGACTCAGCCTTCCATCCTTCCGAGGTGGGTAAAATGAGGACCCAAATTGTTGGGGGCAATATGCTGATTCTAAAAACCATTTTGAGAGGGCTGGTATACACGAACCATTCCAATCCTTCATTAGTTTGTGGCCAGTGTGACATTGCTTTCTGATTATGAAAAGCAAATTAGTTAGGTAATTGCCATCTAGAGCAAAATCCATCGTTTATTTTGACCATATCAGATATACCCCAAAATGAAAGAAATATTGTTATAATGTGTATGAAACCAGAATGCAAAATACCAGATTTAAAGGAAGAATGACCTTTTTGTAAGAGTACCACCTCTGAATGCTTATGCTATTATTATAAATAGGGAGCATTACTGAGTCAGCTGAAAAAATATAAAAATGATGATGATGTGTTAATAAAGATTCAATTACTTTAAAAGTTGTTCAATCTAAGTTTCTAAAAGCCACATTTCTCATCTCTTGCTCAACTTCAGATGCCTTGTTGCATTTATCTCGGGCCCATCTGAAACAATACCTTTGGGGCGAGTCTCCAGTTCACTTTACTTTCCTGGATAGATTTTCCTCATCCCAGAGGAGGTGAAATGATTCTGCTCAATGATTCCGTGCATGTTGTAGCTTCTTGCTCTTGGCAAAATAATTTCTCATTCTAGATGAAACTAAATTGAACTTAAATAGGGGATTTGGGATTTAGATCTGCAGGATGATTGGCTCTACAACCTCCATCTCTATTGTGATGCAAATGCAGGTTCTTCTTGGGGGGGTTTGGGCTTACTTTATAACACCCCTCCTTGTTTCACAAAGGAATTTTTTTTTTAACCTTGGCTCAGGTTGGCAAAATAGCAATAGCAATAGCACTTAGACTTATATACAGGGGTGGGCTTCAAAAATTTTAGCACTGGTTTCCTTGGCCAGTTGCTGGGTGGGTGTAGTCATGGTGGGTGTGGCCTAGTCAGTCTCCTACACCATGGGGGGGGATTTTTGCCCTCCCTGGGCTCTGGAGGCTTTCCTCAAGCCTCCAGGAAAGCAAAAATGGCCTCCCTGGGCTCTGGAGGCTCTCTAGAAGCTGGAAATAGGCCAATTTCTGGCTTTCTCAAACTTCCAGGAGGCCCATTTTTCATCCTTCTCAAGCCCCATGCACACCCTGCACTTACCTGCATCCAAAACAGTCCACATGGGGACTCCTGGGAGGGGAGGGATGGAGTGGGTGGGACCAGCCAGGAGTGGGATTTGAGCAGGGGTGGGATTCTACCAGTTTGCATCTATTCGCTAGAACCGGTTGTTAACATTCTAAGCAGTTTGGAGAAGCAGTTGGAAGAAATTACTGGGCTAATCCTGTAAGGAAGGCAGGAAGAAAACATTCTGGTGTTGCTTATAGAAACTGCCTCTCCGTTAACCCTTATTACATTCTTGGCAGGACTAGATTTTCTGTCTCTGGAACTTCTCTTGAGTTTTTTTCCTTCCTTTGCTGGTACTTTGCTTGTGTGGAGTGACCATTCAAAGTTACAGTGGCACTGAAAAAAGTGACTTATGACCATTTTTCACACTTATGACTGTTGCAGCATCCCCATAGCCACGAGAGGCCAGGCGAGGAGATGCGTGCCTCGATGTGAGTGCTGTTGAGTTAGCCACACCCAGCCAATAACATGACCACCAAGCCACATCCACCCAGTCACATGACCACCAGCCACGCCCACCAACTAAGCCATGCCCACAGAACCAGTTGTTAAAAAGTTGAATCCCATCCCTGGATTTGAGGGTTCTCTAAACTGCATAGAATCTTAGTTAGGGGCTCTCCTGAACCCCTGCGAATCCCCAGCAGCCCACCCCTCTTTATATACCACTTCATAGTGCTTTCTACAGCCTTCTCTAAGCAGTTTACAAAGTCAGCGTATTGCTCCCAGCAATCTGGGTCCTTATTATACTACTGTCTGCTACAACAATTTTGTATATTTCTGTTCAGATCAGAGACTTAGAATTCATGTTTTGTTACAATGCCTATAGCATCTGAGACTGATAAAGCCAATTATCGGAAATGTTAGCTGTCTTTCTGATAAAGAAATTACAGATTGAATGGACAACTATTATACAGATAGCAACAGTTCATCTTGTGGAAGCCAGGTGATCTCTTTTCATTATTAATTTTTTTTAAAGTTTTATTCTTCTGTTTTATTGGTATGGGACTGTAAAAAAAAAACATGGCGTATGATAGTTATAGCTGAGATAGATATGATTGCCTCAATGACCAGAAATCAGAAACAATCATCAGTGACATAATATGGTGCAAACCCAAAGGGAGCTTGCAAAAATCAATACTAACTTCTTGCCAGAAGCAAAAACAGAGATAAGAGGGCAAATGTCACTGGAAGAGATGGCTGATGCACACATCCACTTCTTTGTATTTCTTTGGAGGCCTGTTCTCTAAGGACCCATTCAGTCTTTACAATACCTTTTGTCTTTCATGTGCTAAAGAGATATAATATGTGTCCAAAAAACAAAAACAAAAAACTATGAAGCACAGCTATTCTATTTCCCTGAAAAAGAAAGTTTTAGGGGTAATAGTCACTTTTTGCCTATGTGGTAAAAAGACAGGAGACGAGATCAATCTTGATAGGAAATATCATTTACTACTTTTAGAAAATTAGCTCTTTTCTTGAAATGGGCTGTGACGAACACATATTGAAGACAGAGCTTGGTAGCTGTAGCCTTTTATATCTGTTTTAATGATAAGGTTTGGGAATGGCATTAGACAAGTAAAGGAACCCATGTGCAATGTTCCAGACTGGTAAAGCAAAGCCCTCAAACCTATATTATAAATAGAGCCTATTCCAATAGGACTACCAACCATAATATTTTTGTACTATTCTGAAGGTCAAAGTATGCCATCATGGTGTTTTCTAGATGGGAAAATCTTCCACATGACAAAAATTGAAGATTACATTTGCTTCCCCATAACTTTGTTTTGCATTGAAAAGCTGATAGTGAACTCTGAATGGAAACAACTGCAGTTTGGAGCAAGCCCACAAGGAGTCCAAGGTTCTAATTCACTTTGAAGATTTGGTGTAGTTTAATTGATTTTTTTTTAAAATGTTTTGGGTAATTGCAGAAATGCCCACAACTGAGAGTATTCTGTAAAATAATTCTCATTTTGTTTTATTACATTCATGTTTTGTCAGGATTCATTGTAGTATTATACTTTGACAAACTGTGTAAAACTGATCCTTGGTTACCATGTTCAGCACATCATGAGTCATACAAGTAAGGAAGTGCTTAAAAGAACATGGCAACTAATTTAAATATTTAATATAATTTGTATTATATAAATTATATTAAATATTTAAATTAGTTGCTATATTCTTTTATGGTGTTTGGTACAATCTCTTTATTTTTGTATTTATGTCCGTGTGTGTGTACATATACATACATACATACATACATACATACAGAGACAGAGAAATGGAGAGACAGACAGACAGAGAGACAGGGGGAGAGAGAAAATTATGGATTTAAGAATTCTGTTTAATGATTTGCATGTTTTAGAGAAAGCAATTTACTATGCTAATCCAGAACAAAACATGAAGTGCCTAAAATAAGAATTTTTCAATATACCTAATAATCAGTGGTGGGATTCAATTTTTTTTACTACCGGTTCTGTGGGCGTGGTGTGGCAGGGGAACGATACTGTAAAATCTCTATTCCCACCCCACTCCAGGAGAAAGTTACTATAAAATCCCATTCCCTCCCCACCCCACTAACCTGCTTTCCAGCTCCATCCTCCTATGCAAGGCAACAAAAGAAGACCCAGCCAATCAGCTGGGACTAGGGAGGCAGAGAATAGATGGGGCTAGGGCCAGTCAGAAGTAGTTTTCCAAACTACTCAAAATTTCCACTACCAGTTCTCCGAACTACTCAAAATTTCCGCTACCGGTTGTCCAGAACTGGTCAGAACCTGCTGAATACTACCTCTGCTAGTAATACTTTTAAATTTTGCTCCAGAAATTGCCTTATGCACAGAAAACTTTTAAAGGAATATCTCTTCGTGGATTCAACTCTTATCTCTTAATCTATCTATCTATCTATCTATCTATCTATCTATCTATCTATCTATCTATCTATCCACATCATGTCACATATGCCAAATGGTACCATTTTGTTTAGTGGTTATGAATGCCTCAATAGAAAGAAATTTGTCCCTTTGGTCTACAATTGCTTGTAGTCCTTTGATTTGTACTTTGCTTGAATAAATTAATCTAAACTTACAATAGGATAGATGATTAGCATTTTGTTGATTTATTTGTTAACAATAAATGACCCTGATTATGTTCTTAGTAATCACTTTTCTTCTAATTGGCTTTCTTTCATTAAAACTTCAGTTGTTACTTAGGGAAAGTGGCAAAGGTGTGCAAGTCTTCTTACTTCTACAGCAGTACTTTTGTTTATTAGACACTGAAGAATTTGATTTTTTGAAACGGAAATTTGATTAATCAGTAGAATTAAGGAATGTGACCTCCAGATTAATTACCATCTCCCTTGCTCATGACTGGTAATCAGATAGAATTTGTAACCATGGCTTAGAATACAAATTATAAAACAGTGGCACAAAGCTTAAAAAAAACACACCAGTGACATAAAATGTAGGCCAAATAGGCAGACAGAAATAAAATGGATACCTGGAAAGGAGAAGTTCTAAAATGAAATTATATTAAAATAACTAAAAATGAGTGAATGTTATGAACGCTAAATTTGCAATGTGGAAAATAGCCTGATTGAATTAGACTGATCCGTAGTTTCCTTAACTCAGGCCTGAAACTTAAGAAAAATTCAGAAATATGGAAACATTGAGAATCTAGATACTTATCTATAATTTTTATTTATAGGCCCTGAAAGCATATAAAAAATGTCCCAAAGGTGTTTTCCTTCAAAAGGCAATTGGACTTTCTAGTTTTTCTAGAAGATATTTTGCTTCTCATCCAAATGCTTCTTCAGTTCTGACTGAATGGTGGAGAATCGGAGGGTTTATATTCCTTACAGTCAAGCATCCATTAGCCTTCTTTCTGAGAGTCAATGAGGGCACTTGGAGGTTTATCTATGCCCTCAGAGTCACAGGGTCACATATAAATAATGCTTAAATCCTTTTCACATGTAGTAAGTTAGAATATAAAATAGGGCAGTATAAAGCTTTTAAAGGAATGCTTCATGAAATAATATTTCCTCTGCTTCTAAAGTAAAGGGAAGTTGATTGCTTTGTGTCACTGGGATCATCTCAATTGGCAGCCCCAGATAGCCAAAAGGATATCTTCACATAGGGGGTCTTACACAAACTCTTTGTCAATGAGAACCACAGTGCCTCATTTCTTTAGCAAAGAGAATTGCATTTTTAGCAGCAAGGCTAAGCCCATAGGTGTTCTGTCCTAGGTTTCCCTCAAAAGCACTAAGCAAACTCTGTGTCCCAGCAAAGCCTCTTTTATTTAAATGAATGTGAATTTATTGCATTCACATTCAGCCAATGGCCTGGCAAACAATCTTGCAAAGGTATAATTATTAGCTCAGACCTTATCTATCTTAGAAAGCTGCCTGGTAAATATTTCCACACACAGTACTGATAGCGAAAGGCTGGGCAAAAAGTCTGTAGGTTACACAGACAAATCTCCCCAAGGCTGGAACAAACAAACGAACGAATGAACAAACTGTTTCCTTCAAAAGCCCCCTCCCCTTTTGCTCCTCTCTTAATCATTATGGGAAGGGGCATTCATCATCCACAGGGGGCTTTCCTCCCACGTTGACCCTGAGTTCTTAATTGTTCCTTTCTTTAGGCAGCTCTGCGCATGTGCAGGCTAAGAACCGGTTCTAGAAGCTCCCCTACCTCACTGCTGTTTGAGCCCGAAGGCAGCTGATGACTGCCAGCCTGCCCTGGCCCCATCTCTGCCTCTGATGCAGAGCCCTTGTCCAAGTCTTCCTCATCCTCCAGAACTGGCCCAGGTTCCTCCCCAACCTCCTCGCTGTCCGACTCTGCTGCCAGCTCCATCAGCTGCCAGCAGGCCACAACAATAGGGTGAAAGTTTCAACTCAGGTCTTTCCAAAGCCCACTATGTCTTCAAAACTTAATCCTTTGGCCACTACAGCACATATCTTCTAGGGCAGCGGTCTCCAATGTTTCTGGCTTTGTGAACTGGTAGGGGAGAAGAAGGGATAGTTCCAGGTGAGCGGTGGACGGATGTGTGCATGTGTAGCTCCATTTGCACCAGCAGTGAAGATGCACATCCACCACTTGCATAAATGGAGCTATACGTGCACACTTAACTACCCACTGCATGCATGTGGAGCTACGTGCATGGTCAGCCACCCACCATTTCCCAGTTCTGAAGGGGCCACGGGGACCCCTGTTTTAGGGCACCTTGTGCTAAACCTAGAGATCTCTCACACCCTGATGCTTTTTTTGTGAGTAAAAAGGTAAAACTGAAATGAGTTAATTGCCAGTGAACCACCTTTTGATATCAGTCCTTTTTCTCTTAAGGCAGGGGTGTCAAACTCGCATCATCATGGTGTCATCACATGATGTATCATGACTTCACTAAACTGGGCATGGGCGTGGCCAGTGTGTGATACATCCAGCCCATGGACTGCAAAGTGGACACCCCTGTCTTAAGGAGGTAAGTCAACCTCATAAGGCATAACCAACGTTAAACTTTATTGTTAAAAAAGAAATAAAATTTTAGGAAAAAAAACCTTATTTTAGCTTTTAGCATTAAAAGGCAGATAATCATGATTGGAAAAATAAATTAAGCTATTCCAGTCCAGGGTTCTAGCATCTACACTGAACAAAACAACAACACAAATGATCCAACAGAATATAGAAGAGTAAATATGCAGATCACAAGATAATACTGATTTGCTACCAATAAGAAAAAGCATAAATAGCACAGAATCCCTAAAAATTTAGTTCAAGCTGAAAACAAAATACAATGCTTTTTAATTTTGCAAAGAGATAAAAATATTTTCAATGTATAAAATACAAAATTTAGATCCTATCTACAGCTAGATAGTAATCTATTTCTATTCAGGGCAGATTTAATAGGCAGAAAGAATAACTTTGAGAAACAAGAGGAAAAGAGGCAAAAGCAAGAGAACAGTAAGATAAAAGAAGTTTGGATCAAGTCAAATCTGTATTCCAAGTAAGCATCTCAGACAAGGCCCTCCGTAGTTTCCATGAAGTTAAAGGGAGGGAAGGAGGAAGCACAGCCAGATTTGCAAGAGTCTGTACTATAAGATTTTAATAAAAAATAGTATTTGGTTGGTATGACCCTGGTTTCCTAGTCTGGTCTACTTTGAAAGGATGACAACAATGTGTATCCCCTCTGCAAAAGCAATATTGCAATTTTTTTTTAAAACAACAACAACAGCCATAAAATATGAAAAGAACTACAGAACCAATTCCATAAACTCATATATTAATAGTGTTATAATAAAGAGGCTTAAAATAAAATTAAAAAAATATTTCAATTATGTAAGATACATAGAGTTATTCTTTGTGCTCTATTCTTCATTTTGGCATAAGTTAGGTAAAGAAAGCGGTGGCTCAGTGGCTAAAATGCTGAGCTTGTCGATCAGAAAGGTCAGCAGTTCAGCAGTTTGAATCCTTAGCAGCGCATAACGGAATGAGCTCCCGTTACTTGTCCCAGCTTCTGTCATGCTTTTGAAAGCATGTAAAAATGCAAGTAGAAAAATAGGGACCACTTTGGTGGGAAGTTAACAGTGGTCCATGCACCTTCGTCGTTAATCATGCTGGCCACATGACCACAGAGACGTCTTCGGACAGTGCTGGTTCTTCAGCTTTGTAACGGAGATGAGCATCGCCCCCTAGAGCCAGAAATGACTAGCACATATGTGTGAGGGGAACCTTTACCTTAAGGTAAAAATGCCATAGTTAGAATCTGTAATGTGAAACCTCTCATTCTAGCTTTCAGTCCTGGAATAGAGTTGGTGATCTTTCGTTCAAATATTAACAGGTCCATATACTTGAAATATCTTTCTTTGGAAATAGATTCCTAAGTAAACTGTCTTAATTAAACTATTATGAGAATCACATGTTATCAATATTACCTTGCAATTACATGCATCTATTCTTTATTGTGGAGTCTACTGGACTATCCTCTCTCTATTTAAAAAAAATTGCTTAGGGATAGGCATAAACTGAATGGGTGAACATTGTTTTCCCTTTTGACCTTCTTTAAATAACTTGAGAGGTGGCTGTAATAAGTAGATGTGTGAGTTTACATTTCACCAACCTTTCAATGTTTGTAAAATATATTTAATGCTTGCAACTGCAAACATTGTCAATGTTTAATAATATTAATTCTGTTATTTATAAGCCATTTTGAGAGTATTACATGGAAGATGGTATAAAATATATTATGAAGTAAGCAAATAAATCGGCTTGATTGTCTCTTTTGCACAGCCATTCCCACCGGTAGTGGGGCAATCCATTCTCTGTCGAAAGGATGGCAGCTTTCTATTTTTGTTGCACAAAATCTTGTAGCTTGGGCAGAACTGAATGTGACAGTTCTGAAATGAAGTCTCTCATGGTAGTCTAAGCAAACGGAATGAATTTGTGCTTGTGCATTTCCTATTTTCCACTGTGTCTGACTTTTTAAGGTTCATGTCTTCACCTTTCTAAGTTCCATAGGATACTTTCTCCCAGAAAAAAGGGAGGTAAATGTAAACAAGTATTCACTAGTGATGACAAATTTGAAGAGTAGCTCTGTAAGCTCTTGAGTCTTCTCACTGGAGTAGGTTGGGTTCGAAGGTGTGAAAAATCTATATTCAATCTGACACTTGAATGTGTATGGCAAATAGAATAAAGCCTTGGAAATATAATAAAACCCATATAGAATTTAAGGAGTTTGGTATTAAAAATACACCATTGTTTTTCATCTACAATATATCTGAGAAGCTGGAAACAGTCATTGAACATTTGGTACAAATGAGTAGAACATTTGGTGATAAATAAATGGGTCACATGTGAATATTATTTCAGGTTTTGTTAATTTTTATTCACATCCCTCCTTCTGACTATTCTATTCTATTCTATTCTATTCTATTCTATTCTATTCTATTCTATTCTATTCTATTCTATTACATATCAGAGCCCAGTAGGGAGAATACAAGGTAGAATTTGTTCTGTAATTCTGTTTTCTACTTTAGACCTTTTTGGCTCAGATCTTATGAATTCATCTCCATGGGAGCCCTTGAAATATCGAAGACAATTAAAGACAGGAAAGTTTTCAGAGCAGAAAAAGGGACATGGCTATCTTCTTAAAGGATATGACCTATTGACTTCATATGCATATTAAAGATAAAGGTAAAGATTCATCCGCACATATGTGTTAGTTGTTTCTGGTTCTAGGGGTGGTGCTCATCTATGTTTCTAAGAGCCAGCACTGTCCAAAGACATCTTCAACCAACATGACTAAATGCTGAAGGTCCATGGAGTGCTGTTGCCTTCCGACCAAAGAGGTACCTATTTTTCTACTTGCATTTTTTACATGCTTTCGAACTGGGTAAGTTGGCAGAAGCTGGGGCAAGTAACGGGAGCTCACTTTGTTATGTGGTGCAAGGGATTTGAACCACTGAACTGCTGACCTTCTGAACGACAAGCTCAGCTTCTTAGCCACCGTGTCCCTATTTACATATTATTCAGGGGTAAAAGACTGGACAGCTGAAAAAGCACCCCAAAAGAAAACATTTACAAACTCTTGCACCCCAATCATCATGCATTGTGTATGGACAAAGCTTACCAACATTTGTGGCTTCATTTGTTAAAAACATGCTTCCAAACTTACATAAGTTGATGCTCACTGACTTTCCTTATTCAAATGCCTACCTCAACAAATAAATGTTGGAAGACAGGATTAGGATATAGCACATCATAAAGAGCTTCTTTTTCCCATCTATACATAGCAATTATTTCACATGGATAACAATGCTGAATTTATTACTTATAGCAAAAGCTGAATTTTATGTCATTGTCCTGGAAAACTAAAACACCCTAGAGGCCACAATGCCCTGTTGCCAACCTTGGTTAAGCCCAGAAAAAAATGAAGTTGGGACAGAGAAAATCTATGCTTGAATGGAGAACATAAGAAAGGTCCAAGATAATGAGTCACCTCCCATTTGGATTATCATAACACAATCTACATGGGGCTCCCCTTGAAGATTATCCCAAAGCTATAACTATAACTGGTCCAGAATACAACTGCATACACAGTTTTGGAAATACTGATGTTATTGGAGCCAGGTAATACAAGCCAAACTACTAGTCTATGCTATTCATAACCAACCATAACCTTGATGGGCTATACAGTTTTTGGTGACTTGCAGTTCACCCATGTATTGCCACTATTGCAGGAGTTTGTATTAGCTTCCATTGATTTCTAGGTGCAATTCAGGCTGCTGATTATCACCTTTAAAACTATACATGGCCTTAATTCTTCCTTAGGGTATCTGCCCACCCTACTAAGTTAGATAAAGTGGACATGTTTCAGGTTTCCGCCTTTAAATGTTGTCAGCTAATAGGACCTTGAAGGGCATCTTCTCAGTGGTTCCCCAATTGTTTGGAATAATTATTTACCTGAGATCTGAGAGATCACTGGTCTTTTAGTCTTCTAGAGGGATATGAAGACCTGGTTTTTCATCCAGCATTGGGCTAGAATAGGAGAGATGATGATGTTTGGTCCAGTGCCTGAGGTAACATTTGTTTTTAATTATGTTTAAATGGATTGTTGAGTCACCTAGAATCATTATAGGAGTCCTGCAAACACAATTAAATGAGACCAAGCAGTTAAGAAAGCATCCTAAATGAGGCAATGTCAAATCTCTTCCTTATCAGGCAATCAACCAGATTTCTATTGTCAAATTAATCTTCATAGAAGTAAAACCAATCAGATATGGAACCTTTACATCAAATAGTTAATGTTCCTGGATGCAGAACCTGTTAAGATGAAAGAAATCAAGTGATTCAAAAATATATTTTAAAGTCCTCCCAAAAAGGTCTCAGCAGTGGTTGGCCTGATTTATAGTTTTTGCATTTTTATGTGAACTGCATTTTATATGCTGGATAATAATGATGAGATAAAAGATAAAAGCTTTGGATAGCTTTAGAATTTTGTCCTCTACTAATCAACATAATCTGAGCAAGAAATGCTATGTGTCATGTCCTTCTGATTAAAGGACTAGGGAATTACTGGTAGGACATTAGAACTAGGGGAGACATGATAAATATGTTCCAATTTTGAGGGGCTCCTACAAAGATGAGGGAGTCAAAATATTTTTCAAAGGACCAAAATGCAAGACAAGACACAATGGATGGGAAATAATCAAGGAGAACAGCATCCTAGAATTAGGGATAAATTTCTTAACAGTGAGAGCCATCAATCAGTGGAATGTCTTGCTTCCAAAAGTGGTGGGTACTCCAACACTGGAGGCTTTCAAAAAGAAACAGGACAGCCATTTGTCTGAAATGGTATAGGATCTCCTGCTTGAGCATGGGCTAAAAGACCTCCAACTCTATTGTTCTATGTTCTAAATCTGTCCCTTTTGAGCTTATGAAGAAAAGCAAGCTTTAATTTTGGCTAAAGTACCCTGGTAAAGGTAAAAAAAAATCCCTGTTCGGTCATGCCTGACTCTAGAGCCCAGTGCTTATATCTGTTTCTTGGCTGAGGGAATCCAAAGACATTTTCCATGGTCAAGTGCCCAGCATGGCTATATGCCAAAGTGCACAGAATGCTGTTACCTTCCCACTGCAGTGGCACCTATTAATCTACTCACATTTGGATGCTTTCAAACTGCTAGGTGAGCAGGAACTGGAGCAAGGAATGGGAGTTCACCCCGCTGCATGGAACTTGGGTTTCTTTCCCAGGCTGTCAGCTCCAACTGACAAGCTCGGCATCTTTAACTGCTGAGCCATTGTGTCCCCATACAAAGAACTCTAGTTCTGCAAAAATCTGGAATCCATTCAGTATAGCTCTCAGTCTGAGGACTGAAACAGCTACTGATTATTTCAGATATCTTCTGTCTAAGACTGGTGTTTCCATGGCCAAGAAATAGAGTTACATGAATACCATCTGGATTCTCTGTAATCTAGTAGTATAATTTTTGTTGAACTTCAGCCAAAACACATGCATATCAATTCAGATTTATCCCCCTGAGTGCTATGATACTTTTAAATAAAATTGCCCTCCTTTCTGAGGTCAAAGCATAGTTGCTCTCATGTTTTTGTTTTCTCCAGCATGGCTGGAATTCCAGTCTCCTTTGGAAGTCATGGAAGTAGTGTTTTTCCAATTATTTAGTAGAACTTGTTACAATGGAAAACCTAGAGTTTAAAACCTTCCTGTACTGTTTCCACATGTTTCTTACTTTCTGAGTAACAGAAACCTTTGTTCAGGTCGTCTTCTACTTAATGACCACAACTGAGCCCAAAATTTATGTTGTTAAATGAGAATTTTTAAAAGTGAGTTTTGCCCCATTTTAAAACTTTTCTTGCCACGTTTGTTGTGTGAATCACTGCAGTTATTAAATTAATAACATGGTTATTAAGTGAATCTGGTTTCCTAATTGACTTTGCTTGTCAGAAGATGATCACATGATTCCTGGACACTGCAACCGTCATAAATGTGAATCAGTTGTCAAGCAATCAAATGTAAATCATGTGACCATAGGGATTTTACAAAGGTTGTAAGTGTGAAAAATGCTCATAATCATTTTTTTTACTGATGTTTTAACTTCGAACAGTCACTGGATGAACTGTCTTAAGTCAAGGACTACCTGTATTCAAAAGGTTGCTTTTGATCATTCTTAGAGGTGAGAAATGGGGCTGTAAATGTTGCTATATGATGTAGCAGAGCAAAATTATCTGGAGGTATAAGCATATAGCTCTTCTATTCCTATATAAATTGTGATGAACACCTCATAGCATTGGTTGATATGTAGCAATAATATATACTTTTAAAATGAACTGCAGTTCAGGGTTCCTAAATCCACAGATAGATCTGTCTGTATTCCAGGAAATCCAAGTAGAATTCATTTAAATACTGTGATAGTCAGAATGCCTGGAAAGGTCCAAAGGGTTCCTTTAAAATACCAATTTTTGACTCAGAAGGAAACCTTTGAGTATAGGCAAAATTACAGATAATTACACAAAATTATGCAAAATTCCATACAGAATTTTCTGTAAGATTGGAAACTGTGCATTATTAGTATTAGTGTACAGAATACTGCACATGTACAATATAACACTAACCACTGATGTTAAAATTAGTTTATATGAGGTCTTAACTGTGCAAAAGCAGGTGCTTTTATTGTTCATTTTTACATGGTGCCATAGAAGCTGTCATTATTCACAGCTCTTTTATTAATCAGGTGAAACAGTGCCTTCCTTTACTTTTGCAAGAATTATAGGAAATTTGCCTGGCTGGAAAGTAGGAACAGAATCGTTCTGAAATCTTTTAGATGTTATCCACTACTTTCTGTTGCTAAGGTAACCACATTCACTTTTCTTCCTCAAAGCAGATCCTCCAATAGCAGACTCTCCAACACAGAATTTAAATCACAGTATTGAAAAAAAAAGGAAAGAGAAAAGAGAAATACTGGAAAAAAAAACCAATATTATTAACATTCATCAATCCTGTAAATAATATAGTGTGTGTGTGTGTGTGTGTGTGTGTGTGTGTGTGTGTTTGCATACATAAATGCACATGCATATCTGTATTCAGACTCTGATCTTGGGGAGCTTTTTTCATCAGGATGGCTAATTTTGAAGTGAGAAGACTATCTAGTTGGTGTAAAAATAAAATAGTGCCTTCTGTTGAGGACCTGTATACTGCACGAGCCAGAAAGAGGGCTGTGAAAATATCAACAGACACCTTGCATCCTGACATAAACAGTTTCAACTTCTACCCTCAAAACAATGCTATAGGGCACTGCACATCAGAACTAGACACAAGGACAGTTTTTTTTCCCTATGCCAGAGGTGTCAAATTCAAGCCCGGATCCAGACCATGGGATGTTTATATCTGGCCCATAGGACCACCCTGGAAATAGCAAAGGACCAGCCTGCAGTGCCTCTGTCAGCAAAAATGGAGCTTGGGAGGGCTGTATGTGGCTCTCCTAAGCTCCATTTTCACTGGCAGAAAGTTGCAGGAAACCATCGCAGCTGAAAATGGAGATCAAGAGCCCGTTTTTACTGGCAGAGCGCTCGGGTCACAACAGGAGTCCCCGACATGAGTGACATAGAGTTGGCCACACCCAACCCAGGCTCCTGAGCAGTGGTAGGATTCAAAATTTTTTACTACCGGTTCTGTGGGTGTGGCTTGGTGGGTGTGGTGTGGCTTAGTGGGTATGGCAGGGTTAGGATACTGTAAAATCTCTATTCTTTCTCCACCCCACTAACCTGTTTTCCAGCTCTGTTCTCCTGTGCAGGGCAACACAAGAAGACCCTTGGGAGGCAGATAATAGATGGGGATGGGGCCAGTCAGAGGTGGTATCCCAAACTACTCAAAATTTCTGCTACTGATTCTCCAAATTACTCAAAATTTCCACTACTGGTTCTCCAGAACTGATCAGAACCTGCTGAATACCACCTCTGCCCCTGAGGTCAAACACAACCCTGATGAGGCCGTCAATGAAATCGAGTTTGACACCCTTGCCCAATGCCATCACTCTGCTAAACAACTAATTCACACAACTCTGTCAACATATCTAAACAGACAGAATTACCGTCATTATTCTCATCTTCCCTATTACCTATCTGCTTATCTTCTTATGACTATAACTTTGTTGCTTTGTATCTCTACAATTTATATTGGTTTATTTAGTTTCCCAATATGATTTATGTTGATTGCTTATTTAGTATCCATGACTATCACTAAGTGTTGTATTGAATGTTTTATGATGAATGTATTTTACAATAACAAACTGGACTTCCGGTATGAGCTTCTTTGGCAACAGACCGAAACCTCGTCTCTGCGAGGCTTCGATCTGTGCTCGCCACTGGAGCGCCCTGAGCCAGCTGGTTTCGGGGCTAAGCCACCCCGTAGAGGTGGTGAAGAAGGGGGAGACTGACTGCAGGGTTGAGGAGAGCCTCATCTCTCTTCCGTAGCTGGCCATTGCTCCCTTTCCCAAAGGCGGTTGTAGCGGCGGTCAGAAATGGCCACCACAAAGAAGAACTTGATCAGAAAAGAATGTGCAGGAGGAAGATAAGAAGAGAAAGTTTTGGTTGACCAGGTCAAACAGCAAAAGCAACAAATAAAGTACCATGGAATTGAAACTATTAAAAAAAAAAAATAACATTGTTCCCTAAGAAGATTTTTAAGCTGCAAAGGAGAGAGAAAAGGGAAAAGATTTGGGTTTTTTTCTCCTTTTCCTATACTGATAGTTAAGAGACTTAAGCAAGAAATTGGAAAAAAATCCACTATGACATCAATAGGCATTTAATGCTGAAAATAAAAAGTCAAAGGGATAATAAAGATTTCTGGATAATCAAATGCTTTTGAAAACATGAAAGAAGAGAAAAAGAATAAAAGAGCAGGATCTGGAAGGGAGGAGACTGCCTGGAATTAAAAGAACTTACAGCAAAATCTCAACAAGACTTCCAAAAGTTTGTTGCGATATTTCATTCTAACTGAAATATCACAACAAAAACCCCAGGAACAGAAAGTGGAAAAAGAAATAAGAAGATATAACTCAGGACTATTTGGATTACTTGATGATTTCTGGATTTTTGGTTATTGTATTTGAATGACTAAAATCAGTTGGGTGGTTGTTTAAAACTGTTTAAAATGGCTCCAATTTTAGAAGAACTGAAAATGGAACTTAAAAAGTAGAAAGAAGATGCACAAGAAGGGAGAGGTTCTTTTGGCTTCGTATTTCAGTTTTTAGAAATGGAGATTTGGAATTATGAGAAACAACAAGAAATGCCTGCAGAACAAGAAGATTGCGACAAAGAAGAAGCCCTCTTTAATGAACAAGTAATCTTAAGTGGGGGGAAAAAGGGAAAGGGGGAAAGAGAATGGAAAGTTTAAGATTGGGAAAAACAACTCAAAAAAAAAAAAATAGAGTGAAAAATAAGTATAAAATCAGAAAGCAACAGAAGAGGGAAATGCAGAGGAGAGAATTAGAACTAGAGAGACAAGGGAGTAAAAAGGGGAGGGAGAAGATGAGAGGGAAGAAAGAAAGGAAAAGAAGTTATAAAGGATGGAAGCAAAATATAGAGAAACAGGGCCTATATAGAGATAATGGATGAAAATGTAATGGAAAAAGGGATTCTGCAAAGGTACATAAAATAGTATTGTTATATTAGAAACAGAAATAATTTTAGAAAATATGAAACAATGTATGATTAAAATGTTTGATAAAATAGCTATCGTAATTCAGTGAAATGCTTGTCAATAAATAAATGTAACAAAATGAATATTTAATGATTTACAAAACATATGTGAAGAGAAATAAGGGAAAAATTAATTATGGAGATTGTATGTGTTTTTAAGGAAGTAAGATATTTAATTGAAAAGAAGTGTTAAAGATGTTAAGATTTTAATGATTATTAATGATAGAACTTAATTGGAATGGAACGAGAGTTTATAATTACACATATTTATAATCTTTTTTTAAAAAAGAATATAGTGTGTATTATAAGAATGTACCAAGCAGAATTCGACTGGAAGTTATGTATTATGTATTATATTGAAGATCATAATCTTAAGGTATATATTGAAGTTTAAATAAGAGTTGAATGGAGGTAATTAAAAGATATAAAGGTGTCATACTCCAATTAGTAACTACAGGATAAAATTAGTTTAATGAGAAAAGATAATATGAAATTGAAACAGAACAGACAAAAGTATAAATATAATGATTTGAATTGAGATAAAATAAACAAAAAAAATGAGGAAATTAAAAGAGGGGAAAAACTATTTCAAAAATGTAGAATAGTATAAGATATGGAATAGAACACAAAAAGGAGCATGAAATTGAGTTTTGTGTCTGTATAAAGAAGTTCAACCTGGGACCATACTATTTTCAAAAAAGATCTTTTACTTGTATTTTGTATGTGTGAAAACCCAAATAAAACTTTATTAAAAAAAATAACTATGCTAATGATCTATCACTATTGTCGTATGGACACTGAGAGCTTATGCACCGGAGACAAATTCCTCGTGTGTCTAATCTAATTGGCCAATAAAGAATTCTATTCTATTTAGTGTAAATATTAAAGGAAGTTACAGCTAAATTGGCTAAGGCAGTAGTCACCAAACTTTTGGGCACCAAGGGCTGGTTCCAAGAGGTTTTTCTGCAGCTGTGAGGTGGCATGGTTTCACATACTACCTGAATCCTTCAAGTGGGGCTTCACTTGTTTGTGTGACCCAGTTTCTGGCATACCACGGCCCAGTGCCATCCTCAGACCAGGGGTTGTCGACCTGTGGGCTAAGGTATTGTTCTCACAGACGCCCATGAAATGAGCTTAGTCATAAAATATGTCAGTTTAATGAAATTAAAAGGGATTTTTTTCTATTCTGGAGTGACTCCATTTGATTTTTTTTCCCCTGAGTGATTGCCTTTCATAAAACCATGGCTATCAACAACAAAAATATGGTAGATAACTGAAATATTCCCTATGACTTTCTCTTTGAGGATACTTTTAAAATTTGGCCACAAAATTATACCATGGCATCTTAATCTTTCCTGAAAAAAAAAAAAATCCATTTGCATGGTCAGACAAACCATATGAGAATCTTAGAGGATTATTAAATATACTGTACATAAAATATTTATGTACGAGTTTGATAGAGGACTTTGAACAGGAAGAAAAAAGAAGAAAGGTGGGGGAAAGGTGCTAGATTTTGCTTAATTGTTAAAGCTACCACTGACTTTTGAAAAACGGAAATTTTAAGATTAAATTTGAGGAAAATCCCTGAAAAAATTATAGCATCTGGCTTTTGATAATATTACTTTAATTCCAAAAGTGTTTCAGTCTTTGTCTATTGATTAGGTTTTCCAGATCCTCATTTCGTGCAGTTGGGTACTTCCAGCCCTGGAACTTTTATAAAATCAAACGGTGACTTTATCATTTCACATTGCTATCACAGCAGCATGTGAGCCTTACAGAGTTCCAAGTGCTACATTATAGGGACCTGAACTAGATCATATTCCAGATGACAGAGGAAAGGATGAGACTCAAGACTACTAAAATATCATCAGACTGGGGAATGTAGTTGAAAATGTGTCATAGGTGGAAATTAGGAGTAAAGTCTAATCCAGGGGTGTCCAACCTTGGCAACTTTAAGACTTGTGGACTTCAACTCCCAGCTTTGCTGGCTAAGGAATTCTGGGAGTTGAAATCCACAAGTCTTAAAGTTGCCAAGGTTGGACACCCCTGGTCTAATCAAAAAGTTTGGAATAGGGTGATGAAAATCAGTCCTTTTGATAAAGATAAATGAAGAAAACACTTTTTGCTCTTTTTGTTTTTCCTGGCCGTATTCTTTCAGAAGTTCCTAACAGTCAACCTAAGTATTTGCTGTTTATCCAAATTAAAAAAAAAAAAGATTGCTCACCCAGTTTTAGATATATTCAAGATATGGCTATGACTGTACCATTCTCCTCCTCCTTCTCTTTTTCCTTTTCCTTCTCCTTCTTCCTATTACTATTATTATAAACTTTAATCTGACTTTTTTGCGAAGCTAAAGATAAAAAGCACAAACTAAGAAAAAAATAACATCAATATTTTTTTAAAAAAATCATTTTAGTGATGCTTTCTTCCCTTCTGTTGAATTTATTTTCTAATTGCTAATCTTAACATTTATATATTATATTGTATATTGAGGGTTATTGCCATGGTTTAAGCCATTTCATCTATTTTAATGGTTTCATAATGTTTTCCCCCTTATAAACCATATTCCAACTATCTAAACTTACCCTACTGTATGATGTGTAGTATGTAAGGAAATATATTCTACTTAAATTTGGTTAGATTTTGATTACAGATATAAAATGTCTGCTTCTGCATACACTGTAACGTTGTTCTTCCAGTCATGTATTTTCAGCTGTTTCCCTTTTTCTATATTGTGTTAATTTCTCCTTATAGTAGCTGGTATCTTAGTAAATTGTAAAATTTTCAATTTATAATTTTTGGAATTATATCTAATTGCACTAGTTGTGTTTTTAGCTAAAATTTTATTTTGGATTTTTTTTCAGTGTTTTTATGTTTCTTTCCATGTTTTTTTAACATGGCTGTCATACATGTTAAAATCTTCCTTTTCTGTCATACCATTTGCAACACTTATTTTTAAA
Organism: Pseudonaja textilis; assembly: GCF_049901715.1. Lineage (NCBI taxonomy): Eukaryota > Metazoa > Chordata > Lepidosauria > Squamata > Elapidae > Pseudonaja > Pseudonaja textilis. The sequence continues at coordinate 12,967,631 of NC_141994.1, read as the reverse complement.
TGATTCATCTACCTTAATAATTATTGATGGAGTTATTTACCATATGTACAATATTTTATACCACTTTTGTCTTGGAGCATGGATTTAAATCATTTTACTGTGATTATATTTGTAAAAAAGTTTTGTGTCTATTTTATCATGAAGATTTTTTTTTATTTGTTACAACTCTGTGCTATTATTTTAATCACAGTGCATTTATCTTAATATATGATGTTGCTTTTGCATAAGTGTTTCAAATTCTGTCATATTTCTCGAGATTCCTCCTTCTTTCTTGAAATCAATTTTTATTTTTCTGCAGTTTGTAAACACATCAAGCAAGATAAAATGTTACTTTTCCTGAAAAGTTCTTGCTTTATCTTTAGTATCTTTGCTGAGTCTGGAAGTACCCGTAATGGCATATATGATTAAATCTTTCTTCCTACTGATAACTCCGAAATGAAAGGCAATTGCAATGAGTGTGTGGATATAGATATAGGTAGGTAGGCAGGCAGGCATTCAGACAGATAAACAGACAGACAGACAGACAGACAGATAGTGTCTGTTGCAGAGACAGGTTAGAGCAAAAGAGAAGTGTGTAAGAGTGACAACCATTGCAATTTGGGATTTGGAGTATTTATAAATAAGAAGGCCAGGAGGAGGAGGAGGAGGAGGAGGAGGAGGAGGAGGAGGAGGAGGAGGAGGAGAAGAAGAAGAAGAAGAAGAAGAAGAAGAAGAAGAAGAAGAAGAAGAAGAAGAAGAAGAAGAAGAAGAAGAAGAAGAAGAAGAAGAAGAAGAAGAAGAATTGAATCAAGCAATTTTTATTAAAGATGCAGAGCAGAATTAATTTTTTTACTGAATTATCCAAATTTAATCAAACAAATATCAATTGTTATAGATTTTGTATGCAAATTTCCTTTTTTGTATCTTAAGTAAACTCTCTGTAGCCTAAAGGTACTTTTTAAGAAGTGTAGCATGCCCAAGGATATGTTTTCACACTAATTTGTATCATGTTTTCTAACCAAAAATGACAAACAACGGTGGGAATCCACCTCTTCGCAAGAGTGGTGGAAAACCACTGAGTGTGCAACCAAGAATTTGTGATGAAAATTGTATTTATATGTAAAATAATGTTTGTGCTTGACAAAAAGACAATTAACCTCCTTACCCATTCTATACAGACATTTTTAAAGAAATTTGTCAAATAGTGCCACAGATTCCCAGTCAAGGAAATGATGTATGGTTGGTTGGACATTCTATCTTCTTCTCAGCAGCTTGCCATGGAGGAGACAGATAGATTCATTAGAGCAGATGAGTTCTCAGAAGCAATTCCAACTTGTCTTCCTTTTCTTTTTTACAAACTTTTAAGAATCTGAAACAGAATATAGAAGTTGAAGACAGAGCTTTTAGAGATCTTCAACAAAAAATGGTATATAGGTTTATTAGCAGGATAGAGATTGAATCATGAACCTAGGTACTCTTAGTAGTCTCCAAGTCAGAGGTGTTATTCAACTGGTTTGCACCTATTCGAGTGAATTGGTAGCGGTTATTTGGGGTGGGTCGCCAAACCGGTGGCGACCCCTGGCTAGCCACACACCCCAACCCAGTCCCCTGGTCACTCACTTGCCCGGATTGCTCTCCTAGCTTTCCGTTCCCCACGTCCTCTTTCTCACCGGGTGGAAAGGAAGAAAATCATGGACGCTGCAAGTATCGCTTTCCCTGTGTGAGTTAAAGTGCATGAAATGAGAAGGAGTGCGGGCTGACAGAGGGGTGGGGATGAATCAAGCCTCTGAGTGCTTTTGCAACATAAAAGAAATGCATTTTGAAGCAGGTCCTTTAAAATCTTCTCCAAGGATTTGCCATGGATGCTGCAAGTATCGCTTTCCGCATGTGAGTTAAAGTGCCTGGAGTGAGAAGGAGTGCGGTCTGACAGAGGGGGTGGGAGAATCCACTACGGCCTTGGAAAAATTTAAAGGAGCTGCTTCAAAATGCATGTCTGTTAAGCTACAAAAGTGCTCTGTGTGTGTGTGTGTGTGTGTGTGTGTGTGAGAGAGAGAGAGAGAGAGAGAGAAAAGAGGGAGAGAAAGAGAGAAAAAAATAGGAAGAGAGAGAAAACTCTGTGCTATTACTTTTAATTGTTCCATTATTTATCATGTGTTAATATTTTACACTGTCCCTACACCTATAGTGATTTTTCTGCCTTTCTTTTGCCCAGGGCTACCACATATTTTTCAGGGTTTACATGCATTCAATGTCAAGAGTAGTCCAGAGCATAAACATGTGTTTAACAAGAATTGAAAGGGACTTTGGAGGTCTTCTAGTCCAACCCACAGCTCAGGCAAGAAAACCGAGGATGCCAAACTCTGAGTAGAGATCCTGGGAAAGTTGTCAGAATAACAGAAAAACACTTAGAAGGGACCTTGGGGTGAACCCTATACCATTTCAGAGAAATGGCTGTCCAGTTTTTTCTTAAAAACTTCCAGTGATTGAGCACAAGCACAGTCTGGAGACAAGCAGTTCCACTGCTTGGTTAATTGTTCTCACTTTCAGAAAGTTTCTCCTTAGTTTTAGGTTGCTTCTCTCTTTGTTCAGTTTCCATCCATTGCTTCTTGTTTGCCTCCTGGTGCCTTGAAAAATACATTCCTCCCCCTTTCTTTGTGGCAGCCCCTTAAAAGCCTGTTGCCTATCACACTCTTGAGTAAAGCATGTGAGCCATTTCCTCCTTTCAGTGATCCATGAAAGTTCATTTATAGTATGCAGAAAATAAAGCAAAAAAGGTGAACAACATTTTTACAGAACTATAGATAAATTGAGGCTGGGTGACAAGGAATGGCTGGGAGGGGAGGGACCATGTGAGGCACCCCTTGATGTGAGTGACATTGAGTTGGCCATGCCCACCCAGTCACATGACCACCAAGCCACACCCACCTAGTCACATGACCACCAAGCCACACCCACCAAATAAGCCAAGCCAGAAACGGTAGTAAAAAAATTTGAATCCCACCACTGCTCCAAGTGTCTTGCACAATTGAGAACAAGCTGAAGATGTTTTGAAGATGCCTAGTGTGAGATTATATCTTTTTCTCTGTGTGTGTCTCTCTATTCATGTTCTGAAGAAAACATTTTAAAATTGGTGGAGCAGGAAACAGCCTGATTGTGTGAAAGATAATTCTAATTCACACTAATCTGAGTATGTGTACATGAATGCATATGCACACAAACTCCAAAGCCTTCCTAACACCTGCTCATTTAGCTGGGAACTGAGGATGTTGATTCAGATCCATTAGGAAACATAAAGAAAATTATTGATAATTTGCCACCTGCTTTCTGAGAATCAATATTGTCTTCTGAAACTCCAGGGAGGAGAGAGGGAGAGAGATCACACCTAAGGATCCTTAATGAACTGCAGAACAGTGTCACACTGTGAGCTTTTTGAACACATTGGTGCAACTATTAACAAATAGCATAATCAACCTGAAATTTAATGTGTGTGTTTTGCACTTGGAGAAAATAATGTGTGATAACTGTTTTTCCATCTGTTAGAAATTTAGGATTCTTTTTGTAGCAGTTAGAGTTTTATATATTTAAGTTTGATGGGGAGTGTAATACTGTTTATCTACAAATTCTATATAAATAAGAATGGAGGTATGTATTAAGCACAGATGTTTGTCATGCTTAATGTCTCTTCTACATCCTTGTTTATCCCAGGGATGCAGACTGAAATTAGAAATGATGTGAAGGTTGCTGTATTTCATCCTTGAGATTCTTCTACATTTTTACACAGTTGCATTATTTCATTGGTAAATTGCTGGTGTTTACTGATAAGTTTGATGGAAAGTCCCATATTATAAGGCATACCCATATAGCACAGTTTTTCAAAACTCCTTATTATCTCCACCCTTCTCATTGATAGATTATAGTGAATACACTAGATCAGGGATCTCCAAACTCAGGGACCACCACATTCATAATTTTAAATCCCGCGGACCACTAATATGAATCCAGCATGCCACTCACTGAAGCACCTGGACTCCCACTGATGGGATGGAGTCCTTCATGCACTTAGCTTGCTGCCTGTTTCTGCAACCTTAAATACTCAAAGAGTCATTTGGACCCATTTCCCACAGAAAACAAACACCAGAATCTCTCATCTCTATTTCTTTCTCTTTCCCCCCGTCTCTCTTTCTCCCTTTCTCCCTCTTTTTCTCTCTCTCTCTTTCTCCTCTTCTCCCTCTTTGTCTTCTCTCTCTCTCTCTGTATGTATGTGTCTTCTCTCTCTCTCTCTCTGTATGTATGTGTCTTCTATCTCTCTCTCTTTCCCTCTCCCCTTCTCTCTTTATCCCTTTCTCCCTCTTTCTCTCTCTCTCTCTGTGTCTTCTCTCTCTTCACCCTCTCACTCTTTCTCCCTCTTTCTCTCTCTCTCTCTGTCTCTCTGTGTCTTGTCTCCCTCTCTCTCTTCCCCCCTCTCTGTTCCTGGGGGTGGAGGGGAAGGAACCTCTGAACTGGTGCTGGGTGGTGGGAATCTGATGTCCAGAGGCTGACAAGCCATGTGCTGAAGACCAGATGGCCGGCGGGGAGGTGGGACAATCCTGCAGTCACCCTAACAATCCTATGTCATGGCTGCTGCCTCTGGCCTCCTACATCGAGGAGGCCGAGTAGCATTGGGAAGAGCACAGACCTCCTGAACTTCAGGAAGTGACTGCTAGCAATGCCCTCAGGTGAAAATGTTGTGAGGGGGAGGCTCAACCCCCTCCCCTCAGGAGATGCAAAGTACTCAGTGCCCATCTGGCACCTGTCAACACCTCCTTCCTGATGGGCATGTGAGTGCCTCTGGTAAGGAGGAAGAGAAGCACAGTGGGAGGAGGCTTGATGGCTGCCAGAGGGGTGGTGAGCGCTTTGCGGCTCCTGAGAGGAGGGACGTGGTAGATTGCGCCCTCCCCTCACAGGCCAGGAACTGATGCTGTGATCTCCCTCCCTGCACATATCAGTCCATCCACTGGCGGTATCACCCCGGGTGCGCTGCGGACCAAAACTTTCTCACGGACCACCAGTGTTCTACAGACCAACAGTTGGCGACCTCTGATCTAGGCAATATAGGAACCTCTCGTTCTTTATTCCACTTGGTTCATACAATATTGTTAACAAATGTTGTAGCTATAAATATTATCATTAGTAGAGAATATTTATCTTTTGAGGTAAGCATAGTGATAGAGCTCCAGATTTGAAAAACTGAACATTCTTTATTAATTGCTAATTGTATTTTCTGAAAAGATATTCTCGGAATTGAAGAACCCCCCAATAATAAATAGGGTTTTTTGGGGGGGTATTTTCTATATATAAAGTTACAATGGCATTGAAGAAAGTGATTTGTGATTGTTGTGATTTATGACTGTTGCAGCATCCCCATGGTCACAAGAAGCCAGGAGAGGCAAAGTACCCCTCAAAATGCGTGATGTTGAGTTGGGCATGTTTACCCAATCACATGACACCCAGCCATGTCTACCCAGCTGGTCATTAGGGCACAGAATCAGTTGTTAAATTATTTGAATCCCACCACTGGTTGGTGCTCCTCTATCCTCCAAAGGACCTCTCTTTCTCCCTCTCTCTCTCCCCCTCCCTCCATCTGTATGTGTGTGTGTGTGTGTGTGTGTGTGTGTGAGAGAGAGAGAGAGAGAGAAAGAGAGAGAGGAGAGAGAGAGAGAACGTCTAAAGAACTGCACATTCCTAGCTATCATCTCTTTGTAGAATTAGTTTCACTTTTTTATTTTCCTTCCCTAACTGAAGGAAGGAGAGGAGGAGATAGAAATAACCTTTCACAGAAATAATAAAAGACCCACTGGTGATGTCATTATATTAATTTCTCTTTGATGGTATATTACCTATCAATGCACCCTGAAAAATTAGGGAAAATTGTGAGCAAAGTAGAAGAACGATTAATTCTGAAAGTAGTGGCAAAGGGAAACATCAGATTAACAATTTGGGGTAATGCAGACCTCCTGGGAGAAATTTAGAAAAGGAAATGTGCAGCAGTCAGCACCATACATCCATACTGAATATTTATATTAACATTGTGTGCATTGGGAAATGTGCTTGAAAACATCAGAGAAATTGATGAACATATCAACTAATAATTGGGTACATCTGATTGAGAAGCCAAGCTGTACTTTTTTTTAAAAAGGTAGGGGGTACATTTTAATGATGTTGCACACATACTTTAAAAAACACTAAACTACATAAAATGCTGAATGCATGGTTTAAATGCTGAAGTAAAATATGAATTTCTTGGGAAAAGAATTACATCAGAGAGAATGGAACAAAGTTATGTAATTTATGGATGTTTATTTCATTGCTAAAAGAAATCCATCACCCGCTTCTTTTACTGTAAAATACCATAATCTGCAGAAATGGCTTCCGCTGCAGCACAGATGGCAGAAAAGTTTGCAAAAATGAGTGGGCCTTTGGCAAAGTTGCATAAAAATGTATTTATGAAAGTTGAGTAAAAACATACATTGGAGCTAAATCATATTTTAATAAAAAGGATATTATGGATGATGTTTAAAATATTCTGAATTTGAGAAAATATTTATTACGGACAGAATTATAGAGATACAAACATTTAACTGCAGAAATAGATTATGGACCAATACATACAACATGCATATAATAGTAAATATTTATTTTCAAGGTCTCTTATACATAAGTCTTGATGTAGAATATACTAAAGAACATTTGAACATGTTTATTTTATTTTTTATTTTTATTTTATTTGGTTTGTCAATTGCTCACAAGATAATAGGTATAAGTAAAAACGTAGTTATGAATACATGGATACATATAAGAAAAATAAAAGAAACAATAGGACAGGGATGGTAGGCATGTTGGTGCACTTATGCACGCCCCCTACAGACCTCTTAGGAAAGGGGTGAGGTCAATAGTAGAAAGTTTAAGGTTAAGGTTTTGGGGGTTTGCGGAAGAAACCACAGAGTCAGGTACAGTATTCCAGACACTGACCACTCTGTTGCTGAAGTCGTATTTCTTGCAATCAAGTTTGGTGCGGTTAACTTTGAGTTTGTATCTATTGGTTGAAGCTGAAGTATTCATTGACAGGTAGGACATTGCAATGTATGATTTTATATACCATACTTAGATCGGACCAAAGATGGCATAATTCAAGGTTTTCTAGGTCTAGAATTTCAAGTCTGGTGGCATAAGGTATTCGGCAATGAGAAGAGGAGTGGAGAACTCTTCTTGTGAAATATTTCTGGACTTTCTCAACTGTTTTAATATCAGATACATAATGTGGGTTCCAGACTGATGAGCTGTATTCAAGTATTGGTTTAGCAAATGTTTTGTATGCTCTAGTTAGTAGTGTAATATTACCAGAGAAAAAGCTACATAAGATTAGGTTAACAACTCTTAATGCCTTTTTGGCTATGTAGTTACAGTGGGCTCTAGCACTTAGATCATTAGACATGACTACTCCAAGGTCCTTGACAGAGTTTGGATCATCAACAAGGTCTTGACTATTCATCCTGTATTTTATTTTCTGATTTTTTTTTGCCAATATGTAAAACAGAGCATTTGTTTGTTGAGATTTGAAGTTGCCATTTGTTTGACCATTCTGATACATAGTCAAGGTTTTTTTGAAGGATGGCAGTATTGTCTGTGGTGTTGAATAGCTTTACATTGTCAGCGAAGAGGGTGCAGTTGCTCTTAATATAATACAGAGGTCGTTTATGTAGAGTATGAAGAGAGTTGGTTCTAGAACACTGCCTTGAGTGACACCACTGTTGACAGGTACACGCTTAGAGGTTCGGCTATGGCAGTAGAAGCTTTTTAAAGAAGTAGGCACATATTCCGTCTGGTCCAATAGATAGAAATGGTTTTAGATTGCATAGTGCTTTTTCAACATTGTCTTCTGTAAAAATCAATATTTATTATATCATTGTAGTTGTCTGTGGTTCGACTAGGAAATACTGGGCATGATCCATTGCTGTTTACAAATACTAAGCCAAAGAATGTGTTAAAGAGGTTGGCTTTAATGGTGTCATTGTTTCAGTCCATTAGGTCCTTTCAGGGGTGGGATGGACCTTGAGTCTTTTAGTTTTTATGGGTAATCTGTTTTTTCTGGTTTGGGGAGTTGTTACATATAGTTTGATTACTCTTTTGACTTCAAGTAAAAATATGTTTTAATGGTCTTCAACAGTATTGCATCCAGTGAATAGATTTTGCCAATTAAGGGATGAGAGATCGTTGTTTATAAGATCATAGTTGCCTTTTTTGAAGTTATAATTGGGGATTACATTGTTGTGGTGATTTTTGTGTGGGCGTATGTTGAGACAAAAGTCAATCATGTTGTGGTCACTGTTGGAAAAGGGTTCTACAGTTTGTATTCCATAAATTGAATTCAAACTATTATAGAAGATGAGATCGAGGCAGTTGTTAAGTCTAGTATTGTTGGTTACTAGTTGTTCCAGTCCCAGATTTGATACAGCATTGTAGAAGGTTGCATGTATGGGTTCAGTGTAACATTCGTTTAGGGTCCAGTTAATATAAGGTAGATTGAAGTCACCAAGAAAGATAAAAGTATGTGGGCAGAATGCTGCCCATGTTAGTAGTGAATTTAGCTTGTTTACATGTTTGATGTCATAATCAGGTGCTCTGTAACATAGTAAGAATCGAAATGTGATATTTATGGACAGTTCATGGACAATGGTCTCAGGAAGAGCAAGCTCCTGGGTAACTTGGGTGTTTTTTAAATGTAAGGATTTTTTTATAGAAGATAGCAACACCACCTCATCCACGGATTTCACGATCTGATCGGTAAACATGATAGTCTCTTATTGAGGTAATGGAGTCAGGGAGAGATCTGTTGAGCCATGTTTCAGAGGCAAATATGATGTGAAAAATATGATTTTGCCGTATTTAGTAAGAGGAGAAATTCAGGTATTTTATTCACAAGGTTTTTTGCATTGAGTTTTTTGCTTGCATTTAAGGTCATTTGTAGTTTGAATTGAGGTAGTTACGGGCATGCATGCCTAGTCTTGGGTGATGGTGGATTGGTTGAAGTAGGGTTGGATGCTGGATTGTGGGTTGTGTGACTTTCTTTTGATGCAGTCTGCATGGTAGTCAATGTACAGATCCTTCTCTCCATTGTCTAGACTTTTTTAGTTCTGTGCAGAGTTTGTGGAAGCGGGCACGTTGCTGTATGGTTAGGTCAGGGCGAAAACAAAGGTTCTTTTGGTTGGTTTTCCTTTTGGCGAGTGAATTAATAGTATAAATGATTTTACATTTGCTTGATTCATTTTTGCAAATGACCCTGCAGAAGCATGGGGCCACAGAGCTGTCTCTGTTTTTGAACTCTGGACCAATGCAGGAAATGTCAAGTATTTCATCAGGGGAGATGGTTGATGCTTGGTAGTTACTGATGATGTTGTGGACAATTGTGATGTCATCATTGTTATTGATGTTCTCTAGACCGAATAAGATGGTGTTTGGACATTTCCATTCATGCTCAGCAGCTTCTCTGATGAGGGTTGGGATATCATTATTTATATACCTTGACACATGCTCCTGAATAAAATCAATAGCTATTTATCCCAGAGAATTTTTCCAGAATGCTTCTTTTAAAATAATTTTTCAAAATCCTTTTTTTAACAGACCAGAATTCTGGGAGTTTTAAAAAATAATCTTCTCTTCTTGTAAGAAATATTGTTCTTACTTCAATCTACAGTTAATGAGTAAAGTCTTGTCCTTCTTTTCTGCAGAAGAATTTACATTTCTTCGTAACATGACAGCTTTCACTGATAACAAAGCTAAATTTAACCTCTCCAACAATTGCTATACTGTGTTACAGTTCTCCAGTTTCATGGCTTATTTTTAAAACATAGCGTGCTTTCTTTTTCACTTTGCAAGTGTTCATGCTTGATTGCCCTTCCAATGGGAATTTTTCTAAAATATTTGAGGAAAATTCCTTAAGCTATTTTGGAGCTAGGACAGGAAGAATACAAAGAGATATATTTACCCAATGTAATAAAAGCCTACAGCTTGGATTTTCTTTTAAAGACAGATCAGTTAAAGACAACCAAACTTTGAATATCCCAAACTCATCTTGGGTTACCCTGCAAACCTTGTAAAAGAGGATCTAACCCTATTTTTTTTTCCTTTTCTTTACAAAAATATTTTGACCAAAAAAAAGGAGAAGAATCTCAGTGATTTTTTCCTTCCAAGTGAGGTTGAGAGGATGATAGAAATGGTCAAGAGTTTGTGGACTTTGATTTCTATGTTTATTTGCAGTTTTCATGAAATAGATGTATTGTCTTGTTTAGTTTTTTTGGAAAACAATTCATGTTATTCAGACATAAGAGCCTGTCTCATTTCAAATTATCTGAAGTAGACTAAAAATTCTGCTAAACATGGGTAGTAATGAAATCATGAATTGGATTTCTCAAGAGTAAATCATAATTTTGGGATTATTCTGACGAAAATCCATCATTGGCAAAGTAACTCTTCAAAGTCTGACTTTCAAAATCAGTACGTGTCCACTGACATTTTAACTTTCTTTCTTCCTTTTTGAAGAAATCAACTCAAGAAATAAATGTTCTAATTGGAAGAAAAACAGATATATAAACACATTTTTAGATATCTATTAAATAACTGCTGAATTGTTATACTACTCTTGGTTCCTTTATGAAAACTCAGGGGATTACTGTGGGTTTCTAAAAAGCCTTCCTCTGCAAAATTCAAGGAACATTTGCATTTTTACCTTGTACACATTAATTATAATTTCTTTTTTAATATAAATGTTATTCCCAATTTTATACCTTTGTGTTTTATCCCTTGTTTCTTCACAGAAAGGGGATGACAATGCTCCGATTTCCATTAAAAGAGAGGGAGAGAAAACCCCCTCACAATGAATACATAAATTTTATGACATTCATTCACATCAAAAAGATTGAGTGGTATCAACTGAGAAATAAAACAGGGAGGCATCTTTGGCTGTGAAAGTAAAATTACTTGAATTTATTTTCTATTGTTTTTTTTAACTTCTGGTTGAGATTAGTTTGGTTATGATTTTAAATATCTATTAAAAAAAGTATCTAGTTTTTGAAGTTATGACTAGCTGTTGCAGGACATGAAAGTCAACAGGCTTTGAGCTTGCACATAGCCTTGGGCTCAGTATATAGAAGCAGGGGACTTTATTTTTCAGCAATAGTTATACAGAAGTAATGTATCAACTTTTTTTGCATTAGCAAACTCTACCAATTAACTAGGTAATGTGTGAAAAAAAGATTGCCTCCAATCTGCCTCCAATCTCCCACCATTCATATCATAAGACTTTGACTTCTATGAATAAGAATGGAGGAAGTTTGTTCCTTTATTATTATTATTATTTTATTTTCTTTGAATGATGCATAATTTAGTTTCTCAAAGTGTTTCAGTATATAAATTTATGTACTCCATTGTGCATAAAACATGCAAGAGAGCACTCTGAGTAAAGGGTTTTGTATACAAGAAGCTGAGCATCAATGCCAGTTTGGAAGCTGCAGTCAGTAGAGAAAGGTAGAAAAGATCTAAATCATTTCTTCTCGTGCATTTTTATGTCAAAAATTATGTTGCACTGTTTTTCATCTATTCACTCTTTCATTTTATACCTCCCTTGCTAAGGAATGATGACTTCCCATAGACAATATAGAGACTATGAATGAATATTGATGTAAAAATAGACACCTCATTCTTTTATAACCCAAATTTAACAACCTGTTTGGGAGTTTATTTTAAGTAAGTCTGCATCATTAAAATGCTGAGGAAAAAATGAAACACAATTCTACAGTAGATATGAAACTGTGAAGACACTGCTATTGTCCACACCAATTCCATCTCTGGTCATGTTGGCTCTTAAGAGGAGAGGATTTCAGTTTATTTAATACAAAATGGAGCTGCCAGCTTTAGAAAGTGGCTGAAGTCAGAAAGAAGTTGTTCTGAACATTCAGTTTAGATTCCAAATTCATTTGTCTCATTCAGTCAAAATGAGAGTATTGTGTACGTAGCTCTAGGTCTATACAAAACAGAAGTCCACAATGCAAGCACATCTTTATCCAATTTCTATAGAATATTTACAATATTATATAAGAAAATATTTTAAGAACAGTTACCATGCCCAATGCCCATCCAATGACATAGTGGATACTCCAGTAAAACAGCCATATATATTATAATTAGGTAACAAGAGAACCATAATCATGTCTTCATTCAAATCTGGCTGATTAAAATTAAATATCTTAATTAATTATTAAGGCTTCCTCCCATAGAGACAGGAAAGCAAAATGTGAAACTCTTATTGATTGGGGCTGGCTATGCACTTTTGTGTTTTAGTAGGATTTAATTCATTTCTAGTGAAGCTTAATTTGAAACTTTAGGACTATGGAAGCATGATGCATTTTGTACAAAGTTATATTCCCAAATGACAGTTTCACCAAATGTTCTATTTTCACCCTATCGTAATCATAGAATTAATCCATTATTTGTAATCACTTACGTGTAAGCCCTAGAAATGTGCCATTTAAGAAGTCCAATCATGATTGTAATAGCCCAGGATCCTATGTCCACCTTGCATTTCATCCAGTGTGGAATGCCATGGTGACAAAGCACACTAGATTGTCAAATAGGCGTTCCAAAAGTGCCATCTAGGCAAAATCTTATTGAGGAGAATCTCACATTTCTGCTATAAACTGGTTTTAAACTTTTTCTTTTAAATCCCTACTTGTCTCATCAAAATATCCAACCTTTCCTTAATTTGGATTTCTTCTGCAAAAAAAGAAAAAAGAAAAAGAAAAACCCTCCTAGTTTGTAAGAAATGGGATATTGAACAAAGATGCTGTCAAGCGTTTTAGCAGCTTTTTCATAATGACCATATTTGATGAAATCATGATTAAAATAATTTCTCATGCCAAGTGCTTCTAACTTTTGAAGCATTAAATTGTCCTCTTGATCAGTAACAGTCTGATTTTACAGCTTAAGCATTTCAAAATGAGTCTTTCTACTTTCTGCAGTGTGGACTTTGCTACATAAAATTAACGCCCTATTAATCATACCTTGTATGAGAGCAAAGAATTAGTGATAATCAACAGGTAAAACTTACTCCAAATAGACAGTAGCATAAAGAATCACTACATAATTGTAGCTATTGCTGATACTTACTTCTACGAGCTTCTCATCTGTCTCCTTAGCAAACATTTAATTCTATGTGATCAAAATCCCACCAAGGTGAATTTGATTTTCTTTCTCTCTCATCGACCTCTTCAATTTGCACTCAATATATGTGAGGCTAAAAATACCTAGATAGTATATAACTATGAAAAGCCTAAATCTAATGCATTCACACTTTCTTTTGACTATTTCGCATAATCCAAGTCTGAGATGGACAGCTCCACTAATACTTGAGCAAATATTTATGAAAAGACATACTCCTTTCTAACTTTCCTCCCAAGTGACAGAAGAGTACTTGAAACTTGAATTAAGGCCACAGCTATTAAGTTTTCATGCAATCTATTCATGGGTGGGATTCAAATTTTTTAATAACCAGTTCTGTGGACGTGGCTTAGTTGGTGGGCATGGCTTGGTGGTCATGTTATTGGCTGGGCATGGCCACCTCAATATCATTCACATTGAGGCACACATCTCCTCGCCTGGCCGCTCATGACTGTGGGGATGCTGCAACAGATGTAAGTGTGAAAAATGGTCCTAAGTCACTTTTTTCAGTGCCATTGTAACTTTGAATGGTCACTCCACACAAGCAAAGTACCAGAAAAGGACGGGGAAAAAACTTCAGAGAAGTTCCTGAGTCTAGTCCTGCCAAGAATGTAATAAGGCTTAACGGAGAGGCAGTTTCTGTAAGCAACACCAGAATGTTCCTGCCTTCCTTGCAGGATTAGGCCAGTAATTTCTTCTAACAACTGGTTCTCCGAACTGCTTAGAATGTTAACAACTGGTTCTAGTGAATAGGTGCAAACTGGTAGAATCCCACCTCTGAATCTATTGTACTTGATCAGATTCTTTATGTGCTGGGCAGCCTTGAAAATATACAGCTTCTTTCTCTTCCAGAAACACTCTCATTCTGCTGCACAGTTACTCATTATTGTTAAAGGAAAATAAGTAAACTGCATCTTGTCATTGAGGTTTAACTGCCATATTATCTGCCCAAAAGCAATGTAAACAAGCCGACATCATTTGAATAGAGTGCTACAATAAAGGATCAAAATCCAAAGAGAAACTTAACAGTTTTCATAGACACAGAGTCCAGGTTTTATTGTGGAATCCAACTCACCTTCCAGAGTTTTGAAAAATTAGATGATTGTCACTGTATCCATCTAAAAGGAAGCAGAGTGATGGATAAGTTCCTTCTAGGCATACTGAACATTCATTTTAATAGTGAAGAAGTTCTTGATTATTCATTCCATTGTGGTCCTCAGGGAATCAGCAAAGGAGGGGCAAATGACAAAAATGTGTGAGAGTGTCATCATGCAACTGTCCAGATTTATGTACTGGTATCCGATCTCACTTACAGTAGTAGCTGCATGATGATGTTATTATTTGGATGTCATAATTTGAAGCAAACACCACAATAGCGATAGCACTTAGACTTGTATACCTCTATTACCTATTGCTCCCAACAATTTGGGTCCTCCTTTTACTCACCTCGGAAGGATGGAAGGCTGAGTCAACCTTGAGCCTGGTGAGGCCTGAACTGCCAAACTGCAGGCAGCTGGCAGTCAGTAGAAGTAGCTTGCAGTAATGCACTCTAACCACTGCACCACCGAGGCAGTTTCAGATTCCCCAACAAATCTTTGTTGCTCAAAATATTCATTTGGGAAAAAAAAATACCAAAATATATGGAAGATACTAGGTTAGAAAAGTATGGAATTGAGAATTCTTGTTCTTCAGGAACAGAGTAATAGCAACATATTTGCATTTCACCAAAGGTTTGCTGTATCCAAATGGGAGCTTTTTTCTTCTTTTAAATAGGATCCCACTGGCTCATATCCTTTAATTACATCTTCTACAAATAAAATTAATAAATTCCAGATTTTTTGTATTTTTTTTAATCCAACTAATGACTCAGTGCTGAAACAGTTTTTCTATACGGTCAAACAATCTGTGAAAAAATGGGATGCTATGCTGGTAAATTATAATACTTACTTCTGAAATTATTTAAAAGATGTTTTTGTCAAACCAAATGTGCTCCTGTGCTTTCCTTGGCAATAATTCAAAAGTGAATACTGCTTACCATTTCATAGAGCTTTTTAGCACTCTCTGGGCAGTTTACAATGTAAGCATTATTTGCATATTGCTCCCAACAATATGGGTTCTCATTTTACTGACCTTGGAAGAATGGAGGGCTGATTCCATCTTGACTCATACAAAAGTTAAATGGATATTATCAACCAGAAAAATAAATTCAGTGTGTGATAGAGAAATATTAATGAACATTTAATTTATTTAAGAATTATTAATTATATTACTTTGCTTAGAAAATGATAACTTTCCTTAGGAATGGAGACAAAATTGATGCATTGGATTTTATATGGATATCAGCTTGAAAATGTCTGTAAAATATACGCATATGCTAATATCTCCATTTTTATTTTCTTCTGATTTTATTGTGTTTGGTAGCTATCTCTATAATATATTCAAGAAGGAAAATTGAAATATATGTGTGATGATAGCTAGCTAACAAGACAGAGAGACGAGCACTCAGACAAATAGCTTTTTAAAAGGGCATTCCAAATTTACTTCAAATTCATTCAGTGTTTGCAATGAGTCCCCCAAACCAATGACAGTTTCTTCCCATCTTCACCAGCATCCAAAACTTTAGCTAAGATGGATATCAGATATGAATTGCAGTAAACATCCCATAAACCTAGACATCAGTTCACCAGCTCAATAATAGGAACATTTTCCTCCAGGAATCAATCCTTCCAATTTAACTGACACCCACACTAGATCTTTTGCAGAGCTGAAGTGCAGTCATTCCACATTATGCTCAAATATGAAGCAAATCTACAGCAAAAGAAATGAAGTCTAAATAAAAGAAACAAGAAGAAATAAAGGAACCAAATAAAGACTCATAACTGGTGGAAACATTTCCATGAAAGGTTCCTAATATAGCATTATCTGAGGCAGCTACTGTCTGACAATGATTCACCCCCACCCCCTATTTTTGTATGCATATATATATATGTTTGGATATATGTATTTGTGTTTGTGTAAATATATGTATCCATCATAAGTATGGATGCTTGGCAACTTTGAAGCTGTTGAATAGATTAGAATCTGGCTGCCAGCTGCAGTGCAAATGTAGTGTGAAAGAATCTGTTAATATTAGAAAGCTTTGCAATGTGAATGACATCATTGCCCGAGGATAGAAAGACAGGGAAAAGGGATTATTCATATGAGCTATATTATAAGCTCTTAAGATCTGGTTACTTTTATAAATCCATCATGCATATCCAGTTTTTGGACCTCCTTAATAATATTATTAAATTGCTCATTGGCAATGGCTCTAATGCTCAACCCTTTTACTTGTGCTGAGTAATAAGGATTTCTCTGACATTTTGACAGTTGAGGCATATATTACCTTTGATCTTTTCCTTCCTTTTAAGTTACTGTCTTTCTATCTTTAATGATCCTTCTACTCTCAACTATGGGTATGGGTCTATTTATTATTCAGGATTACAGACTTAAGTTGTCATGACTAAGGTGTTCAAATAGAATTTCCTTTGCATTTCAACACTATCCAAGAATTCAGAGTATAAATATATTAGGTCTTGTCATCCCTTCTTTAGAACAAAGACATGGGGATGGCTACCTAAAGGGAACAGAAGAAGAGTAGGGATTTGATGTGAGAATATCAACCACAGACTTCTGCTAACTCATGGATGGATTGCTGATTCAAGGATAAGTGGAGTACATGTCAACTCAGCAGTGAAGAAAAAATGGAGTAAATGAGGGTAATGGAGTACCCACAATTCTGGGAGGCAAGTTGTTCCATTGATTAATCATTTTCACTATAAGTTATAACGGTTATAACTATGTTATAATTGTTATAACATTATATTATGTTTTTTGTTTGCTTTTTTTCCTTTTTTTCTGTTCTATTTTTGCACATTTTAAATGTGTTGCTTTTGAAAAAAAAATTAAAACCAAATCACACCACACCACTTTCAATTCCTTATAGCTGTATACTTTTCTTCTGAACCTGATAATTTCAAATTTGAAATGGACAGCATGCAAATCTGTGTAAATTTTCAGTGAGCATTTGAGATAATAGTTTATTATTCTCTTGTCTGTTTTTAGCTTTAGATTTTGCACTCCAATTGTTCACTAAATGAACTCATTTTTAATCAAAACTTTATCATTAATTATCACCCATCCAATCAATATTCATTCTTAATGCTCTAGGGAAAAAAATTCCCCTGAGTGATCACCACTAAGAAAACAGGAAATTTATTTTCATCAGAGCTCTATGCATCATTAAAAGATAGTTTGTCTTATTACAGCCTGTTATTAATGTTCAGAATCCATTTAATTTCACTTTTAACTGACTGTGGCAATTAGATAATTGATTTAATCTGCAAGCTTTGGTGAATTGCACTGCTCTGAATTAGTGTCAATATAGAATGTGTTACTAACATGCAAACTAAATTTATGAATACCCTGAAAGAAATGATTAATTCAGGTCCTCTCAGGTCTGAGACTCACCCATATAATTCTCCTGGAAGACTATCATAAGATGATTTTTTTTAAGTAAAAAGAAAAGAAAACAGCACTTTTTCAGATATTATTGGGGCTGGGTAAAATTTGTTATAAGATAATAATAATAATAATAATAATAATAATAATAATAATAACAACAACAACAACAACAACAACAACAATAACAATAATATCACATGTTATCCCAATTGTAATTGGAGCCCTTGGAGCCATACCTAAAGGGCTGCCTTGCTATTTGGAAATCCTGAATTTATTAGACTTGAATACCCTGATTCTACAAAAACCCACCCTACTTGGAACAGCTTCTATCCTCTAGCACTACCTGAACAATTCCTAGGTCCTTGGTTAGGACTTGAGCTGTTGAGATACCAACCAGCCCCAAAGGCTGTGAATCTCACTAAAGATATAACAATAATATCATGAAATCCGTATTGTTTTTTGTTGACTATGGAGACAAGGGTGGGCTTTTGCTGGCAAAAGTATAAAGTTAGTTTGTATTTTATATGATTTTTTTTTATGACAACACAATTCAGGAATAAAGATTCTGGATAGTTTCATATCATTAAAAACATAAAATTAGAGAAGTAATAACAAAATACAGAGTTAGTAAAAATAGAGTTTAATAGAGTAAAAATAGAGTTTAATAGACTTGAATACAGCATAACTGCGTTTTTGGTGAAGGATATGTCCCTGCTGACCCTGTCTATCGATTTTTCAGAAATTGCTTAAAATCTGGTTTTCTTCCCAAGCCTTGGAATAGGTTGGTTTAGCTATTTTCTTGGGATGTTTCTGTTATAAGTTCTGATCAATCATCTTTTCCTTTATATATGCTCTTTTTAAACTTTACTTGGCTCTTGATGAACATTTCTTTTCTTTTATGTACACTGAGAACATTTGCACCAAGACAAATCCCTTGTGTGTCCAATCACACTTGGCTAATAAAGAATTCTATTCTATTGTAAGCCATTGAAATTCCAATGAAATTGAAATATTAAAAAGTTAACTTAAATTAAAGCTGAAGCACAGTATATTCCAATTCTAAAATCATTTCACAATGGGTTATTCCGGTGCTTTGGTTTAGTGTTCAGAGGGAAAAAATCTCTGAGTTTGCAAAGTCTTATGGAAGACCAATGGAATTAGAGACATCCAGAATCCCGCTGTTCAAAAGATAGATGCGGTTACTGAGAAGACAAATGTCCTAGTTCCCATCACATGACAATTTTATAGAAGAGACCTGGGCAAAGGGCCACAATGCTGAATATTGGAAAATGGGGAAAGACAAATGGAACTAGGCACTTCTGCAAATAACCCAACATTTTTATAGCCAACACCTTGAATTGTACCTCAAAAGTTGCAGTGCAGCTCACAAAACAATAGCATTACATAAGCATAACTTACTTGTGCACTGTATTCTGCATCTCCTGCATCTTTCAAATAATTCTTTAAGTCAATCTCACTTGCATCACATCACAATAATCCAAATGGGAGGTGATCAAAGCTTGGGTAACCATGAACTGAGCTTCTTGATACAGGAATACAATAGTTATATTGAAAATGAAAGATGATATATTTATAAACATTCTTGATGACCACATAACTAAGTGGAAGAACTTCATATTTCATCCATGACAATTCCTTTCTTTATAATTAATTTCTAAAGTATATTCATTTGAGACTGAGTGAGAAGAATAAGGGGAAAATGCAAGAGGTTTCTGCATTGTTCTACCAATGACCCAAACCAATGCTACTTTCCCTTAAATATCATCATTGGAAAACCTGTTTATTGATGCCAGAAGATGATTTGGAATTTGAGTAGGCCTTTTTTTACGGTTGTCCACAAAACTAGGGAGGTCAAGCAATAAAATGTGCCTGTGCATCAGGATATTGTAAAACAACCTCCACTCCATATGTACTTGTGTACAATGTCACAACACAAGAATAAAATAACAGAGGTTGCATTTTAGATGCCTATACTGCAATTTCAGTGTCTTTGTAGCTAGTTGAAGATATCTTTAGCATCCAGTTATTGTGAAACCATGTGGTAGAATTATATTTTCTAGAGAGATTCTCTCCCCCCCCCTCCTTCTTATCTATAAATTTGGATTTAAATTCTGTCGTCCTACTTTTATCAACATATTTTTTCATCCTCCTCATAATATATTAGCTCAACAGAATAGACCAAACTCAAAAAACAATGCCTTATAATTCAGGCTATTTTATTAATACTTGTAGTAAAAGAATCTTGAAATTCTGAATGCTTCCCTGGCCCTTATTTTATCTTCATGTGAGCTAGAAAGATAAAAAATAAATCTGACTAGTGAACATGGCAGTACCTGGAGACAGAAGAATGAAAGAAAAATAACTGAAGAAGATAACAAAATGCAAAATACAAAGTTAAATAAAAGTAGACTGTTGTGGCAAAAGAAAGCAAAGGTAATATCAATAATAATAAGCACAACTGGAGCACCACTGAAACCATCCAAATTGACAAAATCACCGTCCATCAATTACAAACGGTAGCTTTTCTTGAAACAGTTTATAAAACAATACTTTTAATATTATCAAATAATATCTTCCTATCCTTGGGAAGGATTCAATAGGTGAATTAAAATGCCAAACCCTATTTAAACATCTGGCTGACTGTATGACCAAAAGTAAACTGATTATCAACAATGACATAGCACAGTAGCCAAAATGATTCACTGAAACATCTTTAAAAATTATTTTGGGTCAGTAATGAAAAAATGGTGGGATAATACACTGTAGTTGAAAAAAAAAAACAGTAGAAAATAAGCAGGCTAAAATATTGTGGAAATTCCTGAAAGAAATTGATAAAAGACTTGGTGCATATATAACACATCAGACTGAACTGTGGTTGAAAAGAAGAAAATGTGGGTAATTGATGTGGTAATTCTAGATAATGGAAGAAACCTTTAACTTCTATACTGCCAATTACTCACTATGCAGCAAAAATAATATTCAGAATGTATTGGACTTTTTAATGTTTGTATAGAAAAGGACTGTCAAACAAACCTCATTTGTTACAGATGTAATAAGGATAATTCTTCTTTAAAACGTATGTTTTACAACATTCTATACTTACTGGGTTTGGAGAGAATAGCAATAGCACTTAGACTTATATTACTGCTTTATAGTGCTTTACAGCCTTCTCTAAATGGTTTACAGAGTCAGTATATTGCCCCCAACAATTTGGGCCCTCATTTTACCCACCTTGGAAGGATAGAAGGCTGAGTCAACCTTGAGCGTGGTGGGATTTGATCTGCCAAATTGCAGGCACTGGCTGCAGCAGAAATAGTTTGCAATACTGCACTCTAACCACTGCACCACCAAGACTCCTGTACTGGATTATATAAATATGATTGTGTGACTAAAGACAATGTTTTCAGAGGATCATATTCTCTTCAATTACATATCTATTACAAGGAATTTTGTAAGCAGACAATATCAATGGATTCTGAGTGCTCTTTCTGTGACCAAAAGACTGATTGCACTTTTGGAAAAGTAAAGGGAGGACTTCATTTATTCAATGAATTGAAGATCTCATTACACTCGCCAGCTATGGACTGCCTACAGACATAGACTTTGTACGGACAAATATAATGAAATATTACAAAATATAGCAGGTTAAAAATATAGTTATATAAATGTATTAGAGACATATATGTCGTTAAATAATTCCATTAGATAACTGAGAATTGACATTATTTACTGTATAATGAATAACAGAATAAGGGAGTTGGAAAGGACCTTGGAGGTTGTTTAGCAGGAAATCTTATACCATTGTCTATTTTTTTCCCCCTAAAACCCTTCAGTGTTGAAGTACCCATAATTTCTGGAGGCAAGTTGTTCCACTGATTAATTGTTTTAACTGTCAGGGAATTTCTCCTTAGTTCTAGGTCATTTTTCTCCTTGATTAGTTTCCATCCATTGCTTATCCTGCCCTCAGGTGCTTTGGAGAATAGGTTCACCTCAGCGGTGGGATTCAAACATTTTTACTATTGGTTCTGTGGGCGTGGCTTGGTGGGCATGGTATGGTGTGGCTTGGTGGGCATGGCAGAGGAAGGATACTGCAAAATCCCTACATTCCCTCCCCACCCCTCTAACCTGCTTTCTAGCTCCGTTCTCCTGTGCAGGGCAACCAAAGAAGACCCAGCCAATCAGCTGGGACTAGGGAGGCAGAGAATACATGGAGGCGGGGCCAATCAGAGGTGGTATTTGCCAGTTCTCCAAACTATTCAAAATTTCCACTACCGGTTCACCAGAACTGGTCAGAACCTGTTGAATACCACTTCTGATTCACCTCCTTCTTCTTTGTGGTAGACCCTGAAATATTGGAGCACTGCTATCATGTCCCCCTAATCCATTGTTGATTTTTCCCCATTTTTTTAAAAATGATCACTTTCTGTGTGTGTTTGTTGTGTGTGTGTGTGTGTATGCTTTGTTTTCTGCATTTTTTAATTATTATTTTAAAAGCAATTTAAAAAGGAGAATGACTTTTCTGACTCAGAGAACCTGCCTCCTGCAGTTATTCATACTCCATTGCTGGAGGCTTTCAAGCAAATGTTAGTTTGAGGATTCTTCCCCACTCAGAGGCTTCCACAAGAAGACCTCCAAGGTCTTTTCCAATCTACCTTTCAACCATTCTGTTTTTCTATTACTCTGTTTCTGAAGAACCCACTCAACATTAAGAGGTAATCAAGAATCAGCACCTTACCTAGTTCCCTACACTCCAGTGAAACCCTGAGGAATGGCATCAGTTCACACACAGTATGAATTCCAGATCAGGAAGGCAATTATAAGGAGATAAGTAATTTATAAAAAGGACTGCAAGTTGGATGAAAAAAAAAATCACTAAGACTGTGCAGCACTGAATTTAAAAACAAAATGTTGTGTCAGACTATGCAGATATCTGAATATAGCAGTAGTTCTAACATTTCCCCCAGAAGCAAACAGTATAGTATATATATAGTATATATAGCATATATGGTACAGTATATAAACTGGAATTTCAGTCACAATAAAAATGGGATTATTATTCATTTTGAGAGCATTCATCTTTCCCCAAAGGGTGAGATTTAATGATCCCAATATCTGAAGAAATCTTTCTAAATATTTTATTCATGTTACATACATTCATATCACTAACTGAATGATATATTTTGGTATATACATATCTAAATATTTAGTGAGGGGGATGTGGTGGCTCAGTGGCTAAGATGCTGAGCTTGTCGATCAGAAAGGTTGGCAGTTTGGTGGTTCGAATCCCTAGCACTGCATCATGGAGTGAGCTCCCATTACTTGTCCCAGCTTCTGCCAACCTAGTAGTTCGAAAGCATGTAAAAATGCAAGTAGAATAATAGGGACCACTTTTGTGGGAAGGTAACAGTGTTCCATGCACCTGTGATGTTAATCATGCTGGCCACATGACCACAGAGACATCTTTGGATAGTGCTTTGGTTTTGTAACAGAGATGAGCACTGCCCCCTAAAGCCAGAAACAACTAGCACATATCTGAGAGGGGAATTTTTACCTTTACCTTAAATATTTAATGGATTCGATATATATGGAAGTTAATTCTTAATTCAGGTTTGGATCTCTCCTCACAAAACATCTACTCGTTTAGTTCTTGTTCTACCTTCAGGAGTTCTGAAGGAAAAAAACAGGAAGTGAGGCACTCAAGATCCCAGGTCCAAGCACATACCCAAGTCTTCAGAAGACCAATCAGGTTTGGGCTCATCCTCATCTCAGAAGGGAAGGTGTTTCAAAGGGCAAGTGCTAACAGCAGAAAAGGCATGGCTCCTAGATCCTGCCATGTGGCATTCCTTGGTTGATGGGACCCAAAGCATGCCCATTCTGTGGGACTGGATTGGACAGGTAGAAACAACTGCTAGAACATGGTCCCAAAGGTAACCTTATCTCAAGACATAAAGGCTTTACTGATAACTACTGGCACCTTGAATGGCATGTGGCAAGCCGTGAAGTCCTTGAGACAGTGGTATTAGATGTGCTGAATAACCATTTACAACCTCTGGAGATGAATTCTATACCAGTAGAAGCTTCTGAAAGCTCCTCAGTGACAGCCCCATGTTGGCTTTTTTGCTTCATTCTGCTTCTTCTTGTTGTATTAAGGCAACCAGAGCTGAATGCAGTATTTCATGTGATTTCTGACCAAACTTACACTTAGCATGATCTCAACATTATATCTCTGTTGATGCAGTCCAATATTTCATTGAGTCTTTTGTCAGCTGCAGCACACTGTTGGCTTATCCAATTATGTGTATAAAATATAAAAATGCTCACACACATATTATCTGTGGTACAAAAGGACATCCAGATATTTCTGAAAAGTAGATACTCACAAGCCAAATATAAATTATTTTGTACCTATACTTTTTTCTCCTAAATGCAGAGTCCTACATTTCCTACCTTTTAGTTGCATTTTGTTAGAGATCTGATTTTTTAAGAAGCATTAACTGCCTGGTACTCAATTGTCAGTGACCCCAAATTTTCACATTTTAGTAAAATTGCAAAATTAGTGCAAATTTTCACATTTTAGTAAAATTGCAAAATCTTTGTCATTTTTTTTCCTAGGTTTATCAGATAAATAAATTTGGGTGACTACTTAATAGCCACAAAGGATTTGAGGAAACTTTTTGGAGCTGAGCTAAGGCAGCCTTATTCATAGGAAGCAGGAAAAAGGTCTCTTTGTAAAATCTTTAACCAATTAAAATTATATTAATATAACCCTTAGGGCCAAAATCTAAGTCTTGCATTGCACTGAACAATTGCAATAGATTGAGTAATCACTTGTTGGTTAGCATTCAGTTGGACTTACTACCAAGTACATAAAGCAGCACTAAATTCTTTTGATTTTCAGATTTTGACATTCAAGTTTTGTGGCAGATTGAATTAATATAGGGTGGGGACTCTCAGCAGGCACTCTTCCAAGTCAAAAGCTACTTGATTTTGTAGCCAAGTTGGATGTGGAGTTCTTCATACTTGTGGTCCTGAACAATAATTTGCTTTCTCTGGGCTTCAAAGTGGAGATATCATGGTAATCATGGACTTGATCCAGGTTACTGGTAACCGCTCTTACACTGAGAGATGACTGGATGGAATATAAATCCTTACATTTCCCACCATTCAGTTACAATGGAAGAAGCTTCTTGGATGAAAACCAAAATTTCTTCAAGGAAAAACGAAGAAAATCCAATTGCCTCTTGAAAAAGCACCCTTGGAACTCTTTCCCATTGAGTGTCTCAATGTTTTTTATTTATTTATTTATATTTGTCAATCGCTTACAAGATAATAGGTATAAGTATATACATAGTTATGAATACATGAAATGGGTACATATAAGAAAAATAAAAGAAACAATAGGACAGGGATGGTAGGCACGTTGGTGCGCTTATGCACGCCCCCTACAGACCTCTTAGGAGAGGGGTGAGGTCAATAGTAAACAGTCTAAGGTTAAAGTTTTGGGGGTTTGGGGAGTAAATGTCAAAGTAAAATTCTAGTTGTGATGCTGTCTTCACACCAAGCAATTGAAAGTCAGCCATCTACCCATCCCAAAAAGACAGAAAGGCCAGAATTTTGGATAAATATAAAATAATTTCAGTATAAAATTGTTACATTTTTTTAGTTGTGTCCCAGATATCGTGAGTGGCTAGTAACTCTTAGTATTAAACAGATAAACTTCAAAACAAAACAAAAAATAGCAGTTTTCAAAAGCCTAGCATACTGGCTACAGAAATTTTATAGCCTGTTCAGTTCAGTTAGAAATTGAATGAATGATACACAAGTCATTTTAATAAGCTATTGCTCCATGTTATCTAGACAAAATGATCCCAAGATGAATAGCAGATTGTTTGTTTGTTTTTTAACTTTACCAGAGATGTTTATTTTGTAACTTACAGTTTTTATTGTACCACCAAACATGGCATTCCAAGTGCTTTACATAGTAAAACTAATCAAACCCATAGAAAGTAAAACTAAAATCAAACAGTCTTGACATAAATTCAATAAACAGGAAAAGCTACTTCCAAGATCTGTCATCTCAACTTGACTTCCAAAAGCCACATTATTGGACAGAAACTTTAGTAATGCATCATTCTGAGTGTATGTTGCAACTAAGAAAATTATTTTCCATTCCTCTTTTCTTTTTTAAATGTCTGCAAATTCTTGGGTCTTGAGAAAATTGACTGTCTAATCAATACCAACTCTTTAATGCAAAACCGAGAAGAAAAGTGACTCTTTTACACTTCTTATGTAGAGCAAGTTAACACACTGAACCATGACAGAATGAGATTTTTAAGAAAAATGAGGGAGAAAGGAATGAATGTGTGTGAGAATTTCCTGAAATCCAAATATATTGCAAGAAACAAAACCAAATCAACAATAACAAAAGATTTCTGCAAACCTCATCAAATATTCTCTGAGGAGCAAAGATTGGAATTATCTCAAAATTTCATCTGAAATGAAATGAAGTAGCTCTTTGACCTACCCTCGACTGGTATAAGATATAAGCAAACTTTATTTTCTTAAATGACATAAAAGCAATTCCTCTCTTCTTCCATTTGGTTACAGTTTTATATAGCTACTGTACTTCATATACACTATTTGGGAATTTTAAAACTTTCTTGGACATTGAAGGCCCAGACATATCGTATGCTGATTCAATCACCATGATAATTATTTTAATAAGCAAACAAGGTTCCACTGTCTCAAAAGAATGAGAATTGTTTCATTCAAACAGGAACATTTATTCTTTCAAAAAAGGAATATGGTGGCTCAGTGGCTAAGACGCTGAGCTTGTCAGTCAGAAAGGTTGGCAGTTTGGCAATTCAAATCCCCAGTGCCGTGTAATGGAGTGAGCTCCTATTACTTGTCCCAGCTTCTGTCAATCTGGCAGTTCAAAAGCATGTAAAAAATGCAAGTAGAAAAATAGGGACTGTTAGGAATATAAGTCATCTAACAGGTATTTGGGTTAGAAATATATAAACCAGGATAAACATTTTAAAACTGTATCTTTAAGAAAATGCAAAACTGTAATTAGGCGTGGTTTCTCAAACGGCCATAAGATGGAGCCAGAAACCTGGGTTGTTTAGTTTTAGTCTTAATCTCAGAAGACAGTGTGTCTCAGTCTCTGTTTCCTTCTGTTGGAAAGTATTGCCGTTCCTCCATTTTTCCTAATTGACTGATATTCCTGGATTTAATGTCAGTCTGATACTGAACTTTTTTTTGACACTGGAATTTGTTATTGGATTATCCCTGGATGAAAACTGACTGATTTTACCTGTGAATGATTTTGGACTGCTTGTTTTGAATTTTGCTTAAACCTTTCTGGAAGTAAAAACCTACATTTACTGTACAGTATATCTGTGTGCTGTGTGCGTATTATTCAAACACTTCTCTCAAATACATCTGCCTGTATGCGCTCATTCTCCTAATGGGGAATTACTTCAACAGGGACCACTTTGGTGGAAAGGTAACAGTGTTCCATGCACCTTTGGCATTTAGTCATGCCAGCCACATGACCACAGAGAAGTCTTTGGAAAGCACTGCCTCTTTGGCTTTGTAATAGCAATGAGCACTGCCCTCTAGATCTGGAAATGACTACCACCTATATGTAAGGGGAAGCTTTACCTTTATTTTATTCTTTGAAGTAAACAAATATAAGATAAAATGCATAAAGAAATACACAGAGAGAAGGGGAAGGGAGGGGGAGGAAGAAGTGAGAAGCATTGGAACTGTTTAACTGAAAGAATAGATTGCATACATTGTACTATAAGCATTTCATTAAGATAGAAAGTTTGTGGTAATTTCGTGATTATCTAGGTTTTGAAGTTTATGTAACCATATTGAATATTTCTGTAAAAGCTGCATTCACAGCTGTGCTTCTTAGTAAATTTTCCATATATCTGTTTTATGCTACTATTTAGGGGTTTTCACATTAAAATATTAATGAGATCAACATGGAAAGGTGCTAAAATGTACCAATTTTTAGACATCAACTTGGCTCCATCAGCATGCTGAACTCTTTTTTTCCCTATTCCCATAAATATTATTCAAGTAATGCCTTTAAAATTAGTTGCACGAAAATACCTTGTGACGCCAAGGGGAATAAACTGTGCTCACATTTCCTTTTAAGTCAGGTCTTTGGGATGTTTCCACTGTCACTCATTATTTCATTGCATGATTTCTTCTTCTACAAATCTCCATTCTGTATTTGAGATATAATTTCAGCTTAGTTGACACATCCAGAGCGATTGAATAAAAAGCCCATAAAGGAATTATTGAAAGCTTTAAAATAAATGGAAGCCATTTTTATTTATTTATGGAAAAAGATTTTAACCTATCACTGTCACCATCACTTTCACAAACCCACAGATTTAGCACAAATATTTTCCATTGTATGAACCTCAACATTAATTCTCAGTTTTTGAATGTTCAAGATTTCTCTAACACATTTACAATGGCTATGACCTTATTAAGATAAACCGGGGTGTCAAACTCACCTTGTCACGGTGGCCTCACATGACATATTGTGACTTTTTTCCCCTTCACCAAACCGGGCATGGGCATGGCCAGTGCATGGTGCATCTGGGCTGCGGGCCCTGAGTTTGACAGCCCTGGGATAAACTATTATACCACAGTGATCATATAGACCACATTATTATTTTTATATAGCTTATTACTTTTTATTTGTAATAAGCTATTCGTTTAAGCTTTAATTTAAGAATTTAAGTTTCAAGGAATTGCTGAATGACATGCTATGAATTACAGACATGTGAGCGATTGTTTTAGTCAAATTTGATATTAATTTTATATTATTTAGTGTCAGGTAAATGCCTAAGCAAATTGTTTGGTGGGAATAGTGGAAAAGCAATGTCAATATTAGAAAAGAATAGAATATAATTCTTTATTGGCCAAGTGTGATTGGACACACAAAGAATTTGTCTTGTTGCAAATGTTTTCAGTGTACATAAAAGAAAATATACTTTTGTCAAGAGTCAAGAATCATCAGGTACCACACTTAGTAATAGTCATAGGGTACAATAAGCAATCAAATCATACTAGGAAACAGTCAATATAAATCATAAGGATACAAGTGACAAAGTTACAGTCATACAAGTGGGAGGGGATGGGTGATAAGGAGTGATGAGAAGATTAATAGTAACAGTAATGGACAGTGTTGTAAATAATTGGACAGTGTTGAGGGAATTATTTGTTAGAAAAGTGATGGCATTTGGGAAAAAATGTCCTTGTGTCTAGTTGTTCTGGTGTGCAGTGCTCTACAGCATCATTTTGAGGATAGGATTTGAAACAGTTTATGTCCGGGATATGAGGGGTCTGTAAATATTTTCATAGCCCTCTTTTTGACTCAGGTCCTCGCTTGAAGGCAGGTTGGTAGTAATTGTTTTTTCTAATTACTCTCTGGAGTCTGTGTCTGTCTTGTTGGGTTGCAGAACCAAACCAGACAGTTATAGAGGTGGAGATGACAGACTAAATAATTTCTCTGTAGAACTGTATCAGCAGCTCCTTGGGCAGTTTGAACTTTCTGAGTTGGCGCAGAAAGAACATTCTTTGTTGTGCTTTTTTAATGACATTTTTTATGTTAGGTGTCCATTATGTGAGACAAATCTATACAGCAGTCATTTTCAGGCCAATCTTTTTAAAATGAGGAGCTCAGAAGTGAAGGGAAACACAAAAGTAACATATAAGTCACAATACAGAATTATTTCCTAACCAGAGAGAGTGATTGTACTGGTAGTGTAGTGATTAAAGCACCACGGGGAAAATGATAAAGGTTTAAAAATGTAAAAACCTTATATGGATTATATATACTTATGTAGAGATTCATTCATGTGTCTGTAAGAGAGAGAGAAAAGGAGGGAGATGAGGACAGATTTTAGACCTTTTAAAATCCCATTATGACATTTCAATTACATCCAAGCCAAATTAGCATCTCTGCCATATCATAACTGCTTAATGATAACTAAAATGAATTGTATACATCAAAAAATTCAGAATCTCCAAATCTGAATCTCAGTAGCAAAAGTGCATATAGAATAGATATCTATCTATCTATCTATCTATCTATCTATCTATCTATCTATCATCTTTTGTCTACCATCTATCTCTGTCTATCTATCATCTATCTCTGTCTATCATCTATCTATCTATCACCTATCTATCATCTATCATCTATCTATCTATCTATCTATCTATCTATCTATCTATCTATCTATCTATCTATCTATCATCTGCCTCCATTCATCCACTACCATCCACCATCCATCTAATCACAAACTGTTCTCTGGTATCAGTATTCAAACTTCTACCCCTTCTGATAAGAATATTTTACATTCAGGTAGAAATTACTAAAATGGGTCAAGCATATGATTGCCTGGCATACATCAATCACTATGGAAATACAAAATATGAATTTATCACCTGATAAGCAGCTAAATGTACCATTTCCTTTCTTCACATAATGCCAACTCTACAAACTCATTCATTTTCTTATCATTGCTTGGATAAAATAATCCCATGTATCTGGAAGGCATTTGAGCTAAATTACAAGCACAATGAAGCTCTATAAAAATATTGAGGGGAAAAACAAAGGTGGAAGAAAAACGGGGTTAAGTATTGAAGTCTAAAGGTAATAGCTTGGATTCCAAAGCAAATAAAATGTCTACAGAAGAAAGTTAGCTATTGCCACCATCACTCTGAACTAGTTTATAATTTCCCCAAAGCATCCTTTAATCACCCCAGACAATGTGGAAGAGAGTACAAGATAGTGATAGTTAAGAGAGCATGTAATCTATCTCACACCACAGCTTCCTGTTGTTATGAAAACTGCAGATTCATCTTGTTGATTGACGTTCACACTGCATAACAAGAAAACAAACCTTCTCAGAGTGCCTTAGGCTCTTCTATCTAGGCTGAAAAAAAGGAGACTTCTAGAATGGTAAATACAGTCCACCTTCCCTTAGGCTCCCTGGGAGCATGATATAACATAATATCCACACATCTATGCTCTGAGACCTTAAGGGAAGATGGATTATATGCACCATTCTGATAGATTCTATGTACCCTTCATGCAACATAGCTAAGTAAGTGTCAGGTTTTGGATAGCTCCTAAAGCTAGTGCACTGTATATACAGTTAATCTAGAATGCAAAAGTACACAAAGTCAATTCCGAGAGGATTATTTAAATACCAGATAATAAAAGCTGGTTACTTATGTTTTATGAATCCAAAATAGGACAAAAAAAAAAACAACCACCTGTTGGTGACTACTAAGTGATGACTACTACACAGAGCAATGGTTTAAATGTTTCTGTATAACTTGGCTGAAATCTAATGGTCATCCAGATTTTTTTTCCAGTCCAGAAGTGGTAATTCTAAAATAATCCAAGAATTTCACAATTGCCTCTTTCTTGGGAATTATCTCAAAGGTCACTCTTACAGAATAAAATGGCTTCCTTTGTGGGGAGTTTTCAGAAACTTTTAAAGTCTGTAATTTTCTGGAAGGTCATTAGAAAATTACAGTTTGCCATCTTTCCTCAGAAATAATTTCTTCATTAACAACTACATTATTGGTTGATTTTTGTGTGTGTGTGGAGGGGAATGGATGGGGAGGGAGGGAGGAAGAGAGAGGGGAGAGAGGAGAGAGGGAGAGAGAGAGAGAGGAGTGTGTCCAATGCTTCAGTCATTGCCACTGTAACTGAGTTCATCCTCTTACTGCTAATAATCCTCTTCTTCTATTTCTTCTATCAAAGTTCAAAGTTCTTTAATATTCTTCATGTCCTGCTTCTTAAAAGTCCAACTTTGGCATCCACAGAGTATCACACACAACATAATTGCTTGCATGTTTCTTAACTTTGCAGATACCAAGACATGGTGACATTTGAAAATCCTTTCCAAGGTCTTCATGGCTGCTCTATCAAGTGCTACTCTGCAGTGTATTTCTTGACTGCTTGTTCCTTTAATTGTTGATGGTTGATCCTAAAAGGCAGAAACCATCCACCAAACTGATATCTTCATTCCCAATTCTAAAGCTGGTTGTCAATAGTTCTTCTTTATTTTTA
Source organism: Pseudonaja textilis (assembly GCF_049901715.1). NCBI lineage: Eukaryota > Metazoa > Chordata > Lepidosauria > Squamata > Elapidae > Pseudonaja > Pseudonaja textilis. The sequence continues at coordinate 12,935,764 of NC_141994.1, read as the reverse complement.
ATTTTAGTCCAAAAATTGCTCCATGATTTTTACTACCAGAGATCGAATAGGTTTTCCATTTTCAGCTATCAGAGTACTGTCAGCAACATAGCATATTACTTATGCATCTTTTTTCCGTATTCATCTTCTTCCAATCCAGCTTCCCTTAATAAACATTCTGCATATAGGTTGAATTGATAAGAGGAAGATATGCAGCCATGTTACACTTTTTGCCAAACAGCCAGTCTGTTTCACAATGTTCTATCCAGACCAATATATAAATTTTTAATAAGGGGAAACTTCCAGTTTGAACTTCTTCAGTGACAGACCGAAACCTCATCTCTATGAGGCTTCGATCCATGTTCGCCACTGGAGCACCCTGAGCTGGCTGATTTTGGGGCTAAGCCATCCTGTAGAGGTGGTGAAGAAGGGGGAGACTGACTGCAGGGTTGAGGAGAGCCGCATCTCTCCTCCCCAGCTGGCCATTACTCCCTTTCCCGAAGGCGGTTGTAGCGGTGGTCAGAAATGGCCACCACAAAGAAGAACTTGATCGGAAAAGAATGTGCAGGAGGAAGATAAGAAGAGAATGTTTTGGTTGACCCAGTCAAGCAGCAAAAGCAACAAATAAGGTACCCTGGAATTGAAACTATTAAAAAAAAAACAATAACATTGTTCCCTAAGAAGATTTTTAAGCTGCAAAGGAGAGAGAAAGGGGGAAAAAAATGGGTTTTTTTTTTCTCCTTTTCTTATACTGACAGCTGAGAGACTTAAGCAAGAAATTGGAAAAAAAATCCACTTTGACATTAATAGGCATTTAATGCTGAAAATAAAAAGTCAAAGGGATAATAAAGATTTCTGGATAAGCAAAAAGTTTTTGAAAACAGGAAAGGAGAGAAAAAGAATAAAAGGGCAGGATCTGGAAGGGAAGAGACTGCCTGGAATTAAAAAAGAACTTACAGCAAACTCTCAACAAGACTTCCAAAAGATACATTCTAACTGAAATATCGCAACAAAAAACCCAGGAAGAGAAAGTGGAAAAAGAAATGAGTAGATATAACTTGGGACTATTTGGATTACTTGATAATTTCTGGATTTTGGTTATTGTATTTGAATGACAAAAATAAATCAGGTGGTTGTTTAAACCTGTTTAAAATGGCTCCACTTTTAGAAGAACTGAAAACGGAAGTTAAAAAGTACAAAGAAGATGCACAAGAAGGGAGAGGTTCTTTTGGCTCCGTATTTCAGTTTTTAGAAATGGAGATTTGGAATTATGAGAAAGAACAAGAAATTCCTGCAGAACAAGAAGATTGGGACAAAGAAGGAGCCATCTTTAATGAACAAGTAATCTTAGGTGGGGGAAAGAAGGAAAGGGGGGAAAGAGAATGGAAAGTTTAAGATTGGGAAAAACAATTCCAAAAAATAATAGAGTGAAAAATAAGTATAAAATCAGAAAGCAACAGAAGAGGGAAATGCAGAAGAGAGAATTAGTAGAGAGACAAGGGGATAAAAAGGGGAGGGAGAAGATGAGAGGGAAGAAAGAAAGGAAAAGAAGTTATAAAGGACAGAAACAAAATATAGAGAAACAGGGCCTATTTAGAGATAATGGGTGAAAATTTAATGGAAAAGGGATTCTGCAAAGGTACATGATAGTATTGTTACATTAGAAATAGAAATAATTTTTAGAAAATATGAAACAATGTATGATTAAAATATTTGATAAAATAGCTATTGTAATTCAGTGAAATGCTTGTCAATAAATAAATGTGACAAAATGAATATTTAATGATTTACAAAACATATGTGAAGAGAAATAAGGGAAAAATTAATTATGGAGATTACATGTGTTTTTAAGGAAGTATGATATTTAATTGAAAAGAAGTGTTAAAGATGTTATGGTTTTAATGATTATTAATGATAGAACTGAACTGGAATGGAATGAGGGTTTATAATTACATATATTTACAATCTTTCTTTTTTTTAAAAAAAGAATATAGTGTGTATTATATGAATGTGCCAAGCAGAATTCGATTGGAAGTTATGTATTATGTATTATATTGAAGGTCATAACCTTAAGGTATATATTGAAGTTTAAATAAGAGTTGAATGGAGGTAATTAAAAGATATAAAGGTGTCATACTCCAATTAGTAACTACAGGAGATCTGTTTAATGAGAAAAGATAATATGAAATTGAAACAGAACAGACAAAAGTATAAATATAATGATTTGAATTGAGATGATATAATCAAAATAAAATTGAGAAAATTAAAAGAGGGGAAAAACTATTTTGAAAATGTAGAATAATATAAGATATGGAATAGAACACAAAATGGAGCATGAAATTGAGTTTTCTGTCTGTATAAAGAAGTTCAATCTGGGACCATGCTATTTTCAAAAAAGATGTTTTACTTGTATTTTGTGTGTGAAAACCCAAATAAAACTTTATTTAAATTTTTTTTTTAATAAGGACAATAAGGTATTCTGGGATTCCTGTTTTTTCTGAACTTTGGCTTGACATGATCCATGGCTTGATACAATCAAAGGTCTTTCTCTTACCCATGAAACACATACTGCATTCTTTTGGATACACTTTGTCTCCTCAATTATCTAGCATGCATCAACAATACAATAATGTGCCAGATCCCTCAGCTTTAGATGGTTTGGCCATATACAAATTTGGCAAACAAATAAGCAAATAGTCTTTACCTGAACTATTAGGCAGCATTGATACAGGTACTATGATAAAACATTTGTATACTTAGCAAATAACAAGATTTCCCCAAAACTTACTAGTTTATGCTTGTTATTTTTTCTTTTAATGAGAAGAGGGGAACCCTAATTTTAAAACAACCCAATATATAATAGATGAACATTAAAAAATAATGTTAAAATTAATTTAAACGTATTACCAATAATAGTTCTCAGCTTTTACCTTTTGGCATTTTTGGCTTGTATCAATTTGCTATTTATTTTTATTTTTTTGCAACTTTAGGTTTTTCACGTTCTTTCTTCATCTAATTCTATATTCCTATTTGCTCCTTGCATATCTCTTTATCTTGATTCTTCTTGCATGTTACATATTCTACCATTAACTAGTCACATTATTACTTCATTATTGTCTATCTTTTAGGTGATCAAAAAGGCAATTTATTCATCCCTTTCTCTTTCTTCTTAGTTGTCTAAACTTAACACTTCACCTTCCTATGAACTCATTTATTCTACTGAAATATCAAATTCATTCATTTGACCCTTCTGGGCTTATTTCTGATCTTCAGCAGAACACTTTCAAACCAGTGAGACTGTATGGCTGTAAAATAAGTAACTCAGAAACTAATTCCCATTTTACAGCCATAACCTCATCATTGCCACTCTCTATCATAAAATGACTTTATAATCAGCTGGGAAGATCTCCATACATTTCATGTTGCCCCCATGAGACTGAGAAGCACAATGGAATTTAAACCAAAGAAAAAATGGTTCCGTGCCAGAAGAAATACAGAGAAATATAAAAAGGAAAATATTTTCAGCAGTGGTACCAATGAAGTATTCAGTATTAGCCAGTAGCCAAACTGAATAGTTCAGGGGTGTCAAACTCAAGAACTGGAGGGCAGATCTGGCCTGCAGGGTGATTGAAAACAGTAAAGGACTGGCCCACAGTGCCTCTGCCAGTGAAAATGGAGCTTGGGAGGGCTGTGTACAGCCCTCCCGACCTCCATTTTTGCTGGCAGAGGGTTGCAGGAGGCTGTTACAGCAAAAATTGAGCTTAGGAGCCCGTTTTTGCAGGCAGAGTTCTCGGACCCCCACAAGTGTCCTTGATACAAGGACATTGAGCTGGTCACGCTCACCTCAGCCTCCAAGATCAAACACAACTCTAATGTGGCCCTTAATGAAATCAAGCTTGATATCTCTGGAATAGATAGTTTAGTCAAGCTCTTGAGAATCCATTTTCCCCCTTTTCTGCTTTTCTTGGGCTTCTTCTTAAGGGACATTATGCTGGAACCTGGCATTTAATCTTTTCACTTGCTTTAATTAACCAGAGCACTATATTCTAAAACATGTAGGCCAAAGACTTCTTGTGTTGGAAGGCCAGGGAATAACATGAAGCAATTGTATCATTAGGATGGGAATAAAGGCAGGACAGTAAATACTATGGCCTGTCTTCTGTGCTAGGGATGGAGGAAAGAGAGAAGATGAATGAACAGGAGCACATTGACTTTGTTTAATGTGTTTCACTTGTTTGTGAATGCTCAAGAGAAGTACTGCTCCACTACAATGAATGGGGAGGGGAAACAGATAAAATGGAACCAGTTACTAGAACCAGCTGTTGCCTAATTTATTTGCAAAAAGACATGAGGGTGATAGCTCTCTTCCATTTTTGCTCCCAAGCCATTAGGATTTATTGCTTTTGATTCAGAAGAACTTACCAAGAACAGCCACTAATAACTCTTTCTTTTTTAAAAAATTAGGCTAGTCCCTTTTTATTAACTAAGTTTATTGAAACTGCCACTTCTTAAGGCATCTAGAATTGAAGTACTGTTCTGTAAATCCCCCTTTTCCTCATCCTTTTTTAGCCCTTAATCGTTGTTATATACAAAGAAAATAAACTCATTGTTATATACAAAGAAAGTAAACTCTTGATTTCACAGACCTTAGTTTAGCATATTTTGGATTTATCAGATGACATGCTTCTGAAGTGCCTTCACAGTTGGAATTATCCTTGCCTTGGACCTTACTGATGGTTTCATTATCTCCAGAAGCTTCCCTATCTCCTGGATCAATGAAGCCATGAAGCAGGCTTTCATTCTAGCTCTGTATTATCAGGCTGTGATCCTCGTTCTCCATCTGAGAAGGAGTCACAGCATCCCTTCAGTCTCCCCTTCCAGCCAATAAATGTTATTAGATTATCTCCATCCTCTTTGTAGGGCTTATACTCCCATAGTATCAAAGGGCAAATCTTAGAATTCATTCACCTATGTGTAATCCAAAATGCATTTCCACCAGAAGTGCCATTCTACAAGAGAACTACATAGGTTCTGCAATGCACTTAATCTCTTAAAGGGATACATCTCATGGTTAAATAGAGAAAACACACAGACATATATCATTTTTAAACTCTCGGAGTTTAATATCTATAAAGCACTTCCTCTACTGAAAAAATGGCAATGTTCCAGATCAGAGTGACAATTAGCAATATGATTCTTGATTATAACAAATATTCTGTTGGCAGAGAGGAGAATATTGTCTGCAGTTAATAAGTCCAGTGTATTACTATAACAGGATTGGTTTAGAGATCTCAGTGGAGATTTGTGTTGGAAGCTTAATCACATCAAATTACAGACATGATTCAGAAGCAAATTGAATCACTGAGCAATAAGGTGGTAGGCAAGGACAAGGTATCTGCCACAAAAAAGATGCAGAGGTTACTCAACAGTTTCAGCAATCTGCCAACAAGACAGACGCTTCCATGGACAATCCCCTTCCATACAGTATAACATTGGCCTAGTGTAAAATCAAGATTCACTTTATATCTTTCCTCTTCATTTAATTCAGTTTCTAAAAGTTATATACTAGAAGTTATCCTAAGGAGAGGAAAGGAAAGGAAAGGAAATTTCACTGGAGTAGGTTCAATTTGAATAGTAAAAGTTTTATTCATACCTTATAAGCCAGGGTTTGACATACAGTATATGTAAACAGCAAAAATAACATTGAAGAAGATACTTTAAAAGTTCAGAAACATAAAACCTGAATAGAGGGACGGATGAATGGATTGGTAAAAGATAGAAAAGGAGTTGGAATAGATAAAGGTGGTTTGAGTCTTAGGCTTTTGTTTTCATATTGTAGATTTAACTTAAAATATATATTTTTTTTCTAAAGAACCAATTTCAATTCCACATCTCTGCTTATTTATCATGAAGGTCCAAAGAAAAGGATGGCATACCAAGTACCTTTATCTAGCCCCGTTCATCCTTTCCACACCCCGTAATCTCCCAGCAGCAATCTCTTTGCCTTTTGAATGGAGAGGCTTGCTAGGTGTTTCAGGCAGGTGGAAAAGGAAGTCCCTAACAGGATTGCATATTAATATAGGAAACAGTAATTGCAAGAGTTTCTTCTAATGGTTCTTTAGCCCATTCGATAAAGTTTAAATTTCAGAGGCAGAATGTTCCATGTGTTTTGATTGCAGTTCATTTCCACATGAAACAATTTTGTGATTATTATTTTTTAAATAAATCTTAGTAGTTTCTAAAATGGTTCTATTGTCTTTACTTGATAATGCTCACCTGAAATTTTGGAGTACCAAACTCACAGAAGAGAACCTTCTAAATGATAACTGTGTTGTGACCCACACATTAAGTCTGGATTGTCTGGATTAAGTTAAAAAGTTGTCCAAAACCAAGAACCAGCAGTTCTAATTTTCTTATAAAGGAAGAAGGTAAACATGATTTCATCTGCATGAAGTTCTCAGTACTTGTTTTAAAGCTCCAGAGTGACAGATGTTCCTCTCTTCTCCTTATGTAAAGGAGTACAATAGCGTATTAATGCTCTTTAATATTTATGAAACTCATGAAACCCTTAATATCCTCAATCACTCAAAAGTAGACCAAGAGCTTTAGCCTTCTTCACATCAGAAATGGCATTACCAGTCATACACCATGCTGCTCTCGAAGCCTGAGACAAATGGAAAAAAAGACTCAATTCTACATTGGTTGCCTGTTATATAATACAGTAATACCATAAATCTCCATAAATGTCATAAATGTTAGAGTCATCTTGTAGTTATCTTAAGAACCATTGGAAGCTCTGGTAATGTTTGTGGGAAACATCAGTGAGCTTTTAGCAGTTGCTGGGTAATATAAAATATATATTTATTTTATCAATGTACACGGCCACCAAACTCTATAATAAACAACCCATGTATGCTTTTATAATTATTAATATGATTATTGTGGTGTTTATGCTTCTATGTTTCAGAATAAACATATTTTGCAAGTTGTTCAGAAAACAACATTTTCCCACTAACTCTGTGGACTGAACTCATTAGGGTGCTGCAAATATTTGATGTAGAGATCCAATGCAAAGGTGATGCAATTGACTCTACAAATTGAATTGACTTTTCAAATTGAATAGGAAAGTCAATTTGAATGGTCAGATTGAATTGGACGCCTGCAAATTGATTCGGACAATCTGAATGTTTCTTCACGCAGAAGAATACTGCTTTTTCAGAACTGCTTTGGAAATCTAATTCAGATCCATGTAATTCAAAATTTGATTCAATATCCAAATAGCATCAAATTGACTTTTCAGATTAATTTGTGTCAGTCTGCTGGATCAATTTCCTGAATCAAATCTGTGATTTGAATGAGACTAAATCACACAGACTACTTTTTATGCTGAAGCCTACTCCCTTTGTCTTGGGAACCAAAGTAACAGAGCGATTAAAGTGTTCAACTGGCCCTTGGGGAGATCCAGGTTGTAGCTGCCTCTCAGCTTAGGATATTCACTGAGAACCATTTGGAACAATCACTCTTTTTTATCCCAACCTATTTCTCAAGGTTGTTGTTGTGATGAAAAATGGCAGGACGGAAAGCTATGCATGTAGTTCAGTTTATTTATGAAAACTTATGAAAGAAAACTTATGAAGAATGGTTGAAGGAATTGGGTTTGGCTAGTCTAGTGAAAAGAAGGACTTGGGGTGATATGATAGCAGTGTTCCAAAATGTGAGGGGCTACCAAAAAGAAGAGTGGGGGGAGGGTGTCAACCTATTTTCCATAACATCAAGAAACAATGGATGGAAACTAGTCAAGGAGAGAAGAAACCAAGAACTAAGGAGAAATTTCCTAATGGTGAGAACAATCAACCATTGGAATGGTTGGCCTTCAGAAGTTGTGGGTCTCCCATCACTGGAGTCTCTCAAGAAAAGGCTAGACAGCCATTTGTTTAAAATATTTTCCTGTCCAATAACAGATCTCTTGTTTGAGCAGGGGGTTGGACTAGATGACTTCCAAGGATCCTTCCATTATTCTGTGATCTATGGTCTAACCCTGCTTAGTTTTGTGTAACAGAAAAAAAAAAGTAATGACTCACTTTGAAACTATGAATAAATCAGAATCATGAAAGTCTGGGGTGGCACTTAAGATACACTGTGGTAATTCAGAGTTCAGGAGACCCAGTTTTATTATTTTTAAATTCTCCAATTGTTTAGTTTCAAGCTTCAGATATTTGTAACTTGCAGACATTTCATCCATATGTAAATACAAGAGAGCATAATCTGAAAACAACAGAACTTTTATAAGGAAATAGAATCATTTCCCAATTTTTCTCAATACTTTGTGAAAAATCATTAGGGAAAATGCTTTTTTTGTTGTTTGAAAAACAAAGGTTAGCATTTCTCTTTATGGCAAGTTAAGAAATCGGTCTTTATTCTATGTTATCAGACTGAAACAAAAAAAAATGAAAATAAAAACTTACAAACACCATGTACTTAGTTCTTTACCTAAGAATGTCAAAATATTAACCTAATGACCTTCCTCTGGTGATTCTTTGTCTTTTGAAAGTCTAATTAGACTTGCTGCAAAACTATTTGGTGGGTACAGTACCGTATGTGTCTGAAAATTCTTCATCCTTTGCCTTGTTTTGTATGAAATGCTACTAATTAATTTTGAAAACATAATGTAAAACAAATGGACTTCCATGTTCAGATTTATTCAATCACACAAGGAAAATATGAGGAAACATCCAGGCAAATGGCAAGTATAAACCGAATTAGTCATGAAAACAAAATTCATACTTTATTTTCTGGTTGTCCAATCAACCTTCTCTATATGTTGACAAAGATCTTTCCTGGATTTCTTAGATCAATAACTGTTTGAGAATGCAGTTTTGTTTGTCTCAACCTGGTTTTTTATATAATTATCCTCAAAGTTTTGGTTATTGGTGACGTTTTACTGTTTTGTTATTTATATTTCTGCACTTATGTTGGTGTTTGGAGCTACCTAGACTTATACAAAGAGATAGCTGAAGGGACAGATAGCTTGGCTTAAAATAAACAAAAGGATAGTAGCCCTTAGTTTGCTATCGTAATTCCTTTTTCACTTAGTGGGGCTAAAAGAGAAGGAATGATAAACAGCAACAACAATGACAAAACTGCTGCTGCTGAATTATATCAAAAGTGAAACTTAATCTAATTTCTCCATTGAGGGAGAAGAAAATGCTTTCAAGGTTCATTACCGGGGCAGAGAACCGAAAATATTCAGTGGTGGTCTCATTCCCTCCTCTATTTCTTTGGCTACGGTTTGCAGGGACAAAATATTTCTTTCAACCCTTTTCTATACATTCATTATGCACTTTGGAATCAGCTTCAAGCTAAGATAAGTTTCAACTAAACCTTAAAGTGAAAGCCAATTTAGATATTCGGGTAATTTAGTCCAGCTAATTAACTCAGACCTGCTTTTCAGATCAGCTTATTCAGACTGCATGCTTATGTTTAGGAAGCAAAAAAGATAAGTAGGACAATGTATTTAGGGTGGCTGTTTATTTTCTTTAATATCCCTCCTAAACAGGGTGCAGCATGATTATGATTAAATGCAGTTATTCCATTTGGGCCGTAATTGACTGATTGAAGCAATCTGTACTTTGATCCTGTCCACTAAGTAGTGGATGATCAGAAGCTACCATGTTAAAACACTCTGTGTTCCTCAGTTGAAACATGAGAAATTGCTTAAAGATTCTTTGTGGTAAAAGCAATAAAACTATGGATTGGATTAAGCAATTAACTGAATTAACAGCATATCTATCAATCTTTGGACTGTATAATTTCATTGAATGCCACTTACAGAGAATATGTTCCTATTTTTACAGATAATGATCTCATGGATAATGTTCATTTTTTTTCAATCATACCTGGGATGGATTTTCCATGCCAATTGGGAAGTTCTTTATGCTAGTGGGGATCTTCTGCTTATCAAATGATCTGGGAAGCTGATTGAAATTTCTCAAAAGACACTTTTGTAAGAAATCTGTCCTTGTGGTGATGGTATACTGTCTTTTCTTAAAATACTTTTGTTAAAATCTGTACCCAATGAAGCAAACTTAAGCTAAAATTTCCAACATGACAGCCAGTAACCAAATGCAAACAATACAAATACAAAGTCCAAATACAAACATAGAAAGTTGAAAAATAGAAGTAGACGGTATCAAACATAGATCATGGAATTTAAAAGAAATGAATAGCAAGACAGCAAGGCAACTTTCAATTGCATAATCATAGGAGTATTCCAAAACTGCTACAATTTAAGAGATCTAAATCAATTTAAAATATGTAAACTTCCTCAGGCAGCATCTTAAAGTTGCTCAGGTTGATAAACACTACCACCAAGTAAAATTGCTAGAGCAAAGTATCAAAATTGTTCTCTGCATCCACTACCGTAAAAATGTAATGTGTCCAAAATAACGGCTTATATTCTGCATAATCAGGGCTTTGTGGAGACAATTTCCCACTTCAGCTGTTTCTCATTAAGGTAAGAAACAAAATTAGAACTTTTCCAATCAATTTTATTTTGGCTTGCCTTAGTCTCAAGCCAAAGTTGTAGTGTGTAGTATGTATATGCAAACAACATTGTTCCATGGAACTTTTCTAGTTCTTCCATGGCTGTAATGAAGGACAACCCAAATTAGGGGTTCTGCCTTTGTCCAAGAGAACACATGTCACCTGAAACAAGAGGGTGAGGCAACAATCTTCAGCTACAATAATGATGAAGAAGTATTCGCTGCCTTTACCATCACAAAGTCATAAACTCCCTTAGAAGCAATTTAGCACATGTTTTAGCTATGTTCCTCCTTTGTTAAGCATCAGTGATGCTATAGATGTATCCTTTTTTTTTCATTTCCTATCCCTCAACTCTTCTATTGATGAAGTTCCCAATAGACATGTCTCATGGGCATGATCTGATCCAAGGCGTCAGCCACTTCTTTATTCCAAGCAGCAACCAAAGCTTCGTATGGATTGTGCAACCCACCAAACAGGGACAACACTCAACTCTCTTTGAAACCACCCCTGAATACATAAATCACCAGGATTGGACCAATAGTTGTTCATTTATTTCCAACATTTATATGTCCCCTATCTTTTACATAACTCTGGGTTCTCTAGCCTCCCTGCTGTGGATAGGAGGTTAGAGAAACCCATAGAAATCAAGGGATGACCTGATGATAACAAGGGAGACACTAGAAGCTCCCCACTAAAAGATTACATATCTATTGTTCCAACAGGAATTTAAAATTTGGGGTGTGGCCACTGTCCTGAGTCAGGTTCTAGATTATCTGGGATAGAACCATAGCTGCCATGGAGGCTATGAATTCCCAAGTCACCTCACATCCCATTCTTGGCAGAGGCAGATTAAAATGCTCCAGAAACATAAATCTGATAAATGTCACTTTCAACTCAAAAATAGTATCAAGGAGCTCAGGTAGGGAGTTGCTGTTAAGAGAGTATCTTAACTTACTGCTTGTCTGTATGGTTTGCCAATTGCACAGTGGCAGATAAGAAAGCACTCCAGAGGGTTAACGTCATTGCTCAGAAGATCATTGGTTGCCCTCTCCCCTCTTTGGAAGAGCTTTATAGCTCCCGCTGCCTTAAGAAAGTTCAAAATATTCTCAAAGATCCATCTCATCCTGGGCACCCTTTTTTTTTTAAAACTATTACCATCTGGCAGATGGTACAGAATATTAAAAACAAGCACAAATAGGCCGAAAAACAGCTTCTATCCCAGGGCAGTAACTCTCTTGAATTCTACTGTATAGTACAGTATTGGTGCGGTGTCAGGGGTTTTCAGTTCAGTGTGTGGAGTATGAAGGATGTGTGTTTGTGTTTATTTTCATGGTCATGATGTACACTGAAGATTGTGTTTGATTTCTTTGTATGTGGTGCAATGATAATAAAGTAAACTAACTAACTGTTCAGCAGCAAAACTGGTGCAACAGCATTAATCCCAAATTATTTATAGAGCCTAACTTAATTAATAGCATCTCACATCTGGTAACTATGGGCCAGTAGTCCTGAAAGCTATAATAGATTCCCCAATGACAACCATTATACTGTCACCCCTGACCATGAGTTTCATCTGATAACATACCTGAAAGCCAACTGGAAAAATTGGGAAACCCTGCCTTCAGAACCCAGCCAGGTCTCAATGTTAGGTTGGCCTCCCAGCAATCATGCATGAAAGCAGTCCATTCCCTGTGTCTCCTGCCATATCTCCCATGCCTGATACCACAGCGATGCTATATCTGTCCCCTCCAATAACAGCCCCATCTCCAAAACCAAGAGCCAGAACTGAAAACTTTCCAGTGTCCTCACTATGTATCTGTCAGGTGTGAAAAAATCAGGTCCATTCAGTTGCCAGACAGGATAATGGGGTGGTTAAAAGAGGATGATGATTCAGACTAGTATTCTTTTCAATTCAACTCTCTGGTATATCACAATCATTTCATACCTACTTCTAAAATGGTCTTCTTTCACCTCAGTGAAAGAATTACATTTGAAAGTATGACGTTTGGAATCTAACTTCATCTGGATCTAGAGTTTTTCTGGACCCAGTGAGAGTACAGCTGAAAGGAGAAAAGTGACCTAAACGAAAGACCCATCCCCAGATATTTGTTTTAACCAATATTTAAGTTAGCAGAGGCTCATCTTGACCCTAATTTTGGCTTTTCTTCAGATTGGATAATGTTTTTCCTTGTATGTGTCAAAAGTCAACTACCTTGTTATATTACAAGCCTAGCAGACCATTTGGGAAGAGAGCATTGTTACTTTTAATTTAATGCTCATCAAATTCTTAGGTAGATCTATGTCAGGGGTGTCAAACTGGTGGTCCATAGGCCGGATGTGTCACATGCAGGCCACGCCTATCTCAGCTCTGTGAATGGGAAAGACGTTGTGAAACTTCACATGATGGCAACATGATGTGGCGAGTTTGACACCTGTGATCTATGTAGTAAAAAAAAAAAAAAACCGGGGGGAGGCAGCGCACAAGCTTTTTACTGAATTTTAAAAATTCCCCTTGATTCTATTAAGGAAAATTTAAGTTATTTCTACCTTTCACTTATCAGCTCGCTTACTAACTTATCAACTGCAGTGATTCGCTTAATAACGGAGGAAGGAAAGGTCATAAAATGAGGCAAAACTCACTCAACAAATGTCTTACTTAACAACCGAAATTTTGTGGTTGTACGTCAAGGACTCCCTATAGTTTGAGGGTGGGAAAAGCAAAAGGATGACATGTCACAAAAAAAATGAATAAATTTACCTGCCTGATTACGCAGGTAATTTTTAAACCAGAATTTGAAACCTGTTTTCTGGTATTGCTGATAATCAATAGTATTAAGGGATACCTCTCGCACTAAAAGATGAATCCAGAAATTCACCAGGCGTAGAGTTATTAAGAGTTGCAGGATTCCCAACTGAGGATAACTGGGTTTATCTATGACTGCTCCAGATGAGCAATTGTTTAGGGAGTTTAACATGTGTTCCTACATTGATCCTGCCCAATGAGCTTCATTTTCCTCTCGTAAACTTCAATCTACTGACTTGCATGAAACAGAATTGCTGTTTGCCCTTGGACTCAGCCAGGTTTGTTATCAGTGTCACTACACCTTTCACTTCAATTCTGCACGGCTTAACTCCCTTTAACTTCTGCTCCTTATTTCTGAATCTGAAATAGTATTAATAAACCTGTGAGCAGAAGGTAAGATGAGCAATGAGTCCAAATTTATAAATAAAGCCTAAAATTAGATGGAAGAACATTGGGAAATATGTAAATGCCCCTTTAATAATTGCATGCTGCTGTTCTTTTTGTCGATACACTACATGCTACATCCTCTCAGGATTCACGCCTGTAGAGATTCTCAGTCATCCAGGCCATGGTTGTCCCAAAGACGCTTTTTTTTCAGGAGGCAACTGGACTTTCTTTTTTCTTTTTCTTTTGAAGACATTTTGCTTGTCATCCAAGAAGCTTCTTCAGCTCTGGCAGAATAGTGGGAAATGGAAGGATTTATATTCCTTGCAGGCAGCTGGTAATCTGCATCCTTTTAGAGCGGGGGTGTCAAACTCATGTTGTCATGGCGGCATCACATGACATATTGGGACTTTTTTCCCCTTCGCTAAACCAGGTGGGGGCTGGGCCAGCACATGACACTGGCTTGCGGGCTGTGAGTTTGACACCCTTGTTTTAGAGCAGGGGTTGCCAGCCTTTTGGACCTCAGGGACTACCAAACTCATAATTTTAGAGGGACCACTAACCGGTTCTGTGGGTATAGCCTAATTTGTGGGTGTGGCTTGGTGGTCATGTGACTGGCTGGACATGGCTTGTATGTAAATATTATAAATATTTATATAAATATTGAATTTTTTATGTAAAAAAAGAGCAACTTTTACCCAAAATCAGGCAAAGCAGGCAGATTGAGTTGCTCGCAGAATCATTCAATGATCTAACTATCTTCCATCGGTTAGCTCAGTCTCTCAATTTTGCTTGCTGTGAGTCTGCACTGAATTTGCTTGCAAGCAAACCTTCAGTCCCAAGGGAGGTTTGGCTGTGCTGAGCTGAAGATCTAAAGACTAGGTAGAAAGCAAGAAATCCAACCATTTCCTGCTTCCTAGCTAAACTAAATCTCCCTTGATGGTTGGAAAAAGGAAAAATAGCAATTTAGCAGGCAAGTTTACCGGGTAAGGAGTGAGTGGGCGGGGAGGGTTCCCACGGACCATGTGGGCAGTGCGGTCTTGTGTTTCTGCACAGCCTGGATTAATTGCTTCGTGGGGGTGCTCTAGGGGTGAGATTTCTCTGCAGCCCACCAAAATTTTCTCACGGCCCACCGTTTGGCGACCGCTGTTTTAGAGGGCTATTGAAGCTCTTGGAGATTGACCTGTGTCCTCAGGATCACCCAAGTAGAACTCCTGGTTCCTTAATATTCATGCTTCATGTATTCTACTGGCCAGAATACCTCTCAAATTCAAGCACCTGAATTTTGTGACCATGATATAGAAAATAAGCAGCTATCTACAAGTTGATTGCACTGAGCTCACATATCCCCTTTTACAATATTGGCACTAAGCAACCTTCTTTGGGGAATGTGTTAAAATTTAAAATTTCAAACCGAGTTCAGTCTCCAGCAGAGCCTAGACAGCAATTAAGCACCAGCCCTCACCAGACAATTCTTTCACTTTGTTGTCGCTAAACCTCAAATATCTTCCTATCAGAATCAAAAAAATTCTTTCAAAATCTAGCAGTAGGGAGCCAAGGAGCTAATCAGCTTTGATTCCCCACTAGCTGTGACTATCATCTGTGTGAATTAAAATGGAAGCATTTAAAAGAACCTTACAAGTTAAAGAGGCATAGCCCAAATTGTGTAAAGATCACAAAAGAAACGAAGGCACAAAAATGTCAGGGAAACATTTGTAATTTAAATCTTTCTTTTCTATTTGTTTGAACTGCTCATTCTTTCCTTCCATCTGTCTGATGGGCCATCTTCATAACTTAAATAGGCTTCAGGGTTTCTTTCACTTTTTTAATAAGTGCCATCAATATCAGGGATGACATAACATCAAAGAAACACAGACTCTAACTTATTTAGAAGATACCATATGCTTTATTCCAAATGCAGTAAAACATCTGTTGATATATTTTCTCAAATATTAGAACATTATGCAATTATTACCAAAAGCCAATGCATCACTATTCTGACTTCATGAAAATCTAAACCTGAAATAGTTCAGGCACCATTAAATCACATCACTCCATTTTTGTAATAAAACAAAATAAGATCATTTATGCCTTGTTCAGTATATAATTATTCAACTTAGAAGCCTCAGACTAGAGATGAAAGTTCTGTCAATCTGTAGCAAAGATATATATAAAATTATGAATGATGGATAGATGGCAAGAAAATCACAAAAGAACAAGGCAAAACAGAGCTGAAGTTTAGTTGAGAGACAGTTGTTACACCTAGAGCACGGGTGTCAAACTCGATCCCATCACATGATATATCGCGATGTAACGTGACTTTTTTGCCTTTGCACAGGGTGTGGCCTGTGCATGACACATCCAGCCCATGGGCCACCAGTTTGATACCCCTGACCTAGAGTCAGTTCAGTTCACAGAGTGACTATCTTATGAAGAATACTTTTGGGCCTGCTAAGATTAGATTGGTCCAAGAAAATCCAGAGGATTTAGGATCTAAGAGGTTAGTGATCACAGCCAGTTCTCTACATGGAAACAGAAAAGAGGAAAATCAAAGTGCAAACTGGAAACAGCCAGGTTCTAGTCCATCATCAGACATGAAGGCTCACTGGATAACTTTATGCCTATCATTTTAACTATGTCACTCCTGATTAAGTATTAGACTAGCAAAAAGGTGATTCTAGTTCAATGGCTGCTCGGCAAATAACTATAGTTTAGCATTTTCTCAAGCCTGCCTATTTCATATTCATCTATGGCCACAAGAAACCAGAAAGAACTCAGTACCATCTTTAACATGTTTTATTATAAGTCATAAGCTTTTGCAGGCTGCAGCTTAGTTCATTGGATGCATGGAACGGCTTATACAAGGATATACTAGGATTTAAATACATTGAAATGAGCCAGTGGTAGCAGATGATAGCTTTATGTGAGACAGATTACCTTATCAATAATTGCAACAATTGTAATGTTAAAAAAAAAGACCTATCCTGTTTGTTCAGACCTTCTAGAGACAACCTGAAACATTTTGATGTCAGTTGTGCTGGAAAAGTTTCTTTGTTCCAGGGCTCTTAGAATGAACAGATGGGAGGACATGATCCAATGGAAGGAAATGATAATCTGCAGTCTGGAATCAACCTACCTTGCATGCTGCTTCCAAAGAGAGAGAGTCTTGAGAGGAGTTTCTGAAGTTGACTTGAATCAAGTTACATCAGCATGAGAAGGAACAGCATCCAGTGTCTTAGGTTTCTGCAGTGACTGGTATAAAGTCATTCAGTTACCTTCCATGACTGAGATGAGCACAGGTTTATTTGATGAAATGTATCATCTCACTGGGATTGACCCACCTTACCTGTGCTGACAGAAGAGATATGTTGCAAGTCCCATCCGCCAAGGAATTTTGGTTGGCAGGATCCAGGAGAAGAGCCTACACCATCATTCTGACTCTTTGGAACATCTTGTCCTAAAAAGTGAGGTCAACTCCAATTCTCCTGACCTTATGAAAGAACTTGAAGACTGCCTCTGTCAGTTGGCCTGGACTCCAATGGGACTCCAATGGGAGAAGGTCATGCAAGAGGTGGTTGGTAGATTAATAACAATTCCCATCACCTCCCCTGTTCCTCCTACTTCCTCCCTCTTTCCCCATCTTATAACTGATCATTTGTACTCTTATAGTACTTTAGTCTTATTATATACATTTCTGTTTTGCTTTATTATTTTTAACATTTCAAGCTGTCCAGAGTCACCTCATGGAGAGATGGGTGACCAACAAATTTAAATAAATAAATAAAATATATAAATAAAATAAGCCTAGGTCCTCCCAGTGCCAATCTGGTACACTTTATGGACACATAATTAGGCTGAGTTGTAGGTTGATTTTACAGGAGATCATAAATCCCAATAAAATAAGTTTTGATCTTCAACTTGAGAAAACTCTGTTGTTATTCCGTAAATATTCTTATGTACACCAAAATTGTTTCTAATAAAACAGCAGCAATAAACTTAGCAACCCCCCCAATTAATCTGTAATTATGAACCTTTCACTCAAATAGCCTAAAAGAGCATGTTTTTGAGTGGTATTTTTACAAGGCAATAATTACAGCTTTTTTAGCACAGTCTGCTATAGTTTCACTTTTCCACAATCTTTCAGTTCAGCTCAAACATGTAATCAAAATAGGTTTCGTACTGTGCTTTTCTCCACGTGTAGCATTTTTAATCACTACTCTGATCACATTTCTTTTTTTGTTCATGATACAATAAATTACGGTGAAATAGATGCACCGAATCATTTTAGTGAATACCTCCCATATACCTGAAGAGATTTTAGTTCCAACCAATTTTGTAGGTGACAATTTACTAAATTTCTAATCCTATACTTTGTATAACCTCACCAGTCTAAATGTTAGAACTGAGAATTGCATACAGGAAATTTTGTTTTTGAAATGAAAATAGAGGGCCTAGATAAAAAATCTTGCTTTATTGGCCAAAAGGAGGGAAAAATCACAACTATTTTAGATTTCCAAACTCCAACTTGTATTTTTGTTTAAAATTGCAGAGTTTGAATAAGATTTTTCTCATCTGGATGCTCTGTAGTGGATAAGAAGATGCTCCAGAGAGTTATAAACACTGCACAAAAAATCATCGGTTGCTCTCTTTCTTCTTTGGAAGAGATTGCGAAGACCAGACTCCTCTCTAGAGCACTAAAAATCTCCGCAGACCATTCTCATCCTGGTCATTCATATTTCGAACTGTTACTGTTATGTCTGTGGAACTGGTTGGAGTTCCCAACCAGGTCCGCTGTTTGAGCGGGAGCACCAGCCGCTCCCATTGGCTGGCTCCGTTTGACAGTCGGCTATAAAAGCCGGCTGTCGGGCAGAGCCAGCCCCGTTGTCGCCCGCTGGTCTGCAAGTTAGCAAGCAGACGCGACAACCCTTTATTCTTGCAATAAAGCCTTGTTAGTTGTACGCTCTGGTCTCATGCCTCTTCCTTACCATCGCTCTACAACACTGGCGACGAGGATGGGATACGGTCGAAGGCTAGCCAGACGTGTTTGCTTCAAAGAGCTGTAATCACAAAGAGCGAAGTCACGGGCGCTGAAGCCACAGCCGCCAATGCTCACAAAGAGCGCGAAATTCAAACCGCAATTGCTTGAGCTGTATTCACTGAAGCGAGCCACGGCTGCCGACGCTCACTAAGGGCGCGAAATTCAAAAAGAGCTACATAGCCCAGAGAGACGGTCACAGCCTGCGCTCTTTTAAGAGCGTGAGTTTCAAAAGATGACTGAAGAAGACGAACCCTGCATTCCCACGATGAATGCTAATCCAGCATTTCCGCCATTCAAGCCTAACGAGGAAACGTGGGACTCCTACAAAAATCGTTTCAGCCATTTCCTCGATGCCATTGGGTTGGCTGACGCTGCTGAACATAGGAAGAAATCCTATTTCCTCAGCTATTGCGGGGCTGCAATTTTTGACACTGCTACAGCGTTAGTCGCACCATGCGCCATCAGAAGCATCCCCTGGGATGAACTACAAGAAATACTCTCCAACCACTACTCGCCTAAGCCATCCCAGATAGCCAGAAGGTACGTCTTCAGAATTAGAAAGCAGGCAGAGGGGGAGTCAATCAACGAATACATGGCAGCCCTGAGGACAGCTGCCTTATAGTGCGGTTTCAAAGACTACTTGGAAGACATGCTGTTGGACCAGATCGTCTGTGGGGTGAGAGACCTGAGACTCCAAAGACGGCTGCTGGCAAAAAAGGACTTGAATCTATTCTTAGCCATGGAGGAAGCCCTAGCTGCTGAGCTCTCTGCCCAATCAGCAGCTGAGATTTAAGGCACTCCAGTAAAGCCCAGCAGTTCCACAGTCCATTCTGAAGAAGTGCTCAGTGAAGAAGACCCCACAGACTCATCAGACATTAACCGCCTTAAGCATCAGAAGCCTTCACAGGTAGGAGCGGGGCAGAGAAACAACTTCGCCCCTAAACAACCTCCCATTTGCCTAACCTGCGGAGGCTCCCACTCCAGGGCATCCTGCAGGTTTAGAAACGCCATCTGCCTGAACTGCCAAAAGAAGGGTCACCTCGCTAGAGTCTGCCAAGCAGGGCGCACTTTGCCTCAAAGACCTCCACCACCTTCTAATTCCCAAAGGCAAGTGGAGGACTGCTACACCTGCTACCACGCTAACCATACTTCCCAAACCCCTGATAAAATTAAAATTTCTGTTTTCCTAGAAGGTAAACCCTGCAGGATGGAGGTAGACACGGGATCTGCGCTCTCAATCATCTCCTGGGAAAACCTGAAGAAGATCCAACCCAGACTGTCAAGGAAGCAGTTTTAGTCCAGTTCGATCAACGTCTTCCCCTGGTCCTGGCCGCTGACGCATCCCCTTTTGGGATTGGGGCTGTCCTAAGCCACAGACTCCCCAATGGCTCCGAGGCACCAATCGCCTTCTTTTCTAAGACCTTCTCCACGGCAGAAAGGAACTACAGCCAAATCGATAAAGAGGCCCTGGCTGCGGTTGCTGCAGTTAAAAAGTTCCACGAATTCTTATTTGGCCATCACTTTGAACTTGTGACTGACCATAAACCTCTCCTAGGACTCTTATCTGGAGATAAGCAAACCTCGCAGGTACTTTCACTCAGAATGACCAGATGAACTTTGTTTCTGGCCGCTTACTCATTCAAGTTGGTGCATCGTCCTGGCAAGAACCTGAGTCACGCCGATGCCCTTAGTCGCTGCCCCCTGCCAGTCCCAGTCGAAGACCCGGCACCGATTCACGCCATCTTTGAGGTCAACGAACTCAAACTGCCAGTGACAGCCGAGGACATTGCTGCGCACACAAAAAAAGACAAGATAATCGCCCAGGTTCTGGACTGGGTGGGAAGGGGGTGGCCGGAAACTCAATGTACAGTTGACTTTGTTCCTTTTAAAACCCGTCAGCAGGAACTGTCGAGGCTACAGGGATGTCTATTGTGGGGTACAAGAGTAGTCATCCCAGCCACCCTTCGTGTACCCATCCTGAAGGTGCTTCACGAGGACCATCCGGGCATCGTAAGGATGAAGGCTTTGGCCCGCAGCTACGTTTGGTGGCCCGGCATGGACGCCCAAATCGCCAACTGGGTAAGCTCTTGCCAACCTTGCCAAGAAACCAGGGCTGCCCCACCAGCTGCCACACCCACCAGGTGGGAAAGTGCTAGTGCCCCTTGGTCCCGCCTGCACATCGACCTGGCTGGACCAGTGCATGGCAAGACTTTCTTGGTGGTCGTGGACTCCTACTCCAAGTGGATAGACGTGGCCCTGCTTCCCACGACCACCACCCAAGCTATAGTTAAAGCCCTGACCCGTTTATTTGTCACACATGGACTTCCAGACATGCTGGTGTCTGACAATGGCCCGCAGTTCACATCATGTGAGTTCAGTGTGTACGTTGCTAATTTGGGCATCAGACACGTCCTTACAGCTCCCTTTCACCCCGCTAGCAACGGGATGGCGGAGAGAGCAGTTAGGTCAGCCAAGGAGGCACTTGCCAGGTTTGGCCAGGAAAACTGGCACTCTAAACTGTCTCGTTTTCTGCTCAGCCAACATACGACGCCTTGCACCACTACTAACAAATCCCCTGCCGAACTTTTAATGGGGAGACGCCTTAGAACCACCCTGGACAGGTTACACCCCCACTACTGCCCAGACACCCCTTTAGGGTCTGACAGTCTGGTCAGAGACTTTGCCTTGCATGACCAGGTGTACGCCAGGAACTACGCAGGGGATCCCTTGTGGGTACCAGGTCAAGTCGTGTCAGTCACAGGTCCAAGATCCTACAGGGTCCTCCTGGATGATGGACGCTTGTGGCGGAGACACGTGGACCAACTCAGAAGGCGACGGAGAAGTGCGGCCGATACCAACCCAACCCGACCTGTCAGCGCCAAAGTCTCCCTGCCGGTGCCAGACGGGAGCTCCCTGCGGGACCCGGTCTTCCCCGTCGATCAGGAGGATTCGCTGGAGGACCCGAGTTTCCGGCTGGAATCACCGGACCAGCAGCCGAGCGAGCCAGTTTACCAACCGGACCTAGCGACTCGCCCAGGTCAGCCCGAACAGGGGGAATCGCCGACTTCTCAGAACACTACGCCAGGTCAAGCCCATACCCCAACGACCGTCGAGGCATGTCCCAAGGGCCTGGACTTGACACCAACCAACAGTTCACCCGAACTGCGACGTTCTGGTCGCCAGCGCAGACAACCTACTTACCTACAGGACTACGCATGTTCCCAGCTGGGGGAAAGGAGTGTTATGTCTGTGGAACTGGTTGGAGTTCCCAACCAGGTCCGCTGTTTGAGCGGGAGCACCAGCCGCTCCCATTGGCTGGCTCCGTTTGACAGTCGGCTATAAAAGCCGGCTGTCGGGCAGAGCCAGCCCCGTTGTCGCCCGCTGGTCTGCAAGTTAGCAAGCAGACGCAACAACCCTTTATTCTTGCAATAAAGCCTTGTTAGTTGTACGCTCTGGTCTCATGCCTCTTCCTTACCATCGCTCTACAACAGTTACCATCAGGGAGTCGCTATAAGTATCTTAAAATGAAGTCTAATAGACTGAGAAACAGTTTCTTTTCCAAGGCAATAATTGTCTTGAATCAAACAGTGCATTTGTGATCTAGTCCTATGTATATAGTGGCATTTTTAAACTATGTAACTCACTACATGTTTTAGACTAGGTTTTTAATTATTGTTATTATTATTTTAATTATTTTAATTTTTAAATACTTGTAGTGTGATTGTAATGTGGTCTTTGGGGCACTGTGCTGGAGTATCTTTCAGATTTCATTGTATTCATGGAATGCAATGGCAATAAAGGTAAAATTCAAAATTCAAATTCATCTGTTAGGCATTTGACTAGATTGATTTTTTTCAATGAAATATATTATTCTTGGTTTAAATATCTTTTTTAAAAATTTGTTGATAGTCAGGGATGGGCTGCTGGGGGTTTGCAGGGGTTTGGGAGATCCTCTAGGTAAGATTCTGTGTAGTTCGGAGAACCCCCAAATCCCAGTCCTGACTGGCCCCACCCAGGAGTCCCCACATGGCCCGTTTTGGATGCAAGTGAGTGCAGGGCATGTGTGGACGCTTGGGGAGGGAGAAAAACAGGCCTCCCGGAAGTTCAGGAAGGCAGGAAATGGGCC
The DNA here is from genome assembly GCF_049901715.1 of Pseudonaja textilis. NCBI lineage: Eukaryota > Metazoa > Chordata > Lepidosauria > Squamata > Elapidae > Pseudonaja > Pseudonaja textilis. The sequence goes on along the minus strand of NC_141994.1, from coordinate 12,912,892 downwards.
CATTTCCAGCTTCCAGAGAGCCTCCGGAGTCCGGGGAGAGCAAAAATGCCCCCTTGCCATGGTGCAGCAGGTTCACTAGGCCATGCCTACCATGGCCATGCCCACCAAGCAACTAGGCAAAGAACCTATTGCTAAAATTTTTGAAGTCACCCCTGTTGATAGTGACATTGTTTTGTTTGTACAGATTCATGTATATGGGCAGGTAAGTATATGTAAACACCAGCTAACTGCACAGCTGCATTCTGTGCCATCTGTGCTTCCAAATAGTCTTCAAGGATAGCCCCAAGTAGAGTGCTTTGCAACAATCCAGATATGAGATGATCAAGGCTTGAGTGTCTGAGTGCAGGGGCTCCCCTTCTAGGCAAAGGCTCTCCTAGCCATGACTGCCACCTCCTCTTCAAGTAGGAGTCAACTCCCAAGTTGCGTACCAAGTCATTGTGGGGCACTGTAAGACTGCACAGGACAGCCCCCAACTCTGCAGCCAACCCAAAAGGATACCATAGTCAATATAACCAAAGGCCACTGGGTGGTCAAGGAAAGCAACAATGGATACATTATTCCTATCCCACTCTCACCATAGATGCATGCTTTCTCCTTTGGGCATATGATATTGTTTTCTTAGTTTTATTTTTCTTATTGCTTTTAATGTTGCATACCATCCAGATTCTTCATGGTGTTGGGTGCCATTCTAAATTTGCTGAATGATTGACAATAAAATAAAATAATAAATAAAGTGAAATAGAAAATAAAATAGAGAAAATAAAGCATTTTTACTGACGAGTCAATTTAAGGTACATATCAAATTCCCTTATTCTTCTTTTCCCTTCCCATGTTAGGATTGCCAGAATTAATTTGCAGCAATGCAGCAATGAAATGGGATATACCACCTCAATTTCACTTAGCTTCCTGCCTTCAGTGGCTATAGAATTGTTGTCTTTATGAATACATGTAACAGTTATCTTGATCTGCACTACTCATGTTAATATTCAAATTTGGAAATTGCTTATGATCAGATTTTTCATTCCTCCGCATGCAGCTCGTAGCATTATTAAAATAAAAAAAAATTCACATTCTAAAGAAACTTTCCTATTAAAATATATAGTGAAATGCATATTTAAACATATAATTTCAAATGGTTTTCTCAAATGATAAGTTCCTTCAGAAATGCTATTGAACTGTGGAAGGAAAGAAGACCCAAAAGTAACATGGGTTTTTAAAAAGGACATATTTCTCTATCACTATTTTAAAGATATTTTAAAAATAACTTCCATTTGCAGTATACTTCTACTCTCTCCCCCATTTCATTTAAATTCTAATTTCCATGCCCTTGTGTAAAGGAAAAGTTATTCCTTATTCCTTTCAAACAGTAAAGCCAATTACCTTGAGATAAACTTCACAAACTGTTTAGAAAGTCACTAAAACAAGTCCATGAGAGCAAGAACAACCAAGAAAGCCTGACATATCGAACACACAAGGAATCAGAACCTACAGCTATTTACAACTATTCAACCACCCTCTACCCTGATTCCTTGTGATTCCCAACTTCTGCTCTTCAAATACTATTGTCCTTAACCCTGAAGGTCTTCAGATAGGCAATGAAAATCTGGCATATTCTTTAGGCATTTGGGTCCAGATGATTTAGAATTCCAACTTGGAAGAGTGCAAAACATTTTTGGATATCCAATCACCAATTAATTGTTTATGTCCGTTTTAAGTTGGCATTCTTTATTTTGTTTTCAACAATGGTGCTGATTAGCTTATTGTCTGTCACACATTTTCAAGTTGGATGGCCACTTCAATGCTTTCAATCAATCTACTATCATGAAGCAGGAATTTGTCCATGTATTCTCACTAGATCCATTCTAATTGCATAACTAAAAAAGCACACAGTTATTTCAAGCCCTGAAGGCTTTTTTTAGTAGATAATGAAAAGGAATGTAATAGATTATCTTTAGAAGAAAAGACATACAGGTGTCAGAAACCGATATGAAACAATGACTACACTGGACTCTTTTAAGGCAGGCAGCTGGCAGTAGCAGTTTAGTCAAATTAATAGCAGAATATGATGGTTCCCAGTCATGATAATAAAAGGCTAAAATCTCCTGAATCATAACTGGATGTAAATGCTTGCCTTTCAAAGCCAATGCTGCAAAAAAAAAAAAAAAACCAACATTGTGCTTTTAGAATCATATGTGGGACAAAGAGGCTTATAAACAAGCACATTGTTTGCTTTTTTTGGAGACTCATTTTGTGGTGTTTTTAAGGCACTTTTGTAAAAAATAAATGTAGTTTAAGGCAGCCTGTGGGAATGTTTGAAAGAATGGAACTTTTGTGTTTTCCCTTAATAAATATAAAATACACTACAATCAGGTCTAGCTGGTTGAGACTGAGAAAGAAACAAACACTTACATATATATCTTGGTTTTTTTTTTCCCTTTACAGAATAAACACATAATGCCAAATGCAGGAGAGGAGAGGAGGAGGAAAGAGAGGGGAGGGGAGGAGAGGGCAGAGGAGAGAAGAAGAGAGGGGAGGGCAGAGGAGAGGAGACACCAGTTCACTGATTAACTGCACAACACCTTACATTTTTATCATTTCATATCATCCTTTCATTATGTCCATGCATTACTTCAAATGTTGCATCTTGAGTATGGGTTGCTTCATTACACATAACTCATTGGCAGTGAGTGAACAATACAATTACCTGAAAAAAACCTACCTTATGGAGGCTCTGGGTTGTTTATCTCTGGTATTTTTTTAAAGAGAATTCTGGATGCACGACTCTCACAGATGGCTTAATTGATTTCCCTGCATATTGTAGGTGTCTTCAGATGATTCTTCAGATGATTCTTCAGGTAACAACCAACTTTACATTCTGTAATTCCCTAAAACAAAATAGCAAGACATAGCCAATATAGCAGGTGCAGAATCTTGGTTAACTTCCAGTTAAATCAATCCTATTGCTTTGCCTTACTTTTTTAAAATACAAAATATACAGTGGGAATTGACTTGTAGGGCTCATAGTTAGGTAAAGACAATTCCACAGAAAACCCTTCTACATGTTAGCTTGCAAGATGGTGTATTGATTAAAATCCTAGCTTGCAGAGAAAAACAAAGTAAGTTTGAGATAAAAATATATTTTGTGCTTGTAGCATATTGGCCATCCCACTATGACTTGTATGGTCCTTATCCTTAGTAGATCATGCTTGATGTGGCAGAAGTTGTTAATAATGTGTTCTACACCTTTTGTATTTTACTGAAATGATTACATGAAAGCCTTGATTGAACAAAGCCACATTGGGCAACAGAGGTTGATATATAAGGAAATACAACTTCAGAAACAGAGTGGTCAATGTCTGGAATATTCTACCTGACTCTGTGGTTTCTTCCCCAAACTCCAAAAACTTTAACCTTAGACTTTCTACTATTGACCTCACCCCTTTCCTAAGAGGTCTGTAGGGGGCGTGCATAAGTGCACCAACGTGCCTACCGTCCCTGTCCTATTGTTTCTTTTATTTTTCTGATATTTATCCATGTATTAATAACTATGTTTTTACTTATACCTATTATCTTCTAAGCAATTGACAAACCAAATAAATAAAATAAATAGGGTTACTTGTAGTAAGGAAAATTAAAATGTGTAAATCTACGGACAGGTCTTAATTATGGTATCCAGCATTGATCTATACCACCATTAACAATTATTAATTGTTATTTAGTTGACATAGCAGAATTATAATGGGCCTATGTAACTCTGGCTTGTGTGGGGAATTCAAAATTATGTATAGTTAATAACTACATCAGTTATTTAGTTTAAAACTAAATCAGAACACAGGTACATTATACGATAACATAATAAGAATCCTCATCAATATTTAGGGGAATGATATGCAAGGGAATATAAAATCTAAGAATTATACAGCGAATATGAGAAAAGAGTCAACTAACAGTTAAGAAATCAGGCTGGATGACCCACAACTAAGCTCATCTGCAAAAATTCAAATGCTCAACTATGAAGAAAAATCTCTTAATAAAGAAAAGCAGTCAATGCAAACTTTGGGATGTATATTTTCTACACTTATATCCTAGTAATATCTTTTGTATCAGTAGATGCTTGATCCAGACATCTAATTTGTTCTTTGATTTGGATTTATTTTCTATGCCTTATTTCAAGCCTATCTTTTGAAAATAAATAATGGCAGAATCACATAATTACCTCCCAATTATCCAAACCAAATCAGTTGAAAAGTAATAAGATGCAGTTATTAAGTTCTTCTAGGCAACATACTGTATAAAACAATAGTACTTGTCATGGTTTGTAAAGCTCAGATGTTTGGACTGACTTTTTTTTACTATTGATTTCAAATATTCATTTATTAAGAAAACATAAATAAGTTGCTAGATCCAGCTGAGAACTGGGTTATGTTCTACAGCACTGGCCTCCACAGAGAAGTCATAACTTTCAAATCTGACTGGGAGTTAATAGAGCTAAGAGCAGTATTAATTCCCTGTGGGTCTTGACTCTGTTTGCCGCTACACAGTCACATCAAATTCTGGCCATTAGCAACAGGGCTTTAACAATGTGGAACAAAGAGGTTCTCTTTTCTCAAGTCCCACATCACAACTGTGAAAATGTGTATTAATGTAGTCCAATGTCAGACAGCTTTTAGAAAAAGCTTCAAGGCATCAACTAACCCCCTACTGGGATAAAACTTTTCCATCAAAGGGAGGAGGGAGAGGAGAAGGTTTTCTGTTTTAGGAAAACAAACATATTCTAAGGGCAATGAACTTTAGAAAAGGAGAAGCAGCAATGAAGTAAAAATGTAAGCCACTGATGGGACCGAATAAGATCCCTCATGCACTTTTGTCTTGGAAGCAAATTTAGACTTATTCAAGGCCAAAGAACTTAGATTGCTTCAAACCCATTTGTGAGCTCTCAAAACTTTTAAAGAAATGATGGATACCCATGTGACAAGCCCCCAAAAAAAAAAAAAATACGTAATATCTTGGCAATTTCAATTTGATTATGGAATCTTGACACTATTAAATGAATAGAATTGAAAAGTAGGCATATATGCATATATAAATATAAATGCAGACCAGATTATGTTACTTGAGGAACCCAATATCTAAGGTCTGGGATTCGTAAATTTTGTTTGTTTGTTGTAAGAAACAAAGTTATGCTTAAAAAAAATAGATTAAAGAGGAAATTGAAAAGAACTGGGTAATTGGCTGAAATCTTCTAACCTTCTATCTATTTACTAACAAATATGTGTTTGATATTTGAATATGTTTCTAAGTTTTAGTGTAAATATCCAAACTAAATTAATAGACAGATAAAAATAGAAATGTAGCTTAAAATAGATTCTGTGTACTTTAAAATTGAGACAACAAAAGGAGGATGCTATATTTTCCAGTAAGGGCAATAAGGAAAAAATAGTAATCACTTTCATTTAGAATTAATGCTTGCTTGTCTTGCTAGAAGACATTTTTTTAAAAAAATTCAAATATGAATGAGATGCTCAGGACATAAATGAAAAAAAAAAAAGTCTTTAGTATGAAATATTCCTATAATCTTCTCCAATTACCAACAAGATTATAGTGTAAACTGTGTATATTGTTTTTCTTTACTAAGTTTAAAACACAGAAGAAAATTAAATATGCTCCAAACCAAACAACTATTCTTTTTTTCTCTGTTTACATTTAAGGATCAGATTAATTGGATGCTAGTAGTATGAGGGGATGTTGGAACAACTTAAGGACTTGCCATGGAATCGTGCTCAGTACCAGAAAAACAAAACCAGGACCGCAATTTGAAATTAATATGTAACCAGAAGCCTGGATCTTAGAAGCCAGACCAGGGTACAGACCAAGAACTAAAGGAAGATAAGAATTTCCCTGAAAAAAACCAGATGAAACATGATTGAATTGTTATTTTTATTAGGCTGTAGTCTAAGGTTTTTTTTTTTTTTTTTTTTTAGGGGGGAATAACTTAAAGAGATCTAGGAAAGAACATCACCTTATTTTCTATCAGATATCTGTTGATTTATATGTGTCTCTTTTCTTGTCTTCCCTGTAGTGCAAGAGATCAACACATTGAACAGGGACAGGGGTATTTGTGTGGAAGTATAAAAGAGTGAAGATGCTAATGCAAGCTGTTAAGCATGGTCAGTGGGTCCCATGAATAGACGAGTAGTGAACAACAGCTCTTTATTTAACAGATAGATTCTGAGACAAAAACCCTAGCGCGCAGCAGCTCTTCTTATAGAGCTGGCCATGGCTAGGCAGTCAATGACAACTCTTTGCCACGCTTGGTTTCAGCCAATTGCGGCAAACCCTGTATGAGCCAATCAGGAACATTCAAGCCATCCAATCACGACCTGGCTTTTCTGGACCAATAGGAACGCAGGGTTTCAAGCCTGCTAATATGGAACACAAGCATGCTATTGAAACCTGTCCACACAGACACACACACACTTTTCCTTTGTTATACATCACGTTTCCATTTCTGCAATGACAGTGTACTGTCTGTATTAAATCTCTTTTGAATACAGATAATATAATACATCATAATTATAGCCATTATTCTAATAATATATACAATACAATCTTCACTTCTAGTCAGGCATAGGAATAATAGGAAATAGAAACTGTTGGATAGCAAATTAGCATAAGGATAGCATAATCTATGGCTATATTTCTATACTTAGTAGTATCAGTTCTTTGGCCTTCATTTTTCCCAACCTTTGGATAAATTACAAGTTGAATTTCAGGATTGTTGCAGATAAATGCAACATCACTCAGATGTTGAGTGATATATCCTATTTGTGTGGGGGGGAGGCGGGGGGAGACCTCAGACTGCACTTGAACAATTGTCTGTAAAGTGATGTAGGTTAAATAACTAAGGAAGATTGACCCCACTTAGATTTGAACCTAAACCTGAACTTCCCCGCAGATTATAGAGAAAACATTATTGTTCTTTTTTTTACAAAAATGAAGGGCCGAAGCAAACTACCAGTTAGCTTTAATTTGTAGCACAGAATTAAACAAAATGCCAGAGAAAAATTACACACATTTGCTTTGTTCATTCTAAATTAACTTAAATCAGCTGTAACTTTATCCTGATTATCAATAGCAGCTGTTATAGCACTGCAAATGAATGAAACTGTATTGTATTCTGATTTAATGTTGCTGTCCCAAAATGGTTGCAGACTTTGGTCCTTTTTGCACCACACTTGCCCTTTTCTTATAGACAAGCCAATCAGGAGATTTTTAATAGGTTGAGCTAAATCATCCATTGAATTATTGCAGGATTATCTGACTTTAATCTCATTTAAGATGTTTTATGGTCCATACATATTATCAACACATATTCCTGAAAAAGATTTATCAAAGCCAAGTGTCAACATCAAAGTTTGAGAATACTCAAGATACAAGGTGGCTTTTTTTTGAGGAGGGAAGCATTTAACTCACACTTTTGCAACATGATTTCTCAGCTTGGCTTTCTAGATAGTTATGCTATTTTCAAAAGTAAATGCCCATCTTTTCTATGTGCATTGCAAGCAAGAATATTACCCCAGATATTGAATAATACAGTAAATTCTAGAAAGAAAGAAAAATGATAAAATGATTTTATTCACTTCACCTCTGTACCTAAGAATTCCATCTTGTAAGCTGCACCTTATTCTTCAGAAGTCTTCTTAGTTTATTTGTACCCCTATGCAATATATATTGTGCTTTTGGGTCAGTGCTGACTTTTGTTAATTGTCTGGATGAATCCCGATCCCTTATCAATTTCTTGGTAAGTTTTTTTCTCCAGAAATGATTTGCCACTGCCTCCTTCCTAGGGCTGAAAAAGTGTTTGGTCCAAAGATATTGTGAGAAGTACACCCCAAAATGACAGTGCCAAAAACTGTACAACACCAGAAACTAAAGAAAACAGTGCCAAGAGACTCAAGCCAGCCCTCCCCGCTTTAAGAAAGCCAAGAAGCACCAGCTAAAAGAAAAAAATCAGAGAAGCCTGCTAGGCTGTTACAAATATAACAAAGCTGACCACTTAAGCAGAGCCATTAAGATAAGGGGAAAATTATTAACCAATTATTATTAGCCAATCCATTATTATTAACCAATAATAATTATTAACCAATCCATTATTCTCCACTTAGAGACAAACAACCTACTCTCTAATAAACAATTTCAGAAAAAAAAACCTACCCTGTAATCTGCAATTCTTACACTGCAAAAACATATGGACTAAACAGCTCGATCAGGGCAAAGCAATAGACGCAATCTACATAGACTTCTGTAAAGCCTTTGATTCAGTGGTACATGACAAACTACTCCTAAAACTAAAAATCTTATGGTATCTCTGGACACCTGCATAACTGGATAGAAGCATTCCTATCAAACAGACAACAAATGGTAAAAATTGGGAGCGTCCTATCAAATTCTGTACCTGTCAACAGTGCTGTCTCCCAAGGCAGTGTTCTAGGACCAACTCTCTTCATACTCTACATAAATGACCTCCGTGATAATATTAAGAGCAACTGCATTCTCTTCACTGATGATGTAAAGCTGTTCAATACCACAGACAATACTGCTACCCTTCAAAAACACCTTGACTATGTATCAGAATGGTCAAACTGGCAATTTCAAATATCAACAAATAAATGCTCTGTCTTACATATTGGCAAAAAAATCAGAAAGTAAAATACAAGCTGAATAGTCAAGACCTTGTTGATGATCCAAACTCTGTAAAGGACCTTGGAGTACACATAACACTAATGACCTAAGTGTTAGAGCCCATTGTAACTACATAGCCAAAAAGGCATTAAGAGTTGTTAACCTAATCCTACATAGCTTTTTCTCTGGTAGTATCACATTACTAATTAGGGCATACAAAACATTTGCTAGACCAATACTTGAATACAGCTCATCTGTCTGGAACCCACATTATGTATCTGATATTAACACAGTTGAGAAAATCCAGAAATATTTCACAAGAAGAGTACTCCACTGTCACCAAACTTGAAATTCTAGACCTAGAAAACCTTGAATTACACTGTCTTCAGTCTGATCTAAGTATGGTATATAAAATCATACATTACAATGACTTACCTGTCAATGAATACTTCATCCATAACAACAGAAGAGCACACAATAGATACAAACTCAAGGTTAACCGCACCAAACTTGACTGCAGAAAATACAACTTCAGCAACAGAGTGGTCAATGTTTGGAATAATCTACCAGACTCTGTGGTTTCTTCCCCAAACCCCAAAAACCTTAACCTTAGACTGTCTACCATTGGCCTCACCCCTTTCCTAAGAGGTCTGTAGGGGGCATGCATAAGTGCACCAATGTGCATACCATCCCTGTCCTATTGTTTCTTTTTATTTTTCTTATATGGATCCATTTCATGTACTCATAACTACGTCTATTCTTATGACTGTAATCTTATAATCGCTTGACTAAATAAATAAATAAATAAATAAATAAATAAACAATAACACACCCGGAACTCCTGATAGAATTAATTCTCCTGATAGAAAAGACAAAGCTCCAGGGACAGTATTAACTCATTAAGGCAGGAAGACAAGATTCAGGGAAATCAGTTCAACCAGAGGCACACAAAAATCCCCATGGAACTAACAGAAGCTTCAAAGGAAAATTACTTATAAAAACCATCGACTCCCAACCCAAAATTTGCTTGCAAGCCAGGAAAACTCCAGCTGTGTCACTTTTTGCTTATTGCCTTTGTACATTAAAAGAATTCCACTTTCTGGCAGTTGGCTTCTGCATCCATTTCTTCTCAATGTCTGTGGTATGTGCCAGCTGGGAATGAACCAGGGAAATTCCTTCCAACAATATCCTGTTGGCTTTTTACCTAAGGTGGGACCAAGGTCCCTCAGTTTTTAGCCTGGTACTTTACCATCATATCAAATTTGCTGTTATCCTATACAATGCATTTTGGAATTCCTATACTATAAACATTCTGATACATGTTATATATAATAAGAAGAAGAAAACATACATTTTCTGTGACACTTTTTGAAGGCATTCTGAGAAACTAGAACCACTGTTTTTAACACAACACATATTTATTGTTGTCCTTTAAGACATGAAACAATCTATTTTATCTTTTTACTTAAGATCATAAAAGAAAATCCTTGAGGTCATTGCATATAAGAAAAAAACCATTTTTTCCCACTAAAAGCTAATCACCCTTGATCTCAACCACTATGGTTTGAATAAACAGACTTTTTTATATACTACTTGGCTCCCTAAGCTTTATTTCCAAACACAGGTGCTCTCACTTAGGTTGCCAACCTGTGCATTTCCTTAGAAATAAATTTAATTGGATCAATAGTGCTTACTGCATAGTAAATATGTTTGGTTTATTTTTATATTGAACTAAAACAAGTGGCATGCAAGGGAAGTAAATGTATCATGGCAAGCCAACAGAAACCTCACAGTTTGTATAACTGCTTTTACAAAACAAAACAGTGAGACACAGTTCTAAAGTACCCATTTAACAGGTTGATCATCGTGGCAGCTTTATAAGGACTTCCAACATTATAAATCTGATTCTTAGTGACTGTATAAGGAAAAACGGAAGGCTCAATGTTAAATATTTAACTTGCATGCATTTAAATGCTAATTAATTTATATTTGGCTGTCCGTTGTCCTTAAATGAGAGAGCAAAGTAAAACTATACTGATAGAATTTAGAACAATTCAGCACTTATGTGAAAGAAAACACAAAACTATGCAGATTCTGCCACCCTTCAGCAGCAATTAACTGAGTCACAATTGTAAACAGTGGCTCTAAAGATCGATAAAACAAATAAACATTTTCCCACAGCTAATATTAGATGTATATTATTTTACATTGCTTTCTTTATACTGCTGGTTTTCAATAGTTATTTCATTTCATTCTGATTTGGCTGAACATAATAAACTCATTATCTGTCTATACTAGGTACATATAACAATAATAATAAAAAAGACTTGGTTTTTCAGTGTGAAATCTGCATCGTGAGAGATTGATTATATTCAGTGAAGCACAAGAGGACTATTGGTTAAATGGATTTCATTGAAGTTAATCTTCCTAAAGTGATTGCTGCTTATTTTTATGCATTCCATGAAAATAGGGGGGGAAAATGGCACATCGGGCAACAAACTAGAGTAGATTCCCTTAGGTACTGATTTTTCCTCCTTTAGATGGGAAATACTGTTGAACAGAGAGGAATTAAACATAGTATCCTTCATCTGCAGTCTGATGTGGAGCTATTTATTGCAGAATATTACATAATTTTATCTCACTGTAGATTCAGGCTCAACTTTATGGAAACTGGATCAGGGCAATTAACTTATACAGTAAAATCAATTGGTTTGGATATGCAATAACCAAGAATACTACAAGCAATTAGTTTGCTCACTCCTGAGTACTATACTGGCTTTTGTACAAGCAGAAGTAATGATCTCGGGGTCTTTTCCAAAACTGGAAAGCTTCAACAGGTCTCTAACTGCAAACTAGATGGATTTTCTTGGCCCAAAAAAGATAGAGAATAAGACCAGTGGGCTGTATTTTGTGCAGGTATGGGTGAATAAGTAGAAACCAACAACATTTACTGGCTTTTGGTATGATATTTCAGTCCATATAGCAGAATAACTGAGTTGGAAGGGATCTTGGAGGTCTAGTCCAAACTCTGCTCAAGCAGGAGGCCCTATATCCTTTCAGATGAATGGCTGTCCAATCTCTTAAAACCAGGGGTGGCTTTTTACCAGTTCTTTTTACCAGTTCTTAAGAACAGCAGACATAGAACCGGTTCTATGTCTGCTGATGTTTTTGCCCACTCTCCCACCCAGGCTCTTACCTGATCTTTATTTCCTGATTTTTCAACTTCAGCTGCCAAATGAGGTACAGCTGCAGTTAGAAAAGCAAGAAAAGAGGCCTGTTTCAAAGACTGCTTCTCTGCAGGCAGCTGCTGATGACGATTTACAGGCACGCAGCTCCCAGCCTGCAGGGAACCTCATAAATCCTGAACTGGTAGTAAACCCTGTCGTATCCCACCCCTGCTTAAAACTTCCTGTGATGGAACACCCACAATTTCTGAAGGCAAGCAGTTAATGAAGGCAGTGGTTGTCATTGTTCTCACAATCAGGAAATTTCTTCTCGTGCCTATTTTGGTTCTTTTTCTTGATTAGTTGCCATTGTCTGTAAAGTTTCTCAGTCATCCAGGTCATGGTTGTTCCAAAGGTGCTTTTTCAGGAGGCAACTGGACTTAGTTGTTTCTTTTCTTTTTCTTTTTCTTTTAAATAATTTTTATTTTTTAGACAAACATACACAAACAAAACATGAAATATAAAACCATCTTCCAGTTACATACATACAGTGTGACGGTTGGTTACAAGTCTGTTGTGTGTCATCTCCATAGTCCTCACTTTCAACTTGTATAAATTCTCATATTATCAATCTAGTATATATTATTATCATTGTTAATCATTTATTTGACTATAACTGTTATTCCATCATTTTATGCGAGATATTTGAGATTTTAGATTAATTTATAACATAACCTTCATTACAACATTCTAAATCCATCCAATAGTAATACATCTTTATATTATATTCTCTATAATTCTATTATCCTTATATTATAAAATACTCTTAACATATTTCATTTCCATAATTTTTTTCTCTAACCATTGATAAAATAAATCCCATATTTTATAGTATTGTTTATTTTCTTGTTCTCTAATTTCAAATGTCAATTTACTCATTTCAGCACATTCCATCATTTTCTTAATAAATTCCTCCTGCATTGGTATTTTCTCATTTTTCCAATTTTTAGCAAATACAATTCTATTTCTCTTCTCATCCAAGAAGCTTCTTCAGCTCTGACAGGATAATGGGCAATGAAAGGATTTATATTCCTTTCAGGCAGCTGGTCATTTGCATCCTTTTAGAGGTATTTGAAGCCAGGGGTGGGATTCAACCGGTGTTACTACCGGTTTGGTGACTACGTTTTGTGACAGGTAAAAACCCGGTAAGAGCCCAGGTGGGCGGCTGGGCCAAACAGCATCAAACACAGAACTAGTTCAGCATCTGCTGCTCTTAAGAGCTACCGGTTCTATAGAGCTGGGCAGAACCCGTAGCATCCCTGCTTGGTCCTCAGGGACACACTTCAATGGCCCTCTAAAAGAATACAAATTACTAGCTGTCTGCAAGGAATATAAATCCTTCCATTTCCACTATCCTGTCAGAGTTGAAGAAACTTCTTGGATGAAGAAACGTCTTCAAACAAAAAAGAAACAAGAAAGTCCAGTTGCCTCCTGAAAAAGTACCTTTGGGATTTCTATCCATTGCTTTTTGTCCTGTTTTGATAAATAGGTTGAGCCCGTCTTCTTTGTGGCAGCCCCTCAAATATGGAAACAGTGCTATCATGTCAATCTACTCGAGGGAGAAAAAAATTTTAAATAAAAAAGCCAAATTAAATTTTATTTTTTACGAGCTTCTATAAATAAGACCCTTTCATACATACGGACATGTATTTGAAACATTAAATATTCATTATACATATTATTTTATACATAATGTTCATATATGTGTTGGTGGGCATTGTTTTATTAATAGTAAATGTCCTTGATACATTTTGTAATGTAAATTTCCTGGAAAGAGATTTTTATGTTGTTGGGGTTTTTTTGTTATGAAAGCTTCTTTCTTTAAATCTCTCTCAAGAAAAGAAAATATTTTATGTGTACTGATTTTTGCTGGCAAAAAAAAAATGCAGATTCTTTCTGTGTTATGAAATAAATATTTATGGAATTGTGGCTAAAATGATGGTTTCTCTCAGCTGGAGTAGTTAAGATTTAAGCTACTGTTTAAAAACATATGTGATTTCCGTGTTTACATATTTCACTGCCAGCTTGTCCTTGCTTTGTTTATTTTTTGTCAATGTTGGTTTTTGCTTTGCTATTTTTTTTTTTTTTGCATTGGCTTTTTTCTTTGTGTTTTTTTTTGCCTATAAAAGGAACAAAAAGGGAATTGTGAAGTCAATGAAAAAGAAAGAAACATTTTATTCAATGCTGTTGCCCCAGATGCAACAATTTCACTCTATCCCTTATTTAATTTGGTGAATCACAGTTTATTTGAAGTATATATAAATAAGAAGTTGTTCTACAGGCATAATAAATTTTAATTAACTAATATTCATTACTTTACGTGTAATATAGCATTCCAGAGAAGCAAGCTGCTTATATGTGCCTGTGTATGAGTTGATAGAACATTTTATTTATCTTAATAGTTCTGCTACATTTAATAGTTGTATTAAATTTCACTATACTCCAATTACAAATTCTGCCTTGCCTTTCATCTAAAAAACTTCATCTATAATGTGTTTATCATTGCCAGAGCTTTATTGATGCTAATTGTTATTCATACATCGCCATGTGATTGCAGATAGCTTCTTTTTGTGAATACAGTCTGTAGTTTAGGTCATGGAGTGCTAATTCTGGAAATCAGTTTTGGGAAAGAGAGATTTCTTAAGCCCTGCTTGGAATGTATAAGCATAGCTGACTTTGAAAGCTTAATCTCTTTAAACAAAGAGCACTGATCCAATATGGGGCACCCTGTGCTTTTCCTATTGACCTCTTTATTGGAAAATGTTATTCTAGCTGCCACCTTTGTAAAATGCATGGTAGTGTACTATAGGACTGTGTAAACAAAGTTAGCTGAAAAGGCAGGGAGAATAATGGAATTATAACAATAGAAGACTGAATGGGATTAGAAAGAAAGCACACAGAAGGGTAAAAATACCATTTATTTCACCTGGACAAGGCAAGGCAAGGCAAGGAATAATAACAGATTCAGTTTTCTAGAGTTTTGTGTATATACACACACACAAACACACACACAAATATGCACTTATATACACATACATAGTCTCCCAGTTTCTAGCCTGATGCCTTAGCCATCAAACTGGTTCTTCTACCAATATTTAAATAGTTGTATTTGCATCTATAATGTTTTCATTATTTATTTATTGGATTTTTATCCTGCCTTTATTATTATTTTTTATAAATAACTCAAGATGGTGAATACATATAATGGGTTGGGCTGAAAAGAATAGCTAACCCAAAGTCACCCAGCCAGCTTTCATGCCTAAAGTTGGACTAAAACTCATTGTCTCATGAAAAGCTAGTCTGGCACTACTATAGTAAATGGTTAGCTGGCTTTGTAGTCTTTGATGCTAGTGTTCTCTGGACACAGATCCTTCAAGTTTTCCCAAAAACATGGCAACCAGATGTTAACAGATACCAGCAAGCTGGAGTTTTCATGATATATGTTATGTTGTCTTTCAAGATTTGCTGAGTTAGAGATTGGAAGCAATCTTTTCTAGAGACAGTGTGATCAGTTTGCAGCCCTATTGTTTAAGAAGATGAACTATTCCATTTCTTTATGACAGCTCCTTAAAAATAAATTGTTAAAGATGATTTCTGCATATACATATGCATACCTAATTTGGGCATATCTAAATCCAGAGTATAAATAAGGTAAACTCTTGGATGTATGACAATTTTATAACATCCATAATCGATAATAAGGATTCAGAGATAAAAAAATTGTGAAGACATAGTGGGTAATATAGGAAGGGAAAGGAATTATAGAAAGTGATTAAATAGAAAGATCTAGAACAGGGAAGAGAAGCAAAGCAGAGATACCCAACTGGCATCCTACAGAAAGAGAGACTGTTCTACCTTAGGGCTATCTAGCAGAAGACAGAATGGATTCATATAATTCAGCAGAATGATATTTTTAATTTCCATTTTTTTCCTACTTTTATTATCAATTTTTCTTTGTTTTCAAAAGAAATATGCCTTAGAGCATATTTGGTTTCCACTGTCATTTCCTCTCATTTTTCCTCCTTTCCAGCAGAAATTTCTCATTTGACTAATATTGCTTTTTAGCTTTCAACAGTTTTTGGGGAAGGTATATCTTAAAAAAAAAAACTCAGTTACAATACCAGCATGCTTCAAAGTATATAGCCATATTTATTTCCTAGCTTGATATAAAATATGCACTATACACACTTATGTATATGCATTCACAAACATGCATACGTACAATTATTTTTTTCAGTTTAGGATAAAAAAATCAACATGCTTCAATACTGAAATAACACTAAAATTGGTATTTATTTTTATTCTAAAAGCATGTAGAGCAATCAATAAACATTGATACACATAATTCTGAACACATCTTAACAAGTTCTTGAACCTCCTTTGATGGCTAAAAATATTGTCTAAAACATTCATTAAAAATAGATACAAATATACATGCATATTTAGTGTCAATTGTATACTACAGCAGCTAATCATTGTACAAAAATTGTTCTCATTTAGAATTACTTAGTGCCTAAACTATGCTAATGATTTCTTAAAATGAGTTCTTTTTTTCTTTCTCTTTTTTTCTTTTCTTTCAATTTTATGAAACAAACAAAACAATGTAAAAATCTATTGGTTTAATCATAATGTTGTCAAAACATTGTAAAGATGTAGGTAATTTATCTGGAACAATTACCTTTTGTTAAATAGTATATAAAAAAACTAACAAAGATACTTACGTTCTGGCCTGGAGGTATTTTAAAAAATAAAACAAAATGAAACATGCTAATAGAGATTTCAAACAAACTCCTACATTCCAAAACTTTTTTTTTTAAAAAAGGTCATATGGCCATAATTGAGCCTGCAATTATAATAGTAAGCTGTGGCAGTTATTAAGTGGTCATCCTATGACTGTACTTGATTATATGGCTTTTTCTGTGGTGGTCATTAAGTGAATGTTGTGGTCATAAAGTGAATGCCACATTTGTTAAGCAAATCCATTGTTGCTATGGAGCATTTTTTTGCCGGAAATCAGAAGTAAATACTGATTTCCAGCATAAATGTCTTATATTGTTGTTGTGTAACTGTGAGGCACTGCACAAATGCATCAATGCAGGTTGTTTGCTGAGAACTCAAAATGTGATCATTCTACTGTGGAAGGTAGAGGCCAACAGAACTTCAATTCCATATTATACATACTTTTGGGTGGTCTATCATAACTTCAAATAGCTACTAAACAAATGGTCATAAGTTAAGGACTATATGTTCTAACCATGCCTACTTCAGTATATATTATATACAAAATCTATATAGACAAGAAACTCTTTAACACCCTGTGCACTAACCCAGGCGGGGGTTACAAACAATTCCCTTTGCGGTGGAGTCGTGCCAAAGCAACGAGTTACAGTGAAAATCAAACTATTATTTCAATAAATGTAAAGTATGTAGATTTTTGTGTTCTTACTCTTGAGCAAGCAAGCAGGACTGTGATTGGATTGCTATAGATGTGTTTCATTGGACCATTGATGAGTAGCAATAGCAATAGCACTTACACTTCTATACTGCTTCTAAGTGGTTTTACAGAGTCAGCCCAACAATCTGGGTCCTCATTTTATGGAAGGCTGGGTCCTCAGAAGGATGGAAGGCTGAGTCAACCTTGAGCCTGGTGAGATTCGATTTGCCAAATTGCAGTCAGCTGGCAGTCAGCAGAAGTAGCCTGCAGTACCGCACTCTAACCACTGCACCACCCATGGCTCCTAAGTTTCTAAAAAGAGAAACAAGTCACTTCATACGTGGAGGTCTTCTCCAGCTTGTAGAAACTACTGCTAAATTTAGGGAGGAGGTACAATGGCAGCCAATAAATCAATACACTTTTATTCTAGGAGCAGATAAACCAGGACCCTTATGCTTTGGGTTCGAGTTATATATAAACAATAGCTGGTTAAGAAATCATCAGGCGTTTGACAAAAAAAGATAAAGATATGCTGAATTTCCTGTAAACAGTATGTGTTGTTAACAAGGGGAAACTCGGTTGCTACAGCATTTTTTGTGGTTTATTTGAATGGAAAAGACTGAATTGCCACATTAACTGAAATATTTCCGTTGTTACACTAACCATATCTATGGACAAATATGTACCCATTCTTCTGGGTATAAATTTTTGCTTGAAATCTGAATCCAAAAAAGTGGAGTGAGGGAGAAGAGGGTGCAAGACAGAAAGAAAGAGAAACAAACTCCTTGCCTTATATGTCAAAAGTTAAGCATCGACTTAATTAAAAATGATGTCATTCCTTTGTGCCTCTTTAACACTAGAAGCTAATTAGGTTCTATTAATTAAGAAGATCTTTCATACCTTAATATTTAGATATGCTTTAATGCTATGGAGTTAAATAAATTGACTTCCAAATTTAAGTGCATAAAAGTGTGACACATTAAACCTGTTTTTGACATTTCTAAGGGAGAATAATGAAATCCTTATCAAGCCAATATTCATGCTCATTTAGGGTGCCATAGCTGGAGTCACGAACTGTTGTACGGCATCCCACATTTTCCTTCAAGTGTTACAAATATTACATTGGAGATTTCCACAGATTAATTAGCAGTATAAAAACTTCTATAAATAAAGTCAATTCAATAAAGACAAGTCCTATTAAAATGCAAACTATCATTCAAGATGATTTTTAAAAATGAAATGAACAGAAATACTGAAGACCAACTACTAAACCTGAACATCTTGAAAAAGCAATTTGTTGAATATTAATGCTTAGGAAATGTCATTTCTGCTCCAAATACTACTAGTAATTAAGCTTTGTTTTTGTTTTTGTAAAAGAGAAAAACCTTATGGAAGAAGTAGAATTTTAATAAGCTCAGTTTCACAATTAGAGTTTTAGAAGACAATGCAAACTGTATAGTCATTATATCTTCTAAGGCATGTGGTACTTGATGACATATTATTCTAATAAGTAAATAACAAGTTTCTTTTCTTAAACGTCAAGAAATGGAAATTTAACTGAAACCGGATTCTGTTTAAATATGGATAAATATTCATTGATATTATCATATGTCTTTTTAAAAACGTATTTTTATTGTGCATTTTCCTTCATTTTACATCTCAATTTCAATTCTGCAACAATGATATGCTGGCTGTATCAACATTTTTAAAAAATATACATGATATTATACATCCTAGTTACGACCATTTTTCTCTTTTTCATACAGTGTAGTCCATAGATAAAAGAATAAAAACTTGATATTATACAACATACTTTATATCTATTGTGTCCATGATAATAACATACTTCACTATACATTTATCACTCTATATATTTTGATTTGCAATTATGTACAATCTAGTACCAATATTGCTTAAAATATGTATCCTTCTATATAGCTTTATATGTATTTGTTTCTAATTTGTTGATCCTCTTTCATCATCCATTTTCTAACCTTTGCATCTATTGTCTAGCCAATTGTGCCATAGGTCCCATATTAGGTAATACTCTGTTTCTCTTTTGTCTTTAGTTTCCATCGTTAGTGTTGTAGAGCAGCGGAGGAACGAGGCTGAGCCAGAGTGAACGTTAAAGGCTTTATTCTAAGAATAAAGGGTTGCCGCGTCTGCCTTCTAACTAGGCAGGTTAGCTGGCGGCAACGGGGCTGACACTGCCCGACAGCCGCCTTTTATAGATGGCTGTCAAATGGTGCCAGCCAATGGGAGCGGCTGGTGCTCCCGCTCAAACAGCGGACCTGGTTGGGGACTCCAACCAGTCCCAAAGACATAACACTCCTTTCCCCTAGCCGGGAGCATGCATAGTCCTTCAAGTAGGTTGGTCGTCTGCGCTGGTGGCAGGATCGTCGTAGTCCGGGCAAGCCGCTGGCTGGAGTCAAGTCCTCGCCCCCAGGCAGCGTCTCGGAGGTTGCTGATGAGCGGGCTCGGTCGGTGGGGGCACTGTGTGAATTAGGTAAGTCCCCCTGTTCGGGCTGACCTTGGTGAGTCGCTCGGTCCGGACAGTAGACAGGTTCGCTTGGGTGTTGGTTCGGGGTCCCATGTCGGTAGACCGGGTCCTCCAGTAAACTCTCTTGGTCGACGGGGTAGATCAGGTCCTGAAGGGAGCTTTCGTCTGGGTAGACCGGTTCCTGCAGGGAGCCCTCGGTGCCGGGAGATTGGGCTGGGTAGACTGGTTCCTTGGTGGCTGCTGGGTAGGCATCAGCTGTGCTTCTCCATCGCCGTCTGAGTTGGTCCACGTGTCTGCACCACAGGCGTCTGTCTTCCAGGAGGACTCTGTAGGATCTTGGACCTGTGACTGACACAACTTGACCAGGTACCCACAGAGGGTCCCCTGCATAATTTCTGGCGTACACCAGGTCATGCAGAGCAAAGTCCCTGACCAAACTGTCAGATCCTATAGGGCTGTCTGGGCAGTAGTGGGGGTGCAACCTGTCCAGGGTGGTCCTAAGGCGTCTCCCCATCAAGAGCTCTGCTGGGGATTTATTTGTAGTGGTGCATGGAGTTGTATGTTGGCTCAGGAGGTAACGGGACAGTTTGGAGTGCCAGTTTTCCTGGCCAAACCTGGCAAGTGCCTCTTTTGCTGACCTGACTGCCCTCTCAGCCATCCCGTTGCTAGCTGGGTGAAAAGGGGCTGTAAGGATGTGTCTGATGCCCAAGTTGGCAACGAACATACTAAACTCACAAGACATGAACTGGGGGCCATTGTCAGACACCAGCGTATCAGGGAGCCCATGGGTCACGAAGAAACGGGTCAGAGCCTTAACAATTGCTTGAGTGGTTGTTGAAGGTAGTAGGGCCAAGTCTATCAATTTGGAATAAGAGTCTACTACAACCAAGAAGGTCCTTCCATGTACTGGTCCAGCTAGGTCGATGTGCAGGCGAGACCAAGGACCACTAGCACTTTCCCACCTGGTGGGCGTGGCTGCTGGTGGGGCAGCCCTGGTTTCTTGGCAAGGCGGGCATGAGCTTACCCAGCTGAAGATTTGGGCATCCATGCCAGGCCACCAAACGTAGCTGCGGGCCAGAGCCTTCATCCTTACGATGCCCGGGTGGCCCTCGTGAAGTACCTTTCGGATGGGTACACGAAGAGTGGCTGGGATTACTACCCTTGTCCCCCACAACAGACATCCCTGTAGTTTCGACAATTCCTGCTTACGGATTTTGAAAGGAGCAAAGTCAGAAGTGTATTGTGTTTCAGGCCACCCCCTTCCCACCCAGTCCATAACTTGGGCAATTATTCTGTCTTTTTTTTGAGTGCGCAGCAATGTCTTCGGCTGTAACCGGCAATTTAAGTTCATTTACTTCAAAGATGGCATGAACGGGTGCTGGGTCTTCGACTGGGACTGGCAGGGGGCAGCGACTAAGGGCATCAGCGTGACTCAAGTTTTTTCCAGGGCGATGCACCAATTTGAATGAGTAAGCGGCCAGGAACAAAGTCCACCTGGTCATTCTAGGTGATAGTACCTGTGGGGTTTGCTTATCCCCTGATAAAAGTCCCAGGAGTGGTTTATGGTCAGTTATAAGTTCAAAATGGTGCCCAAACAAAAATTCATGAAACTTTTTTACTGCAGCTACTGCAGCCAAGGCCTCCTTATCTATTTGGCTGTAGTTTCTTTCTGCAGTAGAGAAGGTCCTAGAGAAGAAGGCAATTGGTGCCTCAGAACCGTTGGGAAGCCTGTGGCTCAGAACAGCCCCAATCCCAAAGGGGGATGCATCAGCAGCTAGGACCAGGGGGAGTCGTTGATTATATTGGATTAAAACTGCATCAGATGTGAGTAAGGATTTGACTGACTTGAAAGCATGGGCTTCTTTGGGTCCCCAATGCCAGGGGGATTCTTTGTCTAACAGTCTGTGTAAGGGTTCAGCAATAGATGCTTTGTGCGGAAGAAATGAAGCGTAAAAGTTTAGTAGCCCCAGAAAGGCTTGGAGCTCTGTCTTGTTAGTTGGAGTGGGTGCCTCATGGATAGCCTTTACTTTGGATTCGACTGGGTGAATGCCAGAGGCATCTATCCTATACCCCAGAAAGTCCACTTGCCTAGTGGCGATGGCGCACTTCTCCCTTTTAAGTTTGAGGCCATGCTGCCTAAACTTCTCTAGGACTGCTCTGACCCTTTGTATGAGCTGAGGTCTGTCAATTGCTGAGACTAAAATGTCATCGAAGTAAGGGACAACCCCTGGAAGACCTTGGAGAATCCTTTCCATGAGGGATTGGAATATACCCGGGGCTACACTTACACCGAATTGGAGGCGTTTGCACTTGAATGCCCCTCTATGTGTGACTATGGTTTGTAATTCAGCCGTCTGATCATCAACAGGGAACTGTTGGTATGCCTGGGACATATCTAATTTGGCAAAGATGGTGCCGGGTTCGAAGGTGTGTAACAGGTGTTGAATAACAGGTACAGGGTAGGCGCTGACCTGCAGATAACGATTGAGGGTGGTTTTATAGTCTGCGCAGATTCTTATGCTGCCATCTTTCTTGAGTGGGGTGACTATGGGGGTCTCCCATTTGGCAAAGTCAGTTGGCTCTAACACCCCTTGCTTCAGTAACTTATCTAATTCTAAATCTAACTTAGGACGGATGGCAAAGGGCACTCTGCGTGGCTTAAGGCGAAGGGGAATTGCCTGGGGTCCACAGTGAAGGAGATGGGGTGCCAGAATAGCAGCCCAGCTCGCTGCTAAAAACATCTGAGTAGTCTGAGAATAGGGCGTCTACGTCAGAGGTTGAGACAGCATGGATCCCCGTTACACTAAGGCCGAGAGAAGGGAACCAATCTAGTCCCAACAGACTGGGGAGGGCACCATTAACAACCACCAAAGGCAAATGACCTTTAAAACCTTGGAACTGAACTAAAAACTTGCCTTTCCCGAGGACAGGGATGTTCTTGCCTTGGTAGTCCCGCAGTGTCAGGTGGCATTTCTGCAGCTTCTTCTTTGAGAATCTGGGATGAATCTTCTTCAGGGTTTCCCAGGAGATGATTGAAAGTGCAGATCCCGTGTCTACCTCCATTCTGCAAGGCTTTCCTTCTAAAGAAACAAAAATACTGATTTTATTAGGAGTCTTGGAAGTATGGTTCACGTGGTAGCAAGTATAGCAGTCCTCCACCTGCCTTTGGAAATTAGCAGGTGGTGGAGGTCTCTGAGGAAGGGTTCGCCCTGCTTGGCAGATCCTGGCTAGGTGGCCTTTCTTCTGACAATTTAGACAGAAGGCATTCCTAAACCTGCAGGATGCCCTAGAGTGGGAACCCCGCAGGCTAGGCAAATGGGAGGTTGCTTGGGGGTGAAGTTGTTTCTCTGCCCAGCTACTTCCTGTGAGGGCTTTTGTTGCCTAAGGCAGTAAATGTCTGTTGAGTCAATGGGGTCTTCTTCAAGGGAAACTTCCTCTGAATGAATAGTGGAGCTGCTGGGTCTTAAAGGAGTTCCTTGAATCTCAGCTGCTGATTGGGCAGAGAGCTCAGCAGCTTGGCTTTTTCTATGGCTAAAGCTAGGGTTAAATCCTTTTTGGCTAGCAAGCGTCTTTGAAGCCTAAGGTCTCTAACCCCACAGACGATCTGGTCTAATAACATGTCCTCTAGGTAGTCTCTAAAACCACACTGTAAGGCAGCTGTCCTCAGAGCTGCCATATACTCATTAATTGACTCCCCCTCAGCCTGCCTTCTAGTTCTGAAGGCATATCTCCTGGCTATCTGGGATGGTTTAGGTGAGTAGTGGTTGGAGAGGATCTCTTGTAGTTCATCCCAAGGTATGTTCCTGATAGAGCGAGGGGCAACTAGTGCTGTAGCGGTGTCAAAAACCGCAGCCCCACAGTAGCTGAGGAAGAAGGCTTTTTTTCTGTGTTCAGCAGCATCTGTTAGACCAATAGCGTCGAGGAAGTAGATGAAACGGTTTTTATATGAATCCCATGTTTCCTCGGTTGGCTTGAAGGGTGGGAATGTCGGATTGCCATTCATTTTTTTGAGGCGGCAGTGCCTGTCACCTTAGTAGTTGTGATTCAAAATTCGCGCTCTTAGAAGAGCGTTTGCGGCTGCGCCTATCAGGCGGTGTCTGTCTCCCCGGCTGAGGAGGCTTTTGAATTTCGCGCTCTTTGTGAGCGCCGGCAGCTGCGGCTTCAGCGCCCGTGGCTTCGCTCTAGTGACTACAGCTCTTCTGAATCGCACGTCTGGCAGCCTCCGATTGCATCCCGCCCTCATCGCCAGTGTTGTAGAGCGGCGGAGGAACGAGGCTCAGCCAGAGTGAACGTTAAAGGCTTTATTCTAAGAATAAAGGGTTGCCGCGTCTGCCTTCTAACTAGGCAGGTTAGCTGGCGGCAACGGGGCTGACACTGCCCGACAGCCGCCTTTTATAGATGGCTGTCAAACGGTGCCAGCCAATGGGAGCGGCTGGTGCTCCCGCTCAAACAGCGGACCTGGTTGGGGACTCCAACCAGTCCCAAAGACATAACAGTTAGCCTGTCCATTTTGGCGCATTCTAATATTTTTTTTATTACCATTTCCTCTGCGAGTATACTTCTATTTTTCCAATTTTGTGTGTATGTAATTCTAGCCACTGTTATTACATGTAACATTAAATATTGGATTCTTTTATTGTATTTCACCACTAGTATGCCTAATAAAAACTGTTCTGGTTTTAGGTCTATTTGTTGTGTTATCATCTCCTCTAAACACTTTTTTAATCTTTGCCATCATATGCCTTGCATACCATAAATCTCCAAACAATATACTTTGATACCAAAATGCTCACAAATAGCACAGGAAATATTTCACCATTAAAAATATTTCCCATCCGAAACCAACAGTGGCTTTCAGTTGCTAGCTGAAACCAAAAAACTGAAGAGATGGATTTCAAGCTGCCTGGAAAATGTTTACAAATATCTCGAAGTCTTTCTTCAAGGTCACTTACAAAGTAAAAAAAGAGGAGAGCCCTTCTGGTGGGACATATATCAAAATATGGGTATCAAAATAGAATTTGGGGGTCTAGAGCAGGAGAATTAACAGAATTGCATTAAGGAAAAACAACAATTAATGGAATCTTATGTAATGTTATATTACATTAGGATAGGATAGGATAGGATAGGATATGTGATATGAATAACCAATGGAGAATTAGTAGTAATTTATCTCATAAAGAGAAGCTCAGAGGAATAAAAAGATTCAAAATGTTTACTGTAGAGTCTGCCTTAACAAACTCACTAGTAAAAGAAGGCTGGGGGTTATTATTACAGTTTCCTAATTTTTTTCATCAAACTCCTTATTTGAAATCTGTGCAGTCTTGCTTGCTTTATGATGCCTTGCCTTATGGGGCTTAAAACCTGTATTGGAAGAGGTCCTTTCTATGGTTTTTCAGCTTTTTCTTCAAAAACATTTTTTTTATTTATAGCCCAAACTCATTCTTTCCCAAGCAGAAAAGGATATCAGAATATCTCTTTTCTCTCTCCTCACTTCTTTCCGTATTTCAGCATGGAGTACTTAGTACATATTGCAGTAAAAAATATATTCACAAGACAGTGGTAAAATCTATTTCTTAGTGTTTGCTTATGTCTGGTTTAGCAGGCGGTCCAACTAGTTTATCAGCAAAATGTTTCATGTCAGGATGCAGTCTTTTCTGATCAGTATACTATAAGGACAAAATATGAACAATGAATAATGTAAAGAAGAAATAAGAAAACAATTTAATGTTGTAGCTGGAAAAGTAACCATGTGTGTTGGCTAGCCATATAAATTGTTGATAGATGATGATGAGATGATAGATAGATAATAAATATACAATATGTAATTTCACATTTGCTAAATAACAATGAGGAAACTAAATATAAATATTATTCAATATGTGGTTATCGCTGGTAATATAGGTATTATGAGATAATACAAAATGCCATCTTTAGTTAACTTGCTGTTTGGCTAAAAACCAATTTAATGAGTATCAGAAATGGACTTAGTAGTTATAAAAAATTGAATAAAAGAAATGTGATGTTGTGAGTAAGAACTTGATCTCCAAGCAGGATGACTCGGGGTTCAAGTTCTTCTCTAGCTATGGAAATAGCTATTGGTTTGGGATTAGTCATTACTTGACAGGTTGCTGTTAGGGGATAAAATTTGGGGAGATCCACATGAAAAGTGTCTTGGGTTCTTGGAGGAATGATGATAGGGATATTCAAGATAGTTAATAAAGTTGATGTCCAGTGCCATGATTTCAGAAAATAAAGGAATCCAAGGCCTTGACCCAAAGGACACTAAAAAGGTAGTTTTAATTCTAGTGGCAGCAGATAAGTCTTCATGTCAAAATAACAGAGGATTGTATAACATTTCCCATACAAGAAATAGTCTCCCATAATAATTTAAGTATTCTGTTATGGATAGCAATATTTCGGTGCTTTGTGGAAGTTCAAATTTGTATTGCAAAATTTAGAAGTGCCCTGAAGAAACTGTGACAGTCACTAAGTATACATTTATATCTGGACCATAGCTATTGCTTTAGGCCTAGATGAAATAATATTCAATAAAATCTACACTGGTCATCAAAATAATCACTGTCCCAAGTAATAATAACTAGGTTTGTTTTGGGGCAGTTGTATCTCTGTTTACTTAAAAAAATTATGCACTGAGAGGATTAGAGTTGGAAGTTTACAGCAATGAAATTGCAGAATCAAGAACCAATCTAAAGGATCTGAAATGATATGTAGAACTCCAAAACAGCTGTATGTTCTGGTGTTTATTAGGAATTGGGATTAATTAGCTCAAATTTGTACCTAACTTCTAGAGCCTACACCTAACAACTACAATTAGGAACAATGACTCTGTCAATAAATGATACGATTAGTAAGTATTTGCTTTTGGTATTAGAGCTAAGCTTATATATTAAGCTAGGAATAAATCAATAGTATAGTCACACATTTCTAAATGCTATTGTCCCATGGAGTAGGGGGACAGAAAGCACATATACACACAATAAATTTATTTCTTGGGTCCTATGCATAGAGCTGCCAGTGGGGAAATGAATGAAACTTAAGCCATTAATAGGGACTCCAAAGTGTGAAATGTAATTAAAAATAACCAACAGTTACAATTCTGTTTTGCATACAATTTTGCCAGTTACAATTACTTTACTTAACCCCTAAAATCACTGGTTCCACCATTAAACATGATATAAAAATGATACAAAAATGAGAGATCTTCGATAAGCACTAGATAAGTTGGAAAAACAATATTATCATGTCATATCTGGCCCTTCCAAGGACACATCCAGTTTTTTAATCAGAGTTTTCAAAATATTCAATGACTCTTACTGCTGCAAGTTCCATTAGGCAGATAGGTAGGTAAATCCTGGTGTTATTTTAACAAGAACCAGTCTACTAGGAAATAAGAGAATCAATAAGAAGCATTTGTTTATTTTTATAAACTGTTTAAGACAATCAAAAGACTTATTTGTTTTCTACAAGGACTCTGGATTAGACTTTCAAAGATTTTGTTTATATTGTTCTATTGACAAAATGATGATTTCTAATTAGACAACCAATCAAAGGCAGAAGTCTGCGCTCTCTCTGGAAAATTTGCTTCAGTTTAATTAGCCAAGGAATCAACATGACTTTAATTCATTGAGTATGAGATCAGGAATGATCATTGTCAGAGCTTTTGTTGCTGCCAGTTCTAACTTCTCCCACTTGGATCATCAGATTAGGAATAAAATGGAAACAACATGGAAACTCACAGCAAAGGTTTGGAAAATACCCAAGCAAAACATAAGGACCAAAACACATACAGCCATAACAAATATTTGAAATACTAAGCTATAAGTGTTAATAGTAAAAGCAACATGTTTACTACCATTCCATTTTACTCTATGCCATCTAGTAGAACTTTTTAAAGAATTAAGTATGTATATGTATGTACATATGTAATGTAGGCATAATATAATAACATAGCATAGCACAACTTAAACATAATAATATAGTAATGTAATATACATTATATTATATTTAATTACAATAGAATCATACTTTTGCGTGAGAGTTTATTGCAGCCACTTTTCAGTGCAGTATGAATTCAATAGCATGCAAGTTGTGTACAAGTTGCCAATCAATTTCTTCTAATAGATCGAATGATTCAAGTTGAGAATAGGGCCAGGATTCTTGGTGGCAAACAGAACTTTACTGCTATTGTCTAGACTGGGAAGTTTATAGGCATATATGGTAATTATGGCACCTTAGTAAAGAATGCTTGAATATTCCTAAATGTAAAATAAGACTGTTAATATTTCCTGGGGTGGGAAAAACGAAAGCTCAGGAAACTCAATATCCACACGAGCTCTGTTAAATTTTTTGCATCCTCTTCATCTCATCAGCATGTACAGAAAGCAGGTACTGCAACAAATGTTCAGATAATGAGTTAGTAATGCACATGAGTTTAGAGAATGAAGCAGACCTCTGGATAAAAATGTCAGCATATATAAATCTTGCATTGCAGATTATGATTGTGTATACGGTATATCCGGAAACCTACTCAGGCAATGTGCATTATTTATAGCACAATAAAAGCAGGCCTCAAGTTATGATCACAACTGATTCCCTAAATTTCTGTTGCCTAATGAGTTTTGCTCCATTTTACGACCTTTGTTGCCACAATTGTTAAGTAAATCCCCGTAGTTGTTAAGTTAGTAACTTGGTTGTTAAGTGAATCTGGCTTCTCCACTGACTTTGTCAGAAGGTTGCAAAAGGTGATCGCATGACCCTGGGACATTGCAACTATCCCAAATATGAATACACTGCTAAAGCATCTGAGCTTTGACCATATGTCCATAGGGATGCTACAATGGACCTAAGTGTGAAAAATGACTATAAATCACTTTTTTCCAGATTCTTTGTAACTTTGAATAGTTACTATTGTAAGTCAAGGGCTGCCTGAACTGCCAGTTTCTGGTACCAGAAATATATAATATATAAAGCTGATCT